>NC_135724.1:70230726-70837298 GCF_964656455.1 Halichoerus grypus
TTATTCATTCAGAGTCAAATCCCTAAATCTCTCTTTTATAAAAAAAGATTTATTTATTTATTTGAGAGAGAGAGAGCACGTGAGTCGAGGGAGGGGCAGAGGGAGAGAATCTCAAGCAGACTCCCCACTGAGTGTGGAGCCCAACGCGGGGCTCGATCCCATGACCTTGAGATCATGACTTGAGCCAAAACCAAGAGTTGTATGCTTGAGCCACCCAAACACTCCTCAAATCTCTAAATTTCTAAAAACTATTCCTTTGTTAAAAGTCAGATTCTCATTAAATTAAATTAATTACCCCCAAATGAAAACTTGTTCATATAGTGCATCAGAGTTTGTAAACTGATTTTTTAAAATATTTTATTTATTTATTTAATTGACAGAGAGAGAGAGAGAGAGACAGCGTGAGGGGGAACACAGGGGGAGTGGGAGAAGGAGAAGCAGGCTTCCAGCTGAGCAGGGAGCCTGATGTGGGGCTTGATCCCAGGACCCCAGGATCATGACCTGAGCCGAAGGCAGTCGCTTAACCAACCGAGCCACCCAGACGCCCCTGTAAACTGATTTTATATGCATTAGATCTCAGGTGCCCTTTGTCTTATAGGACAGGTAAAGGTACATTTTTGTTTATTTTGTTTATTTTGTTTATTTTTACAAGTAATATATTATAAGAGTAAAAGTAATGCTGATTTATCAAAAAGTTTTATTCAGAGGCTGAGACTTTCTGTTCCCTAACCAGAAGCTGCTACCTTCTAATGGATAGAGAGGGCTCTTCTATTCTTGGATTGTCCAACTCTGAACTCGTTCTGAATCTTAAGCTTTTCTGTCCAAAAACACTCAGGTGCTTTTAAGTATTTTTCTGTATACTATGTTTTATTGGCACTAAATTGATGACTTCCAAAATGTGCTTTTGCACTTGGATAGATGGAATACGGGTCCTTATCAATGATCTAGGGTACATCAGAAATAATACTTTGCTACTTCTATAAGTACAGTGTTGCTTATTTTTCAAAACAATTTTTTACCAGTTATATTACTCCCTTCTACCTTAGAGGTGGACAGGAGAGGCATGTTGAATCTCCTTTTACAGGTGAGGAAAACTGTGATCAGAGGTGTTAAGTGCTGTAGCCTAGCACTCAAGTGTCTCATTTTGCACTCTCTGCAAGCCTGTTGCTCCTCCTTTCTCGTGACCTCCTCTGACCCTCACCACCACCACTAAAGATACTTCCAATTCTTCTGGAAAAGAAACCCAGCAGCACAATGCTGTGCAGTCTACACAAGCTGTACACTTGACCTTCAGGTAGTTGGAAGCTCTGGACAGTTCCCTAAATAAAGCTGGAAATACTAGAAATGAAAGTGACGTAGGCATCTGGCAAAAGATTCTTTATCCCTTGTGCATTTTAAAACCTCAAGTATCATTCCATTGATTTATTGAACATTCCACATTGACATATCTCTCACACCTGGGACATCTCTTAACCTAGACCCCAGATCCCTGCCCAAATTTAAGCAAAGAGCCAGGGTGGACATAGTGGGTTTTTTTCTGTTTAGAGCTTATTTTATGTGAGCTGCAATATATGGGAGCAGGGACCAAGCAAAGGAATGGGTGGGTGGGTAGAGAGGGCATGTCCAGATGAGGACCTGCTAACAGTGGGTGTTGTCATGGGCATCTGTGATGGCAGCAAGAACACAAGCATGCTGAAGAGTGGAAGGAGGAAGCATCTGAAGCAGGACAGGGTGGGGTATATGAATGCCAGGAGTCACATTAGATCTGCACACAGTTTAGCTGAGTGTCTTCCAGCCTTGACTTTTTTTGAGTACTGCACAATCGAGCCTTGGGGACCCATGGAATAATCCCAAATACAGTTATTCACACTATGGAAGGTTCTGAGTAAATAGCTGCTTTTTCAAAAAATACCCTTTTCTCCTTTTGTTGTTGCCAATCATAGATTCAAGTTTGAGTTTGTCTCCTCTCTAAATGGTACTCAAATATTTGTTGATTCTTAATTTATTTGGGATGTATGACTGTGGACTGACAAAAAGCTGTACTATCAGTCTTTCATTATCAAAACTAGTCTCTTTTTTGTTGACAGATGAAGAAGTATCTATAAGGAATGCAGAAGGATCATTCATGAAGGTATTGAAATCCCGGAAGAAGAGCACCAGTACTGAGCTGATAATTGAGCCAGAGAAGCCATCCTCAGACAAAAATCGCTTCAGTTTAGCCTTTATGAATGAGCAGCTAGACTTTAATGATGAAAGTGATGTTATTAGTGCGCTGAATTACATATTGCCTTATTTCTCAGAGGGAAATCTGGAAGATGTAGAATCAACGTTATTACCATTCATTAAACTTCTGTTTTCAAATGTGCAAGACGGAGACAAGCCCATGGGTCCCTTGACAAACAACACAGGGAACCCTTTTCTTAAACCTGGACCCAACAATTCAACTTACAAAAATAAACTGAGGAAACTCCATTTTCTAGAAAATTTGTTAGATGCAGAAATTCAAGAAAAATTGATGAGGTGAAAAAGAAAGAAAAAACTGCCATGCTTATACATTCCAGCCTTTTCGGTCCCAAATTCAAACGCCAAATCTTTCCAAAGAAATTGGAAACTGCCCAAGCACAGGAAAAGAGCCTCACCAAGGCTGAGAGTGTAGGGAAGAAGTTTCTGAGAGTAAAGAAGGTTGTCACGGGCCCAAAGGGCCTACGGAAAAGGTACCTCAAAAAAATGCGCCATCAGAGAAACCGGGGGAAACAGAATGCCCAGCCATTTGTGGAGAATATGGCCAAAGAAAGAAGCCTCAGCAGACCTTCCCCAAGGGAGCTGGAGCAGCTTCACATGGCGCAGAGGCCCAGGAAATTAGTGGGAGACTCCTTCAGTAGAGCCTTCATTCATAAAGGAGCACAATTCTTTCCTGAAACAATACATCTTGGGCAGGCCTTCTGCCTCCACTGCTCCAAAATCCCTACCTGAGGTGAAAAACAAATCAAAAGACTTAACCGACACCATTTTTGTTTTAGAGGATGCAAATGCTAGAGTTAGGAATATGAAGGCTTCTAAACCAGTCTCACATTCCAGAAAAAAGTACCTTTTTCATATAACTCGCTCGCGTGTGGTCCACACAGCACCCAAGGCCAAGCTGAGTCGAAAATCCAGAAAGGAAAGTCCTATCAGTAATAGGCTGATGCTTGCAAAGAGGCCTCCGTTCTCCGCCATCAGGAGCCTCATAAATTCCCCTTCACGGGAGGCTTTTTCATCTTCAGGAGAACTGAGTTCTCAGGAAAATCCTTTTCCAGAATTATTTACTCTTTCAGAACCTTTTAGAGAAAACACTACTGTAGAAAACACTACTGCACAGAATGTTTTTGAGAAACCTATCTCTACAAGAAACATGACTGTGCCAGAACAAACCCTCCCTGCATTCAGGAACCATAAGGTATTTCCAGTGATTATTCTGTGGGCACCACAGACAACTTTATGCCAACTGTTAAACAAACCAATGAACCACGATGGATAAACCACAGCGTGGGCACTGAATTGCCCCCGAAGCCCACAGGCTTCACTGTGTCGAAGCTCTCAGCCCCAGGTGACCTATTTGAAATTCAGCTAGGTGACCTATTTGAAATTCAGCTAAACCAGCAGCTACGGTCCCTCATCCCGAACAACGACGTGAGAAGGCTCATTTCTCACGTTATCCGGACTTTGAAAATGGACTGCTCTGAGACCCACGTGCAACTGGCCTGTGCCAAGCTCATCTTCAGAACAAGCCTCCTGATGAAGCTTCTCAGTGAGCAGCAAGAAGTAAAGGTGTCCAAGGCAGAGTGGGATACGGACCAGTGGAAGACTGAGAACTACATCAATGAGAGCACAGAAGTCCAGAGTGAACAGAAAGGGCAGGAGTCCAGCGAGGTGAGGAAAACTCCTAAAACATGGGATCTGGACTTTGAGTCAGTTGAGGACATGCCATGAAAGCACCCAAGCACATAGGCCGGGGGGCTCCTAGTCTGGGTCGGCCAGCAGAGCACCCCGAGGAGGCTGGTCTTTGCTGCTTCGGGCCCTCTTGCTCCTGAGCTCAGGGGGCTCTGAACTCAACCTATGATTCCTTCCAACTTATTTAAGGTTTTCCAGTGTTACACATAAATCTGCGGATGTGGAACTTACTGTAACTCCAGAGCCGGCTAAGGAGGTTGAATCTTCTACAGCCCAGCAGGAGGCTCCACCTCAGCCTCTTGAGCATACTGAGGAAGCGGAACCTTCTCCAACCCAGCAAGAGACCTCAGCTAAGCCTCCAGAGGCGGTTGAGCCTTCAAGTGAGCAGCAACCAGCTCAGCCTTCTGAGTCTCCTGAGGGGTTTGAACCTTTTCTAACTCAACAGGAGACCCCAGCTCAGCCTTCAGAGCCTCCTAAGGAAGCTAAGCCTCCAAGCGTACAGGAACCACCAGCTCTGCTTTCTGAGCCTAGTGAGGAATTTGAACTTTCTCTGACTCAGCAGGAGATCCCAGCTCAGCCCCCAGAGAATCCTGAAGAGGCAGAACATTCTCCAGCTCAGCAGGAGCCCCCAGCTCCGCTTCCAGAGCCTTTTGGAGAAGCTGAACCTTCCTCAACCCAGGAGGAGACCTCAGCTCAGCCTGCAGAGCTCCCTAATGAGGCAGAATCTTCAACCCAGCAGGAGACCCCAGCTCAGTCTCCGGGAGAGATAGAATCTTCAGCAACCCTGCAAGAACAACCAGCTCAGCCTCCAGAGCTGCCTTCTGGGGAGGTGGAACCTTCTCCAACCCAGCAGGAGCACCCAGCTCAACCTCTAGGGCATCATGAGGTGACCGTTTCGCCTCCAGGTCACCATCATGTTCAACATTTAAACCTGCCCAATGTCAGTGTTAAACCTGCAGATGTGCAATACTATAACACCAGAACCCATTACAGAAGTGGGTGAACATTTGCCAGTTCAGCAGGAGGCTGCAGCTCAGCCCTCTGTGCCCCTTAATGTGGAACCATTTGCAACCCAGCATGAAGCCCCAACTCTGCCTCCACAGTCCCCTGAGGAAGCTGAACCTTTGCCAGTTCAACAGGAGACTCCGACTGAATCCCCAGAATCTACCACACAGGAGAAACCTCCAACACAGCAGGAAACCTCAGTTCAGCATCCCGAGTATCCTGGAGAAGTTAAACCTCCCACAACCCAACAGGAGGCCCTGGCTCAGCAATCACAGGGCCCCGAGGGTGAACCATCTTCAACCCAGGAGGAGGCCCTGGCCAAACCTCCAGAGACCCAGGAAGACGGTGAACATCTTCCAGCCCAGCAGGAGGCCCCAGCTCAGCTTCCACAGACCCCTGTAGAAGCTGAACCTTCCTCAATACAGGAGGAGAGCCAGGGTCATCATCCACAGACTCCTGAGAAAGTTAAACCTTCAACCCAGCAGGAGGCCCCAGTCCAGCATCCACAAGCCCCTGAGGAAGGAAAACCATCTCCATCCCAGGAGGAGGCTCCAGCTCAATTTCCACACACCCCTGAGAAGGGTGAATCTTCAACCCAGGAGGAGAGCCAGGGTGAGGATCCACAGACATCTGAGCAGGTTGCACCTTCTCCAACCCAACAAGAAGCCCCAGCTCAGCACCTACAGACCTCTGAGGGGATCAAACCTACAACCCAGGAGGAGTCCCCAGCTCAGCACCCTCAGGTCCCAGAGGAGGGTGAGCCTTTTCCAACCCAACCAGAGACCCCAACTCAGTATCCAGAGTCTCTTGAGGGGATTGAGCCTTCTCCAGCCCAGTCAGAGGCCACAGTTCAGCATCCAAATCCCCTTGGGGAGGTTAAACCTGCAAGCCATCAGGAGGCCCCAAGTCAGCAACTACAGACCTCTGAGGAAGTTAACCCTTCTGCCACCCAGCAGGAAGCCACAGCTCAGCATCCAGAGCCTTCTGGTGAGGTTGAACCTTCTCCAACCCAACAGGAGGAGGTCCCAGCTTCCTCTCCAGAGCATCATATGGTAACAGTTTCTCCTCTAGGTCAGAGTCAAACTCAGCTTCTGCTGTTGCCCAGTGTCACTGTTAAACCTGTGGATCTGGCACTTACCATAACTCCAGAGTCCACTAATGAGGTTGAAACTTTTCTACCCCAACAAGAGGCCTCAGCTCAGTCTGCAGTGTTCCCTGAGCGGTTGGAACCTTCTCCAATGCAGCAGGAGGTCCCAGGTCAGCATCCAGCACCCCCTGAAAATTTTGAACCTTTTCCAGTCCAGCAGGGAGTCCCAATTCAGCCTGAAGATCTTCCTGAGGAAATTGAGCTTCCTCCAAGCCAGCAGTGGAGCCCAGCTCTGTCTCAAGTGCCTGTTGTGGGTGTAGAACCTTCTCTAGTCCAGCATGCGGTCCCAGCTCAACATCCAAAGCCCAATGAGGGGATCGGGCCTTCTCCAGTTCAGTATGAGCACCCAGCTCAGCCTCCAGAGTCCTCTACAGATATTGTATCTCAGGCTCCAGTACATCATGAGGTGACATTCTCACCTCTAGGTCCCGGTCAAGCTCAGCATCCAATGTTGCCCAGTATCACAGTTAAACCTGTAGATCTGGAGGCTTCCATAACTGCAGTGCCAACTAAAGTTGAACATTCTCCAGTGCAACAGAAGGTCCCTGCTCAGGCTCCAGTTCCCCCTGAGCAGATTGAATTTTCTCCAATCCAGTTCAAGCCTCTTTCCCAGTCTCCAAAGATCCCCAAAGATGAATCTCTTCCAGGCCAACAGGAGCTCATAGCTCAGACTCCAGACCCTCCTAATGAGGTAGAACCTGCTTCAAGCCAACAGGAGGTCCTAGCTGAGCCATCAGAGCCCCCTAAGGAGATTGAACCATCTGCAAATGAACATGCAGTCTCAGCTCATCCTCCAAAGCCGACTGAGGAGGTCAAGCCTCCAACTCAGTAGGAGGCTCCAGCTCAGTCTCCTGCCCCCAGCAGGCCCCAGCTATATCTCCTGAGCCCCCTAAGGAGGTGGAATCTTCTCCCACACAGCCAGAGGCCCCAGCTCAGCCTTCAGAGCCCCCTCAGAAGGTAGAACCATCTCCAGCCCAGCAGGAAACCCCAGCTCAGCCTCTAGAACTCCCTGACGAAGTAGAACCTTTTCCAGTCTCTCAAGAGACTCATTCTCAGCTTCCACAGTCTCCTGAGAAGGTAGAATCCTCTCCAGTCCTGCAAGAAGCCCCATCTCTACCTCTAGAGCCCCTTAAGGAGGTAGAACCTTCTCCAACCCAGCAGGAGGCTCCAGCTCAGCCTCCAGAACCACCTAAGGAGGTTGTAGCACAACCTCCAGTCCATAATGAGGTGACAGTTCCAGCTCTAGGACAAGAGCAAGCTCAGCATTCAAACTTGCCCAGTGCCACTGTTAAACCTGTTGACCTGGAGCTTACTGTAACTCCAGAACGTACTACAGAGGCTGAGCATTCCACGGCCCTGCAGCAGACTCTATCTCTTCCAGAGGACCCCGAGCTGACACTTCCACATCCAGAGCACATTCAGGCTCAGCAACCAAATTTGACTGAAGTCACAGTTCAACCTTTAGACCTGGAGCTTACCGTAACTCCAGAACCCACTACAGAGGTCGAACATTCTACAGCCCTGAAGAAAACTATAGCTCCTCCAAAGGACCTCGAAGTGACATTTGCA
The DNA here is from genome assembly GCF_964656455.1 of Halichoerus grypus. Classification (NCBI taxonomy): domain Eukaryota; kingdom Metazoa; phylum Chordata; class Mammalia; order Carnivora; family Phocidae; genus Halichoerus; species Halichoerus grypus. The sequence goes on from NC_135724.1 coordinate 70,238,378, forward strand.
CACCTAGAGCAGGTTCAGACTCAGCATCCAACTTTGGCTGAAGTCACAGTTCAACCTTTGGACCTGGGGCTTACCATGACTCCAGAATTTACTAAGGAGACTGAACTTTCTCTACCTACGCAGGGGACCCCAATTCAGCCTCCAGAGCCACCTAAGGAGGTTGTTGTAGCTCAATCTCCAGTATATCAGGAGGAGATTGTTCAGACACCAGGTCAAGATCAAGCTCAGCATCCATCATCACCCAATGTAACAGTTCAACCTTTGGACCTGGAGCTTACTGTAAGTCCAGAACCCACTACAGAAGTTGAACATTTTACACCCCTGAAAAAGACTGCATCTCCTCCAAAAGACCTTGAGGTGACACTTGCACATTCAGAGCAGGTTCAGTCTCACTGTCCAACCTTAAATAAAGTCACAGTTAAACCTTTGGACCTGGAACTTACCATAACTCCAGAATCTACTACCGAGGTGGAACCTTCTCCAGCCATGCATGAGACCCCACATCAGCATCCAGAGCCGCCTAAGGAACTTGTATCTCAACCTCCCGTATATCAAGAGGCAGCAGTTCCAACACCACGTCAGGATCAAGCTCAGCATTGGTGGTCACCAGATGTGACAGTTCAACCTTTGGACCTGGAGCTTACCATAACTCCAGAATCTACTACAGAGGTTAAACAGTCTACAACCCTGCAGCAGACTACAACTCCTCCAAAGGGCCTTGAGATGACATTTCCACAGTCAGAGCAGGTTCGGGTTCAGCATCCAACCTTAAATAAAGTCACGGTTAAACCTTTGGACCTGGGGCTTATCATAACTCCAGAACCTACTACAGAGACCAAAACTTCTCCAACCGTGCAAGAGACCCCAACTCAGCCTCCAGAGCCACCTAAGGAGGTTGTAGTTCAATATCCATTCCATCAGGAGGTGACAGCTCCAACTCCAAGTAAGGATCAAGGTCAGCATCCAGCGTCACCCAGCACCACATTTCATCATGTGGACTTGGGGCTTACCATTACTCCAGAACCTATTATGGAGGCTGCACATTCTACAACCACAAAGAAGACTACAGCTCCTCCTCCAAAGGACCTTGAGGTGACACTTGCCCATCCAGAACAGGTTCAGAGTCAACATCCAAACCTGACTGAAGTCACGGTTCCACCTATGGACCTGGAAATTACTGTAATTGCAGGATCCAATATGGAGGTTGAACCTTCTCCAACCATGCAAGAGATCCCAACTCAGCCTCCAGAGCCACCTAAGGAAGTTGTAGTTCAATATCCATTCCATCAGGAGGTGACAGCTCCAACTCCAAGTAAGGATCAAGGTCAGCATCCAGCATCACCCTGTACCACATTTCATCATGTGGGCTTGGGGCTTACCATTACTCCAGAACCTATTACAGAGCCTACACATTCTACAACCATGAAGAAGACTATAGCTCCTCCTCCAAAGGACCTTGAGGTGACACTTGCCCATCCAGAACAGGTTCAGAGTCAACATCCAAACCTGACTAGAGTCACTGTTCCACCCATGGACCTGAAAATTACTGTACGTCCGCAACCAGAGTCATCTGAGACAGTTTCTCCCCCAACGACCCAGAATCGTCTGAGACAGTTTTTCCCCCAACGACCCACTGTGCATTCAGGGCTGCCTCTTGTAAAATATACCCCAGAAAAGGCCTACGCAACTTTAACTGAGCAACCAGAAGAGAACGCTACCGCGAACATCAACATACGTGAGCTCTGTATCTGCAAAGATGAGACGCTGTCGTGTACTGGTTTCAGCGCAAAGCAGAGGCTCCGCAGAGTGCCGCTGCCAGAGCCCAGCCCCTACAACGGCACCTTTGCCATCTTGTAAGAATTGCCTTTCCTCATTTGTTCTCTGCCTCCTCCTTGCCACGGCAGCCTTTTCTTCCAGGTCTTCCTGGGCCTTCCTCATCTCCCCAACCCATGTTGACTTTCTGTTTTTACCTTTTCTTTGTCAACTGTCCCTTATCTTTGTTTTGCTCTTTGCTATTGTTCCCCCTTCTCCAATCTTTTACTTGCAATTGTCCTTATTCCTTTTTCTTATCCAGTTTTTTATCCCCATCATTTCATTCCTTAACCTCTACTCTCCCACTTTTGCTCCATCCACTTTATAGCAACATGTCCTTCTCTCCATCTCGTTGGTGGTGATACAACAAAGGGGTTAAGAGTAGAGATTCTGGAACTAGACCGCCTGGGTTTGAACCGAGGTCTGTCACTTACTAGCTTTTGATTCCTTTTCCTTTTCCGTAAAACGGGGATTATGATAGTTACCATCTCGTGGGCTTATTGTGAGATTTAGATGAGTTAATACATATAAAGCACTTACACTGGTGCCTAGCATATATATGAGTGTTATGTATTATTATTTGACTCCTCAGTTATGTTCAGAACTCATCTTTGTTCCCTGGCCTTCTATATATAGCACGTATTTTGTGCCCAGCCCAGGACTCAGTACTGTGGGATCCATGAGAGTATGACATTGTCTTTAGAACATGAAATGGTAGGTGGGAAGAAAGGAAACAGGCAGAGAAAGGGAGGTGACCTATGATTAAGTACAGACCATAGGTGCTGTAATTCACCAGAATCTGTAATCAATAGAGTGTGGAGGTGAGGGAGAGCTGCCTGGATAAGCTAAAACTTTAGCTGAGACTTAAAGAGTGGCTATGATTTGTTAAATAGAGCAAAACTAGGGAGTATAGTCTAGGCAAAGTCACTGCTGCAAGACTGATGAGGAATTAAGAATTAGGTTAGGACGCTGTGAAAGATATGATTATGAAAACCCTTAACTATCAGCTAGAGGGCTTTGAAAGTTACACTCTGAGATACAGAGAGTCACTGAAAGTTTTCCCGCAAGAGATAAATATCATTAAAACAAGAGGATTGTTTTTGATTCCCTATGTAGAGCGATCTAGAGAGGAAAGCTTGATCTAGGGAGACCAGATAGAACGCTCTAGCAAAAGCTGGGAGTAAAATGACAAGGGGCCGGATCAGAGTGGCTGTGATAGGAGTAGAAAGAAAATCCTGAGAGCACCACAAAGGAAGAAGCGGCAAGACTGAGTAACTGATGAGAGTAGCGGGTAGGGTGTGTCCAGGAAAGAGAAAGATGAAACCTGACTCTTGAAGTTTCTGTCCTGTATGAGCAGTACAATGGCGGAAGAACAGGTGGAAACACAGCAGTTGGGAAGGAGAGCCAGTTTGAGGGAGATAAGTTCAGTTTTAGGCATCTTTTCTCAGGGAACATAAAGCAACCAGAAGGCTTCTGGTTCCTGGAAATGGCCACTAGGCAGATGGGCAGATGGGTACCTGTTTTGCCTTGTTTCTGACTCCCCTAGAAAAAATGTGTATATAAACTGAATAGGTAAGTTGTTGCTGAGGAAAGCTAAAGGTAAAAATACATAGAGTTAGTGGATGAAACGGAGTCTCAGGCATTTTGTGGCTTCTTTTAAACACATGCAATTCGTGGATACATTCTCACTGGGGTTTTTGTTTGTTTGTTTTGTTTGTTTTTAAATGGCACAAGCATATAGGATAAAATGTAAAAATCCCACCCCACCCTCCCTACCACCTGTAAGATAACTCCTGTTACCATTTCAGTGTGTGTCCTTCCTTCCCATCGCTTTCCTTTGCAATTTTTCCCCTAATGAGGTAATACTTTCTATTCCTTGCTCAGTGATTTGTTGCTTTTCCTTGTGCAGTACGTCTAAGAAATCTCTCCATGTTAGTTCCTCTAATTTCTAGCTTCCTTTATCCGAACAGCTGAAGAGGTTTCAACAGAGGGCACTGAGCCAAAGCTTTGTGTTGCCTGGCTTAGGATTTCTTTACCTTTGTTTGCTGATAAGTGATACATTTTGGCCATGTTTCTGTTGAATTATTATTTTCTCACTGATTTACGAAGGAGCCATTTTGGACACATAAGTGATTTTGGAGAAAACACTCATAGTCAAAGTAATTAACTGGCAGTATTTGTCCAAGATAGGAAGTTCAGGTTCTAGGGAGATGCCTCGTTTCCGCACCGCAGCCCCACATCATCTCTTCATTGATTGCGCAAACTGGGATGCTGATAGCTGGGGAAATTAGAACGCTGGTATTTTCTGCATTGGAATATTCCCCACAAGGTTGCCAATGCTTCTTTTACTTATTCTGTTCATTCTTTTCCTACCTATTCAAGGATCTGAACTGTGTTTCTTCACAGAAATTTCGAAGGAAATTCTATTTCTTACATTGATGAAAATACATGGAAGCCATACCGTTGGGTTGAGAAACTGTGAGTATATTCTCTCCAAATACAAATACAAAAAACTGAACTGCATTCTAAGATCCTTCTTGGTCCAGAATTTTGAAGTCAGTAGCTCTGAGGAAAGGTATTTCCCCCTCCATATCCCAATTCAACCTCTATTGATTGCAATTCAGTGTTTATTTTAAAAATTAAATTTGGCAGGCTCTCTTTAAAATGAGAGTCAATCTAAACTTATATTCTATTATACAAGGAATACATGATTATGTTCTCAATATATAAAAATGAAAGAATATAGTGATATAGTGAACATCCTCCTTGTGTTCTGATCCCCCACCGCTGAGATAGCCACTACTCTGGATTTCATATATATCCTTCCAGACCTTTATCCATGCATTTGTCTACATACATATTTATAGACAACAAAATAGGTTTGTTGTGTGATTTTCTTTCTTTCTTTTTTTCTTTTACATAAATGGTAACATCCTACAACTCGATTCTTTTGCTTCATGGTAGGTCTTAGATTTCTTTTCTTCTAGTACATAGGGGGTTACCCCATTCCCGTAAACTCCTGCGTAAAATTCCGTAGTATGAATGTATTATAATTTAATAATTCCCCTATTGATGGATGTTTAGACTGTGTCCGGTTTTCTTGTCACATGCATTGCTGCAGTGAACCAACTCATGCATGCATCTTTGTGTACACGGGCAGGGATTTCTGTAGAATAGAGATCTAGAAATGGAATTGTTGGGATGAAGACTATGTAGATGTACAGTTTTAATTGCCCTCAAAAAAGTTGTGCCGACTTACACCCCAACCCATAGACCATGACAGCATTCACCTCCTCACACCCCTCCACCACTGGATATTCTCCATTTCTTGGCTGATCTGATGGGTGAATAAAAGGGGTCTCATCTGAATTTGAAGTTTTCTGATGACTTGTAAATTTAAATGTCTCTCTTTGTTTACTGAACATTTGTATTTCTTATCTGAATTTTCTGTCCTTGCCAACTTTTTGTTATCTTTTTTTTAATTGATTTGTAGAAAAAGTCAATGTAGATACAAATGATTTTGGAAAAAATATTACACTCAAAGCAATTAACTGGCATTTTTCATGACAGCTTGTGTATCGTATCATTAGTTCAACTTGAGTAGATAAGTCATAAATGACTTCTGAATTAGTAATAGAAGACATAGTAGTCATAGTAATCTAAAAATAGGGGTTATGATCCCACTAAAGTAGATCCCCCACCCTTAGTCTGTTATCTTATTGGAGAAATGCTAGAACCAAGCAAAATTTTTTTTATTTTATGAATTTCTTAAATACTATTTATAGTTTGTATTTCCCCATGATAGTGTCTGACTTGGAGATTTTATTTCCCACACTTGTAAGAAAACTGAAAGTCATTTGGCACGTTACTTTTCTTTAGGGAGTGGAGGGGGATGGGTAGGCTAAGGGACAGGAATAGCAGAAAAACTTTGAATTGTGTACTATATACCTTTGGAATTTTGAGCCATGTGAATACATATATATAAAACATATTTTTAGAAAATAAATAGAAATTTAAAAATTAATTTTTAAAAAGCATGTGTTTGGGAGTTTATATACTAGAACATGAATCTAGTAAGATTTGCAGATTTCTAATTCAGCTTGAGGCAGAGGTTCCTAACTATGGATCACTGGTCCCCTGGGGCAGGATTTTTAACCTTTTTTCTATATATCTATTTGATGATCTGCAGAAGACTGTGTTCTTGGGATAATGTTTATAAATGTATAATAATTTAAAATATATAGTAAAAGGAAATTATATTGAAATACAGTTTTCAAAATATTTTTTAAAAAAGATTAGTGATATAGCAATAAACCTGCTTCTGTTCACACATTAAATAACAAGATATAGTGGTAGGTATAATAACAATTCAAGGGAGTGATGAGAATAAATGATATTTTGAGATATCTACAACAAATATGTGATATATCATTTTATTATCCACCCAAGTTTGGCCCTCCTCCGAATTCAATCCATTCTCGTCACAGACCTGTGCCCCAAAGGGATGATTCATAAATTGAAATCACGTGCACACCTTTGCACATATTCAAGAAAGTGCAGTTTTCTAGGGAAAAGGTCCATAGCTTTTATCAGAAATTCTCAAAAGGTTCTTGTCTCAAAAGATTGAGATTGAGTCACAAATTAAGGGGTGGGGGTGGAGAAAGACATTTATTATTATTTATTTATTATGATTATAACTTACTATAATTTATCATTATTATTATAAAGACATTATTATTATTGATTATTAAGTTGTACTTATCCTCACCAGTGATAATAAATGGATAATTTGTTTTAAATAAAAGCAGTATGTTTGCATATTGATACCTGTCACTTTGAGAATTCATTCAACAAATATTTATGGAGCATCTACTATATACCAGGAACTGTTTTTACATGCCTGGGATAGAGGCTCAAGAATAAAATTGACCAAATATCCCAGTTCTCGAGGGGTTTACAAATATATAATATAAAAACAAATATGTAAATATAATAAATAGATATAATTTCAAGTACTGAGAAGAAATCGTTAGCCAGAGCTCTGTTTAGAGTTCAAGAAGAGGCAAAACTAACTTATGTTTTTTACAGCTGCCATATGATAGGTAAAACTACATTTAAAAAGAGAGGAAATTAGGGGTGCCTGGGTGGCTCAGTTGGTTAAGCATCCAACTCTTGACTTGGGCTCAGGGTCGTGGGACAGGGCTCTTTGTAATTGAACTCAAACAAATGCGCCATCAGAGAAACCGGGGGAAACAGAATGCCCAGCCATTTGTGGAGAATATGGCCAAAGAAAGAAGGCTCAGTAGACCGTCCCCAAGGGAGCTGGAGCAGCTTCACATGGCGCAGAGGCCCAGGAAATTAGTGGGAGTAGAGCCTTCATTCATAAAGGAGCACAAGGCAGCAGTCTCTTCTTTCCTGAAACAATACATCTTGGACAGGCCTTCTGCCTCCACTGCTCCAAAACATAGAGCATATGTTATGTGAGCTGCAATATATGGGAGCAGGGACCAAGCAAAGGAATGGGTGGGTGGGTAGAGAGGGCATGTCCAGATGAGGACCTGCTAACAGTGGGTGTTGTCATGGGCATCTGTGATGGCAGCAAGAACACAAGCATGCTGAAGAGTGGAAGGAGGAAGCATCTGAAGCAGGACAGGGTGGGGTATATGAATGCCAGGAGTCACATTAGATCTGCACACAGTTTAGCTGAGTGTCTTCCAGCCTTGACTTTTTTTGAGTACTGCACAATCGAGCCTTGGGGAACCCATGGAATAATCCCAAATACAGTTATCCACACTATGGAAGGTTCTGAGTAAATAGCTGCTTTTTCAAAAAATACCCTTTTCTCCTTTTGTTGTTGCCAATCATAGATTCAAGTTTGAGTTTGTCTCCTCTCTAAATGGTACTCAAATATTTGTTGATTCTTAATTTATTTGGGATGTATGACTGTGGACTGACAAAAAGCTGTACTATCAGTCTTTCATTATCAAAACTAGTCTCTTTTTTGTTGACAGATGAAGAAGTATCTGTAAGGAATGCAGAAGGATCATTCATGAAGGTATTGAAATCCCGGAAGAAGAGCACCAGTACTGAGCTGATAATTGAGCCAGAGAAGCCATCCTCAGACAAAAATCGCTTCAGTTTAGCCTTTATGAATGAGCAGCTAGACTTTAATGATGAAAGTGATGTTATTAGTGCGCTGAATTACATATTGCCTTATTTCTCAGAGGGAAATCTAGAAGATGTAGAATCAACGTTATTACCATTCATTAAACTTCTGTTTTCAAATGTGCAAGACGGAGACAAGCCCATGGGTCCCTTGACAAACAACACAGGGAACCCTTTTCTTAAACCTGGACCCAACAATTCAACTTACAAAAATAAACTGAGGAAACTCCATTTTCTAGAAAATTTGTTAGATGCAGAAATTCAAGAAAAAATTGATGAGGTGGAAAAGAAAGAAAAAACTGCCATGCTTATACATTCCGGCCTTTTTGGTCCCAAATTCAAACGCCAAATCTTTCCAAAGAAATTGGAAACTGCCCAAGCACAGGAAAAGAGCCTCACCAAGGCTGAGAGTGTAGGGAAAAAGTTTCTGAGAGTAAAGAAGGTTATCAAGGGCCCAAAGGGCCTACAGAAAAGGTACCTCAAAAAAATGCGCCATCAGAGAAACCGGGGGAAACAGAATGCCCAGCCATTTGTGGAGAATATGGCCAAAGAAAGAAGGCTCAGCAGACCGTCCCCAAGGGAGCTGGAGCAGCTTCACATGGCGCAGAGGCCCAGGAAATTAGTGGGAGACTCCTTCAGTAGAGCCTTCATTCACAAAGGAGCACAAGGCAGCAGTCTCTTCTTTCCTGAAACAATACATCTTGGGCAGGCCTTCTGCCTCCACTGCTCCAAAATCCCTACCTGAGGTGAAAAACAAACCAAATACTTAACCGACACCATTTTTGTTTTAGAGGATGCAAATGCTAGAGTTAGAAATATGAAGGCTTCTAAACCAGTCTCACATTCCAGAAAAAAGTACCTCTTTCATAAAACTCGCTCGCCTGTGGTCCACAGAGCACCCAAGGCCAAGCTGAGTCGAAAATCCAGAAAGGAAAGTCCTATCAGTAATAGGCTGATGATTGCAAAGAGGCCTCCATTCTCCGCCATCAGGAGCCTCATAAATTCCCCTTCACGGGAGGCTTTTTCATCTTCAGGAGAACTGAGTTCTCAGGAAAATCCTTTTCCAGAATTATTTACTCTTTCAGAACCTTTTAGAGAAAACACTACTGGAGAAAACACTACTGCACAGAATGTTTTTGAGAAACCTATTTCTACAAGAAACATGACTGTGCCAGAACAAACCCTCCCTGCATTCAGGAACCATAAGAATCTTTCCAGTGCATATTCTGTGGCCACCACAGACAACTTTATGCCAACTGTTAAACAAACCAATGAACCACGATGGATAAACCACAGTGTGGGCACTGAATTGCCCCCGAAGCCCACAGGCTTCACTGTGTCGAAGCTCTCAGCCCCAGGTGACCTATTTGAAATCCAGCTAAACCAGCAGCTACGGTCCCTCATCCCGAACAACGACGTGAGAAGGCTCATTTCTCACGTTATCCGGACTTTGAAAATGGACTGCTCTGAGACCCACGTGCAACTGGCCTGTGCCAAGCTCATCTCCAGAACAGGCCTCCTGATGAAGCTTCTCAGTGAGCAGCAAGAAGTAAAGGTGTCCAAGGCAGAGTGGGATACGGACCAATGGAAGACTGAGAACTCCATCAATGAGAGCACAGAAGTCCAGAGTGAACAGAAAGGGCAGGAGTCCAGCGAGGTGAGGAAAACTCCTAAAACATGGGATCTGGACTTTGAGTCAGTTGAGGACGTGCCATGAAAGCACCCAAGCACATAGGCCAGGGGGCTCCTAGTCTGGGTCTTGTCTTGGCCAGGTAACGTTGGCTAAGACAGTGATCTGCCACTTTGCTCATTTAGAGAACAGTGCCACTATCCCCAGGGTAGATGAGAACTAATTCACGTGTGTGTGCCTCCTGGGAAGCTCTTACATTTCTCATTTTAGAGACAAAGAAACTGACACACACACACACACACACACACACACACACACACACACACACACAGGAGAGATTGGGGGAAGAAGACCTGACTCACCCTCCCGGGTCCTGGGAGAGCCGCCTGGCACAAGGGTGTCCCTGCCCTGACCACCCCTGAGAGCCGGGATAGAACAGGGAGACAACAGGTTTCTGGCCAGATATTTTGTCCTCTGCTTTTGACCAGTGGATTTCTTTAGAGAAATGCTTGGTTATGTCCTTTGCCCAGCGTTCTCCCGAGACCAGCCCCTGAGCTTTGATATGCCCTGGGCATGGAGTCTGTGCTCTTGACTCAATGTCGCTCAGGGCGGGCTGCCTGCTGTACAGAAAGCAGGGGTGGGAGGAGGAATGGTGGGGACCAGAGAGCCCCACATCGGGCTCCATCCCAGGACCCCAGGATCATGACCCGAGCCGAAGGCAGCCGCTTAACCGACTGAGCCACCCAGGTGCCCCTGTACCTCACTAAATTCTTACACCAGCCCTTGGGTTCCACTGGATTGTCCTCTTGAGATGAAGAAACTCAGAGTTGTTAATTGGCTCACTCAAGATCACACAGCTAGTTAAGTATCAGAACCAGAATTTGAGCCCAGATCTGTCTTGTTCCAAAGCTATGTTCTTAAGTCTTCCTACCCTCCCCCTTCCATCATCCCTGAGCTGGTTTCTGTAGCTACCTGGGGGAAGAGGAAGATGTTGTCTTTGACCTGGGGCCGGGAAGGCAGAGAGAGAACATGGGCTTGTGGAAATAAACAAAGACCACCCAAATGAGAAGACGCAAAGGCTGTTTTCCAAGCCCCCTACCCCAAGGGAGTCAGCTACCAATCACTTGAGTTCGGCAGAGAATTGAAGGCCGGCAGAAGACTAGGAAAGCTTTATAGTGGGACAAAGGGAAGGCTTCAGGTTCTGATCAGAGGCTCTCTCGGCGTGGGGAAGCTGTAGGTGTGCTAACTAGAAGGGGGGTACCCTATGTGATTGGTTAGGGGAGCATATTGGACTTTTCCCAGTTTGTCCTACATTGGACACGGGGCCAAAATTAGGGAGGCTGTCAGCTAGTGGTCCAGTCTTGGCTGTGTTTGGGCCGAGGGCTACAAGGGTTGCCTCGTGGCTGCCCCGAGAGGGGGTCGCCTCCTTAGCTGTTGCTGCAGGGAGCGGGTCAGATAGTGCAGCCATTGTCTGTGGGTGTATTGAGTCTCTCAGACTGCTCGCCAGAGTTCTAGAAGAGGGGCCTTCCTGGCTCGGACCTGGACCGAGGCTTCTTATCTCGTGCTCCTTCCTGCTGCTTCTCCCTTCTGCCCTTTCTGGAGCCACCGGTCCCAGTACGTCTGGTTGCTATTTGATGTGCATTAACTCTTAATTCTTTTTTTTTTTGTTTGACAGAGAGAGACACAGCAAGAGAGGGAACACAAGCAGGGGGAGTGGGGGAGGGAGAAGCAGACTCCCCGCTGAGCAGGGACCCCGATGCAGGGCTTGATCCCAGGACCCCGAGATCATGACCTGAGCCAAAGGCAGCCGTTTAACTGACTGAGCCACCCAGGTGCCCCATCTCTTAATTCTTATAACAGCCCCGAAAGGTAAGCATCTTAGTTATTACTGCTGCATCAGAGCTTATCCCCAAATGTAGCAAACATCTATGACTTCACACAGCTTTCGGGGGGCCAGGAAGCCGGACGCAGCTTAGCTGGGAACTTCCAGCTCAGAGTGTCTCATGAGGTTGCAGCCAGGGTGGTGGCCGGCGCCACGGTCGCCTGAGAGCTTGCCTGGGGGTAGAGGATTGGCTCCCGAGAAGGCTCCTGACACGGCTCTTGTCTCAAGGCCTCAGTTCCCGTCCATGTAGACCTTTCCTCAGGGCTGACATGCAGTTGGCTTGCCTCGGAGCCACTCTTGAAGAATGCGCCGCGATGGTGAGCAACTGGTAGGAGGGAGAGGGGCAGAAGAGTGAGGCTGCAGTGTAAAATGTGTTGGTTCTCTTTGTTATTTAAGTTTCACAGCCACCTTAGGGAGAGAAACCATTAGCCCCATTTGACGGATGAGAAAATGGAGGCTCAGGAAGGAGAGAGATTTTGCCGGAGGGCACAGAGCTGGCTGGTGACTGACACAACCAGAACGTAAGCCCTTTGCTACCTTAAAACCTGACCCCGGCTTTTTCCAGCACTTGGTGTGTGGACGGGTCTGGGGGGGCTTCATTGTTAGGGAAAGACCCCCCAGCCCCCAGAGCTTGGGGGAGGCCTCGGGAGCCTAAGAAGTTGTCTGTCAACTGAGCTGCCTTCTCTGCTCCAGAGACAAGGAAGCCAGGGCCTCTGGGCCCAGCTGCCACCCACACAGGACTATTTTGACCCTCCACCTCAGTGACAAGTCTGCATCTTCCAGCTCTGGAAAGGCCATCTGGGCAGTCTGGCTGTCCCAGGAAGAGCCTCTACCCTGAGGCCACCGTTTATGCCCTGCTGTCCCCTGCAGCTGTTTCTAGATGAACCTTTAGCTTTCTGGCACGTCATGGCTGCCCAGGGTCAGTCAGGTGCCTCCCTCGCCTGGATTCAAGGGTTAATAAAACCTCCTTAATTAGTATCACTTACTAGATGGACCTTTCTGAACTAAAATGTTTAAATCTGCAGATATTTTAAATTCACATTTCAAACAATGTTTAAAAGTGTCCTGTGCAAAACAATGAATCATGGAACACTACATCTAAAACTAATGATGTAATGTATGGGGATTAACATAACATAATAATAATAAAAATAAAGAAGTTCATTATCACAGAAAAAAAAAAAAGTGTCCTGTGCATGAGCCATTTTTTTTTAAGGATTTTGTTTATTTATTTGAGAGAGACAGTATGGGGGGGGGAGGGGAGGAGAGGGAGAAGCAGACTCCCCACTGAGCAGGGAGCCTGACGTGGGGCTTGATCCCAGGGCCCCCGGGATCATGACCTGAGCCGAAGGCAGACAGACGCTTAACCTACTGAGCCACCCAGGTGCCCCCTGCATGAGCCATTTTAATGATGAGATAAGAATGATTGTATTTTGCATCTTCAAACTACACACACACACACACACACACACACACAGATGAAAAATGTAAATGGATGGCCATTGTATAACATACTTCAGGGGGAAGTCTAAGAACCTTTGGACGTAATTTATTTCCTGAAGTGGTCTCAAACAACCCCCTAGGATCCTGTTTACACTATTCATTTGTTTGGCAAACTCTCCCTGGAGCGGGCAAAGGTTGCCTTCTGCCAGGTTCCTATCCGAATGATCTCATGTTTCACACTGGCAGAGGGGAAGTTAATAATGATTTACTGCATCTCTCACAGAATTAAAATAAACACGGTTGCCCGGTTCAGCCTTTGTCCCGCACACCAAGTGGAGAGCAGTGGAGGGCCCCCAGGCAGCTCAGGCTGTGGGAGCTTGACCCACAGCAGCAGGAGAGACTCCGCAGAGGTGTCTGCGCAGGAGTCGAAAGGGGCAGTTCCTGTGTACGCACCTCGAAACAGGTAACCGCGACAGGTATCACAGGGATCATGGAGCTTCATGGCCCGCCTCCCGCCACCTCGCCTCCCACCACCTGTCTGATTTGTGTTTTAGAGAAAACCTGGATTTTGGAGATCTAGGATCTGTTTCTGCCTCTGCCCCTAATTGGCTACTGTGACCGTGAGCAAGTTGCCATCCTCCCTAGGCCTTGACTGGCTCATCTATAAATCAAGGGACCTGGATCAGATCATCTTCAATAAATCTACATTTACAAAAACAGGTGGTGGACCAGATGGGCCATAGTCTACCTTTGCTTTACATTTCCTGTGGGGTTCAGAGAGCCTGGGGTCCAAGATCTGTGCCTGGTCTGCACCTAAAGCCCTGTCTGGGCCTCCATGATCCCATCCATAAAATAAGGAGCACATTAATACCTGCATTCTGCAAACCGCTCAGCAGAGGTGACACTGAGCTAAAGAGGTCTGATCAATACAGGACTTCTCGGGGCCTTTAATACGTTGGTGTGCATTGTGAATTTCCTAGGGGCGGATGCAGGATGCAGGGTTTACCCAACACAAAGTAATATTTTTTGCACTATGTACCACTCAGCATGGCTTGGGAAATGCCCTGTGAGCTCCCTGAAGTCTCATGTCCTTCCCTGTAAAACACGGGTGACCATAGCACCTGCCCCCTGAACTGTCGGGAAGGCTGAATGGGGTAATGCCTGGAAACGGGCCTGGCACAGAGTAGATGTTCAATAAATGCTGGCAGCTATTATTTATAATAAGATTCTCCCTTTCCAGCGCTGACATTCTGGGTTTCCAACTGCAGCATGTAATTAAACTCCAAAGCATCTGGCTTCCCGAGTTGAAAGAACAAGCCCAGAGGAAGGAAAAAGGAAGAGAAAGATCCTTCTGGATCGTCCATTTGGGCACCAGCCTCACTGCCAGTTGTCACAACAGGGGAACATAGCGAGATGCCAACCCCTAACGACAAGGCTTGGGGGAGTCTGGGGTTCCCTGCTGAGCTCAGATGCTGTGGAGCATATTTCAGAGGCAGACTGGGGAGAGGTGGGATCAGTGCCCCTTTAGACTCAAACAGGAGGACCCAACAGCGTCCCCCGCATGGATCAGCTTCCCTTTCCCACTGTCCTGGGCACAGTGATCCCGACCACTTTCCGGTATGTGTCACATGCTGGGGGAGCAGTGAAAGGGAGAGCTGAGTCAGAAAAGGTAAATAGGAGAATTCAGGCAAGGAAAGGCAATCCGCAGAGAAAGAGCATCTGCTATGGCTCAGAAGCCCGCAGGAGCGCAGGGCTGTGGTGGCAGGGACCCAGGGGTGGGGTGGTAGTATAGAGGGCCGTCGGGAGAGAAGGCTAAAGGGGGGGCGGGCACCTGGACCCCAGAGACTTTATTAAAGGCAGCCATACACGTCAATTACACTCCCCTGTATTACACACACACACACACACACACACTCACTCTCACTGTTTTCTGTAGTGTTCAAAATTTGACCGTGAACATGTATACCTTTGATATGAAGCATGTTCACGTATACGAAGGAAAATAATGCTTTTGAAAAAGAAAAGAAAATGATCACCCTTACAACCATGTGGAGGCCAGTTTGGAGGCCTGCAACTGACCAGGTAAATGGTAATGATGAGCCACTCCACTCACAGACATCTCCCCAAAAGGATGGAAAACGGATGCAAATACATGTAGGCGCATGCTAATAGCAGCACCGTCTACAATGGCCACAAGGAGGAAACAGCCCAAAGATCCACCAACAGTTGGATGGGCAAGCAGAATGTGGTCTCTCCATACAGTCGGGTCTTACTCATACAGAGGAATGAGGTACTGGTGCCCGCTACGACATGGATGAACTTCGAAAATGTTACGCTACGTGCAAGAAGCCAGACACAAAAGCTCACACCTTGTACGATTCCGTTTACATGAAATACCCGGAATAGGTAAGCCCACCGAGACAGAATGTGAGACTGATGGTTGCCAGGGGCTCGCAGAAGGAAAACAGGGAGCAGCTGCTTCCCGGGTATGAGAGAAGGTCCCAGCAGCTCGGACCCTGAGCTCTCCCCACAGTTTGGTAATAGAAGCCATTAAATCCTTAGCTATGAGTTAAGCTCCCTCGAGCTGACTTTTGGTCGCTTGCACCAGGAATTTATCTTATTGCAGTGGTTTTCAAATTGTGTCCGTTGTGGAACACCAGGGTTCCATAGAGATGTTATGTTGGTTCTGCAAAACTTTGAACGCCACAGGTGCTGAGGCTGATTAGAAAAAAAGAATTTGTAACCATCATCTACAACCCCCAATTGACTTCCTAAACGTGCAACGTACATTTGCATTTGTAAAATATGTTTGGCTAACAAAATGCTTCTCTGACCTGTTATATGTATGAGTTCTAGTTAAAGTTTCATTTGAAAAAGGGTCCAACTTCTGAAAATAAACAGTATAAAATCACTGTCCCAAGAAAATGATCATTTCATACTGGAAGGGTTAGCTTCAAGGAGGCTCACTGCAGCTCTGTTTGTACCAGGGCTCAGCCATCTATGGCCCATGTGCTACATTTGGCCAGCCCCTGTTTTTGTAATAAAGTTTTATTCAAACAAACAAACAAAAAATAAATTCTTTTATGCATCCTGGCTGCTTTTGCACTACAATGGAAGGATTAAATCATTGCAACAGAGACCTCAGGTGCCACAAAAACTAGAACATGCATTATCTGGCCCTTAACAGGAAACGCTTGCGACCTCCTGGTTCTTAATGATGACAAATTGGAAGCAACCTAAAGGTCCAAGAAAAGGGGATTGGTCAAATTACTAGGGTGCATCCCTTCAGCAAAGAGAATGCCAGGCCCCTGTTGAAAAATGATGCTGTGGCACAGTGACTCTCAAACTTGGCCGCACACTGGAACCCCCGGGGAGTCTACAAGTCCCCTCCCTAGTCCAGCCGCATCCCTGATGTCTGGGCAGAGTGCACACATCAGTATTTGTTAAGCTTTTCCAGGGGGTTCTAACACGGAGCCACTGTTGTAGAGGAATATTCACTGACATGGAAATATGACCACTCGGTATAGTTGAGGGAAGAAAAGCACATAATCTAACAGTCTACCCTATGACCCCTTTTTGGTCATTTTTATTGGTCATTTCTCCACGCGCTCACATCCCAGCCTCGCCTAGAGGAACAAGAGATGCCGAAACATCGACAGTGCTCGTCTCAGGACGATGTGGCTATGCGACATTTTAACTTTTTTTCTTTTTGGTTATCTGTATTTTCTATGTGTTTTACAATGAACATTGTATCTTGTACCAAGTATGAAAAAAGATAATCAGCTTAAAAAGTATACCTCTTGGGTTTTTTTTTTTTTTTAATTTTATTATGTTATGTTAGTCACCATACAATACGAAAACAATGGATCGTGGATCACCACATCAAAAACCAATCATGTATTGTATGGTGACTAATTTTTTTTTTTAAAGATCTTATTTATTTATTTGACAGATCTTATTTATTTATTTCACTCATTGGGAAGAGAGGTGTGTGTGTGTGTGTGTTTGTGTGTGTGTGTGTGTGTGTGTGTGTGTTTGTGTGTGTGTGAGACCAAAAATGAGGCTACCTGACCCCTGTCCCTCTTATGACTTTGAAACACCCTGAGGGATAGTTCTCCATGGTGATTCTCTTTATAAAACTCCAGGGTCATGATCCTGCATTTAGAGGTATGGATCTAACATATTTTTACTGGAAAAAGACTTATTTAGGCCAGGAGGGCTCATGTGAGAGCAAACCTGTTAATAATTCACTGAATTGGGAGTCCAGGTCCTGTTGAGTGACAAGAAATCTGTCAATTTTTTATCTCTGCAGACACAAGACCTACAGCTGTGGGGTTTTCAGGTTTCTGGAAGCAAGGGCAGGGCGGGGAGCATACAGCCCCCTCCTTCCTGCCCCACATCCCAGCCAGACCCACAGTCCCCCGTGTCCCCAGATGTCTACCAGGGAGTGAGAACAATATATTGCTGATGGTTTTCTGTGTGTGTGAAGAATCAGTACAGCTTGGGACTTTATGAATCATGCAAAAATATTTCTGTGCTCGAATTACTATCCAGAGAATTCTTAGGAATGAGAATCTAGAGCATAAGATACATAATGACATATCTTAAAATATGCAGGCGATCCTGTGTCTGTGGATTCCTCGGAGACTCCCCATGGGGGGGGCATCAGTTCATTCTGAAGTGGGTCAAAATCAGCAGATCCCATGTGCAAATACATACAGGTAGATGAATACATTCTTTTCATGAAATGTAAAAACTTTATTTTCATATTAGAGACTTACTGGGGGGCTCCAGAGAGGCACAGTAGGTTGAGCTTGCGACCCTAGGTTTATCTCAGGTCGTGCTCCCAGTGTCCTGAGCTCCAGCCCCTCAAAGTCTTCTGCCCTGAGCATGGAACTGCCTAAGACATTCTCTCCCTCTCCCATTGTATTCTCTCTCTAAAATAAATAAATAAATCTCTAAAAAAAATAAAGAGATTGACTGGGAGTGTTGGCAACACAAAATGAAGCCTGGGGAGAGAGCAGGAAGGAGAATGTGGGGGGTTGCAAGCAGCTGAATTTTCTGGTCATTCTTCTCTTTAGAGATGGACCCTGGAGACTGGGAAATACATCAAGATCATTTCCAGTTCTCTTGGAAATCCTGACATGGAGACATAGGTGAGACTGAAGACCCAGAGCGGGTCCTAAAGCCTGAGGGATGCAGGAGCAAAGAGGATTAGAGGAGGATATGGGGAGTGTTGTCAGGGAGAGTTCGTAGGATCCGGTCCAAGTTCACGTGTAGCTGGTTCAGAGAGAGGAGACTGTGTCTGTGACCAGGGTTATTGTCAATGTATCAGCTGTGGATACATCAGTCGTGACACAAGGTCACACTTCATGGAATAAGATGATAGAACGGATTGTGGAGGAATGTTCGCTGGGCAGTATGTTCAGCCGTAGACACAGAATTCATTCCTGTCCATCTTCTCCAGGTTGAGTGGGGATGTGCGGTTGGGCTCGGATATCTCATGTGTCTGTGTCTTCCTCGGATGCCCCCATTTTATGTCACTTTGCGTGCATTACATGACTCTTCCCATTTCCCTGTTGAAGGATAGATCGTCGTGCAGAAGAGACCACCCCGCTATGTCTCTCCAGGTAAGTTTCTTACTGAAAAGCGGCTCAGAAACAAGATCCGTGGGTCCAGAGGTTTTAGACCCACTTCCTCCTTATCTGAGACGCTGTGAGGAGCGGTAGCTGCTCCCACCGCCGGGAGCTGTAGCCCAGTGATAGTCCGCCTCGGCCTCAGCCTGCAGCCCCGAGATGCGCAGAAGCCCCGCATTGGCCGAGGCGTCTTTGGAGCCCGAGAGGCGGCTGGGGACCCCGGAGCCCTGGTGCTTACCGGAGTCTGAGGAGTAGTACAGCAGACCCCGGGGAGGGCTCCCTGGCTGCTGCTGGATCCAGTAGATGTTCGAGCCGCCAACACTGATGTCCCTGCTCAGGTGCAGGTGAGTCTGTCTGTCGCTCCCGGAGATGCAGAGAGGGAGGGCGGCTGGGTCAGCACGGGCTGGGACAGGGAGCCTGCAAACACAGACGTTAATGGGACAAGAAACAGGGAAATATTTATCAAGATGCTGACTTCAGGAAGAGTGACTTTGAGGGCTGCCCAGGTTCCCTGAGGCCTGGACCTACCTGTACAATAGGAGAGGAGGGTGAGGAGGACAGAGTCCAGGCCATGGTGACACAGACTCTGGTCCCAACAGTGGGCCGGGCTGCCCCAGGCCTCCTTTTCTCCTGCAGCTTCTGCCACAGGAGGGGCTGTCCATGCAAACGGGGTCCACCCAGTGACTGCCTCCCTGAGCCCTGGTGTGGGGCTCAGCTCACAGACAGAGGGAGGAGGATGGGGGTGGCTTCAGTCCTGGGGAGACCCCTGGAAAGATGCACCTGCTGAGACCACACACGGGTCCCTGCTCAGGGGACTCTGCCAGGCCAGAGGGGACACAGCTGCTGAGTCCCCATCAGGGAGCACAGGGCCAGTCCCCACTTCATTTCTCTTTGAGTGAATGCTCCTCACTGAGCTGCTATGTAGAGACCCCAGGGCAGTCCCACCGCGCCCCCTGCTGGTCATGGCGCAGACGTCACTGTGTCCCAAAGCCCTGAGAGCCCCGCTGATTTCTGCAGCTCCCCACATCCCTGTGGATCCACACATCCGTGGACCAAGTCTCAGTACAGGTTTCCCCTGCTCTCTGAAACTCCATCATCCCTAGGAAACCTTAGTA
This sequence comes from Halichoerus grypus, assembly GCF_964656455.1. Taxonomy (NCBI): domain Eukaryota; kingdom Metazoa; phylum Chordata; class Mammalia; order Carnivora; family Phocidae; genus Halichoerus; species Halichoerus grypus. The sequence continues at coordinate 70,258,061 of NC_135724.1, forward strand.
AGCCACGATGGCATAAGGCAAGAAGCAATTAACATTAATTTATATGCACAATTTTTTTTTGCATGTTTCCAGGCTCAAAAAGAAATCAGTCCTAGGCTTCTCTGATACCCAAGGACACATTTTGCCGTCAGATGTAGAACACGAATGGCGATAACGCGCATGTGATAACACACACCGTTCACAGCCGCGGTGGCCTGTGGCTGAGCTGCTGGCTGTGACTCCCGGGGAAGCAGCTGGAAGGCGCCCGTCATGCTGGTTGGGTTGTGCACCGTCTCTGGAGAGGCTCCTGCAAACCTCACGCTGGATGCTAAGTTGGCACTTATTTTTTTGTGAAACTGAAAATCCTCCTCAGATGGCTTTTAGTAGCTAAAGCAGGTCCTAATGTAAATATTTCATAAAAGCTAAGTGGTGTAAAGGGAACTTTCAAAAGTCGGGGACACCTGTACTATGATTCTGATGCTTGTGCTTGCTTCCTGTAAGTTCTCACTCCAGGAGGAGCCCTGGTCCACGGGACGTGCGAATATGTGCATATATGATTGCAGGACGTTCTAGACAAAGCTGAATGACCCAGGTGTGTGCAACAGGTCAAGTGTCACAGAACGGGGGACAGTGGAGCTGCTTTGAAGAAATTATAGGGACTGTTTCTGAGTGAGGCATAGACAGAAAAGATTGTAGCAATACAATCACGCAGTGCATATTCCAAAGAGGACAATTCAGCAAACATTTCAAAACATGGCAGTGTAAGTGTTGGTAGAGATTACATTTGATTTAATGATTGGTAAAAAATACATAAATATAAACAATGGCTTTGGTTGGCTTCACAATTGCCCGTAGAGACTGTAACATGTTTTTAACGTTCAGAATTGACTTTATGTTCCCAAGTTTGTAGGTTCTGTATGTCTGTGTCCTGCATTTCTTCTCAGGAGTTTGTCTTAGACATCATAACATTTGTTTATAATAAAAGAAAAGTTCCCTACATGTAGGGGCGCCTGAGTGGCTCAGTCGGTTAAGCCTCTGCCTTCGGCTCAGGTCATGATCCCAGGTCCCGGGATCGAGTTCCTCTTCGGCTCCCTGCTCAACAGGAAGCTTGCTTCTCCCTCTGTCTGCTGCATCCCCTGCTTGTTCTCTCTCTCTCTCTCTGACAAAAAAATAAATAAAATAAAATCTTTTTTAAAAATCCCCTACCTGCATTTTTTACACTTTTTCTAGTTTACTAGAAGTTAAATGTGAAATTGTAATGTTTCCAGAGGTGTTCAATGTCTGAGCAATGGCTTCCAGAAGCCTTCCCTTCCTCACTGCACCATGGGTCCAACTCACCTTTCACTCTGCACATGGTTCCCACACTTCTAGACTCAAAGGCCTTTTGACTCAACTTCTGTGACTGCGATCAGCCACTTCCCTGAGGCCCTGTGCTCAAGGCAGTGGGAGGGATCTTCCCCACTGAGCTCAGGAATGTCCTCAGGGCTGCTAGCACAGACCCCAAAGTCCTCCCTCCCCTAAGTGTCCATCCTGACCTGGCCCCGCCCACCTTCCTGCTCCCAGTGCAGCCCTTCCCCTTGCTCTCTGAACTCCAGCTCCTCTCTTTCCTATAACTCAAAACCCTGAATTCCCACCCCTTCCATGGTTTCCAAGCTGCCTCCTCCTCAGCTTAAAGGGGGAAATGTGCTACAACATGAGTCATGCAGAAAACACATATTTTGGCAACTCTGAGTAGCTCCTTAGAGCAGGATACAGGCATATCATCACAGATAGGAAAAGACAATATATAGGCTCATTTGCAAGGTAAGCAAACTATAGACAATAGTGCAAACAACAGCCTGCATCCATATCCAAACACAAGGTCATGAATATGACTCTTCTTGTGGACTCTCCCACTCCTCTTTGTCCCTCATCCTGCTCCCTTCCTGAATATGAAGCCGATCCAACCCCTCCATCATCACTGTATGGTCTTCACTGGTACAAGGACTTCATGAGCATTAGCACATTACTTTCATGTTCAGTGTTCTTGTCTTGTGCATAAAAGCAATGGATTCCAACTACTCTCACATAAATGTATTAGTGTTGTCATTTCCGATATTTCCAGAGAAAGAGAGAAACTGAGTATCTCTAAGATACCTGACATCATGAAATTCTCAGTAAGCCCGGGATGGCACCAGGGGGTAGGTAGGGAATGGGCAGAGGGCCACCTGCTTCTCCCAGGTCACACATCCTCACCTATTGCCCTTCTTGTCATTGCCCCCCAGCAAGAGTGGGGACCACTTTGCTTCTGGAAACAAAGTAATTCTCTTGCACTGGGAGACCAATAACTACAGAGGATATAATTTTTATTGAACTCATAAATATCCACTAAATCTAGAGCATGAAGTCTTCTGATCTCAGTCAGATGTGTAACTATAGAAACCATAATCTGAGCTGTGTTTGGTCCCAGACAGGAACATGGCAGTGATGAATAAGACCGGAGCAGGGGTGGAGGGTGTAAGTTACCACCTTGGCCCATGGACCAGGAGCTCTTTGTGATGTTTGATTGTATTTAGCTCTAGAACAATGAGAATCAGCCTGTCCTTGGGGTGAAGCACAGAGGAGGTAAAGAAGTCCTGTTCATACACTTGAATCTGGAGAATGAGGTTGGAAACGAGGACGGAACTTCATGCTGCCCCGAGTACAAGCGTAGGGGCTCAGTCTGAGCCTTGGTACAAATGCCATGGGAAACCCCAGTGTTTCTTCTGTCCTGTGCGGGGCATGGTGGCCCAGAGATGAGCAGAAGCCCTGCACTGACCGAGGCATCTTTGGAGCCAGAGAAGCAGCCGGGGACCCTGGAGCCCATCTCATTCTTGAGTCTGAGTAGTAGTACAGGAGAAACCGGGGAGGGCTCGGTGGCTGCTGCTCGATCCAGTTCATGTTTTTACTACTAACACGGAGGTCCCTGCTCAGGGTGCAGGTGAGTCTGGCCATTGTTCCCAGACAAGCAGACAGGGAGGGCGGCTGGGTCACACGGGCTGGGACAGGGAACCTGCAAACACACACTCGTGGGTGATGGGACATTTATGCTGGGGGTTTCTCAGGCTTAGGCACTGATAATAGCTGGGAGGCTCCCCCAGAAGTCAGATGATGCCCCTACCTGAGCAGAGAGAGAGAACAGGAGGAAGAGAGGAGTCCAGGCCATGGTGACACAGGCTCTGGTCCCCACAGTGCAGTTGCTTGTCCCAGGCTTGTCTTATCCTCCCTACTGCTGCCAGGGAAATGAAAATGCTCTGGTAGATAATGGGAGCCAGGACTACAGATCCCAAAAGACAGTAAAATTCCAATGCCAGGGGAAAATAAAATATTGAGCACCAGGTTGCATTTTGCATGGGTCGTGGTTGATATTTTGAACTCTCTTCATTCTCCTACCCATTGTTGTATGGACAGAATGACTAGAAAGAGGAACTCACAAAAAAAAAAAGAAAAAAAAGAAAAAAGAACAAGAGGCAGTGTCCTCTGCCATAGAGCTAATCGATATGGATATAAATAAAATGTCAGAGATAGAATTCAGGATAGCAATCATAAAGTTAATAGCTAGGCTTGGAAAAAGCCTACGTGACAATATAGCATCTATAAGGGCAGAAATGAGATCTAACCATGCCAAACTTAAAAACGCTATGAATGAGATGCAGTCTAAACTTGATACTCTAACAGCTAGGGTCAATGAGGCAGAAGAGAGAATAAGTGATCTAGAGGACAGGCTGATGGAAAGGAAGGAAATTGAAGAAAAAAGAGAAAAACAACTCAATGCATATTAAGAGAGACTTAGAGAATTTAATGATACATTAAAAAGAACCAATATTAGGATCATTGGAATCCAAGGGGGGGGTGGAAAGAGAGAGGGGGCTTGAAGGCATATTTGAGCAAATCATGGCTGAGAACTTCCCTAATCTGGGCAAGCAAACAAACATTCACGTCCAAAGGCACAGAGCAACCCTCCCCAAATCAATAAAAATAGATCAACACTCAGACATATAATAGTGAAGCTTGCAAATCTTAGAGCCAAGGAAGCTATCCTGAGAGCATAAGGGGGAAGGGATCTCTTACATACAGAGGGAGGATCATCAGAATAACATCAGACCTATCCACAGAAACCGAGCAAGCCAGAGAGGGGTGGCAAGACATATTCAGGGTACTAAATGAGAAGAACATGCAGCCAAGAATACTTTGTCCAGCAAGGCTGTCATTCAGAATGGATGGAGAGAAAAAGAGCTTCCAGGCCAGGCAGAAAGCAAAAGAATATGTGACCACAGAAGCCCGCCCTACAAGAGATATTAAGGGGGATTCTGTAAGTGAAGAGAGACCCCAAGATTAATACAGACAAGAAAATAACAGAGACAATATAGAGAAACAGGGACTTTACAGGCAATACAATGGCACTAAATCCATATCTTTCAATAGTTACTTTGAATGTAAATAGATTGAATGCTCCAATCAAAAGACGCAGGGTATCAGATTGGACAAAAAAGAAGGATCCATCCATATGCTGCCTACGAGAGACTCATTTTCAACCTAAAGTCACCTCCAGATTAAAAGTGAAGGGATGGAGAACCATTTACCATGCTAATGGACCTCAAAAGAAAGCTGAGGTAGCAATCCTTATATCAGACAAATTAGATTTTAAACCAAAGACTGTAGTTAGTAAGAGATGTAGGGGGACACTAGCATACTTAAAGGGTCTATCCAACAAGAAGATCTAATGATTGTAAATATCTATGCCCCCAACGTCGGAGCAGCCAATTATACAAACCAGTTAATAAGCAAAGAAACATATTGATAAAAATACATTAATAGTAGGAGACGTCAACACTCCACTCACAACAATGGACAGATCATCTAAGCAGAAGATCAACAAAAAAACAAGAGCTTTGAATGACACATTGGAACAGATGGACTTCACAGATATATACAGAACATTTCACCCGAAAACAACAGAATACTCATTCTTCTCAAGTGCACATGGAACTTTCTCCAGAATAGACCACATACTGGCTCACAAATCAGGTCTCAACCCACACCAAAAGATTAAGATTAATCCCTGCATATTTTCAGACCACAATGCTTTGAAACTGGAACTCAATCACAAGAAAAAAAATAGAAGGAACTCAAACACTTGGAGGTTAAAGAAAATCCTGCTAAAGAATGAAAGGGTCAATCAGGAAATGAAAGAAGAACTTAAACAATTCATTGAAACTAATGAGAATGAAAACACATCAGTTCAAAACCTATGGGATACTGCAAAGGCGGTACTGAGAGGGAATTGCTTAGCCATCCAAGCCTCTCTCAAAAAAATAGGAAAATCCCAAATGCACAAGCTAACCTTAGACATGGAGGATGTGGAGAAAGAACAGCAAATATAGCCTACACCAAGTAGGAGAAGAGAAATAATAACCATTAGAGCAGAAATCAATGAAATAGAAACCAGAAAAACAGTAGAACAGATCAACGAAACTAGAGGCTGGTTCTTTGAAAGCATTAATAAGATCGATAAACCTCTGGCCAGACTTATCCAAAAGAAAAGAGAAAGGACCCAAATTAATAAAATCACGAATGAAAGGGGAGAGATTAGGACTAATACCAAGGAAATAGAAACAATTATTAGAAGTTATTACCAGAAACTATATGCCAACAAATTAGGCAATCTGGAAGAAATGGGTGCATTCCTGGAATTTTATAAATTACCAAGACTGAAACAGGAAGAAATAGACCATCTGAACAGACCAATAAACAGTAAGGATATTGAAGCAGTAATAAAAAACTTCCAAAAACACGAGAAGTCCAGGGCCAGATGGCTTCCCAGGGGAATTCTACCAAACATTTAAAGAAGAAATAATACTATTCTACTGAAGCTGTTTCAAAAAATAGAAATGGAAGGAAAACTTTTAATCTTTTTCTATGAGGCCAACATTACCTTGATCCCAAAACCAGACAAAGACCACACCAACAAGGAGAATTACAGACCAATATACCTGATGAACATGGATGCAAAAATACTCGCCAAGATCCAAGCCAATAGGATCCAATGGTACATTAAAAGGATTATTCAACATGACCAGGTGGGATTTATTCCTGGGAGGCAAGAGTGGTTCAACATTCACAAATCAATCAATGTGATAGAACACATTAATAAAAGAAAAGGCAAGAGCCATATGATCCTCTCAATTGATGCAGGGAAACATTTGACCTAATAAAGCATCCTTTATTGATTAAAACTCTCCACAGTGGAGGGATAGAGGGAACGTACCTCGATATCATAAAAGCTATATACAAATAATCCACAGTGAATATCATTCTCAATGGGGAAAAACTGAAAGCTTTTCCCTTAAGGACAAGGACACGACAGGGATGCCCACTCTCACCACTATTGTTCAACATATTACTAGAAGTGCTAGCCTCAGCAGTCAGATAGCAAAAAGAATAAAAGGCATTCAATTTGACAAACAAGAAGTCAAACGCTCTCTCTTTGCAGATGACATGATACTTTATATGGAAAATCCAAAGATTCCACCCCCAAATTGCTGAAACTCAGACAGCAATTCAGCACCATGGCAGGATACAAAAATCAATGCACAGAAATCAGTTGCATTTCTATACACTAACAATGTGAATGAAGAAAGAGAAATTAAGGAATTGGTCCCATTCACAATTGCACCAAAATACATTAGATACCTAACCAGAGTTAAAGTACTCTAGAAACTACAGAACACTTATGAAAGAAATTGAGGAAGACACAAGGAGATGGAAAAATATTCCATGCTCATGGATTGGAAGAATAAACATTGTTAAATTGTCTATGCTGCCCAGATTAAACTACACATTCGATGCTATCCTTATCAAAACATCATCAACTTTTTTTCACAGAGCTGGAACAAACAATCCTAAAATTTGTATGGAACCAGAAAAGACCCCGAGTCACCAGGGGAATGTTGAAAAAGAAAACCAAAGCTGAGGGCATCACACTGCCTGACTTCAAGCTGTGTTACAAAGCTGTGATCATCAAGACAGTATTTCACTGGCACAAAAACAGACACATAGATCAATAGAGAGCCCAGAAATGGACCCTCAACTCTATGGGCAACTAATCTTCGACAAATCAGGAAAGAATATCCAACGGAAAAAAGACAGTCTCTGCAATAAATGGTGTAGGGTAAATTGGACAGCCACATGCAGAAGAAAAAAAAAACTGGACCATTCTCTTACAGCATACACAAAAATAAATGCAAAACAGTTCAAATATCTAAATGTGAGACAGGAATCCATCAAAATCCTAGAGGAGAAGACAGGCAGCGAGCTCTTTGACCGTGGCCATAACAACTTGTTGCTTGACTAGTCTTCAAAGTCAAGGGAAACAAAAGCAAAATGAACTATTGGGACTTCATCAAGATAAAAAGCAAAGGAAACAGTCAACAGAATTAAAAGGCAACCTATGGAATGGGAGGAGATATTTGCAAATGACATTACAGATAAAGGGCCGGTATCCAAGATCTATAAAGAACTTCTCAAACTCAGCACCAAAAAACAAATAATCCAGTTAAGAAATGGGCAGAAGACATGAACAGACATTTCTCCACAGAAGATATACAAATGGCCAACAGACACATGAAAAAATGCTCCATATCACTTGCCATCAGGGAAATACAAATCAAAACCACAATGAGATACTACCTTACACCAGTCAGAACAGCTAAAATTAAAAAGACAGGGAATAACAAATGTTGGCAAGGATGTGGAGAAAGGGGAACCCTCTTACACTGTTGGTGGAAATACAAGCTGGTATAGCCACTCTGGAAAACAGTATGGAGGTTCCTCAGAACGTTAAATATAGAGCTCTCCTATGACCCAGCAATTGCACTACTGGGTATTTACCTCAAAATACAGATGTTGTTAAAAGGGGGGCACGTGAACCCGAATGTTCATAGCACCAATGTCCACAATAGCCAAACTGTGGAAGGCCTGAGATGTCCTTCAATAGATGAATGGATAAAGTAGATGTGGTTTATATATACAATGGAATATTACTCAGCCATCAGAAAGGATGAATACCTATCATTTACATCGACATGGATGGAACTGGAGGGTATTATGCTAAGTGAAATAAGTCAGAGAAATAAATCAGAGAAACACAATTATCATATGGCTTCACTTATATGTGGTCCATAAGGAATAGTGCAGAAGATCATAGGGGAAGGGAGGGAAAACTGATCAGACAGGGCTACAGACCATATGAGACTCTTGACTCTGAGAAACAAACTGAAGGTTGACGAAAGGGGGGTGGTTGGGGAGATGGGTCAACTGGGGTGATCAAATTAAAGAGGGCACATGATATGATGAGCGTTGGGTGTTTTATACTCAACTAATGAATCATTGAACATTATATCAAAGCTAATGAGGTACTATACCTTGGATAACTGAATTTAAATAAAAAATAATCTAATTGGTGCTTCAAAATCAGGTTTTTAAATGACAGAACAAAACTTTCTAACTTTTGAATGAAAATGGATAATACATAAATATGCAAAAGAGAAATGACATGTGGACATAAATTAAAAAATGAAAATATCCTACTGCTAAGCTGTATTAATAATAAATAAAAACATACTTTACTAGGAAGAAAAATGGTTCCATTAAAAAATGAATTCACACAACTAGTGAATCATTGAATATTATATCAAAAACTAACAATGTACTATACCTTGGCTAACTGTATTTAAATAAAAAAAAATAAGTAACAGACCATTTTCCTTAGAAAAAATAGACAATATTATTAGAAACAACTCCTCAAAAAGGCATAAGATGCAATTAGCTTCACAAGAAACACAAGCCTTCAAGGATCATAGATTTCATTTGTTTGATATAGTTTGTAATGATGGAAAATTTAAATTCTTATAGAAAGAAATATAACAGTGATACATACACTTGATACATAAAATACAGAAAAATGAAGATTGGGGAATATTATGAAATACTGATACAAATGTTCTAAATAAAATGTCAACGGTGAGATTCCATTATCAGATTAATATATTCATACACTGTGTCCATAGTGAGTTATTGCAGATACAGAGTGAGATTCCATATTGATAAATGCTCTAAGATATCATACTAATAAATCAACAGATGAAAATAACATGATATCACTAGGCTTAGAAAGGTCCTTTGATTAAGTTGAAATCAAACCCCTAATAAAAACCACATAAAATAGAAACAAATGGAGACACTCATACCGTGATACCACACTCTCTCCCCCCCACACAAAACACATCCCCATTGTCAGGAAATTAGCTAATGGGTGGCTGGAGGGAGGACATTGCTACAAGTTCAGGAACAGGGAAATGTGACCTCAGTGTTATTATTCAACATCTTTCTGCAAGTATTAGACAATGGAAGTGAACAAGAAAAATTACTGGTTAGAGCTCAGTAATGATGGGAATAGACATGGAGTTATTTCAAAAGACCCAAATACATGATTCAGCCATAGATACTCCAGGGCTGGTGCAACAGTGACAGAAGAAATTACCCCAGTGAGCAAAAAGAACAGGCATTCTTATGGAAGACTATTAAGAGGACTATATAGGTCTGGAAACCTCTAGAAATGGGTAATTGGCCAAGAATGGAGAGCCCAGACTCCTGAGAAGCCAAGAGTGAGATCAGCACACTGGACCTGCTACACCTAGTCCATTAAATTCAGTGCAAAGAGACTCTGTGCCCCTACCTAATGGGTTAGAGAACATTTCTGTGTCCTTGAGACCATTTGTCTAGGAAGGGTCTGCAGTGAGTGTCTTTGAGGACAGTGGGAAGGAGAAACCCTCACTCCTGGGTGGTTCCACTGCATGGAACTTGGACCCATGTTGGTGAAAGCAGGAATAGCAGAAGCAGAAGACACAGCCTGGCCTGAGCAGCTGCGTACACCTCCCCACTCCCAGCAGATGAGAAAGGGGTTCTGGTCTCAGTTCTCATGGGCCTGGGACTTGGATGAACCGTGTCATTCTGTCTCAAGAGGGACAGTGAGGAATGGCTTCATCTTTAGACCTCAGCCCAGTGATGGTCTGGGAGCCAGAGTTGACAGACATGGAGTCAGAGAATTGATCAGGGCCCCCAGGGGGTCTAACCATCAAATAGATGAGGATTTGGTCCTCCATTCATGAGAGCTGTTGGTCCCAGGACACATACTGGACACTCCTGATGTGTCCCGACTCAGACAGAGCTGGATTCTGTGACCCTATTTCTACCCTGACCTGTCATGGACTCTGTCCTCAGGAGAGCCTGCCCCTGTAACCCAGGAATTTGTGCTCAATTTAGGAAATCCTACAATATCTTGCTCCCAGGGACAGGCTTCAAGGAGAAATTTAAGAGAATGTGGAAAGACTTTGTAGACAAATTCCTTGAGATGGATCTCAGACCCCTGTTTATATCAAAAGAGCAGCTGCTGACTTGGCCAAAAAGTTGGAGCTGCATAGGGAGCTCCATTGCTGTGGGGACAGCAGGTTTTTGTCTCACTTCCCCACAGGCCTGGAGCACTGTGTGAGCACCTAGACTATGATCAAAGGACTGGCAGTAATAATCAGCCTCATCCTCAGCCTGGAGCCCATTGATGGTCAGAGAGCCTGAGTCACCATCTTTGGAGCCAGAAAATCGTTCAGGGACACCAGAGGGTCGATCGCTACCAGCATATATGACGAGTTTAGGAGCCTTTCCTGGGAGCTGTTGGTACCAGTTCATACCCAAAATATTGATGAGGTATGAACTTCCAGAGCAGGAGATGGTGACCTTCTGGCCCAGGGCCCCAGAAACTGAAGGTGGCTGAGTCAGCGCAGCCCAGGACCCTGGAAGGGAGAGAGACACAGAGTTGGTGATGATTGATTCTGGAGACAAGAGGAGGAAATAGTGCCCAAGTATCCTCCCAGGGCCCCTTCCCCTGTCCCTGCATCCAGTCACCTGTGCAGTGAGCGAGGAGGGTGAGGAGGAGAAAGGACCAGGCCATGGTGGAGGTCATCACAGATCCTGCCTTCTGTGGCCCCACAGCTGAGCAGAGCCTCCCCTCATCTCTCCCTCCCCCTCTTCATCCTCTGAGAGAGGGATGGACCAGACATGCAAATTAGACCCCCAATGCTCTGAACCCTCACTGACTCTGGGTCATGTCCCTCTGTTTGAGCGTGTCAGGGCGTTGGGCAGGGGAGGGGCTGTGTGGGACAGGGGGTTGGGTGGTCACAGCTGTGAGCCATGAAAAGAGGGAACAGGAAGTGCCAGGTGGCAGGTCCCTGCTCTGTTGAACCCTGACCCCTCAGATACAGGTGAGTGGTGCCCCCTGGTGTCCATGTCCAGAAACAGCATTGTGTGACTTGCAGACACAATGGACCCATCAGAGAGAACTCCTGCCTCCCCACTGCACTGTCCACTGTCACCTTCCTTAGGGCCAGGCCATGTGTCTCCTTATGAGGTCTCCCATCAGGTCAGGACACACTTTTGCTCTACTCTCGCTCCACATAGTGAGTGTGTCCACAGCTCCCTTGGCGGCTTAAGAAGAGAATCAAACCTACTTGAGAGGGTGAGGGAGACCCTCTGTCATCTGTCATTTTAATTGTTTAACTATGATCACAAATTATTTATTTCTGCTTCTGTTTTGGCATTAAGGTGACTGGATAGGAGGCAAGGTGGGAGAGATAGCATGCCCTCCTGTCCGGTGTGAGAGTGGGTGGGTAGATATTTGTGAAAGAAACATTTTTCTCTCTCCCTTACCCTGAGGGTTCTTTCACTTCCTTATACTCCTGTTCATGCTCACTTACTTAAAATCATAGATCATCATCATCATTATCCAGTCTTTCTAGCTCCACCATGGTTAGTCCCCTCACCTCACCAACCACCCCCTCCATGGAATCCACCATGCTGCTTCCTTCCTCCTGAGTCCCCAGCTGACTGGCTGCAGGTGCACAGGGCCATCAGGACTGCTCCCCTATGAATGTGTGAGAACCCCCTCTAGGTTCTCCCTAAATCAGACACTGTGATCCTTCATTTTTCACCCCCCTCTCCACAATCTATTGTTAAGTTTACCCTTGTCTGCAATGCACAAACTTTCCACAATTTTTTTGAAGTTAAAAAAGTACCTTCTATCCAGACTCCACATAGGAAAATAGAAGCTAGAAGTTACCGGAGATCACCTACTCACTGTTAAGAATGTTCATGTTTGCTTTCTTATTGAAAAACAGACAAACAGACAAACAAAACAAGATCACCATTTTTTTCAAATGTGCTTTCATATTCTTGAAATTTTACACTTTCCTAAAACATACAGATTGCACACATCTCAGGATGGCTTCCTTTTATTGTAACAGCACTCCCACTGGTCTTTTTTTTTTTTTTATGTTATGTTAGTCACCATTCATTACATCATTAGTTTTTGATGTGGTGATCCATGATTCATTGTTTGCATATAACACCCAGTGCTCCATGCAGAACGTGCCCTCTTTAATACCCATCACCAGGCTAACCCATCCGCCCACGCCCCTCCCCTCTAGAACCCTCAGTTTGTTTCTCAGAGTCCATAGTCTCTCATGGTTCGTCTCCTCCTCCGATTTCCCTCCCTTCATTCTTTCCTTCCTGCTCTCTTCTTTCTTTCTTTCTTTCTTTCTTTCTTTCTTTCTTTCTTTCTTTCTTTCTTTTTTTTTTAACATGTAATGTATTATTTGGGTGACCTTGCTCCAAGCTTATGCACTCCTTGTTTTCTTACCTAAGTCCTGTGGGTTGTAGCAGAAATAACCTACATTCCTTGAGGTTTGCACACAACTGGGCTTAAGGAGTGAAAGATGAAACTTTCCTGGAGGGTAAGTCCTAACCACATTCCAAAACAGATGCCTGCGAGTCCGTTCAGGGTCATGACTTCATATTGATGTGATATGATGTGGGCCTGGAGTGAGTGGTCAAGAAAGAATTCTTGAGATGTTTTCAGTGCAAAAAGGTGCTTTTATCATGGCCCGGGGAGAGGACTGTGTTCTGAAAGAGCTGCACTTGCGCTTGTGAGGAGTGACCTGATTGATTATACACTTTCCAGTTAGTGGGGGCTAAGGCTAGCAAAAGTCTCTTAGGAATTTGGAAGTAAAGCTTTCAACAATGAAGGTGTAGCCCCTGCTAAGATAAGGTTATTCACTACTGTCTCAGAAAAAAAGTATCAGTCTTGAGACCGTTCGGATGTATTATCAGTAGGCAATATGCTTGGAGGTAATCGCAAACATGTGATGGGCAGTGTTTGCAGCTCTAAGGGAAAGTGACACTAAGGTGCAAAGCTATCGTGGTAAAACAATAAAAGAAGTCCTGAGAGAGCTCTAGGAGTGTTGCAAACTCTAAGCCTCAGGACTTCTGCCTGGAGAGTGCAAGCTGCAACAAAGTCGGCCTTTTGTTTCTTCTTCTCCAATCAATATAACTAACCTCCTGGGCACCCGCTTCTCCTGCATGGAGACCCTACCATTTCCCACATCTTCCCCTGCAAAGCCCTCCAGCTTTGCCTGGACTGGGAAGATGGTCTATGAGACATTTGTCCAATATATTCCTGAAGTGCTGGCTTCCCGAATAAAGCAACCTTTCCTTTGCCACCATCTCTTGTTTCTCTTGCATTGATTTTCCAGCAGTGAAGAGCAGGACCTGAGTTTGGAACCTGTTCTCTTTCTGGTAACATTAGCAAATTTACTTTATTAGTAATATTAGTAAAATATTTTTTTATTATTTTACCTTATGGTTAGAGAGGTGATCAGAGAGGCCATGTTTCCAGAGCTGGAGCCAGAGAACTGACCTGGGATCCCTAAGGGCCTAGTGTTTATGAGCATCACAGCTTTGGGGGCACCCTGAGAAATCTGTTGCTACCAGCCCACATAACATGCTTCAACATTGTTGCTGTTTCCAGTGCAGGTGCGGATGACCTTCTGTCCCACAGACACTGACATGGAGGCTTCCTGTGTCAGCGCGGACTGTGCCCAGGGCCCTGCAACGGAGCAGTGGGGACACACACAGGTGAGTCTCAGGTTATTGCCCACAAGGTGTTCTCAAATAGGGAAAGAAGTCCCCAGGGGTCCTCATAATCACTCCCTGTGCTTCCTATAGCCAGTCACCCGAGCAGAGAGCGAGGAGGGTGATGAGGAGAAGGATCCAGGCCATGGTCCAGATGCCCCAGACTCTGCTTCTGAGCCCACAAGTGAGAGACCTGTACAAATCCTCTATTATCCTCTCCCCTGCTGGGAGAGCAGAGAAGAACCCTTCATGCAAATCACTCCCTCCCCTGGGGTCCCAGGGCCTGAATTTGGGGAAAGCTGACTTTGGGGTGGGGCTGGGGAGCCTCTCCTTGGACCCGGTGAGCACAGAGCACAGGGTGCAAGGCAGGGCTTCAGGCCTGGGTTACCAGCTGAGACCACCCCTTCCACCCCTCCCAGACCCACAGGGACAGGCCCACAGCGCCCCCTGCTGTCTCAGAGTCCAGACTCACTTCAACTGGGAGGGACATCCTGGAGCTGAGCAGAGAGGGACACTCTGGACTTCAGCCTGCCTGGCTCACCACGCACCCCCACACAGGGGCAGGGGCTTCTCATCCCCCAGGGGCTCCTCCCTCTGCTGGAGGTGCCACCACCCCTCAGTCCTTGATTCAGAGACATGGCCTCCACAGCAGGAATCTCCCTGTGCTCCTCCCAAAACTTAGATAGTTGTGTTGTTGGGGCCACAGGGGAGTGACCCCTCGAGGAAGATGTGTCTAGCTCCCAGTGAGCAGAAGGGCAGAGGACATTCTCGCCCCTCCACAGGCTCTATGGGAGTTTCCTGAGGGGAGAGCCAATCTTTCTCCAACCCCACCCATCTTTCCCTATACTAGGCTAGACTTCAGAACCCTTTGCACTTGCCCCCCTCCTCACGCTTCATGGGCCAGGGCCGATTAATAGCAGGCACATGGAATTCTTCAAGGAAAGACCAGAATTATTCAGAAGTGCGATGTCGTTCTTCTGTGGCTCTTCCCCTAAGAGCACCCACAGGAGATGATCGACAACACAGCCCTCCCAGGATGCAGACAAGAACTCTCAGCCCTAAGGGAGACACATGGGTGAATGGGTCTCCTGCACTGGACAGAGGATTCATTGGATGACACTGCACATTTAGGGACATGCAGCAGGGTGGGTGTGGCAAGAACAGAGCTCAGTCTCATGACCCAGAAGATCCTGCTGCCCTAAGCCCTCTGTTCCCCGTCTATGATGAATTTTAATTACTCACCAGATCTTTCTCTAGTGCTTTCTTTGTGTAATACATGACTCCAATCATGCCATGAATACTAACACAATTATTTTCCCCAGGGATTTATCTAATCTATTTTTGTACTGGTAATGGAATTGCATGGATATATATTATATGGTTATACTGTCTACGTATGTATGCATGTATCTATCTATTATCTATCTATCATCTATCATCTATCTATCTATCTATCTATCTATCTATCTATCTATCATCATCTATCAAATCTAGATTTATCTCATCGATGCATTACCTAAATTACATATAAATGGTATGGTATTGGCCCAGAAACAGACACATAGATCAATGCTACAGATTAAAAGACTAGAAATAAATACAAGTTTCCCTTGACAAGTATGGAGGATGCAGACTGAAAATGGGTCTTTTGCCAGGTCTGGCGTACAGCTGACATGGATTTTAGGAGTTCAGATAGGAATATATATGAATCATACAACACTTGCCCCAAATGAGATCCTTAGCTTCTCACTGATGCTTCCTGACACCTTTCGGGAGAGAAAGCTGGAATTACTGGACGCCCTGCGATGGGCACATTGACACCCATGCCACAGCGGGTAAGAAGCACAAGAAGCACAGCCCAGTGAATGCTTTCACCTGGGCCAGGCCATGTCTGTCAAGAGACCCCATGTGGGTAGCTCTCTGCTGCTTCCTGCATTGGAATGGGATCCCAGATCCCCGGTTCCTCTGTCTTATCCAGTCTCCCATTCCCCTGTTGGGTGCACAGTTACTGCTTAGGATGACGAAAAAGTTCTGGAAATGGATAGCTGTGATGATTACACAACATTGTCAATATACTTAATACCACTGAATTGCACATTAAAGAGTGATTGAAATAGTAAATTTTCTGTTATGTATAACAAGTATAAAATACTAGTTGAAAATCAAAATTATATTTAAGGAGATCTACGCATACAAATATCCTTCCGATGCTTAGATACGTTACCATATTCTAACTCATCCTCATCAGTAAACATTTACAGTAATTTTTAAATTATTTTTTTCCTGTAGATTCCATGTATAAAGAGAGTATTTGTGTTTCTTTGTAGGGCTCATTTCATTTAGGGTAATGTCCTGCAAGTTCATTCACGTTGTCACAAATGGGAGGATTTCCTCCTGGAAAGAATCATGGGGTAGACTTCTTTTGTGCACAGATGGGGAAAATGCTGCTCCTGATGTCCCGCGCCCCGCTGCAGATCGATCATTAATGAGCCTCGATGTGGCAGGAGAGGAGAGAAGGACACAGTCAGGGCCTGTGGGCTCAGGAAAACTATCACAGGGGTTCCCATGGATCTTGATAGTGTCAGTCGTGGGTAACTCACATCTGTGGGATCTACTCCACCCACCTTCCCTAGAACAGGCTCAGCACTTTGTAGCAATGTTAGAGTGTCCTCCTTACTCTCATAAGCCCAACACAGAGGTTTGCTAACTGAAAACTAAAGGTCCTCCCGGACCTAACTACTCTCTCCTGATGTCACAGCTGAAGAACAGGCACCCAGCCAGTGTGTCAGGCCAGCTGTGTGCCCAGAAATCCTCCTGTTCTGGGTCCTCACTCAGCACCAGTCTTAGTGCCTCGTTCCTGGGACACAGAGCTGCTCAGCCAACCGTGAGCACAGGAGACTGGAGGGAAGGAGGGTCTCTCTGCTCTGACCCCTGGAGGAACAGGATCCATGCAGTGGAAGACTGTCCACCTGCTGGGATGGTCTGCAGGCTCTAACCAAGTAACCTAAGGAAAGTTGATGTGCTTTTCTAAAGAGGAAAAAAACCACAAAACACCTCAACTCAACAGGCTCTGATTTTTACATTCGTATTACCAGCAAAGTTTCTGCAACATCATGAGTTTTTGGTTGTTTTTGTTTTTGTTCTGTTTCTTGTTTGTTTGTTTGTTGTTTTGTTATTATTTTATTTTCTTTTGCTGAGAGTTTAGATACGTTGCATAGGAAACTAGGAAGAAGGACACTGATCCAGAAGCTACTTCCCAGTACAGTTAGTGTGAATTCAAGTTATTTTAAATTGCTGAGAGTCAGAGTCCAGGGGTCTGAGCAGGCTGAGGTGTTTGTCCCACGTCCCCATCTGTGTGTGTCACTGTGACCAGCACCACTGTGTCAGACTGCACAGTGATAGTCAGCTTTGTCCTCAGGCTGTGGCCCAGAGATGAGCAGAAGCCCTGCATTGGCCAGAGCCCAGGTTCTTGATCGAGTCTGAAAAGAAGCTCAGGAGATAGCAGGGATGGCTCCCTAGCTTCCAGACTATGGGATTGGTACCAACACTGAAGCCACTACTCAGGGTTCAGGTGCGTCTGTCTGTTGTTCCCAGAGATGCAGAGAGGGAGGGCGGCGGGGTCAGCACAGGCTGGGACAGGGAACCTACAAACACACACACACCATGAGTGATGGGACTAGATGAAAAAAAAATCTCAAAATGCTAAGCAAGGGAAGAGTCATTTGGGGCCACCCTGTGTTCCTGAGGTCTGTCCCTACCTGTCCAGTGAGACGGGAGCACAAGAAGGAGAGGTGTCCAGGCCATGGTAACAGAGCCCTTGGTCCCTACACCTGACTGGGCTGACCCAGGCCTCTTTTTCTCCTCCACCCTCTGTCACAGGAGGGGCTGTCCATGCAAATAGGGTCCGTCCAGTGACTGCCCAGCCCCTCCCTGAGCCCTGGTGCTGGACCTCAACTCACACCACACACTGAGGAGGAGGGTGGCTGGCTTCACTCCTAGGGAAGCCATGGGAGGAAGTACCTGTGGAAACAACACATAGGTCCTGAGCAGAGGGCACAACCAAGGAGCTGGAATCACAGCTCTGGTCTCACACATGTGGCTCAGACATGTGCCCACAGTGACTCCTCCTGAACAGAGGGCACGCATCTCACTCTTGCCCAAAGACCTGAGAGCCCAGCTGGTTTCTTCAGCTCACCCGGTCACTATGTATATTCACACATCCATGGTCTAATTTCTAGATATGATGATTCCAATACACTCTACATTACTATTTTAATATCTTACTCCTGGGAGGAGTCCCCACCTTTGGGAGGTGCAAGTATGTACATCAATGATAACTTAATGTTCTTTATCCCACAGAAGATACTGCAAATGCATTATCTCTTCACTGGTACGTGATTTTGCTATTAATTCATTGTTAGTTTTACATGATTTATGCATTAAAATAAGAGTTCCCACTTTACTGTCACATAAATTGAATTATGTTTCAATCTCCCATTTAGTTACAAAATTGATGTTGTGACAGAAGTATAATGTATGTTATTTTGAAGATTGCTATGCTCACAGCATGTCATACTGTGGAAAAAATACAGTCCAACAGAAGCATAAATTCTCAGACAATCATTTATTGGCTTCCATCATCCACTTCTCCATGAGTGGAACTTGTTCTTGTGAGAACAAAGAGGTCACACATCATCAGTCTTCAATGGATTTGCCAATATGGGGTCTTTACAGGGATATTGTGTTGAAGAGTTGAATATTAGAATTTCTTGATCATATACGTGGGTTTTCTAAAATTCAACAGTTTGTAGACAGATGGCAATCTTACTGATTAGATGGAACATTGGCAGATGTTCAAATAGCTGATCTGTATTCTGATGTTCATTTGCTCATGGATGCTGTCTTCTCTGCTCATAATGTGCTCCATGATCCAATGTGTTCCCTCTGGTTTCTGTACTCAGTACGAGGGGTGCCTGACTGGTTCAGTCAGTAGTGCATGTGACAGTACCTGGAGGCTACTCATGTCCTTTCTCCTTCTGTCTTCACATGAACCCATGGAATCCAGTCCATGCTACTGTAGCCTTCCCCAAGGGTGAAATCAATTATCTCTTGTCCTCTATCCTAAAGTCAAGTGTTTAGTTCACAACTCCTCTCAAATCAACTCAGAACTCAAACCACAAAAAGGCCCATAAGCAGAAATCATATGATCTGCCTCAGATCTACTCCTCTTTACGGGATTTCTATTGAGGTGAATTCACCCATTCATTCAACAAACTGGTGTGAATTTGTTCTTGGTGTCAGGCTGGGTTTTGAACTTTGTAGATACAGTAATAATACACATACACCAAAAGAAAAAAATTCTAGTGTAGGACCCACAGTGAAGACAGTCACAAAGAAATGTGTCCATGTGACTAATGCCACCCAACCAGTGATCACCCTGGGAATCTGGGGACCACAGCTAGCTTCTGAGAGGCCTTCACCTCCTACAGAATGTCAACACTGAACTTCACCATGCTCTGTCCACAGCCTGCCCTTGGTATTCACACCCCCCTCCCCTATTCCAGGTGCCTGAGTGCAGGCGCCCAACCATGCCCACCTGGTATTGGTTCCCAACCCTGTTGGGAGCTTCCCAGGTGTGATCTGAAAAGGGCCCTTGTTCTCAGAGGGCAGAGAGAGACTGAAGAATGTGGAATGTCACTCTAGGTTAGTAAGTGACAGTTTTAATGAACAAAAGGGACTTACATACGAGGCTTGGCTTGGGTGGCAGCAAGACGGATGGATCCTTGAACCAGGCTACCACATTTTTTATGTTCACAAAGACCCCTTCACTAGGTTCAGGTATGTATACGGTGTAGGTGTTCTCAGCACCACATCAGTGTCTCAAAGTTATGTCCTTGGAGCAGCTTCTGGGAGTGGGGAAGAGAAGAAGAACCCACATTCCATGGAGAAGGGAGGGGTGAGGAGCCTCTGAGAGTCCAGGGCCAGCTCACGGATGAATCGGCAGACACATCATTTGGATGACATTCCCCAGCACATGGCCAAGCAGAATTCCTCCTGTGACTTCTCCACCATTTTCCCATTTTAAATCCTTACTGGGAATATCTTATTCGGGCTGCAGTTGGGAGGCAGGTGATAAGCTGTTGTAAGGAATGGGACAGGGGTAGGGACTGGGAGGTGCTTGTCCCTGTGGACACAGTGACCACTCCCCTCACATGACCTGTGACTACAAGGAGGAGAGAGAAGAGGACCCAGGCCATGGTGGAGACACAAGCATGATGAAAATAGGTTATCAAACTACTAAAAATGTAGCTGAAGAAAGGATATGACACTCTCAAATCATCTGGTACCAGGAAACCTAAGGGTCTGTTGAAGATCTGAGAACAGAATTCACCCCCTGAACCACCTGAGGGCTGATATCACCAGGTCCAGAGAGTGGAGGGAGATTCTGTCTCACTTCCCTGTGGGTCTGAGCACTGCATCAGCATTAGCACTATTTTGGCGTATATGACAGTAATAGTCACCTCGTCCTCATGCTGGAGTGCAGAGATATCAGAACACCTGAATTGGCTGAACCATCTTTGGAACAACAACAACAACAACAAAAGGAGACTCAGGATCCCTAGTGTGTATCTGACCCTGATTTGAATCTCAGGAGAAACCAGGGATGACTTCCTGGCTTCTGCTAGTTTCAGTATGCACACACACACACACACACACACACAAATATATATATATTTATTTATCAACAATGGAGTCACTTCTCAGGGTTCAGATGCAGTCTGGCAGATTCTTCAAGGGATGCACAGAGGAGGAGGACTGAGTCAGCACAGGATGGGAAAGGGAAACTGCAAACACAGACACTTATGGATTATGGGGCAGGGATGGAGGTGAAGCTGTTTGGGGGTCTGGACCAAAGTCATAGACATAGGCTCAGGGGATGGCCCAGATGTCCAAGGTTGATCCTTATCTATGCAGTAAAAGGGGAACGTGAGAAGGGAAGGAGTCCACACAAAGGGTGGACGTAACCATGCTGTGACATGATGGCTGGCGCTCTGCTGCCCCAGGTATCTATAATCTCCTTCAGTGGCCTCTGGAAGGAGGGGCTATTTCTGTTAATGTGTTTCCACTGCTGGTGATGTCTGCTCCTCCCTTCGAACCAGTGAAGGTATGCATTTGGCTTTTAGACATGGGGGGGCGGATGTGTGTGTCTCAGAGTGTGTCCCCTGAGAGGGACCAGGAAGGAAGCAGCTGCTGGGACCTTCCACAGACCTGTGAGCAGGAGAATCCGCCCAGCTTGGAAGGGGCACAGCTGCTGAGTCCCCGTCACCAGTCACAGGCCCACATGACCCAGCCCTAGGGAATATGGCCAATTTGGGGGAATTACACAGAAGTCAGCCCCTGTAAAAACACTGGGAAAGACCCACAGTGCCCCCTGCTGCCCATTGTCCAAACTTTACCGTCTCAGCGTTGTAATGCGCTGTCATGTGTTGAGGACACTGAGCTAACAGCCCGCTCACTGTCTGTCCTCAAACACCCATGGGCCACAGTCCCTGCACTGCCCCCAGTTAACTGGGAATTCCTAGAGTACCAGGAGGAAGACGTGGAAATATGACCCTGTGCAGGTGAGTGAGTGGGAATGCAGGGAGGTGGGAATGGGGAGGGCTAGGAGCAAATGCTGATCCCTTCTTCAGCAGGGCCACATGAGGGGTCACTGGTGACCTGGTCTGAAGGCAGGCCGCATGTCCTGATGCAGGACAATGAAAGTAAATTATTCCTGGAAGAAGGGCAAGGTTCTTAGTAGCAGTAGCCGAATGTGCAGATGCTCAGACACAAAGTAACAGACACTGGTGACAGGAAGGCAAATGCTATGGGGTGGCCACTGCATAGAAAAGCTGGACAGTGAGGTTATTCATGGATGGATGGATGGTGAGAAAGATGTTTTTATATTGAAGAGATTTCAAGCTATTTATGACAGTTTTATTGAGGTATAAATGACTTAGAATCAACTGCACATATTTAAATGATTCAAGTTGATATATTTTGAGAGGTGTACAGACACATGAAATGGTACCCAGAGTCAACTTGATGATGTAGGGCTAAGGGCAGGCCTCCCCAAGATGGGCATCTTTGCCGTGAACATTATTTTGAGTTAAAAGGGTTCACAACTCAACCAATCCAGCAAAATCTCTTTACAACCCCCTCTACTCTCTGCCTGTATCAGGAAGAGAGCTATTAGCAGAGATTTCTCTTTACCTAAGAAACTTATCTGTATAACAGGGAAGCATTGGTTTCTGTACATTTCTCCTCTCTTTCCTACTGATGATCTTCCTCCCCTTTGTATCCCCAGGTCCATTTCCCTGTTCTTTGCTCAGGATGTCAGATAAGCTTCCTGTTGCATGACTGTCTTTGGAATTTCAAGTGTGTGCGGATTCCCCATCGGTATGAAACTAAATCTGATAATGTCCTGTTAATCTGTCTCATGTCAATTTGGTTCTTAGTCCAGACTAAAAGACCTTGAGGGGCCGAGGAAATTCTTCCTCCCCGACAAACGGCATGGTGGTCAGGTCACTTGTACTTGGCTCGACACAGCTTGAATCAGATGAAGCAGCTGAGATCCTGGGACATCGAACATACAGTCAGCAGAAGGCAAGATTTCTTAGCATGTGAGCCCCCAAGAATCTTGGTCTGTGGTGTCCAACGGAGGGAGGGTGGTGAGAGGCATTTTTTGTCTCCCTCTCTAAATATAGATTAGCAGGAGAAAATATTATGGCCTAGTTCCTTGGGCTTAGCAACTCTTAGTAAAAATGTAAGAGAATAATTTTTGGTTATAGATCCATTTCCTCCCAGAGCTGGCCTTTGTTTTCCTTTGTCTCTTTAGTGGTATGTGTCCCAGAAAGGAATTACTATAGGGCAGATGGTAGACAAAGGTCCTAGAAGCCTTCTTTTGGAGTCAGCCCCACAGACTGGTTAGTCCACAGTTCTCACCCAAATGGGATCTGTTTGGATACACTCTCATTCAGGTTACAGGCTGTCTCTAAGAGACATCTTGGAAGTCAAAGTGTAAAATTGTGGGCACAGGTTAAACACTTAACCGCTGTTAGAATTCTCACTTCAAGAAGACTTGGTCCACAGGCTAAGCTGGCCAGGGAACAGGTTAGATTGATACTTGGCCATTAGTCAACCTCAAGAAGACTTTGGTGCAATGAGGTACATTGTAAAACACCACACAGTACCCAACCCTATGGCATATCCCTCTTAGGTATTAGAGTGGCTGAGAGACCCAAGGCTTAGCTGGAGAAAAAAAAAAAAAAAAAAAACAAGGATGGCGATTTTTCTTTCTTCTTTTCTGTGTCCTAAGAGCTTGGCTCTGTGGCCAGTGAGAACGTTCTCTCTGGTCTCTATATCTTGAAGGTGTACTTACCAGGATGAATGTTACTGTCCAATAAAACAGACTAGGAATCTCTCCCTCCCTCTCTCTCTCTCTCTGCTGTTCCCGCATTCATGGGAGTTTGTCATAAGAGTTTGCAGCCCATAGGAACGTTTCATCATCTCAACCTTCATTGCTTGTTCCTGCTAGATAGATCCATTCTTCCATCGCTTGCCTAGTGTCAGAGAGTAGTAGCTCTGTGTCTGGAGTAGCCTCATGATTTTGGAGACGGGAGACTCCATTTTCACTAGACCACCCCTCCCCTCTGTGCAACAGAGGCTTTTGCTCCCATAGACTAATACTGGAGCAAAGTTTTGGTTCATGGAGGCTGCATCATCTATGCCCTTTCTGGCCACCTCTTGTATCTTTGGTTAAGCTATCAAAAGGTTTTATGTTTTGAGTTACTATTAATAGATCATACTCCTACATGGCCTGATGATGGAGCCTTTATCTTGGTTATATTTAAAAGCCAAAATGAATTTTACAGACCTCTCAATTTTTTTTTTAGTATAATGGCTAGCCTTAGCAACTCCCTGAAAAATAAAAAAAGGGGGGGAAACCCAGAAATTAGGCTTAAGACAAAAATGAATGCTCACATCCAATGTAAATTATCCTTCTTAAAATCCAGCCTCATGGGGCAAGATGGCGGAGGAGTAGGAGACCTGGATTTTGTCTGGTCTCAGGAATTCGGCTGGATAGGGATCAAACCATTCTGAACACCTACGAACTCAACAGGAGATCGAAGATCTGTTTTTTTGTTTTGTTTGGTTTTGGTTTGCTTTTATCTTTTTTTTCTTTTTTCTTTCTTTCCCTTTCTTTTCCCCCAGTTTCAGGTCTTTTCTGATTTGTTTAGTGTATGTTTTCTGGGGACGTTGTTACCCTGTTAGCATTTTGTTCTCTCATTCATCTGTTACCCTCTGGACAAAATGACAAGATGGAAAAAATCACCTCAACAAAAAGAACACGAGGCAGTACCGACTACCAGGGACCTAATCAATACGGACATTAGTAAGATGTCAGAACTAGAGTTCAGAATGACAAATTTAAAGATACTACCTGGGCTTGAAAAAAGCATGGAAGTTATTAGAGAAACCCTTTCTGGAGAAATAAAAGAAGTAAAATTTAACCAAGTCGAAATCAAAAAGGCTATTAATGAGGTGCAATCAAAAATGGAGGTTCTAACTGCTAGGATAAATGAGGCAGAAGAGAGAATCAGTGAGATAAAAGACCAAATGATGGAAAATAAAGAAGCTGAGAAAAAGAGAGATAAACAACTACTGGATCACGAAGGTAGAATTCGAGATAAGTGATACCATAAGACAAAACAACATTAGAATAATTGGGATCCCAGAAGAAGAAGAAAGAGAGCTGCAGAAGGTATATTGGAGCAAATTATAGCAGAGAACTTCCCTAATTTGGGGAAGGAAACAGGCATCAAAATCCAGGAGGCACAGAGAACCCCGCTCAAAATCAATAAAAATAGGTCAACACCCCGACATCTCATAGTAAAACTTACGAGTCTCAGAGACAGAGAAAATCCTGAAAGCAGCTCAGGAGAAGAGATCTGTAATCTACAATGGTAGAAACATTAGATTGGCAACAGACCTATCCACAGAGACCTGGCAGGCCAGAAAGGACTGACATGATATATTCAGAGCACTAAATGAGAAAAATATGCAGCCAAGAATTCTATATCCAGCTAGGCTGTCACTGAAAATAGAAGGAGAGATAAAAAGCTTCCAGGACAAACAAAACCTAAAGGAATTTGCAAACATGAAACCAGCCCTACAAGAAATATTGAAAGGGGTCCTCTAAGCAAAGAGAGAGCCTAAAAGCAACCTAGACCAGAAAGGAACACAGACAATATACAGTAACAGTCACCTTACAGGCAATACAATGGCACTAAATTCATATCTTTCAATAGTTACCCTGAATGTAAATGGGCTAAGTGCCCCAATCAAAAGACACAGGCTATCAGATTGGATTAAAAAAAAAATACCATCCACTTTTTCAAAGACATGGAACAAATAATCCTAAAATTTGTATGGAACCAGAAAAGACCCCGAATAGCCAGAGGAATGTTGAAAAAGAAAAGCAAAGCTGGCGGCATCACACTTCCTCACTTCAGGCTCTATTACAAAGCTGTCATCATCAAGACAGTATGATACTGGCACAAAACAGACACATAGATCAATGGAACATAAAAGAGAGCCCAGAAACGGACCCTCAACTCTATGGTCAACTAATCTTTGACAAAGCAGGAAAGAATGTCCAATGGCAAAAAGACAGTCTCTTCAACAAATGGTGTGGGGAAAATTGGACAGCCACATGCAGAAGAATGAAACGACCATTTCGTTACACCACACACAAAAATAGACTCAAAATGGTTGAAAGACCTACATGTAAGGCAGGAGTCCCTCAAAATCCTAAAGGAGAACACAGGCAGCAACCTCTTCGACCTCAGCCACAGCAACTTCTTCGTAGAAACATCGCCAAAGGCAAGGGAAGCAAGGGCAAAAATGAACTGTTGGAACCTCATCAAGATTAAAAGCTTTTGCACAGCAAAAGAAACAGTCAACAAAACCAAAAGACAACCGACAGAATGGGAGAAGATATTTGCAAATGACATATCAGAAAAAGGGGAAATATCCAAAATCTGTAAAAAAACTTCTTAAATGCAACACCCAAAGAACAAATGATCTAATCAAGAAATGGGCAGAAGACATGAACAGACATTTTTCCAAAGAAGACATTCAAATGGCCAACAGACACGTGAAAAAGTGCTCAACATCGCTGGGCATCAGGGAAATCCAAATCAAAACCTCAATGAGATATCACCTCACACCAGTCAGAATGGCTAAAATTAACAAGTCAGGAAACGACAGATGTTGGCAGGGATGCGGAGAAAGGGGAACCCTCCTACACTGTTGGTGGGAATGCAAGCTGGTGCAGCCACTCTGGAAAACAGTATGGAAGTTCCTCAAAAAGTTGAAAATAGAGCTACCATACAATCCAGCAATTGCACTACTGGGTATTTACCCCAAAGATACAAATGTAGGGATCCAAAGGGGTACGTGCACCCCGATGTTTATAGCAGCAATGTCCACAATAGCCAAACTGTGGAAAGAGCCAAGATGTCTCGACAGATGAATGGATGAAGATGTGGTATAGATATACAATGGAATATTATGCAACCATCAAAGGAATGAAATCTTGCCATTTGCAATGACGTGGATGGAACTGGAGGGTATTATGCTGAGTGAAATAAGTCAATCAGAGAAAGATATGTATCATATGACCTCACTGATATGAGGAATTCTTAATCTCAGGAAACAAATTGAGGGTTGCTGGAGTGGTGGGGGGTGGAAGGGATAGGGTGGCTGGGTGATAGACATTGGGCAGGGTATGTGCTATGGTGAGCGCAGTGAATTGCGCAAGACTGTTGAATCACAGACCTGTACCTCTGAAACAAATAATACATTATATGTTAAAAAAAAGAAGAAGAAGAAGATAGCAGGAGGGGAAGAATGAAGGGGGGAAATCAGAGGGGGAGACGAACCATGAGAGACTATGGACTCTGAGAAACAAACTGAGGGTTCTAGAGGGGAGGGGGGTGGGGCAATGGGTTAGTCTGGTGATGGGTATTAAAGAGGGCACGTTCTGCATGGAGCACTGGGTGTTATAAGTAAACAATGAATCATGGAACACTACATCGAAAACTAATGATGTAATGTATGGTGATTAACATAACATAATAAAAATAAATTTAAAAAAATCCAGCCTCATCTGCCTGTTATATTTCCCTTTCCCCTACAAGATTTGCAGGGAGCACTCAGTCTTAATCTCTAAATGCAAAGAATATGGGTTTCTCCTATTAATGCTAAAAGCAAGGAAATTCATTTAACAAAAGTTCCTGAAAGTGGGAACAAGGCTTCCTCTGCTCCTCCCTTCCAGGGATCTGTCATCAGGCTCTGTCAGCCTCGGGCAATGCTATGCCATGTCCATTGGTGCTGTATCCTAGACCTCCCAGCACAGAAGTTGTTTTTTTTTTTTTTTTCCGCCTTGAATAACAGCTGATCTTTTTAATTCTCAAACCCTTTTACCCATATTTTCAAAAGATTCTCCAAATTTAGAGAGTGATTAAAAAGGCGATTTGAAAAATTACAGCTATCAGTTCAAAAAGGAAACAGTGGACTGAGGCATAAAGGCAGTGAGGAATGAGGCTCCCTTTGAGACTCCAAAGAGACTTTGAGTGACTGAGGCAGGACTGAGTGACAGCGAATGGGGATTCCACACCATCCTCCGGCCTGTGGGGACCCTCATGTCAGAAGGTAACGTAACCATGCTTTACATTGGAAGGACTTTTTGTGATGGGCTGTTCTGAGGAGGTGTCTTGGCAGAAGCCTGGGACCTGCACAGCTGGCTCTGACTGTCCCCAGCTCCCACCTTCTCAAGGAAAACATTCAGAAACATGCACTGTTTTCTACATCTTTCCCTCTCTCTCTCTCTTTCTCTCTCTCATACACACACACACACCCGCGTGCACACACACACACACACACGCGCACACAGATAGAGTTGTGTGCTAAATCAGCTGTAATGTGTATGTGTACTATAGCATTTCATACTGTGAACGACACCAACTTTGTTGTAAATGTTGCAACTGCTTCATTTATATCCTAAAATGTTCATTTATTCCATGAATTTTGCTTATGGTTACTTCCCTTCAGGTGGGAAATTGTTGTTGGGGAGGAAGACCTTCCTCTGCCGTATGGTCCCTCCAGTTGGACTTTGAATCAAATGGGCATGAGACAGACTAACAGGAGAAAATCACATTTAATAGGCATATGTGCACACGGACATGAGATTCCAAAGGCAGTGAAGCCACAGGAAGCTTCTATGAGCAAAGGAGAAGGGGACAGTCTGAGGACACAAGGGGAGAAAGCTCATTAGCGAGAAGGTGAGAGGAGGTGTTTGGAAAAAACACGGTTGCCTTCAGATGCAGAGAGGTTCCTTAAGTAAATGGGAGTCTGTTGAAAGCATTGTGCCTGGTCAACAGGCTCGTTCGAAGGCAAATTTAGGCAGTTGAGGGTGAGACAGATAACTCTTTCTGCATCTGCTGGGGTTTGATTACTTTCAACTTAAAATAATCTTTATGCCAAAGTGGCCCATCCTCAGGCAGCCTGCCCTGGGCCCCTACAGTTCCCTCTTCTAAAACTCCCCTCAAGTTTTCATTAATAATTGAGCTGGGGAGCACCTGGCTGGCTCAGTGGTACAGCATGGGACTCTTGATCTTGGGGTCCTGAGGTCAAGCCTCATGTTGGGCTTCAAGTTTACGTAAAACAACAACAGCCCAAAATTTGAACTGGTGAATTGTTTCCTCTCATTGAACCAGTCTTATTCTGACAGTAGGTCAGTTCAGTTAAACTTATTTCAGGAGATAGTGATGTAGATGTGCTTTCAATATTAGGCCTATTGTTCAAGAAATCAGATATTAAAGAAGAGGTGTATTAAGGAAACAAAAGAAAAACAGTGGTTAATGATTAGGTCAAATATAAGTCAGTTTCTGAGTTCAGAGGATAGCCAGCGGAGAAGACTTCTAGAGGTCAAGCTTGAAGCATCTTCAGATAGAGTGACAGCAAGTGGTGACAGTCTGACAGATTATCCTGGGTTCTAGTCCAAATGTGTCTGGTGATCCCTGAATGCCCACAGAGCAACAGGGACGAAAATTGTCAATGCATGAGCTGTTGTGGTGATTTCTCTGAAGTTTACTTCAAGCTGTTCATACTTAGTTTGCAGGGCTTCAGGCTTTTAGATTTCAAATGAATCCAACTTAGAAAGCTGGGGCAGAAAAAAAAATAAAAAGAAAAGTAAAAAAAAAATATTAGTTTGGAGGGTTGCAGTCAGGCACTAGAAAAAATCAGGATCTAGTCAAGTTTATAATAAACGTTATTATAATCTAACATTCACTCAGGTATCTTACTGAAACTTTTTTTCTCTCTATAATCATCCTCATTTTCTCCAAAGATAGCCAGATTAACATGTGTTTGAAATATAAGTCTAGGTTTAACAGCTTGGCCTCATTATTTACATAAGCACAGCAAGAATAGTGATTGGCCATATATGTTCTTGTAAATCTGCTTTGCTGGAACTTTTCATAAGAAATTTCTACACTGAATTCCTAATAGCCTTAAGACCAGAAACCAAGCCAAAACATGCACCAAATATTTGCCAGACTTTGCCTGCCATACCTATAGATTTGGTGAATTCCTCTTTTCTAAGGTCCCCATCCTATCCTGAGGTTCCTGCACCTGCCAGGAAGTGACCTTCTTTACTCACTTGGTAAGGCTGCAGAAAACTGTAAGCAAGGTATCAGGCTACCATCTCCATGGGGCTCTATTGGCTCCCTAAAGATGGTATGGGTATGCCAAAGGCGAGAGGAAACACTTTCATTACGTGTGGAGATAACCCACTTTTCACAGGGTTCTCATTACAAGAATAAAAGACAAACAGACTGAACTTGAGGCCACAGGACAAAATTCAACACATAGAGAGGCAGGTCCTACAGGGCCATGCTCCTCCACTTAGGGGTGTGGGGGGGTGACCTCGGGGCCAGGGATGGTGCGGCACCGGGAACCGCTGGGTTGGGGGGTTCTGGCTTGGAGGTGAGTGTGAAGGGTGGCTTGGGCAGGGTGGGTACCCATCCAGGGACTCAGCTGGCAGGCAGCTGGACCAGACCTGGCCCCATAGGGAGGCAGCCTTGTGGTCAGCTAGGGTTACACAGCGATGCTGCAGCCCGGGCCCTGCGTGCCACGCCTTCACCTCCTCTCAGCAGACTGGACATTCATGAAGTGCCAGAAGGGCCCTGGGGCATCCCTGCTTGGTCCTCACAGGGATAATAACAGCACTTGTAGCGGAAACGGTTGCTGGGACCCCAAAGACCCAAGATGAACAAAATACTGGAATCGAGACCTCCTGCAATGAAGGTCAGTTCCAACATGTCAGTTCCAACCAGAACTGGAGGTCATGTGCTTCACTCAACTCGCCTGACTCCTATCCACCAAACAAGAAGTGTGTCTGCATTTGAGGAACTGCTCCACATCAAGGAATGTCCTTTGATGGACATCATTACATGGACATCACTTGGATGTCTGTTTGATCTCTTGGAAGTTTGAGATGGGCCATTTGCTTTCTCTCCAATTACAGATCCTTACTGTGGTGTGCAGAGCCCTCCATTAATTAGATTAATAGGGAGATTCGTGAAGATAAGTTGAGTTCTGATGAAGAATCCAAAGGATTGGGATTTTGCTTTTAGGTTTTTGATATAATGTTAAATGATTCATCAGTTCAGGATAACACTCAGTGCTCATCACATCACGTGCCCTCCTCAATGCCCATCACCCAGTTACCCCATTCCCCCACACCCCTCCCTTTCTATAACCCTCCGTTTGTTTCCTGAAGTCAAGAGTCTCATATGCTTTGTCTCCCTCTCTGATTTATTCCCATTCAGTTATCCCCCCACCCCTATTGTCCTCTGTACTATTCCTTATGTTCCACATATGAGTGAAACCATAGATAATTGTGTTTCTGTGATTGACTTATTTCACTTAGCATAATACTCTCCAGTTCCATCCATGTTGATGTAAATCGACATAGAAGGATTGGGATTTTGAGCAAATATTTATTTCAGGTAATGAAGTTATCTTTTCAGTGATTAGGCCTCACTCGGGCTTTAGAAACTTAAGGCTAGAAAAGAGAGTATTTAATTGACTTAAATCAAGACATCAAAGAAATTAGCAAGATCAAAGGGAAATCAGTGCCTGAATAAATAAAAACTTACAAATTGGAAACAGAGCTGTATCACTTAAATTTTGAAGCATGTTGTAGATGTCTTCATGATAGATTAGATTTCTTTGTCTTAGATTTCTTAAGTGTTTTATAGTGTATATCAAGGCCAAAGCCATTAAAATGAATGCATTAAATGTATATAAGCAGCAGACAATAGCTCCAGAAAGGTCAGATATGGAATTATTAATAAAATATGAATAGAACTAAGTTTTTAAATAAACCTTATTTTAGACAGTTCTATATTTACAGAAAAATTGTGAAAATAGTACAGAGAATTCTATGTTATCAATATATTCTGCACCTACCGCTATTATGAACATCTTTAATTAGTATGGCATGTTTGTTATGACTGACAAGCTCATATTGATGCATTTGGAACAAAAGGCCATAGTCTATTACAATTTCCTTAGATTTACCCATTTATCCATTCCTATTCAGGGATCCCACCTGGGACACCATGTTACAATTACTAGCCATGTCTCCTCAGGCCCTCTTGCTCAGGAAAGTAAGAAGAGTTCTAGAAGGGAACTTCTAGAACAAAGTAACCAACGGCTCCAGAAACCTGCAGTTCAGTCATACTTAGCGGTGAAGCACTGAACACTGTTGCTATGGCCATTTGTGGACAACTTTAGTTTTGTTTAGAGCACCTGTTTTCAGTTCTTTGGGGCACATACCTGGAAGTGGAACTGCTGGATCATAGAGGCATTCTGTGTTTACCTTAATGAGGACTCACCAATCTGTTTCCAGCATCCTGTGCACCATTTCATATTCCCATCAGCCTTGTATGAGAGCCCCACCTTCTCCACATCCTTGTGAAAACTTGTTACTTTTCATGTTATTGTTGTTGTTATTGTTGTTGTTGCTGTTAGTGCATTCCTAGTGGGTATTAAGTGGTATCTCACTGTGGGTTTGATTTGTATGACAATGGCTATTGATGTTGAGCATCTTTCCAAGTGTTTCTTGACTACTGTACATCTTCTTTGGTGAAATTTCTATACAAGTCCTTTGCCAATTTTTTAATTAGGATATCTTTTTGTTATTGTGTTGTGGGAGTTCCTAACACATTCTGGAGACTTGACTTCTGACAAATATATGAATTACAAATGTTATCTTCCATTCAATGGGTTGTATTTTGTCTTTCTTGATAGTGTACAAACATACTGAATTTGGAGAATTCAAATTGATGACCGCCCCCCCTTTTTTTTGCGGTGCTTTGATGTCATATGTAAAGAATCCATTGTCAAATCCAAAATCATGGAGATTTACTTCTATGTTTTCTTCTGAGACTTTTATAGCTATGGCTCTTAAATTTAGATCTTTGGGTTGCGCTGTGCGCGTGCGCCTGGGTGGGGAGGGGCGGCCAGAGCTACCAGGCCTTTCCTTTAGTTTTTCCCTCTCTTGCCCCCGCGGCGGCGCTTGGGTGGGGGACTGGGCGCTGAAGTGGCGAGCTGTCGGGAGGGGCCTGAGTGGGCCCTTCAAGGACCCAAGATTGTCTAAAGCCACAGGGCAAATGG
The DNA here is from genome assembly GCF_964656455.1 of Halichoerus grypus. Classification (NCBI taxonomy): domain Eukaryota; kingdom Metazoa; phylum Chordata; class Mammalia; order Carnivora; family Phocidae; genus Halichoerus; species Halichoerus grypus. The sequence goes on from NC_135724.1 coordinate 70,290,866, forward strand.
TGGACAATTCACCGTCACAATGGCCAGAAAGAGCGATTTATGGCTTTGTTCTTTTCTTAAGCTCCCATTTTGGCTTCATCCTGTATTTTGTGTGGGCACTTATTACTGAATCTTGGGTAAACTCCTTAGGATTAACCTATTGGCCTCAAAAATATTGGGCAGTTGGATTGCCCATCTAGCTCCTCATTACTATAGTAATTGGTTATGTACTCTTATTTGGAATAAACATGATGGGTACCTCTCCATTCAACTCCATTCATACAATCACAGATAACTATGCTAAAAATCAACAGCAGAAGAAATACCAAGAAGAGGCTGTCCCAGCATTAAGAGATATTCCTATTAGTGAAGTAAACCAAATGTTCTTCCTTGCAACCAGAAGACTTTATGCCAAAACCTAAACTGTATGTAGACTAACACCAAGCATTTCCTATATTTTTTTATGTAATAATTTTCATCATAATTATTTCGACTCTCTCTCTGTACCCAGTAGTGAAACGTAAAAAAAGTAAGTTGATTTCCTTAGATTAAGTTCTATTACTATTATAAATGTTCTTGAGTATTAGTTATTAATGAACAGAATAAATAAAATACTGCATTAAAAAATTTAAATCTTTGATCTATTTTACATTCATTTTTGTATGTAGTATGTGGTAAGGGTCTAATTTCATTCTTTTGTGTGTGGATATCTAGTGGGAATTAAGTGGTATCTCACTTGTTCCAGCACCATTTGTTGGAGAGACCAATTTTTCCACATTAAATTCTCTTAGTACCCATTTGAAAATTAATTGACCATAGATGAGAGATTTATTTCTGGACTCTCAAATATGTTTGATTTATCGGTATATCCACCCCTAGGCCAGTACCACACTCTTGATTACTGTAGCTTTGTAAGTAAGTTTTAGTGAGTATTGAAGTCTGGAATTGTGAGTCCTACAAATTTGTTCTTCTTCGATTGTTTGCATGTTCTGAGTTCCTGTAATTCCACTAAAATTGTAAAATCATCTTTGTGCAAAACAGGAATTTGGGGGTTTGATAGGGATTGAATTTAATCTGTCACTTGCTATGGAGAGTATAGCCTTCCTAACTATTTAGTTCTTTATTTTTTGCTAAGTTAATTAAGATTTAAAAAAACATTAATTACTAATCACAAGTTACTCTATTTTTGTCCTATTACAGAGAAACGATAGTGATAAATATGGGTTTGTTAGTAAACCTGGTTTGTGCTTTATTGAAATATGGTGTTATGTTTCTAAAAACTGTGAAATGTATTCATAAACTGGCTAATCGAAAGAATACTGGCATAAGGAGTGCCTGGGTGGCTCAGTTGGTTAAGCATCTGCCTTTGGCTCAGGTCATGATCTCAGGGTCCTGGGATCGAGCCCCACATCTGGCTCCCTGCTCAGTGGGGAGTCTGCTTCTCCCTCTCCCTCTGCCCTTCCTCCCTGCTTGTGCCCTCTCTCTCTCTGTGTGTCTCGAATAAATAAATAAAATCTTAAAAAAAAAAAAAAAAACACTGGCATAAGAAACAATTCACAATTGCTTCCTACTCAGTTTTCCCTCTCTTGCCCCTGTGGAAGCAAGAGAAAATAGAAAATAAAGTTCCTAAGAGTTAGGAATTCTACTAAATATAAATTAGGCTCCTAGAAATAATAAGGAACACAATTCTGGGTGCCAGGAAAGTAAGACATGTGGTTTTTTGGGGACAAAAAAAAATATGAGGAATGTGAATATCTATTTTGTTGAGGGAAAAGAAATATAAATTTGTCCTAAAGTGAGGCTGGTTTTGTGAAGAAAGAAAATTTAGCTCAAAATCTAAGTGTATAAGAGAAAGTTGTAGTAAGTTTTTAGAAAAGGAATCTGGAAAGGAAATTTATGTGTGATCAATACTGGTTAAAATTAAGATACATTTAAGTAAATGAATGAATTTTAATATCAAAATATGTGGATGCAAAATTATAATTCCGTTTTCTATTTGTTAACAAGATAAACTTTCCTTGAACTGTTGTTCTGCATTAAAAAAAAAGTTTTAATTCAATTTTAAAGTTATCAGCCTAGACAGAAGTACTCTGTTTTGCCAAAATATTTCCTATGTTTATCAGGACCTTAATTTATATTAAAAACTTGGTTTTTCAAAAAGATTTATTTATTTATTTATTTGAGGGAGAGAGAGGAGAGAGAGAGAGAGAGCACGAGTAAGAGTGGCAGAGGGAGAGAGAGAGAATCTCAGTCAGAATCCACACTGAGCATGGAGTTTGATGTGGGGCTCGATCTCATGACCATGAGATCTGAGCTGAGCTGAAACCAAGAGTCAGAGGCTTAACCAACTGCCCCACACAGATGCCCCAAAAAACTCGATTTTTAATATTAAAAACAACTCTACATTTTGCTTACAACTATGTAACTTAGTGTATTTGCCTTTGATATGTGTTTGTGTTGTGTGTCACGGGAATAACCACATTTCCTTCTCAATTGCCTCATAATGAACTCTAATCCCGTCTTTAGCCATGGCCACTTTCATGTTTTGTCACATACAGTTCCCATTCTACTCCGATGCTACTGCAAATGAATTTTAACTTCAAGGATATTCATGGGGAGGACTTTTGACCAATGTAAGTTTCTGATACCTTCAAGATAGTCAAACTAAAGTAAAAATTTTGAGAACTAATAGAAAAACTGGATTCAAACAGAATAGAACCAATAACATGAAATAATGTACAGAGGTGGGTGATTATAATTTTTGATTTTTTGTTTGGCTGACTTTTCAAAATGTTTTCTTCCTTCATATTTAAGGAAACATCTCTTACACTAACTGATCTATAACAACTTGATAAAATACACATCTGTGAACAGATTAGGTTATCTTTTCTCCCTGCCTGATCACTCCAGAACTCAGAAATTGTCAGTGAGTATTCTCATATTTTTACGGCGGCATGTTTATTAGCATAAGTACAATAAGAATCAGTTTTCCTTGTAACAGCGTATAATTGGAAACATTGGTTATATTATCAATAATTTGACAAGAATATCATATTTGAAAGAAATATGCGTACGCATAATCTCAGATATGACCAGGCAGCTTTAAGGAACTAAGACTGACTTTAGTGAACTAACGCAGCCTCTTGGAAACATCAGCCTGTTAGCACCTGCTTCCACAGTTTCCAGCAGCTCTACCTGGTGAGTCAGGCTCTTCCTGGGGCGCCTGGGTGGCTCAGTCTGTCAAGCAACTGCCTTTGGCTCAGGTCATGATCCCGAGCTCCTGGGATCGAGCGGGAGTCAGGCTCCCTGCTCAGTGGGGAGTCTGCTTCTCCTTCTCTCTCTGCCTGCCACTCCCCTGCTTGTGCTCTCTTTCTCTGCCAAATAAATAAATAAATAATATCTTTTAAAAAAAGAAGTTTATTTCTGGCAGGTTCAGGAACCATAAATACTTTGGGTACCTCAAGAAGAGAGGAATTTCCCCAAGTCTACGGGTGCTGCAGGCAAAGTCTAACAGCAAGTATTCGGCACAAGTGTTGGCTCAGCCTCTGGCCTGGAGGGGCTGCTAAACATTCAATCCAGAGGTTTCTTATAAAAGTTCCACCAAAGCATGTTTTAAAGAGCCTATGTGGTCAACTACTATTCTTGTTGCACTTACGTAAATAATCAGACCAAGTTCTTTTTGAAACTAGACTTATTTTGCAAACAAATTAATGTTAATTTGGCTATATTTAGTAGAAATGAGGATGGTTGTGAAAAAAAACACACGATGTTTTGATAACACTCATATTGTTACAGCCTCTTGTCACTCTATCTGAAGATGATTTGAACATAATATCTAGAAATCTTCTCCACTGGCTACTCTCAGAACTCAGGAACTGCTTTATAATTTGATCCAATCATTAACCATTGTTTTTATTTGTTTCCATAAAAATGCCTCTTGTTCAAGACCTGATTTCTTGGGTTCCTGGGTGACTCAATCCGTTAAGCATCTGCCTTCAGTTTAGGTCATGATCCCAGGGTCCTGGGATCGAGTCCCACATCTGGCTCCCTGCTCAGCGGGAAGCCTGCTTCTCCCTCTCACAATCCCCCTGCTTGTGTTCTCTGTCAAATAAATATAAAAAATAAAAGCTCATGGTTAAAAAAAATACCTGATTTCTTTTTTTATTATGTATTTTTTTATTATTATGTTATGTTAATCACCATACATACATCATTAGTTTTTTTGATGTAGTGTTCCCTGAGTCATTGTTTGTGCATAACACCCAGTGCTCCATGCAGAACGTGCCCTCTTTAATACCCATCACCAGGCTAACCCATCCTCCCACCCCCCTCCCCTCTAGAACCCTCAGTTTGTTTCTCAGAGTCCATAGTCTCTCATGGTTCATCTCCCCCTCCGATTTCCGCCCCTTCATTCTTCCCCTCCTGCTACCTTCTTCTTTTTTTTTTTTTTTTAAATACCTGATTTCTTGAACCACAGGCTTCACTCTGAGAACACACCTGCATCACCCCCTCCTGAAATGAGGTTAACTAAACCAGCCATTGTCAGGAGAGGTTCAAAAAAACTGAACAATCTACCAGCCAAACTTTTGACATGTGTAACTTTGGGAAGTTTCAGAGGAGGGAGGGAACTGGGGCCCCCTGTTAACCCCTCCAATGCTGCACCACCACCCCAATGACTTCACCCCATTTCATGCTCCTGGGACACGGCTTTCCTTTACAACATGTTTAGCTCCTGTGTCCTCTCTCTTCCCCCAGACACCGTCTGTTCCCTGAGCATGGGGACATGTCCTATCATGTCCATCTGTGTCCCACATCCCTAGGCTCACATGTGGCACATGCTAGGTGTTTAGTAAGTGGTGTGGATGCATATTATCTAGACAGTGTTCTGTCCTTAGTCAGATACAGCTGGACTGTGTGCTTCTGTTTCTGTCCTGAGCTGTCACAGACTCTGTCCCCAGGGCAGCCTGCCCCAGGGACCCAGAACTTCCTCCTTAATATGAGAAAATCCTAAAATGCATTCCTGCAAAGGATAGGCTTTGGGGCCTGAACTTAAGAGAATGTGGATGATTTTGTAGTCAAAAGTCACTGAGATTGGTCTCAGACGATAGTTTAGCACAAAAAAAAGAAGCAACTGATTTGGACAAGAAGGGGGAGCTGCACAGGGAGACCCAATGCTAGGGGAACAGCAGGTTTTTGTCTCACTTCCCCACAAGCCTGGAGCACTGTGTGAGCACTGAGACTGCTGTCCCATGCTGAGCAGTAATATTCAGCCTCGTCCTCAGCCTGGAGCCCAGTAATGGTCAAGGTGGCAGAATTGCCAGACCTGGAGCCAGAGAACCTATCAGGGACCCCCGAGGGTCGACTGCCAGTATTATAGATGACAGTTTTAGGGGCCTTTCCTGGGAGCTGTTGCATCCAGCTCACACCATTACCACCCCCGATGTTGGAGCTGCTTCCAGTGCAGGAGATGGTGACCCTCTGGCCCAGAGCCCCAGACACAGAGGGCGGCTGAGTCAGCACAGACTGGGCCCAGGACCCTGCAAGGGGGAAAAGCACAGAGAGGGTGATGCTGGGGTTTTGAGACAAGAGGAGGAAGCCAGGCCCATGTGTCCTCCCAGGGCCCCTTCCCTTGTCCCTGCATGAAGTCACCTGTGCAGTGAGCGAGGAGGCTGAGGAGGAGAGGGGACCAGGCCATGGTGGAGGTCATCACCGATCCTGCCTTCTGTGGTCCCACAGCTGAGCAGAGCCTCCCTTAATCTCTCCCTTCCCCTCTTCGTCCTCTGAGAGAGGGAGGGCCCGGCCATGCAAATGAGACCCCAGGTCTCTGACCCCTCCCTGGCCCTGGGTCAGGTCCCTCTGCCTGAGGAAGTGGGGTGAGCAGGCAGTGGCTCTGAGCTCCCTTGATCCTCAGAGACAGGCCCTGAGTGCCCCCTAGTGTCCAGACATGGTGACCAGAGCCCATCAGACACAGCTCCCTCCATACTGCTCTGTCCACTCTTCCCTGCATTAGGGCCAAGCCATATGCCCCATCTGCTACCTCCCATGTCTTCAGAGCTCACATTATGCTCTACTTAGTGACCCCACGGTGTGTTTACCCATGTACCCTTGTATGAGGTAGTGGGTCACAACTGACCTCGTGTCTCTTATCCAAATTCCTCTTAGATCAGGATCAAGTCAAGAGCACTGACAGGTCCCAATGGACACATGGCCCCTTTTTTTGCAGGATTCAGGGACTTTCCTCCTATGTGCCATTTGCCTGGTTTCCAGTCTCTCCTTCCTCTGAAGTTCCCGCAGCACTGAGGAGATGGGCAGCTCTTCACCCCAGGTTGTATTTAGAAGTCCTCATGTGCATTTCTTGAAAGGTTACACACTGAAAGTCTTTGTCATCTGTCACTCTTGTCACTCTTTCCACCTGCTCATAACAACAGTTCTCCATACACTGGCTACTCCTTGTATCTGCCCTCCAAGCACATAGAGACAAGTCTGCAGGAGCCCTGCCCCGTGAGGCCGTGGGGGGCATTGGCCTCAGAGCACAAAGGCAAACCTGCCAGAAGTTCTAAGAAGAAAGGAGTGAAAGATATAGATGCTGTGACAGGGACCTAGTGAGAGTTTATGTTTTAGTCACCAAACAGCCAACCATGTACTTTAAGTGAATGTGTGTTATTTATACAAAATTCCTTTCAGTAAGATTGATTTATACTCTGACAATGTCATTGTGAAGATGCAGATACAATCAGTAGTGTCCTTTCCCTAGATATGTGCTTCTTGCAGAGAGAATATGGGTGGAAAGAGTGGTTAAAAACATGGATTGAAAACAGTGGAACCAGAATGCCTTCTGTTTTCAAAAGAAGAGGGATTTATATACTTTTTCTAAAAATCACTTGTTTGTACAGGACGTCCAGTCTTCCAGGTAGGAAAGGTCAACATGATACCCAGGGAAACCCACTGAGGGGCCTGTTCCTATGAACTCAGAACCATCCCGCTGACAGAATTACCAAACACAGACAGAGCTTCTAGGACAAATGGATTTGGGGTCACAGCACTCTCTGGGGTTGGAACAGCTATGGTCCCTCAACTTGGTCCAGTCTGTTCAGGATAGAAGAGTTATTCATTCAGCCACCCATGACTAGAGAAATGAATCCCTACTCTCTAAGGCCAAATACATCATAAATTTCTGTCAAAGGTCCTACATTTGAGTGGTGGAGAGGTGGAGATAAGGGGTCCTGTGTCCTTGAGGTCACATACTTTGAGGGTGCTAGGTTGGGACAGATGATTTTCCATCAGAGTCCAGCCTAACTGGAGGTATTACTGGAGTGACTAAGGGAGTGGCAGCCCAGTCCTGAGAGCACAGGGAGGGTGTGTTTCTTGTCCCCAAAGATTGTGAGCTCCAGGGAGCAGCACTGAGGCTGCTGTCCCAGAATCAATGTATTGATCAGCCTTAAGTACTGACTGGAGCCCAGAGGTGGTGGGGGTCTGAGCTGCCCATGGGGACAGAGACGGGATTCCTGAACATCAGGATCGTCCCAGGAGAGTGTGCATGACAGGGCGACTACTCTCAGTGTGGGGATACTGAGAAGGACAGAAAAGTGGTGGCCCTCTGCCTTTCCTGAGGAGGTTGGGGGGAGGGGGGCACCAAAGGAGCCTTCACAGTTTGGCGCACACAAAAGTGAAGATGGCTTGTCCATGAGGGTTTGCTGAAGAGAGGGGGCTATGGGGCTAAAGATCAGAGTGCAGCCATTTTTGTCTCCATCCTCTAGAGATGCACAGAAGGCCTACAGGGAACAAAAGTCACACAGAGGAACCACTAGCATCTCACACTGAGCCTGGTCCCCTGGCTGGGATGGTGCAAGTCTGCCCAGGCAAAGACACTTGAGAGTCAGTGCGGCAGGGCCCTCCCCCAGAAGACCAGCTGGAAGAACAGGCAAAAAAAAAAAAAAAAAAAATCCAGAGCACACGGGACTTCAAAACTCCAGTGCTATGGGAAAATAATATGTAGAATTCAAGTTTTTTTTCCTAATGATTTAACTTTCAGTTTAAAATTTTTCTTTTCTTTATTTTTTCTTTTCAACTAGTTTCTTATTTTACCAACTCTTTCTTTTTTAAGTCTTTGTTTAACTTTCATTTTTTTACATTTACATTTTATAGATATATTCTTCATTTTTGGCTTCCTTTCACTGTATTCAGTTTTATTTTTGTATGTATATAAGTTTTGCTTTCTTTACAACTTTGGAATTTAGTGTCTTGTAACAAACAAACCAAAATATACCCAGGACCAGGTGGATCACTCTGTTTTGTCCATGTGGGAGATTATATTATTCTATATACCCCCTCCCCGCCTTTTTGTTGTTGCTGTTTTTGTTTCTGACATCTTCGGATTTGCCTAGTGTGTATTTCACTTGGGTCATGGTTGATATATATATTTTTTTATTTTGTTCACTCATGCATCCATTCTTCTCAGGGCAGATGACTAGAAGTGAGAATTCACAACAAAAGAAATAACCAGAGGTAATACTCTTTGCTGCAGACCTAATCAATATGGATATAAGTAAAATGTCCTAACTGGAATTCAGGATAACAATTATAAATTCACTAGCTAGGCTTGAAAAAAGCATAAAAGACACTAGAGAATCTCTTAGGGCAGAAATGAAATCTAATCAGGGTGAAGTGAAAAATGCTCTAAATGAGTTGCAGTCTAAATTAGATTCTCTAACACCTGGGGTAAATAAGGCAGAAGAAAGAGTAAGTGACATAAAAGACAAGTTGGTGGGAAGGAGAGAAGCTGAGGAAAAGAGAGGAAAACAACTAATGAACCATGAGGGGAGGCTTTGAGAAATCAGCAAGGCCATAAAATGAAACAATATTAGAATTATTGGAGTCCCTCCCCGAGGGAGAAGAAAGCGAGAGAGAGAGAGAGAGAGGGCCAGAAGGTATATTTGAGCAACTCATAGCTGAGAACAGCTATGAGTTTCCCCCTAATCTGGGGAAAGAAACAGGCATTCAAATCCAAGAAGTAGAGAGGACGCCTCCCAAAATCAGTAAAAATAGATCAACACCCTGACATATAAGAGTGAAATTTGCAAATTGCAGAGATAAAGAGAAAATCCTGAAATCAGCTAGAGACAAGAGGTTCTGAACCTACAGGGGTGGAAACATTAGACTGTCAGCAAACCTACCCACAGAGACCTGGCAAGCCTGAAAGGGCTGACGTGATATATTCAGGGTAATAAATGAGAAAAACATGCAGCCAAGAATACTTTATCCAGCAAGGTTGTCATTCAGAATGGAAGGAGGGAGAAAGAGCTTCCAGGACAGAAAGAAACTGAGAGAATATGTAACCACTAAACCTGTCCCACTAGAAATATCAAGGGTAATTCTGTAAGTGAAGAGAGAGCTCAAAAGTAACATAGAAAAGAAAGAAACAGAGACAATCTACAGAAACAGGGACTTTATAGGTAATACAATAGCACTAAATTCACATCTTTCAATAGTTATTCTGAATGTAAATAGGCTGAATGCTCCAATGAAAAGACACAGGGTATCAGATTGGATAAACAAGCAAGACCCATCCATATGCTGTCTACACAAAAGTCATTTTAGATCTGAAATCACCTCCAGGTTGAATGTGAGAGGGTGGAGAACTATTTAATATGCTAATGGACATCAAAAGAAAGTTGTGATAGCAATGAACATATCACACAAATTAGATTTTATTTTATTTTATTTTTTTTTTTTTAAAGATTTTATTTATTTATCTGAGAGAGAGAATGGGAGACAGAGAGCATGAGAGGGGAAGGGTCAGAAGGAGAAGCAGACCCCCTGCTGAGCAGGGAGCCCGATGTGGGAATCGATCCCGGGACTCCAGGATCATGACCTGAGCCGAAGGCAGTTGCTTAACCAACTGAGCCACCCAGGCGCCCCACAAATTAGATTTTAAACCAAAGCCTGTAGTAAGGTTTGAAGAGCGACACTATATCATATGTAAAGGTTCTATCCAACAAGATCTAACAATTATAAATATTTATGCTCCTAAATTGGGAGCAGCCAATAATGTCAGCCAATTAATAACCAGATTAAAGAAACACTTTGATAATAATACAATAATATCAGGGGCACTTCAACACCCCACTGACAGCAATGTGCAGATCATCTGAGCAGAAGATCAACAAGGGAACAAGCGTGTTGAAAGAAACACTGGACCAGATGGACTTCACAGATATATACAGAGCATTCAATCCTAAAGCAACAGAATACACATTCCTCTCAAGTGCACATGGAACATTCTCCAGAACAGATCACAAACTGGGTCACAAATCAGGTCTCAACCAAAACGTAAAGTTTGGGATTATTCCCTGCATATTTTCAGACCGCAATGCTTTGTAACTTGAACTCAAACACAAGAGGAAATCTGGAAGGAACTAAAATACTTGGGGTTAAAGAACATCCTACGAAAGAATGAATGGGTCAATGAGAAAATTAAAGAATAATTTTTAAAAATCATGGAATCTAATGAAAATGAAAACAAAGAAACTATTCAAAACCTTCGGGATACAGCAAAGGTGGTCCTAAGAGGGAAGTGCCTAGCAATACAAGTTTCTCTCAAAAAATTAGAAACATCTCAAATACACAAGCCAGCTGTACACCTGAAGGACCTGGAGAAAGAACAGCAAATAAAGCCTAAACTAAGCAGGAGAAGAGAAATAATAAAGATCAGAGAAGAACTCAGTGAAATAGAAACCAGAAGAACAGTAGAACAGATCAATGATTCTAGAAGCTCTTTCTTTGAAAGAGTTAATAAGATCAAAAAACTCTAACCAGACTTACCAAAAAAAAAAAAAAAAAAAAAGAGGGGACCCAAATTAATAAAATCATGAATTAAAGAGAGATCATGACCAACACCAAGGAAATACAAACAATTTTAAGAACATATTATGAGCAACTATATGCCAACAAATTAGGCAATCTGGAAGAAATGGATGCATTCCTGGAAACTTATAAACTGCCAAAACTGCAACAGGAAGAAATAGAAAATCTGAACAGACCCATAACCAGCAAGAAAACTGAAACAGTAGTCAAAAATCTCTGGAAAAACAAGAGTCCAGGGCCAGATGACTTCCCAGGGGAGTTCTACCAAACATTTAAAGAAGAATTAAGACCTATTCTTCTGAAGCTGTTTCAAAAAATAGAAATGGGAGGAAAACTTCCAAACTCGTTCTTTGAGGCCAAGATTACCTTGATCCCAAAACCAGACAAAGACCCCATCAAAAATGAGAATTACAGACCAATATCCCTGATGAACATGGATGCCAAAATTTTTACCAAGATACTAGCCAATAGAATCCAACAGTACATTAAAAGAATTATTCAGCACAACCAAGTGGGATTTATTCCTTGGCTGCAAAGGTGGTGCAATATTTGCAAATCAATCAATCTGATACATCACATTAACAAAAAAAAAGGACAAGAACCATATGATCCTCTCAAATGATGCAAAAAAAAAAAAAGCACATTTAACAAAATACTGTGTCCTTTATTGCTTAAAACTCTCTACAGTGTGGGGATAGAGGGAACATACCTCGATACTATAAAATCCATCTATGAAAAGCCCAGAGTGAATAACATTCTCAATGGGGAACAACTGAGAGCTTTTCCCCAAAGGTCAGGAACGTGACAGGGATGTCCAGTCCACCACTGTGGTTCAACATCACACTAGAAGTTAAGCCCCAGCAATCAGACAACAAAAACAAATAAAAGGCATTTATATCAGCAAAGAAGAAGTCAAACTCTCACTCTTCACAGATGACACAATACTTTATGTGGAAAACCCAAAAGTTTCCACCCCAAAATTGCTAGAACTCATACCAGAATTCAGCAACATGGCATGTCATAAAATCAATGCACAGAAATCAGATGCACTTCTATGCACTAACAATGTGACTGAAGAAGGAGAAATTAATGAATTGATCCCATTTACAATTGCATCGAAAGACATAAGATAACTAGGAATAAACCTAACCAAAGAGGTAAAGGATCTGTACTCTAAAAAACTACAGAACACTTATGAAAGAAACTGAGGAAGACACAAACAGATGGAAAAACATTTCATGCTCATGGATTGGAAGAATAAATATTGTTAAAATGTCTATGCTACCCAGGCAATCTACACATTCAATACAATCCCTATCAAAAGAATTGGCATTTTTCACAGAGCTGGAAAAAACAATCCTAAAATTTGTATGGAACCAGAAAAGACCCTGAAGAGCCAGTGTGTTGAAAAAGAAAACCAAAGTGGGGGCTTCACAATACCTGACTTCAAGCTATATTCCAAGGCTGTGATCATCAGGACAGTATGGTACTGGCACAAAAACAGACACATAGATCAATGGAATAGAATATTGACCCCAGAAATGGACCCTCAACTCTATGGTCAACTCATCTTTGACAAAACAGGCAAGAATATCTAATGGGAAAAGGACAGTCTCTTCAATAAATGGTGCTGGGAAAATTGGATATCCACATGCAGAAGAATGAAAATGGACCTATTACTTACACTGTACACAAAGATAAACTCTAAATGGATGAAAAACCTAAATATGATACAGGAATCCATCAAAATCCTAGGGGAGAACACAGGCAGCAATGTCTTCCAACTCAGCCATAACAACTTCTTGCTAGACATGTCTCTAAAGGCAAGGGAAACAAAAGCAAAACTGAACTATCAGGACTTCATCAAGTTAAAAAGGTTCTGCACAGCAAAGGAAACAGTCAACAGATCTAAAAGGCAACTTAGGAAATGGGAGAAAATATTTGCAAATGACATTACCGATAAAGGGCCGGTATCCAAGATCTATAAAGAATTTCCAAAACTCAACACCCAAAAAACAACCCACTCAAGAAATGGGCAGAAGACATGAAAAGACACTTCTCCAAGGAAAACATACAAATGGCTAACAGACACATGAAAAAAATGGTCAACATAAATAGCCATCAGGGAAATACTAATCAATACCACAATGAGATGCCACCTTACACCAGTTAGAATGACAAAAATTAATGAGACAGGAAACAACAAATGTTGGCAAGGATGTGGAGAAATGGGAACCCTCTTATACTGTTGGTGGAAATGCAAGCTCGTACAGCTACTCTGGAAAACAGTATGGGGGTTCTTCAAGACATTAAAAATAGAGCTACCCTACAACCCAGCAATGGCACTACTAAGTATTTACGCCAAAGATACAGATGTAGTGAAAAGAAGGGGCACCTTCACCCCAGTGTTGATAGCAGCAATGTCCACAGTAGCCAAACTGTGGAAGGAGCCGAGATGTCCTTCAACAGGTGAATGGAGAAAGCAGATGTGGTTCATATATACAGTGGAATATTACTCAGCCATCAGAAAGGATGAATATGTACTATTTGCATTGACATGGATGGAACTGGAGGGGATTATTCTAAGTGAAATAAGTCAATCAGAGAGACAATTATCATATGGCTTCACCCATATGTGGAATATAAGGAAGAGTGAAGAGAACCATAGGGGAAGGGAGAGTAAACTGAATGGGAAGAAATCAGAGAGGGAGACAAACCATGAGAGACTCTGGACTCCAAGAAAAAAAACTGAGGGTTACAGAAGGGAGAGGGTTGGGGAGATGGGGTAAATGGGTGATGGGTATTAAGGAAGGTATGTGTTGTGATGAGCACTGGGTGTTACACGCAATTAATGAATCATTGAACACTGCATCAAAAACTACTGATGTACTACATGTTGGCTAACTGAACATAAAAAAAGATAAATGTAAGAAAATAAATAAATAAATAAATAAATAAATAAATAAATAAATAAATGTACTTCTGCATTTGCTTTCAACAACAGGCATATTTTAAAGAAACTAAGAGGTGAAAAAGTCTCTTTAGCCAGATCTGTACCCTTCCTGTTGGTTCTCACAAATTTCTCATGTTCTGACTTCCCTTCTGGTGTCACGCCTTTTCAACCAAAGATCTGCCTGTGGGATTTTTGTTCTTAAAGAAAATCCACTAGGGATGAATTCTCTTGGTTGGCCCTCATATGAGAATATGGTAAATTTGCTCTCATTCCTGAAGAATATATTCTCTAGATGTAGGTTCCTGAACTGACCCTTCTTTCATCACTAATGACACCAATGACCCTTGAACAACATGGGTTTGAGTTGCACAACTCCACTGATACATGGGGTTTGTCGTTAATATCAACAGTTCTCTAAATGTGTTTTCTCTTCCTTATGATTTTCTTCATAACATTTTCTTTTCTCTATCTTACTTTATGGTAAGAACACAGTATATGAGACATATAACATACAAAACAGGTGTTAATTGACTGTCCATGTTATTGGTAAGGATTCAGGTCAACAGTAGGCTATTAGCAGTTACGTTTGGGGGGAATGTTAAAATTCCACCAAGTAATTTTGAAGATCTAACTGGCTTTATTAAAAGAAGTATGAATTGTGCAGCGCTATCTAGCAAGTAGAGGGCAGCTGCACTGCATTGTACAAAATGGAAGTTTTATATAGAAGGGGAGCAGGTGCAAGAAAGTTATTAACAAAAGAAAAGGGTTGGTCCAGATGAGGCCATGTTCTAGGGGGTAAAGCAGGGTGTCTTTTCATGCAGAGGAAAAATCTTTCCTTGGGGACTGGAGAGGACCCTAGGGCAGCCTCCCTGGCATGGACTGGAAACTTCCTGGTGAACTGGTGAAGACTATATTTTGGGGGGTGATTGAAACTATTGAGTGGATACTAAGCACCAGTTTGGGAACTCAGTCTAAGGGACATGATTTTGGCTGCGTGTGTGTGTGCTTGTGTTTCTTTTAATAGGAGTCAAATGTCATATGTGGATTTTCGACAGTGGGATGGGTAGGCACCCTTAACCCCTGTGTTGTTAAAGAGTGAACTCTATCATCTTACAGAGGCCTGGCATCTGTGGTGTCTGATTAAACACAGAAAAAGTATAGTCATTTCATTTTTGTTCCATTAGCTACAACATTTCATTTTCTTCTGGTTTCGTTTTTTTTCTCTGTCTTTGGGTCTCAGCACTGTATCATTATTTATCTGGACATGACTTTCCTTAAGTCTATCCTGTGTTGGGTTCCCTGGGTTTCATAAATCTGTAAATTATGTCTTTCACCAAGTTTTCAGCATACACACACACACACACACACAAACACACACTTTTTCCTACCTAGCATGCTAACCCTTTTCCTCAAGTACTATTGTATTATATTGTGTTGTGTTGTGTCGTATTCTGTTGTGCTGTATTGTAGTGTATTGTATTTAGATGTGGCAGAAATAGCCGGCCTCACCCTCAGGCTGGAGCTAATAGGTGGAGAAGGCCATGGAGCCAAACCTGGAGCCTGGGAACTGGGTTGGGACACACGAAAGTCCATCACTGCTGTCCTAAGTCACAACACTGCGGCTCAGACTGAAAACTCCTGGTACCAGTTGCCATGGTAACCCTCAATGCTACAGCTGCTCCCCTGGCAGGAGATCACCTGGGGGATCTAGTAAGCTCCACTGATTGCTGGTAATTCTGTCAGCACTGAGGAATCTCTGCCCCCTGATATCCCACCGTCCCACCCCTTCACCAGGGCTTGAAAAGTTCCACCTGGGATGAGAAGAGAGGAAGATGTAAGTCAATTCCTGCAGAACCAGAGGAGCCCACCCGTGGGGTTTTCGATGGTCCTGAATACAATCAGCAGTAGGAAAGTGACATTTATGGGACCCACTTCACCCACCTTCCCGGGAGCAAGTTCAGTGTTTTCCCAGCAATGGTGGAACCTCCGCTCTACCCTAGCATGGCCCACAAGAGGTTTGCTGGCTTCAGGCCCCAAGTCCTCCCCTCCCAATGCCTAACACTCTTCTCCTGGACATCACAACTGAAGGTTCAGATGCCCAGCAAGTGTGCCAGCTTATCACTGTGCCTGTGTCTTTACATAGCCTCTCACACCTTATACCTTGTCCCTGGGACACAGTGAGCTTCAACCAGCTCTGAGCACAGGAGCCTGGGGAGGGAAGAGAAGGTCTCTGCTCTGACCCACAAAAGAGCACAGACCATGTGGTGGAGGACTGTCCACCTGCTGAGATCCCCAGGCTCTGACCAAGAACTTAGGAAAAGATGATTTGCCTTTTGAAAGAGGAAAAAAAGACAGCTCAACAGTCTCAGATTTATGCACCATAGATCTCCAGGCAGTTTCTGCACCGTAAGGTTTTTGTTGTTTTTTGTTGTTGTTTTTATTTTTCCTGAGGTTTCTGAAATGTTGAACAGAAAACTGGAAGAAAATACAAGTCACCTGGAAGATACTTCGAAGTATAGTCCGTGTACATTCAAGTGATTTTTTTAATGTTTAATTTTTTATTTAAATAAATAAGTGATTCATCAGCCTTACATAACACTCAGTGCTCATTACATCATGTGCCCTCCTTAATGTCCATCACCCAGTTACCCCATCCCTCACCTCCCCCTTCAGCAACCCTCAGTTTTGGTTCCTATCAGTGAGAGTCTCCTACAGTTTGTATACCTCTCTGATTTCATCTGGTTTTATTTTCTCCTCTCTTCACTTATGATCCTGTTTTGTTTCTTATGTTCCCCATATCAGTGAGATCATATGATAATTGCCTTTCTATGATTGACATATTTTGCTTGGGATAATACCCTCTAGTTCCATCCATGTCATTGCAAATGGAAAGACTTCATTTTTTTTTTTGATGTCTGAGTAATATTCCATTGTATATATGAACCACATCTTCTTTATCCATTCATCTGTCAGTGGACATCCAGGCTCTTACCATAGTTTGGATATTGTGAATATTGCTGTTATACACATTGGAGTGCAGGTGCTCCTTCTTTTCACTACATTTGTATTTTTGGGGTAAATCCCTAGTAGTGCAATGGCTGGGTCATAGGGCAGCTCTATTTTCAACTACAGTCAGAGTCCAGGTCCCTGAGCAAGTGAGGTATTTGTTCCACTTCCCCATCGGTGTGTGTCACCATAAGCAGCATTCTTGTGCCAGATTATAGAGTAATAATCAGCCTCATCGCAGCCTGCAGCCCCGAGATGAGCAGAAGCCCTGCATTGGCCGAGGCGTCTTTGGAGCCCGAGAAGCGACTGAGGACCCCAGGGCCCTGGTGCTTATCGGAGTCTGAGGAGTAGTACAGCAGACCCCGGGGAGGGCTGCCTGGCTGCTGCTGGAACCAGGTTATAGAATAACTACCAACACTGAAGCCAACCACTCAGGGTGCAGGTGAGTCTGGCCGTTGTTCCCAGAGATGCAGAGAGGGAGGGCGGCTGGGTCAGCACGGGCAGGGACAGGGAACCTGCAGACACAGACACTCATGCTTGGTGACCAGGGATCAAAGAAAAAATTTTCTGGGCTCTGACCCACTGAGGCTGACATAAGTGGAGACCTGGTCTCTGAGCATGTCCCTACCTGTGCAGTGAGAGAGAACCACGAGGAAGACAGGAGGCCAGGCCATGGTGACACAGACACTGGTCCCCACAGTGGGCCGGGCTGCCCCAGGCCTCCTTTTCTCCTCCACCCTCTGTCACAGGAGGGGCTGTCCATGCAAATGGGGTCCACCCAGTGACTGCCCAGCCCCTCCCTGAGCCCTGTGCTGGAGCTCAGCTCACACCACACACTGAGGAAGATGGAGGTTAGCATCACCCCGGGGAGAGCCCCGGGAGGAAGCACCTGCTGAAACGACACACAGGTCCCCGCTCAGGGGACTCTGCCGGGCAAGAGGGGACACAGCTGCTGAGTCCCCGTCAGAGAGCACAGGGCCCATTCCCCAGGCCTAGGATCCTTTGCTTGAATCTTCCTCCCTGAGCAGCTACTAGGGACCACAGGGCGGTCCCACAGCGCCCCCTGCAGGCTGCAGCGCTCACCTCAAGGTGGCATAAAGCTTCAAGAACCCAGCTGGGTTCTGCAGCTCACCTGGTTCCTGTCTGTATTCACACATCCATGGTCACATTAAGAGTTCTGGTTTCCCCCAATGTCTGAAAGTAGAGCATTCCAATGACACTTCTTCTAGCCAAAAGGCCATAAAGAAAAGAAGCAGTTACCATCAATTTATATGGAAATAGTGTTCCCAGACTCAAGTTATAACCTCTCTTAGGCTTTACTGAAACTCTAGGGCACACCTTGCTAATGGATGCACAAAATACATGGAGATAAATTGCACAAGCTCAAAGATTCAGTTCAAAGCTCTGGCGGCTGGGTGCTCAGAAGCTGAGGATACGTTAGAGAAAATGAGGTTGGCGGTGTCATTCTGGGTGCTCAGGGTGCAGGCCGCCTCTCCACAGGCTGGCTGCAAAGCAAATGCTGAAAGCTAACTAGGGCACACCTGCCTCACACCTCTTACCCCATTCCACACCCGAAGGCAAGAGTTGTGGGCTATGATGGTTAAATCATGTATAGCTCATGTACCCCAGGAGAGCCAGGTGTTTGTTTGGTCGAACACAATTCTAGTGGTTTCTGTGAATATATATTTCAAATGAGATTAAGAATTAAATCAGTAGATGTTGATTAAAGCAAATTACCAGCTGAAAAGTGGGTGGGCCTCATCTAATCAGGTGAAGGCCTTGAGGGAGAAAAGACTGACCTCCCCCAGAAGGCGAGGGAATTCTGGGATCACACTACCTTCAGAACCAAACTACACCTACTCTTCATCCCCTGAGTCTGTGGCCGGCCAGCCCACACTAATGATTTTAGACTTCTACAATCATGACTAACAACTCCTTAAAACAAGTCTCTCAGATGGATTGATAGATAGACAGATTACATCTATATCTACATACACATGCACATATATGTATATATTATATTAAGTATACATGTGCATACATACATATATACATCCATTCATACATACATCCTATTGGTTCGGTTTCTCAGGAGATCCCTACCTCAGACACACCATTTTATCCTAATCTCAGTCTATTCTATGTTATTTCCATCCCTTTGCAGAGTTCTGTTCTATACACATATCATGATCAATGGTGGGACAAAGGAAGTCTGTGCTCTGGGTCCTACAAAGACCTTGAGAAGTCACCTCCACGAGGAAGCCAAATCTAAGAACACAAGATTTTGCACTGGGCTCAAGCGCCCACCGTATAACCCGACCACCAGCACCCAGTCTGCAGTAGGGCATATTCACACCCTTTCTAGGACCGACGCAGCTATGGAAGTACTCCATGATTTTGTAAGAGTCTTGGGATTTTATACCCAGGACTTACAGATGCAGCTGGTTCTATATCTGAGCCTCGGAAATGCAGTCAGGACGCAGGAATCACATGGTGCCCTCTTCCGTTCAGACTTTCTGGGGCTCAGTTCCTACTGAGCAGGTTGGCATTCACGCAGCTGTTCCCTGGGGTGCACTGGTCATCAGAAGACCATCCCCCCAGGGGCCTCCCGCAGGGGACAGCACAGGCTCAGTGCCCTGTGCTGCTGGCCCAGGCCCGGTGCAGCCACACTGTGTGCACGCGCCTCCAGATCAGTGTTTCCTCGCCTGGTCTGAGCCTCTGCCCAGACTGACGCCCCCCTCCCTGCCTCGCCTTGATCAACCAAACAAAATACGTGTTCCTGGATTTCAGAGGCTTGTCCCACAACCCCCTTCCTCAGAAAGGTCAGGTCACATGCAGCTAGAGAAGGACCATTCCAGAATGATTGTTCATGTGTGTCTGTTCCCACCTTCTCTGTTTTCTTTGCTGAGACTTCCAACCTCATGTTTCACTGCAGGTGGATTTTCCCCAAAGACCTTGTGGTAAGTCTTTCAGTCAGTTTGGGAAGAGTCATTACCTTAGTGACGTTTGATATTTGAAGAAAAAAATAGGAATCTCTATTCATTGATTGGTTTAAAATCTTTTCTTGCAATATTTTGTAACTTTCAGTGCATGAAACATTGAATTTTTCTCAGTTTTATCCTTAAATGGTTCATATTGATGATATTATAAATGCTACTGTTTTTCTTTATAAACAAATGGAAGGTTCTTTACCAGTCAATACAATACAACTCATTTCTTCATGTTGGTTTTATATCACAAACTCCAAGTTAAAGCACTCAGACCAGAAGCACGTCTCGGTCACTCCTCCACCCTGAGCTGGGCACACCTGAGTCACCCTCAAAAGGCTTCCAGTGTCTCCCTGAGAGACTTTATTCTCTGATCAAGTAAAGTTGTTTGAAAATAACCTGAACTAGATTAAAACACAGTAGTGATCTGAAAGTTGAACTGACGGAAGAGATAAAGCATTGACAAATCCACCGGTTCAAGGAAAACCAGGTGCTTGTCTGAGCTCTGACAACAGAAGTCACCCCCAGAGACAGACTCCATCCAAGTCTCCAGCAGGAGCGACTGCACAAAGCACGAGAGTGTAGGGAGGTTTTTTGGGTTTTTTTTTTTTTTTTTTTTTTTTGCTGTTTTACATTCTTTTATTTTGGTGACGAAATAATCTATGGAGAGTGCTTGGTACACAGAGGCACTCAGAAATTACGAGCTCCCTTCTTACCTTCTTCCTTTTTTTAAAAAAATTTTTATTATTACATTAATCACCATATATTACACCATTAGTTTTTGATGTAGTGTTCCATGATTCATTGTTTGTGCATAACACCCAGTGCTCCATGCGAACGTGCCCTCTTTAATACCCATCACCAGGCTAACCCATCCTCCCACCTCCCTCCCCTCTAGAACCCTCAGTTTGTTTTTCAGAGTCCATAGTCTCTCATGGTTCGTCTCCCCCTCCGATTTCTCCCCCTTCATTACCTCTGAAACAAATAATGCAATATATGTTAAGAAAAAAAAAAAAAGAAGAAGAAGAAGATAGCAGGAGGGGAAGAATGACGGGGGGGAAAGCATAGGGAGGTTTTTGTCTCACTTCCTCATGGGTCTGCAGCACTGTGTGAGAACCAGAACTGCTATCCCAAATACTGCAGTGATAGTCCGCCTCGGCCTCAGCCTGCAGCCCTGAGATGAGCAGAAGCCCTGCATTGGCCGAGGCGTCTTTGGAGCCCGAGAAGCGGCTGGGGACCCCGGAGCCCTGGTGCTTATCGGAGTCTGAGGAGTAGTACAGCAGACCCCGGGGAGGGCTCCCTGGCTGCTGCTGGATCCAGTAGATGTTCGAGCTGCCAACACTGATGTCCCTGCTCAGGTGCAGGTGAGTCTGGCCGTCGTTCCCGGAGATTCAGAGAGGGAGACCGGCTGGGTCAGCACGGGCCGAGAGAGGTGACCACAGACACAGATCTCATGGGTGATAGGGCAGGGACAAGTGTAAAGTTTCTCAGACTCTGTGACAGAGGAGCTGACACTAGCTGTAGGGCTGTCTTGTGTCCCTGAGGCCTGTCACTACGGTGCCATGAGAAAGAAAAACCAGAAGGACAGGAGTCCAGGCCATGGTGACACAGACACTGGTCCCCACAGTGGGCCGGGCTGCCCCAGGCCTCCTTTTCTCCTCTACCCTCTGTCACAGGAGGGGCTGTCCATGCAAACGGGGTCCACCCAGTGACTGCCCAGCCCTTCCCTGAGCCCTGGTGCTGGGGCTCAGCTCACAGACAGAGGGAGGAGGATGGGGTTGGCCTCACCCCTGGGGAGAGCCCTGGGAGGATGCACCTACTGAGACCACACAGGTCCCTGCTCTGGGGACTCTGCCAGACCGGAGAAGACACAGCGGCTGAGTCCCCATCAGGGAACACAAGACCCAGGCTCCAGTCCCAGGCTTCACTGAGTGAAACTCCTCCCTGAGCCTCTGCGGAGCGTCAGCCACAGTCTGGTCCCACAGCGCCCCCTGCTGGTCACAGGGCGCACACCTCACAAGGCCCAAAGCCCTGGGAGCCCAGCTGGTTTCTGCACCTCACCAGGTCCCTGTCTGTATTTACGCATCCACGTTCTGATTTCTCGTACAGGTTTCTTCTGCAATCTGACAGTTGAACATTCCTCCGAATCCTTTCTTATTTTAACATGGCATAATGTGAAGGAGTATTTGCAATCAATTTATATGATTTTTTTTTTTTATTCCCAGACCTAAAAGATAACCTCTCTTTGGCTTTTCTGCCACGTTAGGAAACATATTTCTAGCCGATGCAGAAAGTAAATGGAGATAAAGCACAGATACCCACAGATAGTTCAAACATCTGGCAGCTTGATGCTACGACGGTGAGTGAAGTTCTTTTTTTTATTTTCATTATGATCAGATAGCCACCATATAGTACATCAGAAGTTTTTGTTGTAGTGTTAAACGATTCATTAGTGGCGTATAACACCCAGTGCTCATCCCAACACGTGGCCTCCTTAATACCCTTCACCCAGTTACCCCCTCCCCCTCCACCCTCTCCCCTCTGTAAGGGAACATTTTCAGGCAAAAATTAACCATACTAACATTAAATTAGGAGATTTGTCCAAAGATCACACACATAAAAAATAAAGAAAAGAAAGCACGTGCTTCATACTCTGAGGTAAGAATGACACGATCTGAAAACATTTGTGTGAACGTTATAAAATCCCCTTTCCCGGTGCAGTTGCTAGGGAGCAGAAAGAACGAGAAGGGTGGTTGTGGATGTGATGATGGATTTGGGAACAAGATACAATTTCCAGAGTAATAGGTGAAAGAGAAGCCACCAATTTGGAGTTCATCCCATTATTCAATAAAAAGGTGATTGAATGCTCATTTCTGAATTGTTAGTAAATTGCTTAATGAAATTTGAATGATCATTTTTTCCCTTTATAATCATCTGTCTTCAGAGACTTAAGTGATATCAGACATAAATATTCATATTAAATTCAATGATATCGGGGTGCCTGGGTGGCTCAGTAGTTAAGCATCTGCCTTTGGCTCAGGTCATGATCCCAGGGTCCTGGGATCGAGGCCCGCATCGGGCTCCCTGCTCAGCGGGAAGCCTGCTTCTCTCTCTCCCCCTCCCCCTGCTTGTGTTCCCTCTCTCGCTGTGTCCCTCTCTGTCAAATAAATAAATAACAATAAAAAAATAATAAATAAATTCAATGATATCTATTAAACAAAGTTATTCCTGAAAAAGTAGTTACTGTGTAACTATATGTTTGAAATTTTGAGATGAAGAGGACCTAAAACTTAAGGGGAAATGGAACAATTAGAAAGGATAATTGAAACATCTGAAGATGTATGTATCTGTTCTCATCCATCACTACAAAATGATGAAGCAAGTGAGAAGAAACAGAATAGTCCTAAATACCATCTATGGGTATTGCTCGTAAGGAAGCTGCATGTATTGCGTGGCTCATCAAGGATAAGCGGGGACACCATGGTCCCCACAAGGATTCCTGACCACTAGGGGGAGCCCTGAGACAACCCTGCTGATTGTCCCAGTCTTTCTCATGGGTCTGCATTACTGAATTATTGTCCCTGAGGACTGTCTAGGGGGCAAGTAGGAGGCAGCGCTGAATGGGAGAAGTGGGAAGCTGGATGAGGGAGAACCAGGGCACCAGGAGCCCCTCCCAATGAGAAGGACAGACAGCAGCTGTCCAGATGTTCCCTGGTGATGCTGCTTGATGCAGCCCAGAGCTGCCCTTGGGCTGTGCTTTCAATCCCTGAAGGACACGCCCATGCACCCCTCCTGCCCTGGGCTAGGGTAGCAGTGAGTCCCAAGGCAATGTGTGCAGTGACCCCCTTCCTCCCACCCCACTTTCTCATGGAACCAGAGCTGAGGGCTCAGGGGCTCTCTCGCTAACCGGGGCAGCTGACGTACTGTGCATATTACTTACCTCACATCTGCTGTCCCTGCAGGTTCATGCCCTCAATATCTTTCCACTAGTGTCCTCATGGAACGCCTTTCTATGGATTGAGATTTGTGAAGGGCAGAGGAATCCTGGCCATGCTGAAGCCCCCAGACTCTGCTTGCAGAGGACAAGTATTTGGAAATCTGACACTCCGATCCGCAGGTGTCACTGATCCTATGGCCTTTTGCCCTCATAGGCCAGGTATCTTCATACAAATCTGTCCCTGTGTTTGACTGTCCATCTATCCCTGCCTGGACGTAGGCCAGGATGACAACTCATGATGATGGCAGATGAAATTTGTTATGGCTTTTTTTTTAAGTTTTTTATTGTTATGTTAATCCCCATACATTACATCATTAGTTTTAGATATAGTGTTCCATGATTCATTGTTTGTGCATAACACCCAGTGCTCCATGCAGAACGTGCCCTCCTCAATACCCATCACCAGGCTAACCCATCCTCCCACCCACCTCCCCTCTACAACCCTCAGTTTGTTTTTCAGAGTCCATCGTCTCTCATGGTTCTTCTCCCCCTCCGATTTCCCCCCCTTCATTCTTCCCCTCCTGCTACATTCTTCTTCTTCTTTTTTTCTTTCTTAACATATATTGCATTATTTGTTTCAGAGGTACAGATCTGAGATTCAACAGTCTTGCACAATTCACAGCGCTTACCAGAGCACATACCCTCCCCAGTGTCCATCACCCAGTCACCCCATCCCTCCCACCCCAGCCCCCACTCCAGCAACCCTCAGTTTGTTTCCTGAGATTAAGAATTCCTCATATCAGTGAGGTCATATGATACATGTCTTTCTCTGTTTGACTTATTTCGCGCAGCATAATACCCTCCAGTTCCATCCACGTCGTTGCAAATGGCAAGATCTCATTCCTTTTGATGGCTGCATAATATTCCATTGTATATATATACCACCTCTTCTTTTTCCATTCATCTGTCGATGGACATCTTGGCTCTTTCTACAGTTTGGCTATTGTGCACATTGCTGCTATAAACATCGGGGTGCACGTACCCTTTCGGGTCCCTACTTTTGTATCTTTGGGGTAAATACCCAGTAGTGCAATTGCTGGATCGTATGGTAGCTCTATTTTCAACTTTTTGAGGAACCTCCATACTGTTTTCCAGAGTGGCTGCACCAGTTTGCATTCCCACCAACAGTGTAGGAGGGTTCCCCTTTCTCGGCATCCCATGGCGGATGAAATTTGACACAGGGGTGAGAGTCAGTGCTGAGTACTCATGTGGTTTCTGGGGACCCAACATGCAGAAAGTCTCACTTCACTGAGGACACTGCTTGGTCAATTATGCAGCACTCAGTAGAGTATTTTCCTAGTTGGCTCAGCCAGAGCCCTGTCCCTTCTGGACAAGCTCAGCAGTGCCCCCTGCTGAGCTCAGGGCCCCCCTGACACCACCCAGCTCTCCTGGACCATCCTGATGTCAGATGGATTTTTCCGATGGTACTACCCAGGTGCATAGAATGAGTAGGTCTCCTACACCATGATTGGGACTGTGACATTAATTTTTTCCAGTTCACTAATGAACTCCAGAAAGCTAAGCACAGAATGTATTGCACAGTGATTACGTTACCAGATATTCAGAATTACCTGGCATTTGGATTTCTTCAGCCCTGTACTGGAGCCATCACCAATCCATGCCCAGCTTGAACTGGTCCTTAAGATTAAGGTTTTATCTTCCCCAGAGTTCCCCCATGTTCATAATTGGAGTTGATTGTACATGTGTTCCTCTTATCGGCTGTCTCATTGTGCTACTGTTCTTGCTGGTCTAAGGGTGTCCTGTTAGGTTACCCCAGCCCACATTGTACAGGACTTGACATTCGATGTCTGTATTGGTCATGAGACTATAACATTGTTGGGAAAAGTGTCTTCCGCTCATTCATACCTCTCTTGGTTTCCATTTGCCCTGTAAACCTGGAAATTCCTTATTTTCTTTTGCTTCTCTGATATATTTAACATATTTCTAGTGGAGTTTTGTAATTGTTCTTAGTAAGACAATTGGTATAAAAAAATCATTGCTTTAGTGGAACCTCCTCTGAATTAGAGGTCCTCCTTCCACTTCTGAACTGCAGGACCCTCGTGGCCTGTTATTCACCAGCACAGGGTCTGATCAAGTTTGTTGAGAGCTCCATAGATCATCACTTAGAAAAATAAGACTATCTAGAAATTTTCCTATAATAAAAGTTTATCCAATAATGGGATTTGGGTTCACAGGATCTAGACCTGCAATAACAGATTTATTTAACATCATTCCAACTAAAGAACCTGAGAGAGAAAGTATGTGAACTCTGGATTAAACAGGGAGAAGTGAGCATGTCTGAGGGCCCTGTCCTCCAAGGGGAGGGGTCATCTCCTGCCCCAGGGCATTCCCATGATCCCCAGAGCACCATTGGAAGAGACAGAGAAACACAGACCAGCCAGTTTCACAGTCAGGAAATGATCAGCTAATCCTGGGACAGGACCATGGGACATGTAGGGAGCTTGGCAGAGGGGACTTGGGTCTCTCAGGTCACAGTCCCATGTTATTGCTTTCCTTACCATCCCCACCCAACAAGTGTGGGGGATACTTTTGCTTCTTGAGACAAAGTGAGTTTGTTTGGACTAGGACACAGTAAGAAAGGTTATTTTCTTTTTTTAAAAAAGATTTTCTTTATTTATCTGAGAGAAAGAGAGAGAGCATGATGGAGGGTGCAGAGGGAGAGGGAGAGGCAGACTCCCCACTGAGCAGAGAGCCTGATGCTGGGCTTGATCCCAGGGCTCCGGGATCATGACCTAATCATAAGGCAGATGCTTAACTGGCTGAGCCATCCAGGCGCCCTGAAAGTAAGTTATTTTCATGGAGCCCGTAAGACAGACAGAGTCAAGTATGTGGAGTTTTCTGGTTTCTGAAGCACAAGCTACACCAGAGAAGCAGAGCTGCTGTTGATCACAGGCAAGGCTGGGGGGAAGATGGGTCAGAGCATCTAATGGGGGGCAGATGTTTTTCTTACTTCCCTGGGGAAGGGTAGCTCTTGGTGGCACAGGGGCTGTGCTCAGCTCTGTGATGCTGGGAGTCAGTCTCATCCTCAGGCTGCAGGCCAGGGGTGAACAAGGAGGTCATGATGATAAACCAGGAGCAGGAATGTCGGCCTGGGATTCCTGAAGACCCATCACTGGTGTCCTAGGTCACAGACTCAGGGGCTTTGCCTGGGACACCTTGCTACCAGGCATCATGAGAACCTCCAAAGTGTCTGCTGTACTCCGTGTGACCAAAGTGACTCATCACTGGGACCCTACTGAGAGCTTCAGAGGAGTGTTGTTGCACATATTAGGGGGTTTTCGATACTTCACAACCCTGGCTGACACCTGCGTGCGTAAAAGCTCCTACAGGGCAGAAAAGGAGAGGAGGACACACGTCACTTCCCACGGGCTCTGGAAACCCACCCATGGGAGCTCACGAGGGGCGAGCGGTATCACCTGAGGGGAAGTCACATATGGGACTCAGCGGTTTCCTACGAATGTGGGATTCTCTCCCCTTCACCCTCCCCAGCCCCTAAAATAGGTTTGCTGGCCTCCGGTAGCAAACGTCCCCCATGCCCAACCCCCGTCTCCCTGACATGACAGTGGAAGACACAGAGCACAGCAGCGAGCCAGGCCGGCTCTGAGCCCTGACCTCCCCAGGCCTGCACTTGCCATCTTCCTGCCTCATTTCAGGAGCGCAGTACGCCTCGGCCAGCCTCTCAGATGGGACCGGGACGGAGGGTCTCTCTGGGGCTTCGGGAGCAGAAGCCATGTCTACGGACTGTCCACCTGCTGGGATGGTCCCTCGCTCTGACCAAGAAAGCTAGCAGCCATTGTTCGTCTCTTTCGCTGGGCATAAGTTCAGTTTTGCTGTGATTTTGTTTGCTTCTTATTTGCTTTGTTTGCTTCATTTTTGTCTAAGACTAGAGTTTTGTTGACGGGAACTTGGCAGAGAAGGGTTCTAGCTCCTGGCAGAGGCTCCTGGACAAGGTCCTGTGGGTGTCCCCACAGCTGCTCCCTCCACCCCCTCCTGGTCCCACTCACAGCAGCCATAACTCAGAGCAGGTCAGGGATTTTGTCTACTTCCCCTTCGGCCTGTGTCACTGTGAGAAGCACCACTGTCTCCAACAAGACAGTGATAGTCCGCCTCAGCCTCAGCCTGCAGCCCCGAGATGCGCAGAAGTCCTGCATTGGCCGAGGCGTCTTTGGAGCCCGAGAAGCGGCTGGGGACCCCGGAGCCCTGGTGCTTATCGGAGTCTGAGGAGTAGTACAGCAGACCCCGGGGAGGGCTCCCTGGCTGCTGCTGGATCCAGTAGATGTTCGAGCCGCCAACACTGATGTCCCTGCTCAGGGTGCAGGTGAGTCTGGCCGTCGTTCCCGGAGCTGCAGAGAGGGAGGGCGGCTGGGTCAGCACGGGCTGGGACAGGGAGCCTGCCAACACACACACTCATGGGTGATGGGGTATTTCCACTGGAGTTTCTTGGTCTTAGGGGCTGATAATATCTGGGAAGATCCCAAGAAGTCAGATGATGTCCCTACCTGAGCATAGAGCGAGGAACAGGAAGAAGAGAGGAATCCAGGCCATGATGACACAGCCCTTGGTCCCCACAGTGGAACTGGGCTGTCCCAGGCTTGTCTTATCCTCCCTACGGTCCCCATGCAAATGAGGGTGTTCTTTATGCAAATTTGCACCTCCTTTCAGACTCACTCAGACTCCACCTGATCAGTGAATCCGGATCCTGAGAGGGGACCTGAGGACAGAGGAGGCTGAGGGCAAGGCCTGCTCTGAATGGGACCCAGGAGGGGGTGGAGGGAGCAGCTGTGGGAAGCCCCATGCTGGGTCTGATTTAAAGATCATGGATACACGTCTGTGATTTGAGACGCTTATAACATAGAGAGGAAAGTCATGAAGAAATGAACACTCCTGTGGAAATGAGAATGTCTACAAAACATAAACCATATAAAAGAGTGAGATTATCCCACCCCTTGGGACATTTGGGGAGCTCCTCTTCTGAGGGGACTTTCAAGCATGTCTCAGGAGAGGAGGGACCGTGTTCTCCATATGAGCTCATAGAAGAGAAAATCAAAACAGGGTGTGAAGATGCTCAAACCATGAAGGGACACCGCAATTTCACAGAGTGACAAAATGATCTGGTGACAGTGTGCACAGGGGAATAGAGGGTGGACACAGCAGGGCAGGACGGAAGAACGTATGTGGTCGGGGAAGAGCAACTGAGGCAGGGAAACAGGAGGCGGGGACGCAGGCGGCTGTGCTCCCAGGAGACACGCAGGCTGTGGAGCAGAAGGAACACGGGGAGAGAAGGAGGACGAGCAGAGTGGGAACTGGGGGTTTCTGCTCTGACTGCCCCGTCCGACGGCACTGCTGTTCGCTGCAGCGGAGCTTTAGATGAGGAGATGCGTGTCTGTTCATAAAAGCGTTGAAGATCTGAGAAACAAGTAGAAACCCTGAATTCCAAGCTCAGAAATGGTGGACCCTGCCCTTGAGTGGCAGCAAGCAGGGACCGCGGCCTGTGGCTGGTGTCCAGGTGTGGTGAGCAGTCCCTGGTGCGGGTGTGGACATGAGGGAAAGACAGGAGGCTGGGACAGAAACCTGGACACCGTCCCCGTGTCCAGAACAGGTCTCTCACCTGCAAGCAGAGTCGCTCAGTCCAGGCTGGCTTCCATAGCAGACCCTTCAGCTTCCCTGCAGCGTGTGTGTTAGCGACATCCTTCCTTCTGCTCAGGCTCCGAGGTGATGAGCTGGTGTCAGTTGAGGGGAGACCGGCCCCTCTCTGTCTTTCCCATGTAAATGTTCCAGGGAGGACTGAAGACAGTGAAGTTGTGTATGATGGTGATGTTTGCAGACCTTCCCACCCCAAGGGGACGAGGAATCATGAAGGAGCATGAGTGTGAACTTCCGAGGTCAGGCTGACGGGCCGGGGACAGTGGGCATCATGAGGAAGTGGGGACGGACAAGAACCCAAACATCTCACCCCACCCGCACATCCCCAGGACCTCCAGGCACAGGCAGGCGGAGCTGCAGGCTCTCTCTCATCCCCTTCAGCCCCCAGGGCGAGGAGCACTGCATTCTGGTCACAGGTCCCCACCCCCACTTGCTCTTCCTGGTGTCTGTCATGGGGAGGGGGCTGGGAGGACCCACCTGAGCTCTGGGGGCCCCGGGTTGGAAGCGGGTGGACACCGGACCCAGACTCGGGTAGGGGCTGCTTTGCCAACTGCCCTCACCCCACGGACCCCAGGGACAGGCTCACAGTGCCCCTGCTGCCCCAGCCCTGGTCCCCCCTGATGGAGATGAGGGGACAGGAGCCCAGAGCAGGGCTCTCCCTGCCTCCAGTGCTCTGGGGCCGCTGCCCACTCCCCATGGAGGACAGACCACACCCAGGCCACACTCAGCCTTCCTTAGGCTGCAGCTCCGAGGCCTCACTTGGCTCAGAATCCCCTGCTGTGGCTCCTCCCCGAGGACCGTCTCCAGCTGTCTCCCCTGCTCCATGCTTCTCCACTAAGCATGTGAGGCCCCATGTCAGCACTGTCCCCAGGGCAGGGAGCAGAAGAACGAGGACATCAGTGAGCCTGCCCCCCATGGCCTACGGTGTGGGTCCCTAGAAGACTGGTCTCTCTGTCTCTCTGTGCCTCTATCTCTGTCTCTCACCCCAGGTCCTACCTCTGTCAGCTGAGTCTCTGTCCACACTCCTGGAGGGGAAAGCACGCGCTCACTCTTTCCTTCTCCATCCATGACCTCGGGCTGTTGATCCAAGTGAACTGTGTCATCTCTAGGTCTTGAAAGTAATAAACCTTTATTTTACAAAGTTTCCTGTGTTGTTCCTGAAGTGTGCCTTGCAGTCATAATAAGAACCACAAGGGCAGGTCTCAGCACAACATTCGTATGGGGAGGCTGAGACCTGC
Organism: Halichoerus grypus; assembly: GCF_964656455.1. NCBI lineage: Eukaryota > Metazoa > Chordata > Mammalia > Carnivora > Phocidae > Halichoerus > Halichoerus grypus. The sequence continues at coordinate 70,321,553 of NC_135724.1, forward strand.
ACAAAACATGAACTTCGGTCCCTGAAGGGAGAACGCTGGCTCCCACTGTCTACTGATTATTGACTTCATTGTTCAATTCCAGGCACGACTCAGAAACATCACAATTACGGAGCCCCTCATCTGACGGGACACAGCTCTGTCCACTGGACTAAGGGGCTCATGTGCAGTTTCCTTTTCCTTTTCCAAACCACCTGTTCGACCGGCCTCAGGTCCACACCTTGCTGCCCTCCCCCTTCAGGGCGGCAGGTTCATGCCTTCGTAGGGCAGCGCATGGGATGACGTCCCACCGGGCCCTCCATCATGGACCCCAGACGCCTAGGTGACTCTCTGTGCCCGCACTAGGATGCTGTCGCTGTGCTTAGAGTTTAGTGAGCTGTGACCACACAGCCCCACAGTGTGGCCGCCCTCACAGTGTCCTGTACGGGAGTGACTCCAGCACAAACACAGTCACTGGGCTTCACACACTCTCTCCCACCTCCCTCCTCCCCGTCCTGTCCATCCCTGGCCTCTTCACCACCTCTAGATTCCTGCCTCCCCCAAAATGTGCCACAGCGACCAGTACAGAGAACGCGGCCTTGTAGATGCTCTTCGTTCCGAAGAAATGTGCATTTAAAATCCATAAAAAATCCATTTTTGGACTTGAGAGCCTATTTCCTTTAAATTTTGACTAATAGCCTACTCTTCGAATATACATCCTAATGGAGGACATCTTTGTGACCTCAAGCCTTGGTCATTTTATGAGAAGCTGGTAAAAAATCGGTGTGCAGAGTTTTAATTGCCTTCACGTGTGATTATGAATAAAGTTTCCATAAACATTCACATGCGGGTTTTCCTCTAGAAGGGTTTTTTTTTTTTTTTTTTTTTGGCTTTTTTAGTTCTGAGTTCGGCATCGTTTTATATATTCCACACAAACATCCAACACTCACCGGAACTGCCATCTGGTTAAGGCTAAGCCAGTAATGAGGGCAGGTGACAGGGAGCTGCCCTGTCCCTCTGCAGAGCAGGGGCGGTGCTGAGGGCCCATGCTAGCTTCGTGACCCGACAGAGCTTCGGGTACTGAAAACTCAGACGATGAAAAAGGAATGCACACTAGCCTCGAAGTACATTGTCCCAGCTCGTGAGGACAAGACTTTCTATTTCCTTCGAGGCCCTTCGTGTACAAATGGGCCTCTCTGAGGGACTCGGAGGACAGAAAGGAGAGAAGGAGCCACCGGTCCCAGGCGGTGCCCCAGGACGGACCTGGGCCCAGGGCGTCACCACAAGAATGAGGAGAATTACAGGGGGAGCCTAAGCAGGCAGCTGGGGTGCTCATTCACTTTGCAGGGGTAAGTAGGTTTTTGTCTCACTTCCCCACAGGCCGGGAGCACTGTGTGACCTTTGAGACTACTGTCCCATGCTGAGCAGTAATACTCAGCCTCGTCCTCAGCCTGGAGCCCAGTGATGGTCAGGGTGCCTGAGCTGCCAGACTTGGAGCCAGAGAATCGATCCGGGACCCCTGAGGGTCGGTTGCTATTATTATAGATGACGGTTCTGGGGGCTTTTCCTGGGAGTTGTTGGTACCAGCTCACAGCATATCCCCCAATGTTGGAGCTGCTTCCAGTGCAGGAGATGGTGACCGTCTGGCCCAGAGCCCCAGACACGGAGGGCGGCTGAGTCAGCACAGACTGGGCCCAGGACCCTGCAAGGGGGAGAGACACAGACAGGGTGATGCTGGGGTCGAGAGACAAAAAGAGGAAGGAGGGCCCCACATGTCCTCCCAGGGTCCCTTCCCCTGTCCCTGCATCCAGTCACCTGTGCAGTGAGCGAGGAGGCTGAGGAGGAGAGGGGACCAGGCCATGGTGGAGGTCATCACCGATCCTGCCATCTGTGGCCCCACAGCTGAGCAGAGCCTCCCCTCATCTCTCCCTTCCCCTCTTCATCCTCTGAGAGAGGGAGGGCCCGGCCATGCAAATGAGACCCCCAGCTCTCTGACCCCTCCCTGGCCCTGGATCATGTCCCTCTGCCTGTGGATGTCAAGGACATGGGCAGGGGAGGGGCTGTGTGGGGCCAGGGGGTGGGGAGGTCCCAGCTGTGAGCCCTGAGCAGAGGGCACAGGCAGGGCCAGGTGGCAGGGCCCAGCTCTGATCACCACTGACTCCTCAGAAATGGGACTAGAGTGCCCCCTGGTGTCTAGACCCAGACACACCATTGTGTGACATGGTGACCCGGGCCCATCAGACCCATCTCTGCATCGCCCCCCAACTGCTTTGTCCACTGTTCCTTGCATTAGGGCCTGACCAGGTGTTCCTATGTATCACTTCCCTTAAGTCAGGACTCACTATATGCCCTGCTAAGAGTCTTCAGAATGAGTGTTCATGGCTCCCTTCTCTGCTCCTGTGTCAGGACTGGGTGGTGTCTACACAAACTCTTCTTAGAGATCAGGGTCCAGAGTAGTGACAGCTCCCCATGGACACAGGGTCGCTTCTGTGCAGGATGCTGGGACTTTCCTCGTATGTGCTTTCTCCCCGATTTCCAGAGCTCTCCTTCCTCTGAGGTCCCCACAGCACTGAGGAGACAAGGAATGATTCTCTCCAGATTGTGGGTAGAATCCGTCCCCTGCATTTCTAGAGGTTTAAAAACTGAACATCTTTGTCACCTGTCACTGTTTCAAACTGCTTGAAACAACACTTGTCCACACACTGGCCAGGGATTCCCTCCTCGGCTCTGACCTCCCAGCACAGACACGAGTCTGCAGGAGCCCTGCCACGTGAGTGTGTGTGGCCCTGACCTCAAAGCACAGAAGACAAACATGCTGGAGGTTCTAGGAAGAAAGGAGTGACAGATGTAGATGCTCTGACAGGGACCTAGTGACAGAGTTTATGTGTCAGTCACCACGGAGCCAACATCATATTTAAGAAGAATGTGTGTTATTTTATACATCATTCCATTCAGTAACATTGAATTAATGGAACAGGAATGCCTTCTTTTCGCAGGAGAATAGGCTTTTATATACTTTTTCTAAAATCACTTATTTGTACCGTGTGTCTGGTCGCCCACGTAGGAAAGGTCAATGTGGTGCCCAGTGAATTCTCTTGAGGAGCCTGTTCCTATGAACTCAGAACCATCCTGCTGGCAAAATTGCCAAAAACAGACAGAACTTCTAGGACAAAGGATTTGGGGTCAGACCACTCTCTGGGTTGGACACAGCTCTAGTCCCTGCAACTGTGTCCAGCATGTTCAGGATGGAAGCCTTATTCATTCAGTGCCCAATGACCACAGGAATGGATTTTACCACCCGAAGCCAACTGGACACAGAAATTTCTGTCAAATATCCCAAAGGTGAGGGGGAGAGAAGTGGAGATAAGTGGGAGTGTGTCCCTGAGGTCACAGGCCCTGTGGCCCTGGGTTGGGACAGAAGACTTTCCATCAGAGTGCAGCCTGGCTGGAAGTGTCACTGGGGAGTGACTAAAGAGTGACAGCCCAGCCCTGAGAACACAGGGAACATGTGTCACTTGTCCACAAGGGTTTTGAGTTCTGAGGCTGGGGTCCCAGAATCAACGTACAGATCAGCCTCAGCCACTGACTGGATCCCACAGATGGACGGGGTTTGAGCTGCCCGTGGGGACAGGGACTCCCCCCTGAGATTCCCGAGCTTCAAACTCATCCCAGGACAGCAGGTGTTCAGAGCCCATCCTGGCTGCCCTGGGGACAGGACCCCATTCACACTAGATGTCCCCAGTTTTCCTATTGAGGAGGATTCTGCCTTCTGGAAATTGTGACCCTGAGGATGGCTGGGTGAGCACAGGTTGACCCTGACTTCTGGAAGGACAGAGAAGCCTGGATTCCACAGAGGCCCAGGCACACTATTCACTCAGAGGGAGGAGAGGGGTGTGTGTGTGTGTGTGTGTGTCCAAAACTGAGGCTACCTCACACCTGTCCCTCTTTTGACTTTGAAATACCCTGAGGGATGTTTCTCCATGGGGGTTCTCTTTATATACTTCCAGCATCCTGACCCTGCATTTAGAGGTAAGGATCTCAAAGATTTTTACTGGAAAAGCACTTATTTAGGCTAGGAGGGCTCATGTGAGAGCAAATCTGTTCACCATTCACTGAATCGGGAGTTCAGGTCCTGTTGAATGACAAGAAATCTGTCAATTTTTTACCTCTGCAGACAGAAGACCTACAACTGTGCAGTTTTCAGGTGTCTGGAAGCACAGGTTGGGGGGGGGAGCATGCAGAGTTCCACACTGAGCGCAGAGTCTGCTTAAGACTCTCCCTCTCCCTCTGCTACTCCCTGCTGTGCCCTCTCTCTCTCTCTCTCTCTCAAAAAAATAAAGAAACCTCTAAAATAAACAAAGAGACTGACTAGGAGTTGTGAACAGAAAAATGGGGCCTGGGTCTAAGAGCAGGAAGGAGAATGTGGGGGGTTGCATGCACCTATATTTTCTGGTCTCTCTCTTGCCTCGAAATGGGTCCTGGAGACTGGAAACTACAGCAATGTCATTTCCAGTTTTCTCTGAAACCCTGATGTGGAGACAGAGCTCAGACTGAAGAGCCAGACGGAGAGACTGAAGCCTGAGGGACGCGGGAGCCGAGAGAAGAGGAGGTGGGTGTGGTGGGTGTTGTCAGGGAGAGTCTGTAGGATCCAGTCCAAATTCACATGTGGATGGTTCAGAGAGAGGAGACTGTCTGTGACCAGGGTCATTGTCAATGTATCAGCTGTGGATACATCAGTCGTGACACAAGGTCACACTTTATGGAATAAGATGATAGAACGGAGTGTGGAGGAATGTTCGCTGGGCAGTATGTTCAGCCGTAGACACAGAATTCATTCCTGTCCATCTTCTCCAGATTGAGTGTGGATGTGCGGTTGGGCTCGGATATCTCATGTGTCTGGGTCTTCCTCGGATGCCCCCATTTTATGTCACTTTGCGTGCATTACATGACTCTTCCTCTTTCCCTGTTGAAGGATAGATCGTCGTGCAGAAGAGACCACCCCGCTATGTCTCTCCAGCTAAGTTTCTTACTGAAAGTGGCTCAGAAACAAGATCCATGGGTCCAGAGGTTTTAGACCCACTTCCTCCTTATCTGAGCAGCTGTAGCTGCTCCCACTGCCGTGAGCTGTAGCCCAGTGATAGTCCGCCTCGGCCTCAGCCTGCAGCCCTGAGATGCGCAGAAGCCCTGCATTGGCCGAGGTGTCTTTGGAGCCCGAGAGGCGGCTGGGGACCCCGGAGCCCTGGTGCTTATCGGAGTCTGAGGAGTAGTACAGCAGACCCCGGGGAGGGCTCCCTGGCTGCTGCTGGATCCCTTAGATGTTAGATCCGCCAACGTGATGTTCCTGCTCAGGGTGCAGGTGAGTCTGTCTGTGGTTCCCAGAGATGCAGAGAGGGAGGGCGGCTGGGTCAGCACGGGCTGGGACAGGGAGCCTGCAAACACACACACTCATAGGATATTGCATAGGTTCAATGTAAATTTTCTCTAGACTCGGAAGCAGCGGGGTGATGCAGGCTGTTCCCCGAGGCCTGTCCCTACCTGTGCAGTAAAAGAGCATCCCCAGGAAGACAGGAGTCCAGGCCATGGTGACACAGACCCACGTTCCCTAGTGGGCTGGGCTGCCCTAGGCCTCCCTTTCTCCTCCAGCCTCTGCCAAATGTGGGCTCTATATGCAAATACAGTCCATCCAGTGAGTCCCTGCTCCTCACTCTCCCTGAGCCCTGGTGCTGAGCTCAGTTCACATCACACACTGAGGAGGATGGAGGTTGGCTTCAGGCCTGGGGCCAGCCCTGGGAGGAAGCACCTGCTGAGACCACACACAGGTCCCCTCGGGACACTCTGCCAGACCAGAGGGGACACAGCTGCTGAGTCCCATCAGGGAGCACAGGGCCCAGCCCTCAGGCCCAGACTTCTTTGAATGATTCTCACTAATGAGGTGCTTTTTTAGGACAAGGTAGTCCCACAGCGCCACCTACTGGTCCAGGGCACACATGTCACCAGGGTCCGAAGCCCTGAGAGTTCAGCTGGGGTCTGCATATCACTGGGTCTGATTTCTAGATACCCTGGTCCTTCAGGCCTGCTGATGATATTGTTGAATCTCACTGTCAGAAAGAGTCCTGGTCTATGGGAATGTAAACACATACATATATTATGTGATACTTAATTAATGGAACATCTCTTTTGAATGGAGATCAGAGACCAGTAGGGGGAGCTCTCGTGCCCACCACTCCTCAATTGCAGACCCAGCAGGAGGACAGACTTTGCAAGTCTGCAGGCCTGTAGCTAGTCCCTTCCTACCTCAGGAAGAGGAAGACTTCTTCCTGCCCTGGCAAAAGCCCAGCCAATGAGAAATTGTCACAACGCCACCAATGACAAGCCCTGTAATTAGAATTCCCTTTTACTCCCATGGACTTTTTGTCCCTCCCACACTCACCCTTTGCTCCATAAAAGAGCTTCCTTATCCTTTGTTCTCCACACTTGCTTGTGGTTTTGCCATACTTTACCTGTCCTGGATTTCAAGTTTTTGCTTTCCTTCAATAAACCCATTATCACTGTGGAAAATAAATGGCACATTTGTATTTAACGTACAGAAAACAACTGAAGTGGTCAGTGACCCCTACAGGAGATTCTAGAAAAAGCTGAAGGACCCTTATGTGCAACACCTGATGTCCCACATCAGGGGACAGTGGATCTGGTTTTTTTTGTTTGCTTGTTTGAATGTCCTGCAAGGGTTCTTCAGGGCATCAGTATAGAATGGACATATTCGAGGATATAAAAATGCTCAGTGATATCTTCAAAAGATTACAGTTTGGTAAAATTCACTAGATATGTAATTGTCATAACATCTGTAGATTCAGTTGATTTGGTAATATAGGAAAATTAATAAATTTTATAGGCTTAACATTGGTGAATACCTGAGATTTTTCTCAAAAATTTAGGTATATCTAAGTAAAGTGGGTGTTTTGTGCATATCTGTGTCATATATTTTTTGTTGGGATTTTTCCCCAGGTTTGACCAATTGCAAATAAGCAAATAATATAATAACATCATCAATATGATCAACTTAAATATGATAAGACAATAAAATAAAATAAGATCATTTTCCCACCGTAAATTCTTGTTGATTATGTCCTGCTTCCTAGCAAGATCAGTATTTTAAAGTCCTACTGCAGATATTATGACTGCCTCTTTAGACCAGAGTAGAAACTCACATTTGCTCAAACTCCCGTTCATATAGACTTGTATCAACTCAGCAAATGTCCCCAGACTTGTCGCTGGATCTTTTGGAAATGATCCAGGATCTTCAGTAAAGAATGCAAGGTCTTTAGTAAAGAATGCAGTAAATAAACCCCTGTTGCCCTCAGGTCCTCTCTCCTCATAGCATTCACACAGAACTTTCACACAGTCAACCAATGGCTTAAATCCTTCAGGTGTTCCTAACTTCTTTTGCATAAACTATATCACATTAGCCCCACTGAGATGCCCTTTCGTGTGGTGGTCATGCCTAGCTGCACACCCACCTGCGGCCCCTGTCCTGGTCCTCAGTGCCCTGGCCTCATCACTCTTCTGTCCTTGGACCCCCCTGAGCTCCTGCCCCTCCCATGGCCCCCACACCAGCTTCTCTGTCTGTTGGCAGTAGCTGGGCTTCATCCCCTGGTCCGAGTGAGGACACACATGTTGGCACATTGGACTATCACGTAATAGCAGGACTCACACACATCATGCCTGGTAGGAACAGACACATATGTAGTGTGGACGTATCTGATGTTGCACAAAATCCTACAGAATGGACACTGCACCCATCCCCCACCACAGCCATCATCAATACGAGTGAGGTATTTGATTAGAACAATTCCCAAGCAGCACATAAGTAATCAGTGGTATATTGCCTCCCTTCATCTACTTCTCCCTGGCGGAACCATCTCTCCTGTGAACACGGAGCCCACACACCGTCATTCCTGCATCATGAGGTTTTCTGCCAGGACCTTTGTGGGATTTGGGGCTGAGGAGTTGAGACTGGACTTCCACGGACCACAGAGCTGATTTTGAGCTCGGTATTTAACACATTTGGACAAGTGATCATCTCACAGTCCCTTAGTCAAGTGAGCTGTTAGCAGGAATTCATCCAACTAATCATATTCTTCAGTTTCTTTGAAATTTGATGTGTCTCCTCTCCTTAGCATTTACTCCACCATCTACCTGCTCCTTGTGATTTCTTTACCCAAGACTGAATGTGCATGACAAAAGTTCAGGGATGCTTGCCAGAAGGTAATTAATGTTGATGGGATGGGGACTATTGAAGTGAATCCCTAGGTGAGGAGGTTGCCAAAGTCCATCACTCCTCCCCCAGATGTGTGGGTCTGGCCCACCTGTCAGCTCCCCATGTGAGGAAGGAACTGAATGAGGACACTCAGGAAGACACATGGATCTTCAACTAGAACAATGGTTCCCTTGGGATGATGCATCATCTCCATATGGGGTAGTTGTCTATGACCATACATCTATTCCACATATGTGTCCCATCTCTGCTTCTGGTCAAGGACAAAGGTAAGTATGAGAAGGGCTAGGTGGAAACAAAAATAAGGAACAGATTCTCAGAAGGTTTATAGAGGAAAATGGTCCAGGGAAGGGCTTTGCCTCGTGCAGTTGACAAATGGGGAGAGAGGTCTCTCAAGGAATTCCAGGTGAAGGTAGGATTCTCCCCCCCTCCTCTGGGAAGGACAGGTGTAATAGAGTGGGGGAGGGAACTGGTCAATTACTCTTTGGGGCAGGATATCGGAGTTTGAGGGATGCCTTGGAGCAGGGAGAAAGTGAAACAAGGAAGAGTAGGAGAAGTGAAGAGCATCTAAACCAGACAGAAAGGACCCCCTCTGTCAAATTCATTGCCAGTTCCCAGCACAGAGCCCCTGCCCCTCCAGAGGGGAGCTGTCTGAGGAAACTGCAGAATGTGGTGGAATGACTGACTGACTGAGGGCATGAGGAAGCTGGACAGGCACAGACAACCTGCAGGATTGATCCAGTCACTAGGACACCTGGGTAGCTCAGTCGGTTAAACGTCTGCTTTCTCTTCAGGTCCTGATCCCAGGGTTCTGGGATCAAGCCCCTCTGCCCCTGCCGCCGCTCATGCTTGCTCTCTCTCTCACACTCTTTCTCTCTCTCTTTCAAATAAATAAATAAAATCTCTTTTAGAAAAAGAATAAATAGAGACTATTATAAGGAACTATTCCACAAAAAGGCATGAGATGAGATTAGCTTCACAAGAAAAAATAACAACCTTTCAAAGAGCAGGAAATTTTATTTGTTGCTTCATATATATGTAATTGAAAAGCATTGAAAAACAATGGAAAATTTAAATTCATTTCTTTTTGACACTTTTAAGTAGGATCCATGCCCAATGTGGGGCTTGAACTCACGACTCTGAGACCTAGAGTTGCATGTTCAACTGACTAAGCCAGCCAGGTGCCCCCAGAAAAGTTAAATTCTTTTTTTTTTTTTTAAAGATTTTATTTATTTATTCATGAGAGACAGAGAGAGAGAGAGAGAGAGAGTCAGGCTCCCAAGGAGCAGGGAACCCGATGTGGGACTCGATCCCAGGACCCTGGGATCATGACCTGAGCCGAAGGCAGACGCGTAACCATGTGAGCCACCCAGGCGCCCAGAAAAGTTAAATTCTTATAGAAAGAAAATATAATACTGATACAGACATCTGAAATATATTATAAGGGAAAAGGAAATTTGCAGGTCAGTATTAAGACATATTTTACGAATGATCTAAATACCATATCAACAGTGTGACTCCGATCTCACATCCATATGTTCATACACCATGACCGTATGTGATTTACTGCAGGCATACAAGGTGAATTCCACAGTAAAACATTATTTTATATAAGATATCCTATTAATAAAGCAGTAGATGAAAATCACATTATCTCACTAGACCTTCACAGACTCTTTGAGCAAATGGAAAGCAAAGTCCTAACAAAAACTACATAAAATAGAAACAGACAGACACATTTGACCCATGGTAACACACTCTCTCCCACACACCTAGAACTCAGTCCCCCAGACAGGAAGTTAGCTACTGTGGTGAGGGGGCAGGACCTTTCGACAAGATCAGGAACAGGCATAAGTGGCCTTAACTCCACGATTATTCAATGTCTTTCTGCAAATAATAGACAATGAAAGTGAACAAGAATAATCACTGGTTGGCTCTCAGCATTGATGGGAATAAAAAGGGAGTCATCCTAAAAGACCCAAATATATGATTCCTCAATTCTCCCCTGTTGGTGCAGCAGGGACAGAAGAAATCAGCCCTCAGAGCACAAAGGACAAACGTGCTGGAAGTTCTAGCAGGGAAGGAGTGACAGCTGCATGACAAGAATCCAGAGGAAGAGGTTATGTACTGGTCACCACTTGGCCAACCGGGCACTTAAAATGCATGAATGTTCTTTTCAAGAAACTCTTCTCAATAATACTGATTCAAGCTCAATGGCAGCGCCGTGGTGAAGATGCAGGTGCAATCACTAGTATGTCGTTCCCAGATCCGGGCTTGTTGCAGGGACAATGTGGATGGAAACTGTGGTTACATACATCACTGCAGGACAGAGAAAAAGTATGACTTCTGCTTTCCTTTGAATAGACGTGTATAAACATTTTCTGGAAACATTTGTCTTATTTTTTTCCCTAAGATTGCATCGTGGCTCTGGTCGTGCAGGTGGGAAAGCCGGAAGTGGTGCCCATGACCCCCCCGGAGGGACCTGCTTCTAGAACTTCCGAGCCCTCTGGTGATGGAATCCCCAAACACAGACAGAGCTTCCAGGACGGAGCAAGCGAGCGCCACACTCACATCCGGGGTGGGCTCAGCTGTGGTCTCAGCCGCCTGTGTCCAGCATGTTCAGGAGAGAGCAGGTGCTCGTTCAGACCCCCAGGAGCAGAAGTATGAATTTCTATCAGCAAAAGCCACCTGGACCCAGAAGTTTCTGTCCAAGGTCACATGGGACTGGTGAAGAGGTGCAGATAAGGAGGACCGTGTCCCTGAGCTCACAGACCCTGTGCTTCTGAGTTGTGACAGAAGATTGAGCAGAGGTCCAGCCTGGCTGGAGGTGTCACTGGGCTGACTGAGGGAGCGACAGCCCAGCCCTGAGAGCGCAGGGCGTTTGTGTCTCACATCCCCATGGGCCACGTGCTCCGTGGGAGCCGCACTGAGGCTGGGGTCCCAGATTCAATGTACTGACCCGCCTCCCACATGGACTGGAGCCCAGAGGTGGTGGGGGCTGAGCTGCCCATGGGGACAGAGACTGCGCCTGGGATTCCTGACATCAGCCTGGTCCCAGGAGAGCAGGTGTTCAGGGCACGTCCTGGCTGCCCTGGTGACATGAGCTTAGTCACACTGGTTGTCCCTGGGGTTTCCTCGGATGGGGATTCTGCCTCTTGGACATTGTGACTCTGAGGATGACGGGTGAGCAGGGGTTGAGCCTGACTTCTGGATGGATGGAAAAGCCCAGAAACAGCAGAATGGCGCACAGTACACCCTCAGAGAGAGGAGACAGCTGTGTGTGTGTGTGTGTGTGTGACCAAAAATGAGGCAATGACCCCCTGTGTCTCTTACGTCTTCTCCTGAGGGATGGTTCTCCATGAAGCTGAATGTGGATTTAAAGGGCAAGTGTCTCAAACACCTTTTCCTGGGAGAGGATTTATTTTAGGCAGTGAGGACTCAGTTGAAAACAGACCCGTTAACAACTTGCTGAATCAGAAGGCCTGGTCTTGTCGAGGGACAGCAATCTGTCCATTTCATCTCCTCAGGGCTCCATCCACGGAGTGGCATAAGAGGGATTTAAAGAGAGGCTTCCTCATAGTGGAGAATAAGTTATTTGACCCAGTGGAAATAAGACTGGGGTAATTTTGCCCCAGGAGTATTTGGAAATCCCCTGTGCAGTGAGTAAGGAGGGTGAGGAGCAGAGAAGCAAACCCCATGGTAGAGACACCCCAGTCTCCTGCTGACCCTACGGCGAGGCCCTGAACCCACACACTGTTCCTATGTGTCTCCCTGATCCTCAGGGTAAGGGGTCTCCTTGCGGTTCTGCCCCTTTCTGGGGGCCATGCGAGCACCCCCTCAACCTATGCCTCCGCTCCAGCTGAGCCAAAGAGAATGTAGAAGTGGGGAGGGCTTCACCCCAGGGATGACATCCGAGCACCTGCAGGAGGCAGGGAGACACATCTCCTCTGAGGAACGGGGAGCACGGGCGCCCTCTGGTGGACGCCAGAGACATGTCCACCCAGGGCTGGAGCTGGTGTCCAGGGCTCCTGTCCCCTCATCCCCCACTGGTCACTGTTTCAGCCTCTTCAGATGGGCTTCTTCCACTTAGAAATGTCACTTAGAGATATGCACGGGGGCGCCTGGGTGGCCCAGTCAGTTAGGCGTCCAACTCTTCGTTTCACTGCTGTTCATGAGCTCAGGTTCCTGAGATCCAGCCATGCTTCAGGCTCAGCACACAGCTCAGAGTCCGCTGGAGAATCTCTCTCTCCCTCCCTCTGCCCCTCCCCCTGCCCCAGCTCTATAAATAAATAAGTAAGTAAGTAAGTAAGTAAGTAAATAAATAAATAAAATCTTTAAAAAAAGGAAATATGCATGGATGTTTCCTCCATCTTTTTCTGTGGCCTATTCACTTCTTTCTTTTTATTGCTGAATCATATTCGATGTAAAAACCTACCAGAGTATTTTTACCCATTCGTCTTTTAAAGGATATACATTTTCTTCAAATCTTGGCCATCATAAATAAATGAACAATAAACATATTCTTGTGTGGACATAAGTAACCTATATAGAAAAATACCTAGGAGCATGATGCCAGTATTGTATTATATAAAATTATATTTAAGTTTGTGAGAACCTGCCAAGGCATCTTCCAAAGTGGCTGGGGCATTGGCATTCCCACCAGCAATGACTGAGAGTTCCTGCTGCCCCACATCCTGGGCAGAGTCTGAGCTGTCATCGTATTGAATTTTAGCCATGCTGATGGGAGTCTAGTGCACCTCACTATTTCAATTTGTAATCCCCCAATGACATATTACCTGTGTAATAGTCATTTGTGTACCTTCCTTGGTAAGGGGTCTATTCAGATCTGCTCACTGGGGAGGCCCTGCCCAGTCTCCTGGGTCACATATCCTCCACTACGACAGTCCTTGTCATTCCAACTCAGCAACTGTGGAGGACATTTTGCTTCTGCAAAGACACTTTTGCACTGGGAGACCAATACCTCCGAAAGGAGCTATTTTCATTGACTTTATAAATGTGCATTGACGTGAGTCCAGATATTAAAACCCTCTGGTTCTAGTAGGATATGTAAAGTTAGAAGCCATAGTCTGAGCTGTTGTTGGTCCCCGGAAAGAACAGAGGACTGATGAATAAGACCAGGGCAGGGGTGGAGGGTGCATTTTTCACAAGTCCTGATGAATCCGGAGCTCCTGTGACATTTGGTTGTGAGGAGCTCTACAGCAATGATGACCAGCCTCCCTTTGGGCTGGAGCCCAGAGGAGGTTAAAGAGGTTTTCTTAACACCCCTGGATCTGGACCATGAGGCTTGAACATCCTGGGTGGTCCCTCACTGCTCTCCTAGGTCACAATACAGGGGCTCTGCCTGGGAACCCTTGTACCATTGCTATGGGAACACCCAGTGTTTCTGCTGCTTCTGAGTAAGAAGAGGTGACCTGGTATCTGGGGTCATCAAAGCTTCCCCGGATGACTGATACATGACCATGTGGGGGAGTTCCTATTCTGGACGTTTCACAGGCCCCCTGGATTATGGGAAAGTTCCAATGGGGTCTGAGGGGACATGGACAGAGTCAGTCCCTGTGGGCTCAGGAAACCCACTCACAGGAGTCTCCATGGGCCCTGGTGGCCGCTGTGCTAGAGCCTGATCCAGGGACCTACGGTATCACCCACTTCCGTTGTGGAGGCTCAGCATCTTCCCAGCAACAGTGGGGCCTATACGTGTTTGTTAAATATGCACCTGAGTATTTCATTGTCGAGTGGCATAATGATGTTTTAATTCTGCTTTCACGTGCTGATTGCTATCTATACATATATATCTACATCTGTCTATCTATGATCTTTCTGTGTCGATCTTGTATCAAATCACCTTCCTCGTATTACTTATTACTCTTTGAATTTATATATTTATATATATGTTTGTAGTTTCTTTGTATTTTTCATGGGGACCATTCTCTACCCTGAAACTAGGGAATTTTCTCTTGTTCTTTTTAGTCTGTGTGCTTTTCATTATTTTTCCTGCCTTACGGTTCTATCTGGAGCATCTAGTACTGTATTGAACGGCCATGGTGAGTTTGGATATGACTATCTTGGTCTCTACTCCAAGTGGACGCTTTCAGGGATTCACCTTCATGTGTGTTAGCTGTAGGTGTTTCCTAGATTTATTTATAAGCTTATGATGTTCTCCCCTATGTTTTACTCTCTGAGAATTTTTTTTGTAAAATTCTCCTTCATAAATTCTTGTTCATTATCATGAATGGGTTTTGAATTGTGTCAGATGATTTTTCCATATTGGTTGATAAGATTATGTTTTTTCTTCTTTAGCTTGTTACATGACGTTATATTGATTGATTTTTGAATATAAAACTGTCTTTGCATCCCTGCAATAAAACCCCTTTTGGTCCTGGAATATACCTCTTGATAAATATATATACATATATCAAGTAGAAATGTATATAATTGGAATAATTCAATGTATATAATTAGAAAATATAATATAAACATAAGAAAACAGAATACAGTTATATATACTATAATATATACATATATACACATATATATTCTGTTTTCTAATATTTCTTAAGAATTTTTGTGTCCCTATTTGTGACGGATATTCCTTTATTTTTTTTTTTCCGCGAAGAACTGTTGGCACCAGCTACCGACTGAACAATTTAGGAAGATTTGTTACCTTTGCCAAATTAAACATTGTGATCAAAAAGCAAGGAATATCTATTCATTTAATCAAGTTTTCATTAATTTCTCTTACAATGCTTTGCAGTTTTCCATGTGCAAGTCTTTCAATTTTTCTAAAATTAATCCTTGATAATGTCATAATTATGTCATTATAAACGGTATTGTGTCTGTTTTTATGTATTAAAGGTTTTATTTATTTAATTATTTATTTATTTATTTATTGAGTGAGTGAGTGAGTGAGAGAGTGAGCAAGAGAGAGACAGAGACAGAGCACAAGTGGGGGTAGGGGCAGAGGGAGAAGGAGAAGCAGACTGTCCCACTGAGCGGGGAGCCTGACACAGGGCTGGATCCCAGGACCTTGTGATCATGACCGGAGGCGAATGCAGACGCTTAACTGACTGAGCCACCCAGGCGCCCCTGGTTTTATTTTTAATTGTTAATGACCTGTTGCTTCTATATAGAATAGCATTTACTTCTGCATGTTGGATTCGTAACCGGAAGCCCACGAAGAAGCACTTAGACAGAAGCAGGGCTGAGCCAGCGCTGCGGCCAGAGCTGAAGTCAGCACATCTGGGCCTCTGACATCTCCAGCGAATGTTTTTTTAAGTTTTTAACCTTTTATTTTTAAGTAATTTCTACACCTGAAGTGGAGCTCGAACTCACGTCCTGAGAGCAAGAGTTCCATCCTCTACTCACTGAGCCAGCCAGGCGCCCCTCCACTGAGTAACTTTGAACTCTGAGCAAGCCAGTTTTGCCTTTGGAAATAGGGAGCACAGTGAGAATAAGTTATCAATCTGAACATATAATGGAAGGAAAATCATCTCATTCCAGGACAACTAAGGGTCTGTTGAAGATCTGACGACAGAAGTCACCCCTCCTGGGCCACCTGACAGGGTATGTCCCCAGGCCTGGAGACCGGAGGGAGTTTTTGTCTCCCTTCCCTATGGATCTGGAGCACTGTGTACGGATTGATACTATCTTAGCATGTGTGACAGTGACTGTCCCCTTGTCCTCACACTGGAGTCCAGACATATCAGAACGCATGAACACACTGGAGTTCAGAGATGTCAGAACACATGAACTGGTCAAGACATCTTTGGATCCAGGAAATGATGGGGGCCAAGGATCCCTAGCTGAATCTCAAGAGATACCAGGGAGGGCTCCCCGGCGTCTCCTGGTGCCAGTATGTGTATATATATATATACACACACATACATTTTTTTTTAACAACAATGATGTCACTTCTCAGGGTGCCTATAAGTCTGACAGATTCCCCCAGGGATGCAGAGAATGAGGGTCACTGGGTCAGCACAGGCTGGGAGAAGGAACCTGCAAACACAGACATGCATGGGTGATGGGGCAGGCATGGAGGTGAAGCTTCTTGGGGCATCTGGATCCAAAGGGGTTGACATCGTCTTGGGGGCTGCATCAGATCATGGAGGATAGTTCTCACCTGTGCAGTAAGAGGGGAACACAAGAAGGAGAAGTCTACACCATGGTGGACACAGTCCTGCTGAGACCCCACGGGTGGAGCTGGGCTGCCCCAGGTATCTCTTATTCCCTCCAGTGGCCCCTAGGAGGAGGGGCTATTCCAGTACATTTGGGTTCCACTTTCTCATTCTCAATGAATCTTTTGGTGTACAAAAATAGTAGTTTTGGAGAAGTCCAATTGAACATTTTCCCCCTATTTTAGCTGGACCTTTTCTTTTAAGATTTTATTTACTTATTTCACACACACACACACACACACATACACAGACAATGAGAGAGAGAGAGAGAGAGAGAGCACGGGCAGGGAGAGCAGCAGACAGAGGGAGAGGGAGGACCAGGCTCCCCACTGAGCAAGGAGCCCAATGTGGGGCTCGAACCAGGACCCGGGGATCATGACCTCAGCCAAAGGCAGACGCTTAACCTACTGAGCCACCCAGGCGCCCCTGCTGGTGCTTTTGATGTCATATTTAAAGAATCCATTGCCAAGTCAAAGCTTACAGATATTTCCCTCTCTGTTTGCTTCTAAGACTTTAATACTTTTAGCCCTTAAATATAGATCTTTGTTCCATTTTACATTCATTTTTATATATGCTATGCGGTAAGGGTCTAATCGCATTCTTTGCCAGTGGACCTCTAGTTGCACCAGCACCATTGTTGGAGAGACCATTTTATCCACATTAAATTCTCTTAGCAGCCTTTTGAAAATCTATGGACCGCAGATGAGTGATTAATTTTTTTTTAAAGATTTTATTTATTTGACAGACACAGCAAGAGAGGGAACACAAGCAGGGGGAGTGGGAAAGGGAGAAGCAGCCCTCCCGCCGAGCAGGGAGCCTGATGCGGGGCTCGATCCCAGGACGCTGAGATCATGACCCGAGCCGAAGGCAGACGCTTAACTACTGAGACACTCAGGTGCCCCATATAAGTGATTTATTTCTGGACTCTCAAATATGTTTAATATATCTTTACATCTATCTTTAGGCCAGTACCACAATCTTGATTATTGTTGCTTTGTAAGTAAGTTTTAGAGAGTTTTGAAATCTGGAATTGTGAGTTCTTACAAATTTGTTCATCTTCAGGATTGTTCAGATGTTCTGAGTCCCTGTAATTCCACAGAAAATTTAAGATCCTCTTTCCGGAGTGTGCAAACAGGCATTCAGGGGTTTGAAAGGGATTGCATTGAATCTGTCCATTGCTAGGGAGAGTATTGTCTTTTTTTTTTTTTTTTTCAAGTAGGCTCCACGCCCAACATGGAGCACAAACTCACAACCCTGAAATCCAGAGTTGTGTGCTTCACCTACCGAGCCATCAAGGTGCTCCACGTATTGGCTTCTTAACAATTTACTTAGTTCTTCATTTTTTGCCAAACTAAATACAATAAAATAATAAAACATTAAGTGCTAACCATAGGTTTATCTTCTTTTGTCTTATTATAGGAAAACTATAAAGATAAGTATGGGTCCATTAGTAAACCTAGTATGTACGTTATTGAAATATGGTACTATGTTTCTAGAAATTGTGAAATGTATTCCTAAATTTGCTAATCTAAAGAATACTGGCATAACAAACAGGTCACAATCGTTTACTATATAGCTTTCCTTAGAAACTAAGGTTTCTAAGAGTTAAGAATTCTAATAAATATACTTTAGACTACTAGAAATGATAAAGAAAAAAGCTCTGTGTGCCAGGAAAGTAAGATATGTGTTTTTGGTGAAAAAAGGTATGTGGAATGGGAACACATTTTTTGTTGAGGGAAAGAAAAATGATTTTGTCCTAAGATAAAGCTGGTAATTTGAAGAAAGAAAACTTAAGCCTAGATTTTAATGTATAAAAGAAAGTTGTAGTAGGTTTTTGGAAAAGGAACCTGGAAAGGAATTTTATGTGTTGTGAATACTGGTTAAAATTAAGATATATTTAAATATCAAACTATGCAGATGCAAAATTAAAAATCTGTTTTAACTTGGTTAAAAAGTAAACATTTTTCGTGAATTATTGGTCCTCTCTTACAAAAAAAAAATGGTAAACAAGTTTTTATTCATTTTTTAAATTATGTGCCTAGAAAACATGCGTTCTGTATTTTGCCAAAATATTTCCTATGTTTATCTGGACTTTGATGCATTAAAAATACATTTTTAATATTTTAAAAAATCCTACGTTTTGTTTACAACTCTGTAAATTTCTGTATTTGCCTTTGATTTATGTTTGCATGGTGTGTCATGGGAATAACCACATTTCCTTGTCAATTGCATCGTAATGAACTCTAAACCCATCCGTGGTCATGGCCACTGTCATGTCTTGTCACATACGGTTCCCATCTTACTCAGATGTTACTGCAAATATGTTACATCTTCAAGGATATTCATGGGCAGGACTTCAAAAAATGTAGGTATCTGATACCTTTGAGATAGCAAAACTAAAGTAAAAATTACCAGAACTAAGAGAAAAACTGGATTCAGACAGATCAGAAATTAATAACATGAAACTAAATGGACAGAGGAAGATAATTGTACTTTTTATGAATTCTTGTTTGAAACATTGTTGACTTTTGAAAAATGTTTTCTTCCTTCAGATTTACGGAAGCTTCTTCTAAGTGAACTGATCTATAATGAATTGATGAAATATACCTTTGTGAACAAATGAAATTATTTATCTTTTCTCCATACCCGAGAAAAGCAGGGATTCTACTTCTCCCTCTCCGTGTGCCCCTTCTCCCGCTGGTGCACTCTCCCTCTCTCAAAAAAAGAGAAAGAAAAAAAAGAAAATCATGTCCTGGCAGGTGCAGGAACCTCAGGATATTTTCAGTTTCTCAAGAACAGAGAATTTACCCAAGTCTATAGGTGTTGCAGGTTAAGTCTGATGGCAAGTATTTGGCACAAATTTTGGCTTGCTTCCTGGCCTGGAGGTGCTGTTAAATGTTCATTCTAGAGGTTTCTTACAAAAGCTCCAGTGAAACAGGTTTTAAAGACCCTTTATGGTCAACGGCTAGTCTTGCTGAACTTACGTAAATAATCAGAGCAAGTTCTTTTTGAAACTACAATTACTTGGTGAGCAAAGTAATGTTAATTTGGCTATAATTAGTAGAAATGAGGGTGATTGTAGAGAAAAAACATGTTTCAATAACACACCTGAGTGATTACTTGATTCCAATCCTGTTCAGTATAACCTGGACTAGATCCTGATGTCGTCTAGCTTCCTTCAATGTCTGCCTACAAGTCTCAGTACTAACATTATGATTTTTCTCCCACCTTTCTCAGTTGGACTCAAACTGCCTTTTTCCCTGAAGTCCTGAAAGGTAAATACAATTGTACAACATGATGCAAATTTCAGAAAAACCGCCAGAGCAGCTCACATACAGACCGTCTTAGTGCCTGTTGCTCTGTGGGCCACTCAGGGATCAGCAGACACATTTGAACTACAAACCAGAAAAGTCCATCAGATTGAAACAACTTGCTGTCACTCTATCTGAAGATGGTTTGAGCTTGACATCTAGAAATCTTCTCTCCTGGCTACCGTCAGAACTCAGGAACTGCTTTATAATTTGATTCAATAATTCACCATCATTTTGTTTGTTTCCATGGAAATGCTTCTTGTTTAATACCTGATTTCTTGAACCCCAGGCCTTACTTTGAGAACACACCTGCATCATCCCCTCCTGAAATAAGTTTGACTAAATTAACCTATTGTCAGGAGAGAGTCAAAAAAGCTGAACAATCTACCAGCCCAATATTTAACATGTGTAATTTGGGAAATTTCAGAGGAGAGAGGGAACTGGCCAAAGATAGGCTGCCCCAAGATGGGCCAATTTGGTGTGAGCATTATTTGAAGGTAAAAGCAAATAAACTCAGCAGATTTAGGAAAAGCTCTATACCTCCCCCAAAACTGCCTGCTTGTACCAGGAAGAGACCTATTAGCAGGGTGTCCTCTTTACCTAAGACATGTATCTACATAGCAGGACAACGTTTATTTCCAAACAACTCTCACCTTCTTGCTAATGCTCTTTCTCCTCTTTGATCCTCAGACCCCTACCCCTCTCTTTCACTCATATAAGTGCCTTGTTGCCTGTCTTTGGAATTCTCCATGTCTGTGTGGATTCACACTATGTAGGCTATTAAATTGGATTTTCTCCTGTTAATCTGCCAAATGTCAGTTTGATTCTGATTCAGCCAGAGGGATCTTGAAGAGCACAGGAAATACTTCCTCCCCAACAACAGGCACTGATGAAGTTTCCTCAATGGTCAGACAAAAGTAAGCAGAGATATGCATCCCTAGATCTCCTGATGAACAGTCCCCCGGTTCAGGGGCTGATTCTATCTCTGGAAACATGAGGTGTAAGTCATCCTGCATCAGAGATGGGCACTCACACTGTCCCAGCTGGTGGAACCCACTCCACACACTGTTCCCATGCCCCCCACCTCCTTCTTCTCCTTCCCACTCCCAACCTCAGTCCCTGCCTCCTCCACATCCTGAGGACTCTTACTTTCTTCCCTATCAATCACTTGCCCAGAACTCCTAGTCTGACTGGGACAGGGTCCACGGCCCCTGCCATGTCCCTCCTACATGCTCCTCTCCTGCTTCATCATTGTCTGTGCAGAACGGGAATGTCATGATGACACATCCGATTCCAGGGTTCCCTGTGCACCCCTCCAATGCTCCCACTCCAACCCACCAACCTCACCCTCCTCATGCTCCTGGGACACAGCTTCTCTTTACAACGTGTTTAGCTTCTGTGTCCTCTCTCTTCCCCCACACAGTGTCAGCTCCATGAGCCTACAGACCCTTCCTGTCATGTCCACATGTGTCCCACATCCCTAGACTTACATGTGGCACATGCTAGGTGTTCAGGAGGTGGTGTGAACACACACTCACTGGACGGTGCTCTATCCTCAGTCAGACACAGGTGGACTCCCTGTCTCTGGTTCTGTCCTGACCTGTCACAGTGATACGGGATTGTGGAACCCAAAGGTTAAGAGAGAATGCTTGAGACATTGAATGTTGCAAAAAAAAAAAAAAAAAAAGATGATTTTACTATAGCCCGGGGACAGGACCCATGGGCAGAAAGCTCACTGGGATTGTGAGGAGTGACTGATTATATACTTTTTAATTAGTGGAGGTGAGGGATAGTGTAAATCTCTAAGGAATTTGGAAGGCAGGCTTTCAGGAATCGAGGGGCTAGCTGCTGGGAAGACGAGGTTACTTCAGTCTTTAATAAAACACACACATGAAGGTGCTAAGGCAGCCATGAGGTCCTTGAGGAAGGTCACACTCCGCATGGGTCAGGTATCTACCAGGGGCTGCAGCTGTGGGAGATTTACTTTAAGTGACATTTCTCCTGCCTTTGTTTCCCTCATCAGCAGACTCTGTTTCCAGGGGAGTCTGTCCTTGGCACTCAGGAATTTCACTCAATATGGGAAAACCGTACAGTGTGTTCCTGCCAAGGACAGGCTTGAGGGGCTGCATTTAAGAGAACTTGGATGATTTTGTAGACAGAGTTCCTCGAGATTAGTTCAGACTACAGTGTAAGGCCAAACAAAGGAAGGAGCTGACTTGGCCAAGGAGGGGGAGCTGCACAGGGAGACCCGTTGCTGAGGGACAGCAGGTTTTTGTCTCACTTCCCCACAAGCCGGGAGCACTGTGTGACCTTTGAGACTGCTGTCCCCTGCTGAGCAGTAATACTCAGCCTCGTCCTCAGCCTGGAGCCCAGTGATGGTCAGGGTGCCTGAGCTGCCAGACTTGGAGCCAGAGAATCGATCCGGGACCCCTGAGGGTCGGTTGCTGTTACCATAGATGATCATTCTGGGGGCCTTTCCTGGGAGCTGTTGGTACCAGCTCACAGAATAACCACCCCCGATGTTGGAGCTGCTTCCAGTGCAGGAGATGGTGACCCTCTGGCCCAGAGCCCCAGACACGGAGGGCGGCTGAGTCAGCACAGACTGGGCCCAGGACCCTGCAAGGGGGAGAGACACAGAGAGGGTGAAGCTGGGATCTAGAGACAAGAGTAGGAAGCAGGGCCCACAAGTCCTCCCAGGGCCCCTTCCCCTGTCCCTGCATCCAGTCACCTGTGCAGTGAGCGAGGAGGCTGAGGAGGAGAGGGGACCAGGCCATGGTGGAGGTCATCACTGATCGATCCTGCCTTCTGTGACCCCACAGCTGAGCAGAGTCTCCCCTAATGTCTCCCTTCCCCTCTTCATCCTCTGAAAGAGGGAGGGACTGGCCATGCAAATGAGACCCCAGTTCTCCGACCCCTCCCTGCCCTGGGTCATGTCCCTCTGTTTGTGGATGTCAAGGACATGGGCAGGGGAGGGGCTATGTGGGGCCAGGGGGTGGGGAGGTCCCAGCTGTGTGTCCTGAGCATAGGGCACAGGCTGGGCCAGGTGTCAGGTCCCAGCTCAGATCACCCCAGACTCCTCAGAAATGGAACTAGAGTGCCCCCTGGTGTCCAGATCCAGACACACCATGGTGTGACATGGTGTCCAGGGCCCATTAGACCCATCTGTGCATCGCCCCCAACTGCTTTGTCCACTGCTCCTTGCATCAGGGCCTGACAAGGCGTTCCTATATATCACTTCCCCTTAACGAGGACTCACTATATGCCCTGCTAAGAGTCTTCAGAATGAGTCTGTTCATGGCTCCCGTCTGTGCTCCTGGGTCAGGCCTGGGGTGGTGTCTCTACACAAACTCCTCTTAGAGATCAGGGTCCAGAGTAGTGACAGCTCCCCATGGACACAGGGTCGCTTCTGTGCAGGATGCAGGGACTTTCCTCGTATGTGCTTTCTCCCTGATTTCCAGAGCTCTCCTTCCTCTGAGGTCCCCATAGCACTGAGGAGACAGTGAATGATTCTCTCCAGATTGTGTATAGAAGCTGTCCCGTGCATTCCTAGAGGGTTATACAATGATCATCTTTGTCACCTGTCACTGTTCCAAACTGTTTGAAACAACAGTTGTCCACACACTGGCCAGGGATTCCCTCCTCGGCTCCGTCCTCCCAGCACAGACATGAGTCTGCAGGAGCCCTGCCACGTGAGTGTGTGTGGCCCTGACCTCAGAGCTCAAAGCACAAAGGTGCTGGAAGTTCTAGGAAGAAAGGACTGACAGCTGTAGATGCTCTGACAGGGACCTAGTGACAGAGTTTATGTGTCAGTCACCACAGAGCCAACCTCGTACTTAAGATGAACGTGTGATATTTTATACGTAATTCTATTCAGTAAGATCGATTTAAACTCAACGACAATGTCAGTGTGAAGATGCAGGTACAATCAGGAGTGTACTTTCCCCAGATCTGTGCTTAGTGCAGAGAGAATCTGGGTGGAAAACAGTGGTACAGAAATGCCTTCTGTTCTCAGAATACGGCTTTATAGTCTTTGTCTAAAATCACTTATTTGTACCATGTGTCTGGTTCTCAGGTAGGAAAGGTCAAGGTGGTGCCCAGTGAAACCCCTTGAGGGGCCTGTTCCAATGAACTCAGAACCATCCTGCTGAGAAAATTAAACACAGCAGAGCATCCAGGACAGAGGGATTTGGGGTCAGACCACTCTCTGGGGTGAGCTCAGCTCTAGTCCCTACAACTGTGTCCAGCATGTTCAGGATGGAACCTTTATTCATTCAGCCACCCATGACTACTACCGAAGGTCAACAGGACCCAGGAGTTTTTGTGAAAGGTCCCTATGTGAGTGTTGGCAAGGTGGAGATAAGGGGGAAGGTGTCCCTGAGGTCACAGGCCCCGTGGCCCCGGGTTGGGACAGATGACTTTCCATCAGAGTGCAGCCTGGCTGGAGGTGTTAATGGGGTGACTGAGGGATGGACAGCCCAGGACTGAGAGCACAGGGAGGGTGTGTATCATGTGCTCCATTGGCCTTGAGCTCTAATTGAGCAGCACTGAGCCCGGGGTCCCAGAATCAAGGTACCGATCAGCCTCAGGCCCTGACTGGAACCCAGAGGTGATGGGGGGCTGAGCTGCCCATGGGGACAGAGACTCCCCCGGGGATTCCTGAGCATCAGCCTCATTCCAGGACCAAAAACGAAGCTATGGGACCCCTGTCCCTCACTCCCGAGGGATGTTTCTCCGTGGTGATTCTCCTTTATAAACCCCCAGGGTCCTGATCCTGCCTTTAGAGGTAAGGATCTCAACGATTTTTATTGGAAAAGGATTTATTTTGGCCAGGAAGACTCATGTGAGAGCAAAACTATTAACAATGTACTGAGTCAGAAGTCCAGGTCCTGATGAGTAACAAGAAGTCTGTTGGGGTACCTGGGTGGCTCAGTCATTAAGCATCTGCCTTCAACTCAGGTCATGGTCCCCGGGTCCCACGATCAAGCCCCGCATTGGGCTCCCTGCTCGGCAGTAACCCTGCTTCTCCCTCTCCCACTCCCCCTGCTTGTGTTCCATCTCTCCTTGTATCCCTCTCTGTCAAAAAAAAAAAAAAAAAATCTAAGGAAAAAAAACCTCTCAATTCTTTTTATCTCTGCAGACACAAAACCTACAGCTGTGGGGTTTTCAGGAGTCTGGAAGCACAGGGTAGGGGGAGCATGCAGCCCCCTCCTTCCTGCTCCGCATCCCAGCCAGACCCAAAGGCCCCCGTGTCCCCAGATGTCTACCAGGGAGTGAGAACAATATATTGCTGATGGTTTTGTGTGTGTGAGAAAACACTACAGCCTGGTACTTTAGGAATTATAGAAAAATATTTCTGTGGTGGAATTCCTGTCGACAGAATTCTTAGGAATGAGAATCTGGAGCATAAGAAAAATAACGACATATCTTAAGATATGCAGGTGATCCTTTGTCTGTGGATTCTTCCAAGACTCCCCATGGGTGGGGCATCAGTTAATTCTGAAGTGGGTCAAAATCCGCAGATCCCATGAGCAAATACATAAAGGTAGATGAATACATCCTTTTCACGAAATGTGATAACTTTACTTTCATATTAACGAGACTGACGGGGGGGTGTCTGAGGGGACAGTAGGTTTAGCTTCCGACTCTAGGTTTGTCTCAGTTCGTGATGCCAGTGTCCTGAGCTCCAGCCCCGCAAAGGGCTCCGCACTGAGAGCTGAGCCTGCTTAAGACGATCTCTCCGTCTCCGCCTGCCTTTCCCAAATGTTCTCTCTCTAAAATAAATAAACAAATCTCTAAAAAAATAAAGAGACTGGGAGTGTTGGACACACAAAATGGAGCCTGGGGTGAGAGCAGGAAGGAGAATGTGGGGGGTTGCATGCAGCTGTATTTTCTGGTCTCTCTCCTGCCTGGAGATGGACACTGGAGACTGGAAACTACAGCAAGGTCATTTCCAGTTTTCTCTGAAACCCTGATGTGGAGACAGAGCTCAGACTGAAGAGCCAGAGGGAGAGACTGACGCCTGAGGGACGCGGGAGCCAAGAGGAGAAGAGGAGGAGGGTCTGGGGGGTGTTGTCAGGGAGAGTCTGTAGGATCCGGTCCAAGTTCAGGTGTAGCTGGTTCAGAGAGAGGAGACTGTGTCTGTGACCAGGGTCATTGTCAGTGTATCAGCTGTGGATACATCAGTCGTGACACAAGGTCACACTTCATGGAATAAGATGATAGAACGGGTTGTGGAGGAATGTTCGTGGGCAGTATGTTCAGCCGTAGACACAGAATTCATTCCTGTCCATCTTCTCCAGATTGAGTGGGGGTGTGCGGTTGGGCTCGGATATCTCATGTGTCTGTGTCTTCCTCGGATGCCCCCATTTTTGTCACTTTAAGAGCATTACATGACTCTTCCCCTTTCCCTGTTGAAGGATAGATCGTCGTGCAGAAGAGACCACCCCGCTATGTCTCTGCAGGTAAGTTTCTTACTGAAAAGCGGCTCAGAAACAAGATCGGTGTGTCCAGGGGTTTTAGACCCACCTCCTCCTTATCTGAGATGCTGTGAGGAGCGGTAGGTGCTCCCACCGCCGGGAGCTGTAGCCCAGTGATAGTCCGCCTCGGCCTCAGCCTGCAGCCCAGAGATGCGCAGAAGCCCCGCATTGGCCGAGGCGTCTTTGGAGCCCGAGAAGCGGCTGGGGACCCTGGAGCCCTGGTGCTTATCGGAGTCTGAGGAGTAGTATAGCCGATCCTGGGGAGGGCTCCCTGGCTGCTACTGGATCGCTTAGATGTTCGAACCGCCAACGTGATGTTCCTGCTCAGGGTGCAGGTGAGTCTGTCTGTCGTTCCCAGAGATGCCGAGAGGGAGGGCGGCTGGGTCAGCACGGGCTGGGACAGGGAACCTGCAAACACACACACTCATAGGATATTGGATAGGTTCAATGTAAATTTTCTCTAGACTCGGAAGCAGAGGGGTGATGCCGGCTGTTCCCTGAGGCCTGTCCCTACCTGTGCAGTAAAAGAGCATCCCCAGGAAGACAGGAGTCCAGGCCATGGTGACACAGACCCAGGTTCCCCAGTGTGCCGGGCTGCCCTAGGCCTCCTTTTCTCCTCCAGCCTCTGCCACGTGAGGGTCTCTATATGCCAATACGGTCCATCCAGTGAGTCCCTGCCCCTCACTTTCCCTGAGCCTGGTGCTGGAACTCAATTCACATCACACACTGAGGAGGATGGAGGTTGGCTTCAGCCCTGGGAGGAAGCACCTGCTGAGACCACACACAGGTCCCCTCGGGACACTCTGCCAGACCAGAGGGGACACAGCTGCTGAGTCCCATCAGTGAGCACAGGACACAGCCCTCAGGACCAGACTTCTTTGTTTTTTGTTTTTTGTGTTTTATTATGTTATGTTAGTCACCATACACTTCTTAGAATGGTTCTCACTAGTGAGCTGCTTTTTTAGCACAAAGTAGTCCCACAGGCCACCTTTTGGTCCTGGGCACATGTCACCACAATCCAAAGCCCTGAGAGTCCAGCTGGGGTCTGCATATCACTGGGTCTGATTTCTAGATACGATGGTCCTTCAGGCCTGCTGATGATATTGTTGAGTCTCACTCTCAGAAAGAGTCCTGGTCTATGGGAATGTAAACACATGCATATATTATATAAAATTTATTTAAAGGAACATCTCTTTTGCATGGAGGTCAGAGGCCACTAGGGGGAGCTTTCAGGCCCACCACTCCTCAATTGCAGACCCAGCAGGAGGACAGACTTGCAAGTCTGCAAGCCTGAAGCTAGTCCCTTACTACCTCAGGAAGAGGAAGACTTCTTCCTGCCCTGGCAACAGCCCAGCCAATGAGAAATTGTCACAGCGCCACCAATGACAAGCCATGTAATTAGAGATTTATTTATTTATTTATTTGACACAGAGAGAGAGACAGCTAGAGAGGGAACACAAGCAGGGGGAGCGGGAGAGGGAGAAGCAGGCTCCTGGCTGAGCAGGGAGCCCGATGCGGGGCTCGATCCCAGGACCCAGAGATCATGACCTGAGCCGAAGGCAGACGCTTAACGACTGAGCCACCCAGGCGCCCCCAAGCCATGTAATTAGAATCCGCTTTTACTCCCCTGGACTTTTTGTCCCTCCCACACTCACCCTTTGCTCCATAAAAGAGCTTCCCTATCCTTTGTTCCCTGCACTTGCCTGTGGTTTTGCCATACCTTACCTGTCCCGGATTTCAAGTTTTTGCTTTTCTTCAATAAACCCATTATCACTGGGGAAAATATATCGCACATTTGTATTTAACATACAGAAAACAACTGAAGTGGCCAGTGATCCCTGCAGGAGATTCTAGAAAAAGCTGAAGGACCCGTATGTGCAACACCTGATGTAACACACCAGGGAACAGTGGATCTGGTTTTGTTTGTTTCCCCGTTTGAATGTCCTACAAGGGTTCCTCATTTACTTACAATCACGGATCATCATTATCATCATCATCATCCATTCTTTATAACTGCATGGTTAGTCCCATTACCTCACTAACCCGCCCACCCATCATATCCCCCATGTTGCTTCCTCTCCACTTGAACCCCCGGCTGCCTGTGGCTGCAGGTGCACGTGGCCATGCTGACTGCTCCCCTGTGAATGTGTGAGACCCCCTCTGGGGTGTCCCTAGTTCAGACACTCTGTGATCCCTCACTTCTCACATCCCTCTCTGTAATGCATGGGTATGTCTTTCTGTTTCTGCAATATATGGTCAAGCTTCCCTCAATTTCCTCGAAGTTAGGAAATATCTTCCATCCAGACCCCAAACAGGAAAATAGAAGCTAAAACATGAGCTACATGAGATCACCTACGATCTGTTGACGTATTTATACTGTGTTTTCTTATTCAAGACAAAACTCAGATATTCACCATGTTTCAGATGTGCTTTCATATTCTTCAGGGAACTTTATGATTTCCTATAACATACAGATTGCACACATCTCAGGATGCTTCCTCTCAGTGTAACAGCACTCCCACTGGTCTTTAGGGTGAGCTTGTTTCAAGCTTATGCACTCCGGGTTTGCTGACCTAAGTCCCCTGGTCCATAGCAGATCTACCCGACTTTCCTTGACATTTGTAGACTGCGGGCTTGAAGGGGTTAACGCCTGACCACATTGGAAGCCGCTGTCAAGGGTGCCAGCAAGTCTGTTCGGGGTCATGTCCACATAGGACTGACAACCTGAGCACCTGCTTCTCCTGCACAGAGCCCCCAGCCTCGCCTGCACCTCCCCCTGGAACACCCTCGGGCGGCACCTGGACGGGGAAGGTGGGCTTTGAGGTGTTTGTCCACCATCTCTGCAGGGTCCTAGGTGAGAGGTGTCTTTGGGCTGTGCTTTTCATCTCTGAAGGACCCTGCTGATGCACACTGTCCACCGGGGGCTACAATAGCAAAGAGTCCCATCAATGGGTCCACATGTGAGCAGAAAAAGCTAGGGGTCCCCAGGAGAAAAAAACAAAAACAAAAACAGATGGGCTACAGCTTTCCTGACACAAGAGAAGTCATTTTGGGCCCCCAGCTATTTCCTGTGATCTCTGCCCTTGTGTCTCTACTTTCCCAGCACACATCTTGCAGATCTTCCTAAGAGGTGTCAGAATTAAGAAGAAATGAAAACTAACAAACAAAGCAGAACAGAAAAACTCCAGTAGTTAAAGATTTAAGGGAACAAAGGGAATGCAAAAATGGACAGGCTCTACCAGGCCAGGAAACGGTCTATCTAACCACATCAGAGACAATGAATCAATCAGTGGTGAAGCCCCCAGTGCTGTTTTCCAGGAAACCAGGCCCTGCATTCCTTGCCCCAGATAAGGAGCTCCAACCCTTTCCAGTTTATCCTGGCTCTGGGAGCAGGTCCCTAGGCCCATCCCCTTGTGGGGCAGCCACCTCGGCTTCACTATACTGTTCAAGTCTCTGCACTAGGAGGAACAGGGAGAAAGGGAAACAAGGAAGAGTAGGAGAAGTGAAGAGCATCTAAACCAGACAGAAAGGACCCCCTCTGTCGAATTCATTGCCGGTTCCCAGCACAGAGCCCCTGCCCCTCCAGAGGGGAGCTGTCTGAGTAACCTGCAGGATGTGCCAGAATGACTGACTGAGGGCATGAGGAAGCTGGACAGGCACAGAGAACCTGCAAGACTGATGCACTCACTGGGACACCTGGGTGGTTCAGTCAGTTAAGCGTCTGTTTTCTCTTCAGGTCCTGATCCCAGGGTCCTGGGATCGAGCCCTTCTGCCCCTGCCGCCGCTCATGCTTGCTCTCTCTCTCACACTCTTTCTCTCTCTCTTTCAAATAAATAAATAAAATCTCTTTTGGAAAAAGAAAAAATAGAGAATATTATAAGGAACTATTCCACAAAAAGGCATGAGATGAGATTAGCTTCACAAGAAAAAATAACAAACTTTCAGAGAGTAGAAAATTGTTTTTGTTTGCTTCATATATCTGTTAATGAAAAGCATTGAAAAACAATGGAAAATTTAAATTCATTTTTTTGACACTTTTAAGTAGGATCCATGCCTAATGTGGGGCTTGAACTCACGACACTGAGATCTAGAGTTGCATGCTCAACTGACTAAGACAGCCAGGTGCCCCCAGAAAAGTTAAATTCTTATAGAAAGAAAATGTAATACTGATACAGACATCTGAAATATAAGGGAAAAGGAAATTTGCAGGTCAGTATTAAGACATATTTTACGAATGATCTAAATACCATATCAACAGTGTGACTCTAATCTCACATCCATATGTTCATACACCATGACCGTCTGTGATTTACTGCAGGCATACAAGTTGAATTCCACAGTAAAAAATTATTTTATAGGGGCGGAGCAAGATGGCGGAGGAGTAGGAGACCTGGATTTGGTCTCCTCTCAGGAATTCAGCTGGATAGGGATCAAACCATTCTGAACACCTACAAACTCAACAGGAGATCGAAGAAAAGAATAGCAACAACTCTCTGAACAGAAAAGCGACCACTTTCTGGAAGGTAGGACGTGCGGAGAAGTGAATCCGAGGCGATATTCGGGAGGATAGACGGCGGGGGAGGGGCCTCCATCGGCCGCTTCTGGCAAGTGAAAGAGCCACGGAGCACAAAATCGGAACTTTTAGAAGTCGGCTCCGCTGAGGGACATCGCTCCGGTGGCTAAGTGGGGGGTGGAACCCTTGCAGGACAGTGTGGTCTCAGGACCCTCGGGGTCACAGAAAGACCGGGGGTGCCTGAGTGCGGCAGAGCTCCCAGGTATCGGAGCGGGGAAGCCGGCTGCAGAGACAGAGCCAAGGCGCAGGCTCTCAGCTCGGGGTTGCTATAAACCGTGATCCGCGGCACAGTCGGGCCACTGCTCCTCCAGCAGGGACCCAACAAGCGGCAGATCCGGGGAGACTCACCTTCTTCCCCCGGGAGGAGAGGTGCGGGAGCGCACCGCGGGGATCTGCTGGGTTTGGAGACTCCACCCGGGGTCGGGTGCCAGATAGAAAGGCGCGGTCACAGGCCGGGTGAGCACGGAGTGTGGCCGGAGACCGGGGAGATGGGAGAGACTGACTGCTTTTCTCTGGGGGCTCGCTGAGGAGCGGGGCCCCGAGTTCTCGGCTCCTCTCGGGCGGAGACTGGGAGGCTGCCATTTTCACTCTCCTCCTCCAAAGCTGTACGGAAAGCTTGCAGGGAACAAAAGCTCCCGAGAGCAAACCCGAACAGATTACTTAGCCCTGACCGGCAAGGGCGGGGCAATTCTGCCTCCGGCAAAGACATTTGGGAACCACGGCAACAGGCCCCTCCCCCAGAAGATCAGCGAGAACAGCCAGCCAAGACCAAGTTTACTGATCAGTGAGAACGGCAGAACTCCAGCGCTAGGGGAATACTGCACATAGAATCCATGGCTTTTTTACCATGATTCTTTAGTCTTTCAAAGTTAATTATTTTTTTTAACTGTCTTTTTTTCTTTTTTCTTTCTTTTTTTTGAATTTTTCTTTTTCCCTTTTTCAACCAACATCTTATCAATCCCTTTTTTAAAAAAAAAAACATTTTTATTTTTCATTTTTAGAGTCATATTCTATCCCTTCATAGTAATTACCCGTATTTTTGGCATATATATATAAGTTGTTCTCTCTTTAAAATTTTGAGATAGTTTCTTCTAACAGATCAAAATATACTCTAAATCTCTAGTGTATGGTTTTTTTCTACTCCCCTGCCTGATCACATTCTCTCCCTTTTTTCTTTTTTCTTTTTATTTAAATCCTCTTCTTTCTTTTTTCAAACAACTTATCAAATCCTTTTATAAAATTTTTTATAATTTCCATCTTTACAGTCATATTCCATCCCTTCATCATATCAACCCTTATTTTTGTACATATATAAGTTTTTCTTTCTTTAAAATTTTGGGAGGGACTTTCTTTTAACAGACCAAAATACACCCAAAATCTAGTGTGTGGCACTGATCTATAAACCAGCCTGATCATATTTGATCACATTCTGTTTTTGTTTTGTTTTGTTTTGTTCTGCTTTTGTTTGTTTTTATCTTTATCTTTTTCTTTTTTCTTTTTTTCTTTCTTTTTCTTTTTTCTCTCTTTCCCTTTCTTTTCCCACTGCTTCAGGTCTTTTCTGATTTGTTTAGAGTATATTTTCTGGGGACGTTGTTACCCTGCTAGCATTTTGTTCTCTCATTAATCTATTCTCCTCTGCACAAAATGACAAGACGGAAAAAATCACCTCAACACAAAGAACAAGAGGTAGTACCGACTGCCAGGGACCTGCTCAATACGGACATCAGTACGATGTCAGATCTAGAGTTCAGAATCATCACTTTAAAGATACTAGCTGGGCTTGAAAAAAGCATGGAAGTTATTAGAGAAACCCTTTCTGGAGAAGTAAAAGAACTAAAATCTAACCAAGTAGAAATCAAAAAGGCTATTAATGAGGTGCAATCAAATATGGGGGTGCTAACTGCTAGGATAAATGAGGCAGAAGAAAGAATCAGTGAGATAGAAGACGAAATGATAGAAAATAAAGAAGCTGAGAAAAAGAGAGATAAACAACTACTGGATCACGAGGGCAGAATTCGAGAGATAAACGATACCATAAGATGAAACAACATTAGAATAATTGGGATCCCAGAAGAAGAAGAAAGAGAGGGGCAGAAGGTATAATGGAGCAAATTATAGCAGAGAACTTCCCTAATTTGGGGAAGGAAACAGGCATCAAAATCCAGGAAGCACAGAGAACCCCTCTCAAAATCAATAAAAATAGGTCAACACCCCGACATCTAATAGTAAAACTTACGAGTCTCAGAGACAAAGAGAAAATCCTGAAAGCAGCTCGGGAGAAGAGATCTGTAACCTACAATGGTAGAAACATTAGATTGGCAACAGACCTATCCACAGAGACCTGGCAGGCCAGAAAGGACTGGCAGGACATATTCAGAGCACTAAATGAGAAAAATATGCAGCCAAGAATACTATATCCAGCTAGGCTGTCATTGAAAATAGAAGGAGAGATAAAAAGCTTCCAGGACAAACAAAAACTAAAGGAATTTGCAAACACGAAACCAGCCCTACAAGAAATATTAAAAGGGGTCCTCTAAGCAAAGAGAGAGCCTAAAAGCAACATAGACCAGAAAGGAACACAAACAATATACAGTAACAGTCACTTTACAGGCAATACAATGGCACTAAATTCCTATCTTTCAATAGTTACCCTGAATGTAAATGGGCTAAATGCCCCAATCGAAAGACACAGGCTATCAGATTGGATTAAAAAACAAGACCCATCGATATGCTGTCTGCAAGAGACTCATTTTAGACCCAAAGACACCCCCAGATTGAAAGTGAGGGGGTGGAAAACCATTTACCATGCTAATGGACACCAAAAGAAAGCTGGGGTGGCAATCCTTATATCAGACAAATTAGATTTTAAACCAAAGACTGTAATAAGAGATGAGGAAGGACACTATATCCTACTTAAAGGGTCTATCCAACAAGAAGACCTAACAATTGTGAATATCTATGCCCCTAACATGGGAGCAGCCAATTATATAAGGCAATTAATAACAAAAGCAAAGAAACACATCGACAACAATACAATAATAGTGGGGGACTTTAACACCCCCCTCACTGAAATGGACAGATCGTCTAAGCAAAAGATCAACAAGGAAATAAAGACTAAATGACACACTGGACCAAATGGACTTCACAGACATATTCAGAACATTCCATCCCAAAGCAACGGAATACACATTCTTCTCTAGTGCCCATTGAACATTCTCCAGAATAGATCACATCCTAGGTCATAAATCAGGTCTCAACTGGTACCAGAAGATTGGGATCATCCCCTGCATATTTTCAGACCACAATGCTTTGAAACTAGAACTCAATCACAAGAGGAAAGTCGGAAAGAACTCAACTACATGGAGGCTAAAGAGCATCCTACTGAAGAATGAATGGGTCAACCAGGAAATTAAAGAAGAATTAAAAAAATTCATGGAAACCAATGAAAATGAAAACACAACTATTCAAAATCTTTGGGATACAGCAAAGGCAGTCCTAAGAGGAAAGTATATAGCAATACAAGCCTTTCTCAAGAAACAAGAAAGGTCTCAAGTACACAACCTAACCCTACACCTAAAGGAGCTGGAGAAAGAACACCAAACAAAGCCTAAACCCAGCAGGAGAAGAGAAATCATAAAGATCAGAGCAGAAATCAATGAAATAGAAACCAAAAGAACAGTAGAACACATCAACGAAACTAGGAGCTGGTTCTTTGAAAGAATTAACAAGATTGATAAGCCCCTGGCCAGACTTATCAAAAAGAAAAGAGAAATGACCCAAATCAACAAAATCATGAATGAAAGAGGAGAAATCACAACCAACACCAAAGAAATACAAACAATTATAAGAACATATTATGAGCAACTCTATGCCAGCAAATTAGATAACCTGGAAGTAATGGATGCATTCCTAGAGATGTATGAACTACCAAAACTGAACCAGGAAGAAATAGAACACCTGAACAGACCTATAACCACTAAGGAAATTGAAGCAGTCATCAAAAATCTCCCAAAACACAAAAGCCCAGGGCCAGATGGCTTCCCAGGGGAATTCTACCAAACATTTCAAGAAGAATTAATACCTATCCTGAAACTGTTCCAAAAAATAGAAATGGAAGGAAAACTTCCAAACTCATTTTATGAGGCCAGCATTACCTTGATCCCAAAACCAGACAAAGACCCCATCAAAAAGGAGAACTACAGACCAATATCCCTGATAAACATGGATGCAAAAATTCTCACCAAAATACTAGCCAATAGGATCCAACAGTACATTAAAAGGATTATTCACCACAACCAAGTGGGATTTATCCCTGGGCTGCAAGGTTGGTTCAACATCCGCAAATCAATCAACGTGATACAATACATTAACAAAAGAAAGAACAAGAATCATATGATCCTCTCAATAGATGCAGAAAAAGCATTTGACAAAGTACAGCATCCTTTCTTGATCAAAACTCTTCAGAGTATAGGGATAGAGGGTACATACCTCAATATCATAAAAGCCATCTATGAAAAACCTACAGCGAATATCATTCTCAATGGGGAAAAACTGAGAGCTTTCCCCCTAAGGTCAGGAACGCGGCAGGGATGTCCACTCTCACCACTGCTATTCAACATAGTATTGAAAGTCCTAGCCACAGCAATCAGACAACAAAAAGATATCAAAGGCATCCAAATTGGCAAAGAAGAAGTCAAACTCTCACTCTTTGCAGATGATATGATACTTTATGTGGAAAATCCCAAAGACTCCACCCCAAAACTGCTAGAACTCATACAGGAATTCAGTCAAGTGGCAGGATATAAAATCAATGCACAGAAGTCAGTGGCATTCCTATACACCAACAACAAGTCAGAAGAAAGAGAAATTAAGGAGTGGATCCCATTTACAATTACACCCAAAACCATAAGATACCTAGGAATAAATCTAACCAAAGAGGCAAAGGATCTGTACTCAGAAAACTATAAAATACTCATGAAAGAAATTGAGGAAGACACAAAGAAATGGAAAAACGTTCCATGCTCATGGAGTAGAAGAACAAATATTGTGAAGATGTCAATCCTACCAAGAGCAATCTACACATTCAATGCAATCCCCATCAAAATACCATCCACTTTTTTCAAAGAAATGGAACAAATAATCCTAAAATTTGTATGGAACCAGAAAAGACCCCGCATAGCCAGAGGAATGTTGAAAAAGAAAAGCAAAGCTGGCAGCATCACAATTCCGGACTTCCAGCTCTACTACAAAGCTGTCATCATCAAGACAGTATGGTACTGACACAAAAACAGACACATAGATCAATGGAACAGAATAGAGAGCCCAGAAATGGACCCTCAACTCTATGGTCAACTAATCTTTGACAAAGCAGGAAAGAATGTCCAATGGCAAAAAGACAGTCTCTTGAACAAATGGTGTTGGGAAAATTGGACAGCCACATGCAGAAGAATGAAACTGGACCATTTCCTTACACCACACACAAAAATAGACTCCAAATGGTTGAAAGACCTCAATGTGAGACAGGAGTCCATCCAAATCCTAAAGGAGAACACAGGCAGCAACCTCTTCGACCTCAGCCGCAGCAACTTCTTCCTAGAAACATCGCCAAAGGCAAGGGAAGCAAGGGCAAAAATGAACTATTGGGACTTAATCAAGATAAAAAGCTTTTGCAAAGCAAAGGAAACAGTCAACAAAACCAAAAGACAACTGACAGAATGGGAGAAGATATTTGCAAATGACATATCAGATAAAGGGCTAGTATCCAAAATCTATAAAGAACTCATCAAACTCAACACCAAAAGAACAAAGAATCCAATCAAGAAATGGGCAGAAGACATGAACAGACATTTTTCCAAAGAAGACATCCAAATGGCCAACAGACACATGAAAAAGTGTTCAATATCGCTCAGCATCAGGGAAATCCAAATCAAAACCTCAATGAGATATCACCTCACACCAGTCAGAATGGCTAAAATTAACAAGTCAGGAAAGGACAGATGTTGGCGGGGATGCGGAGAAAGGGGAACCCTCCTACACTGTTGGTGGGAATGCAAGCTGGTGCAGCCACTCTGGAAAACAGTATGGAGGTTCCTCAAAAAGTTGAAAATAGAGCTACCATATGATCCAGCAATTGCACTACTGGGTATTTACCCCAAAGATACAAAAGTAGGGACCCAAAAGAGTACGTGCACCCCGATGTTTATAGCAGCAATGTCCACAATAGCCAAACTGTGGAAAGAGCCAAGATGTCCATCGACAGATGAATGGATAAAGAAGAGGTGGTATATATATACAATGGAATATTATGCAGCCATCAAAAGGAATTTGCAACGACGTGGATGGAACTGGAGGTTGTTACGCTGAGCGAAATAAGTCAAACAGAGAAAGACATGTATCATATGACCTCACTGATAGGAGGAATTCTTAATCTCAGGAAACAAACTGAGGGTTGCTGGAGTGGGGGGTGGGGTGGGAGGGATGGGGTGACTGGGTGATGGACACTGGGGAGGGTATGTGCTCTGGTAAGCGCTGTGAATTGTGCAAGACTGTTGAATCTCAGATCTGTACCTCTGAAACAAATAATGCAATATATGTTAAGAAAGAAAAAATGAAGAAGAAGAATGTAGCAGGAGGGGAAGAATGAAGGGGGGAAATCGGAGGGGGAGAAGAACCATGAGAGACGATGGACTCTGAAAAACAAACTGAGGGTTCTAGAGGGGAGGGGGGTGGGAGGATGGGTTAGCCTGGTGATGGGTATTGAGGAGGGCACGTTCTGCATGGAGCACTGGGTGTTATGCACTAACAATGAATCATGGAACACTATATCTAAAACTAATGATGTAATGTATGGGGATTAACATAACAATAAAAAAATTAAAAAAAAAAAAGTAAATACAAACAACACAATGTAAACTTCAGAAAAACCGCCAGAGCAGCTCACATCGAGACGGTCTTCATCCCTGAGCTCTGTGAGCCACTCAGGGATCAGCAGACACATTTGAACTACAAACCAGGAAAATCTGTCAGATTGTCACAGCTTGCCGTCACTCTGTCTGAAGATGATCTGAGCTTGACATCTAGAAGTCTTCTCCCCTGGCTACCCTCAGAACTCGGGAACTGCTTTATACTTTGATACAATCATTAACCATCATTTTGTGTGTTTCCACAGAAATGCCTCTTGTTTAATACCTGATTTCTAGAACCCCAGGCCTTACTTTGAGAACACACCTGCATTCCCCCCTCCTGAAATAAGTTCAACTAAACTGGCTTATTGTCAGGAGAGTGTCAACCAAACTGAACAATCATCTAGCCCGACTTTGGACATGTGTAACTTTGGGAAGTTTCAGAGGAGGGAGGGAACTGGCCAAGACTAGGCTGCCCCAAGTTGAGCCACTTTGGTGTGACCATTATTTTCTTAAAAGGAAATGAAACTCACCAGATTTAGGAAAAGCTCTATACCTCCCCCAAAACTGCCTGCTTGTACCAGGCAGAGACCTATTAGTAGGGTGTCCTCTTACCTAAGACATGGATCTACATAGCAGGACAACCTTTGTTTTGCAAACATCTCCTCTCACCTTCCTACTAATGCTCTTTCTCCTCTTTGATCCTCAGATCCCTATCCCTCTACTTCACTCATATAAGCGTCATGTTGCCTGACTGTCTTTGGAATTCTGCATGTCTGTGTGGATTCATGTTATGCAGGCTATTAATTTTGATTTTGACCTGCATAATCACAAAATGTCAATTTGATTCTGATTCAGCCAAATGGACCTTGAAGAGCACAGGAAATACTTCCTCCCCAACAACAGGCACAGGTGAAGTTTCATCAAGGGTCTGACAGGAGTAAGTAGATACGTGCGTCCCTCGGACTGCTGACGAACAGTCCCCTGGGTCAGGGCCTGATCCTATCTCCTGGAAACATGAGATATAAGTCATCCTGCATCAGAGATGGGCACTCATACTGTCCCAGCTTGTGGACCCCCTCCACCCACTGTTCCCAAGCCCCCCCACCTCTAACCTGTCCTTCCCACTCCCATTCTCAGTCCCTGCTTCCCCCAGGTCCTGAGGACTCTTACTTTCTTCCCTATCAACCCCTTGTCCAGAACTCCTCGTCTGACTGGGACAGAGTCCACAGCCCCTGCCGCATCCCACCTACATGGTCCCTCGTGTTCCTTCATTATCTGTGCAGAACGGGGATGCCGCTATTACACATGAGATTCTGGAGTTCCCTGTGAACCCCTCCAATGCTCCCACTCCACCCCACCAACCTCACCCCTTCTCACGATCCTGAGACACAGCTTTCCATGACAACATGTTTAGCTTCTCTCTTCCCCCACACACTGTCAGCTCCCCGAGCCTGCAGACCCTTCCTGTCATGTCCACATATGTCCCACATCCCTAGACTAACATGGTAAGTGCTCAGTAAGTGGTGTGAACGCACACTCACTGGACAGTGCTCTATCCTCCGTCAGACACAGGTGGACTCTCTGTCTCTGGTTCTGTCCTGACCTGTCACCGTCATATGGGATTGTCAAGCCCAGTGGTCAAGAACGAATTCTTGAGACATTTAATGCTGAAAAAATATGATTTTACTATAGCCCGGGGACAGGACCCATGGGCAGAAAGCTCACTGGCATTGTGAGGAGTGACTGATTATATACTTTTTAATTAGTGGAAGTGAGGGATAGTGTAAATCTCTAAGGAATTTGCCAGCCAGGCTTTCAGGAATTGAGGGGCTAGCTGCTGTGAAGACGAGGTGACTTCAATCTTTAATAAAAGACACACATGAAGGCGTAAGGCAGCCATGAAGTCCTTGAGGAAGGTCACACTCCGCATGGGTCAGGTATCTACCAGGGGCTGCAGCTGTAGGAGATTTACTTTAAGCGACATTTCTCCTGCCTTTGTTTCCCTCATCAGCTGACTCTGTTACCTGGGCAGGCTGCCCCAGGCACCCAGGAGTTTCTCCTCAATAGGAGAAAACCAACCAATGTCTTCCTGCTTAGGAGAGACTGGAGGGACTGAATTTAAGAGAATTTGGAATATTTTGTAGCCAATGTTCCTTGAGATTAGTTCAGACTACAGTGTAGACCAAACAAAGGAAGGAGCTGACTTGGCCAAGGAGGGGGAGCTGCACAGGGACACCTGGTGCTGAGACACAGCAGGTTTTTGTCTCACTTCCCCAAAGGCCGGGAGCAGTGTGTGAGCACTGAGACTGCTGTCCAATGCTGAGCAGTAATACTCAGCCTCATCCTCAGCCTGGAGCCCAGTGATGGTCAGGGTGCCTGAGCTGCCAGACTTGGAGCCAGAGAATCGATCCGGGACCCCTGACGGTCGATTGCTATTACCATAGATGATGGTTCTGGGGGCTTTTCCTGGGAGTTGTTGGTACCAGCCCACATAATTACTACCGATGGAGCTGCTTCCAGTGCAGGAGATGGTGACCGTCTGGCCCAGGGCCCCAGACACGGAGGGCGGCTGAGTCAGCGCAGACTGGGCCCAGGACCCTGCAAGGGGGAGAGACACAGACAGGGTGATGCTGGGGTCTAGAGACAAGAGGAGACACAGGGCCCCACATGTCCTCCCAGGGCCCCTTCCCCTGTCCCTGCATCCAGTCACCTGTGCAGTGAGCGAGGAGGCTGAGGAGGAGAGGGGACCAGGCCATGGTGGAGGTCATCACCGATCCTGCCTTCTGTGGCCCCACAGCTGAGCAGAGCCTCCCCTCATCTCTCCCTTCCCCTCTTCATCCTCTGAGAGAGGGATGGCCCGGCCATGCAAATGAGACCCCAGTTCTCTGACCCCTCCCTGGCCCTGGGTCATGTCCCTCTGCCTGTGGATGTCAAGGACATGGGCAGGGGAGGAGCTGTGTGGGGCCAGGCGGTGGGGAAGTCCCAGCTGTGAGCCCTGAGCAGAGGGCACAGGCAGGGCCAGGTGGCAGGTCCTAGCTCTGATCACCGCTGACTCCTCAGAAATGGGACTAGAGTGACCCCTGCTGTCTAGACCCAAACACACCATTGTGTGACATGGTGACCAGGGCACATCAGACCCATCTCCGCATCGCCCCCCAACTGCTTTGTCCACTGCTCCTTGCATTAAGGCCTGACCAGGTGTTCCTATCTATCACTTCCCCTTAAGTCAGGACTCACTATATGCCCTGCTAAGAGTCTTCAGAATGAGTCTGTTCATGGCTCCCTTCTCTATTCCTGGGTCAGGACTGGGTGGTGTCTACACAAACTCTTCTTAGAGATCAGGGTCCAGAGTAGTGATGGGTCCCCAAGGACACAGGGTCGCTTCTGTGCAGGATGCTGGGACTTTCCTCGTATGTGCTTTCTCCCTGATTTCCAGAGCTCTCCTTCCTCTGAGAACCCCACAGCACTGAGGAGACAAGGAATGATTCTCTCCAGATTGTGGGTAGAAACCGTCCCCTGCATACCTAGAGGTATACACCCTGAACATCTTTGCCATCTGTCACTGTTCCAAACTGCTTGAAACAACAGTTGTCCACACACTGGCCAGGGATTCCCTCCCCGGCTCTGTCCTCCCAGCACAGACACGAGTCTGCAGGAGCCCTGCCACGTGAGTGTGTGTGGCCCTGACCTCAGAGCACAGAGGACAAACGTGCTGGAAGTTCTAGGAAGAAAGGAGTGACAGCTGTAGATGCTCTGACAGGGACCTAGTGACAGAGTTTATGTGTCAGTCACCACGGAGCCAACGTCATATTTAAGAAGAATGTGTGTTATTTTATACATCATTCCATTCAGTAACATTGAATTAATGGAACAGGAATGCCTTCTTTTCGCAGGAGAATAGGGTTTTATATACTTTTTCTAAAATCACTTATTTGTACCGTGTGTCTGGTCGCCCACGTAGGAAAGGTCAACGTGGTGCCCAGTGAATTCTCTTGAGGAGCCTGTTCCTATGAACTCAGAACCATCCTACTGACAAAATTACCAAAAACAGACAGAACTTCTAGGACAAAGGATTTGGGGTCAGACCACTCTCTGGGTTGGACACAGCTCTAGTCCCTGCAACTGTGTCCAGCACGTTCAGGATGGAAGCCTTATTCATTCAGTGCCCAATGACTACAGGAATGGATTTTACTACCCAAAGCCTACTGGACACTGAAGTTTCTGTCAAATATCCCAAAGGTGAGGGGGAGAGAAATGGAGATAAGGGAGAGTGTGTCTGAGGTCACAGGCCCTGTGGCCCTGGGTTGGGACAGAAGACTTTCCATCAGAGTGCAGTCTGGCTGGAAGTATCACTGGGGAGTGACTAAAGAGTGACAGCCCAGCCCTGAGAACACAGGGAACATGTGTCACTTGTCCGCAAGGGTTTTGAGTTCTGAAGCTGGGGTCCCAGAATCAACGTACTGATCAGCCTCAGCCACTGACTGGATCCCACAGATGGACGGGGTTTGAGCTGCCCGTGGGGACAGGGATTCTCCCCTGAGATTCCTGAGCTTCAAACTCATCCCAGGACAGCAGGTGTTCAGAGCCCATCCTGGATGCCATGGGGACAGGATCCCAGTGACACTAGATGTCTCCAGTTTTCCTATTGAGGAGGATTCTGCCTTCTGGAAATTGTGACCCTGAGGATGGCTGGGTGAGCACAGGTTGACCCTGACTGCTGGAAGGACAGAGAAGCCTGGAATCCGCAGAGTCCCAGGCACACTATTCACTCAGAGGGAGGAGAGGGGGGTGTGTGTGTGTGTGTGTCCAAAACTGAGGCTACCTGACCCCTGTCCCACTTATGACTTTGAAATACCCTGAGGGATGTTTCTCCATGGGGATTCTCTTTATATCCTTCCAGCATCCTGACCCTGCATTTAGAGGTAAGGATCTCAAAGATTTTTACTGGAAAAGCACTTATTTAGGCCAGGAGGGCTCATGTGAGAGCAAATCTGTTCACCATTCACTGAATCGGGAGTTCAGGTCCTGTTGAATGACAAGAAATCTGTCAATTTTTTACCTCTGCAGACAGAAGACCTACAACTGTGTAGTTTCAGATGTCTGGAAGCACAGGTGGGGGGGAGCATGCAGAGTTCCACACTGAGTGCAGAGTCTGCTTAAGACTCTCCCTCTCCCTCTGCTACTCCTTGCTGG
This sequence comes from Halichoerus grypus, assembly GCF_964656455.1. Taxonomy (NCBI): domain Eukaryota; kingdom Metazoa; phylum Chordata; class Mammalia; order Carnivora; family Phocidae; genus Halichoerus; species Halichoerus grypus. The sequence continues at coordinate 70,364,457 of NC_135724.1, forward strand.
GCCCTCTCTCTCTCTCTCTCAAAAAAATAAAGAAACCTCTAAAATAAACAAAGAGACTGACTGGAAGTTGTGAAGAGAAAAATGGGGCCTGTGTCTGAGAGCAGGAAGGAGAATGTGGGGGGTTGCATGCACCTATATTTTCTCTCTCCTGCCTAGAATTGGGTCCTGGAGACTGGAAACTAGAGCAAGGTCATTTCCAGTTTTCTCTGAAACCCTGATGTGGAGACAGAGCTCAGACTAAAGAGCCAGACGGAGAGACTGAAGCCTGAGGGACGCGGGAGTCGAGAGGAGAAGAGGAGGAGGGTGTGGGGGGTGTTGTCAGGGAGAGTCTGTAGGATCCGGTCCAAGTTCACGTGGAGCTGGTTCAGAGAGAGGAGACTGTGTCTGTGACCAGGGTTATTGTCAATGTATCAGCTGTGGATATATCAGTCGTGACACAAGGTCACACTAATGGAATAAGATGATAGAACGGATTGTGGAGGAATGTTCGTGGGCAGTATGTTCAGCCGTAGACACAGAATTCATTCCTGTCCATCTTCTCCAGATTGAGTGGGGGTGTGCGGTTGGGCTCGGATATCTCATGTGTCTGTGTCTTCCTCGGATGCCCCCATTTTCTGTCACTTTGCGTGCATTACATGACTCTTCCCCTTCCCCTGTTGAAGGATAGATCGTCGTGCAGAAGACACCACCCCGCTATGTCTCTGCAGGTAAGTTTCTTACTGAAAAGCGGCTCAGAAAAAAGATCCCTGGGTCCAGAGGTTTTACACCCACTTCCTCCATATCTGAGACGCTGTGAGGAGCGGTAGCTGCTCCCACCGCCGGGAGCTGTAGCCCAGTGATAGTCCGCCTCGGCCTCAGCCTGCAGCCCCGAGATGCGCAGAAGCCCCGCATTGGCCAAGGCGTCTTTGGAGCCTGAGAAGCGGCTGGGGACCCCGGAGCCCTGGTGCTTATCGGAGTCTGAGAAGTAGTACAGCAGACCCCGGGGAGGGCTCCCTGGCTGCTGCTGGATCCAGTAGATGTTTGAGCCGCCAACACTGATGTCCCTGCTCAGGTGCAGGTGAGTCTGTCTGTGGTTCCCAGAGATGCAGAGACGGAGGGCGGCCGGGTCAGCACGGGCTGGGACAGGGACCTGCAAACACACACACTCATAGGATATTGGATAGGTTCAATGTAAATTTTCTCTAGACTCGGAAGCAGAGGGGTGAGGCAGGCTGTTCCCCGAGGCCTGTCCCTACCTGTGCAGTAAAAGAGCTTCCCAGGAATACAGGAGTCCAGGCCAATGGTGACACAGACCCAGGTTCCCCAGTGGGCTGGCCTGCCCTAGGCCTCCTTTTCTCCTCCAGCCTCTGCTACTTGAGGGGCTCTATATGCAAATACGGTCCATCCGGTGAGTCCCTGAACCTCACTTTCCCTGAGCCCTGGTGCTGAACTCAGTTCACATCACACACTGAGGAGGATGGAGGTTGGCTTCAGGCCTGGGGCCAGCCCTGGGAGGAAGCACCTGCTGAGACCACACACAGGTCCCCTCGGGACACTCTGCCAGACCAGAGGGGACACAGCTGCTGAGTCCCATCAGGGAGCACAGGGCCCAGCCCTCAGGCCCAGACTTCTTTGAATGATTCTCACTAATGAGCTGCTTTTTTAGGACAAGGCAGTCCCACAGCGCCACCTACTGGTCCAGGGCACACATGTCACCAGGGTCCGAAGCCCTGAGAGTTCAGCTGGGGTCTGCATATCACTGGGTCTGATTTCTAGATACCCTGGTCCTTCAGGCCTGCTGATGATATTGTTGAATCTCACTGTCAGAAAGAGTCCTGGTCTATGGGGATGTAAACACATACATATATTATGTGATACTTAATTAATGGAACATCTCTTTTGAATGGAGATCAGAGACCAGTAGGGGGAGCTCTCGTGCCCACCACTCCTCAATTGCAGACCCAGCAGGAGGACAGACTTTGCAAGTCTGCAGGCCTGTAGCTAGTCCCTTCCTACCTCAGGAAGAGGAAGACTTCTTCCTGCCCTGGCAAAAGCCCAGCCAATGAGAAATTGTCACAACGCCACCAATGACAAGCCCTGTAATTAGAATTCCCTTTTACTCCCATGGACTTTTTGTCCCTCCCACACTCACCCTTTGCTCCATAAAAGAGCTTCCTTATCCTTTGTTCTCCACACTTGCTTGTGGTTTTGCCATACTTTACCTGTCCTGGATTTCAAGCTTTTGCTTTCCTTCAATAAACCCATTATCACTGTGGAAAATAAATGGCACATTTGTATTTAACGTACAGAAAACAACTGAAGTGGTCAGTGACCCCTGCAGGAGATTCTAGAAAAAGCTGAAGGACCCTTATGTGCAACACCTGATGTCCCACATCAGGGGACAGTGGATCTGGTTTTGTTTGTTTGCTTGTTTGAATGTCCTGCAAGGGTTCTTCAGGGCATCAGTATAGAATGGACATATTCTAGGATATAAAAATGCTCAGTGATATGTTCGAAAGATTACAGTTTGGTAAAATTCACTAGATATGTAATTGTCATAACATCTGTAGATTCAGTTGATTTGGTAATATAGGAAAATTAATAAATTTTATAGGCTTAACACTGGTGAATAACCTGAGATTTTTCTCAAAAATTTAGGTATATCTAAGTAAAGTGGGTGTTTTGTGCATATCTGTGTCATATATTTTTTGTTGGGATTTTTCCCCAGGTTTGACCAATTGCAAATAAGCAAATAATATAATAACATCATCAATATGATCAACTTAAATATGATAAGACAATAAAATAAAATAAGATCATTTTCCCACCGTAAATTCTTGTTGATTATGTCCTGCTTCCTAGCAAGATCAGTATTTTAAAGTCCTACTGCAGATATTATGACTGCCTCTTTAGACCAGAGTAGGAACTCACATTTGCTCAAACTCCCCTTCATATAGACTTGTATCAACTCAGCAAATGTCCCCAGACTTGTTGCTGGATCTTTTGGAAATGATCCAGGATCTTCAGTAAAGAATGCAAGGTCTTTAGTAAAGAATGCAGTAAATAAACCCCTGTTGCCCTCAGGTCCTCTCTCCTCATAGCATTCACACAGAACTTTCACACAGTCAACCAATGGCTTAAATCCTTCAGGTGTTCCTAACTTCTTTTGCATAAACTGTATCACATTAGCCCCACTGAGATGCCCTTTCGTGTGGTGGCCAAGCCTAGCTGCACACCCACCTGCGGCCCCTGTCCTGGTCCTCAGTGCCCTGGCCTCATCACTCTTCTGTCCTTGGACCCCCCTGAGCTCCTGCCCCTCCCATGGCCCCCACACCAGCTTCTCTATCTGTTGGCAGTAGCTGGGCTTCATCCCCTGGTCCGAGTGAGGACACACATGTTGGCACATTGGACTATCACGTAATAGCAGGACTCACACACATCATGCCTGGTAGGAACAGACACATATGTACTGTGGACGTATCTGATGTTGCACAAAATCATACAGAATGGACACTGCACCCATCCCCCACCACAGCCATCATCAATACGAGTGAGGTATTTGATTAGAACAATTCCCAAGCAGCACATAAGTAATCAGTGGTATATTGCCTCCCTTCATCTACTTCTCCCTGGCGGAACCATCTCTCCTGTGAACACGGAGTCCACACACCCGTCATTCCTGCATCATGAGGTTTTCTGCCAGGACCTTTGTGGGATTTGGGGCTTAGGAGTTGAGACTGGACTTCCACGGACCACAGAGCTGATTTTGAGCTCGGTATTTAACACATTTGGACAAGTGATCATCTCACAGTCCCTTAGTCAAGTGAGCTATTAGCAGGAATTCATCCAACTAAATCATATTCTTCAGTTTCTTTGAAATTTCATGTGTCTCCTCTCCTTAGCATTTACTCCATCAGCTACCTGCTCCTTGTGATTTCTTTACCCAAGACTGAATGTGCATGACAAAAGTTCAGGGATGCTTGGCAGAAGGTAATTAATGTTGATGGGATGGGGACTATTGAAGTGAATCCCTAGGTGAGGAGGTTGCCAAAGTCCATCCCTCCTCCCCCAGATGTGTGGGTCTGGCCCACCTCTCAGCTCCCCATGTGAGGAAGGAACTGAATGAGGACACTCAGGAAGACACATGGATCTTCAACTAGAACAATGGTTCCCTTGGGATGATGCATCATCTCCATATGGGGTAGTTGTCTATGACCATACATCTATTCCACATATGTGTCCCATCTCTGCTTCTGGTCAATGACAAAGGTAAGTATGAGAAGGGCTACATGGAAACAAAAATAAGGAACAGATTCTCAGAAGGTTTATAGAGGAAAATGGTCCAGGGAAGGGCTTTGCCTCGTGCAGTTGACAAATGGGGAGAGAGGTCTCTCAAGGAATTCCAGGTGAAGGTAGGATTCTCCCCACCTCCTCTGGGAAGGACAGGTGTAAGAGAGTGGGGGAGGGAACTGGTCAATTACTCTTTGGGGCAGGATATCGGAGTTTGAGGGATGCCTTGGAGCAGGGAGAAAGTGAAACAAGGAAGAGTAGGAGAAGTGAAGAGCATCTAAAGCAGAGAGAAAGGACCCCCTGTGTCGAATTCATTGCCAGTTCCCAGCACAGAGCCCCTGCCCCTCCAGAGGGGAGCTGTCTGAGGAAACTGCGGGATGTGTCGGAATGACTGACTGAGGGCATGAGGAAGCTGGACAGGCACAGAGAACCTGCAGGATTGATCCAGTCACTAGGACACCTGGGTGGCTCAGTCGGTTAAACGGCTGCTTTCTCTTCAGGTCCTGATCCCAGGGTTCTGGGATCAAGCCCCTCTGCCCCTGCCGCCGATCATGCTTGCTCTCTCTCTCACACTCTTTCTCTCTCTCTTTCAAATAAATAAATAAAATCTCTTTTAGAAAAAGAATAAATAGAGACTATTATAAGGAACTATTCCACAAAAAGGCATGAGATGAGATTAGCTTCACACGAAAAAATAACAACCTTTCAAAGAGCAGAAAATTTTTTGTTTGCTTCATATATATGTAATTGAAAAGCATTGAAAAACAATGGAAAATTTAAATTCATTTCTTTTTGACACTTTTAAGTAGGATCCATGCCCAATGTGGGGCTTGAACTCACGACTCTTGAGACCTAGAGTTGCATGCTCAACTGACTAAGCCAGCCAGGTGCCCCCAGAAAAGTTAAATTCTTTTTTTTTTTAAAGATTTTATTTATTTATTCATGAGAGACAGAGAGAGAGAGAGACAGAGAGAGAGAGAGTCAGGCTCCCAAGGAGCAGGGAACCCGATGTGGGACTCGATCCCAGGACCCTGGGATCATGACCTGAGCCGAAGGCAGACGCTTAACCATGTGAGCCACCCAGGCGCCCAGAAAAGTTAAATTCTTATAGAAAGAAAATATAATACTGATACAGACATCTGAAATATATTATAAGGGAAAAGGAAATTTGCAGGTCAGTATTAAGACATATTTTACGAATGATCTAAATACCATATCAACAGTGTGACTCCGATCTCACATCCATATGTTCATACACCATGACCGTATGTGATTTACTGCAGGCATACAAGTTGAATTCCACAGTAAAAAATTATTCTAATAAGATATCCTATTAATAAAGCAATAGATGAAAATCACATTATCTCACTAGACCTTGACAGACTCTTTGAGCAAATGGAAAGCAAAGTCCTAACAAAAACTACATAAAATAGAAACAGACAGACACATTTGACCCATGGTAACACACTCTCTCCCACGCACCTAGAACTCAGTCCCCCAGACAGGAAGTTAGCTACTGTGGTGAGGGGGCAGGACCTTTCGACAAGATCAAGAACAGGCATAAGTGGCCTTAACTCCACGATTATTCAATGTCTTTCTGCAAATAATAGACAATGAAAGTGAACAAGAATAATCACTGGTTGGCTCTCAGCATTGATGGGAATAAAAAGGGAGTCATCCTAAAAGACCCAAATATATGATTCCTCAATACTCCGCTGTTGGTGCAGCAGGGACAGAAGAAATCAGCCCACTGAGCAGAAAGAACAGACATTCCTATGGAAGACTAATAGGATTACATGGGTCTGGAAACTTGTAGAAATAGGTAAATGATCAAGAATGGAGACCCCAGATTCCTCACAGTTCAGGGGGGAGATGAGCACCCTGGACCTGCCACCCCCAGTCCATGAACCTCAGTGTAGAGACCCTGTGTCTTAACCTGATGGGGGATATGATCTTTCTGTGTCCTTGGGAGACCTTTTGTCTAGGGAGAGGCTGCTGTGAGTGAAGGTGGGGACAGGAGGAAAGGAGGAGCCTTCACCCCCAGGAGATGCCCTTGCATGGACTTGGCCCCATGATGGCGGCAGCAGGAGCACCAGAAGCAGAAGCCACGGGAAGAGTCTGAGCAGCCGCTGGGCCTCCCCCTCCTGGCTGATGAGAAAGGGGCTCTGGTCCCAATTTCCACAGGCCTGGAGTCTGTGTGAGCCCTGAGATGCTGTCCCAGGAGGGGCAGTGAGGAGCAGACTGTCCTCAGACCTCAGCCCAGTGATGCTCAGGGAGCCAGAGCTGTAAGACATGGAAGCAAAGAAAGGATCAGGGTCCCCAGAGGGACTCATATCATAATAGTTGTGGATTTGGGACCCCATACATGGGAGCTCTTGGTACTAGACACATATAGGACACTCCCGACATGTCGGGACTTGCACGCAGCTAGACTGTGTTTTGCTGGTTTTTCCCCAGCTCATGATGGACTCTGTCCACCGGCCATCCTGCCATGGTACCCAGAAATTTTTGCTCAATTTGAGAAATTGACAAAATCTGAGGATGCCAAGGACAGGGTTCCGGGACAAATTTAAGAGAATTTGAAATGAACCCACTCCACCCACTGTTCCCAAGCACCCCCACCTCGAACCTCTCCTTCCCACTCCCATTCTCAGTCCCTGCTTCCCCCAGGACATGAGGACTCTTACTTTCCTCCCTATCAACCCCTTGCCCAGAACTCCTCGTCTGACTGGGACAGAGTCCACAACCCCTGCCACATCCCACCTACATGCTCCCTCCTGTTCCTTCATTGTCTGTGCAGAACGGGGATGCCATTATGATACATGAGATTCTGGAGTTCCCTGTGAACCCCTCCAATGCTCCCACTCCACCCCACCAACCTCACCCCTCCTCATGATCCTGAGACACAGCTTTCCATGACAACATGTTTAGCTTCTGTGTCCTCTCTCTTCCCCCACACACTGTCAGCTCCCTGAGCCTGCAGACCCTTCCTGTCATGTCCACATATGTCCCACATCCCTAGACTAACATGGTAGGTGCTCAGTAAGTGGTGTGAACGCACACTCACTGGACAGTGCTCTATCCGCCGTCAGACACAGGTGGACTCCCTGTCTCTGGTTCTGTCCTGACCTGTCACCGTGATATGGAATTGTCAAGCCCAGTGGTCAAGAAAGAATTCTTGAGACATTTAAAGTTGAAAAAAGATGATTTTACTACAGCCCGGGGACAGGACCCATGGGCAGAAAGCTCACTGGCATTGTGAGGAGTGACTGATTATATACTTTTTAATTAGTGGAGGTGAGGGATAGTGTAAATCTCTAAGGAATTTGGAAGCAAGGCTTTCAGGAATCGAGGGGCTAGCTGCTGTGAAGACGAGGTGACTTCAGTCTTTAATAAAACTCACACATGAAGGCGCTAAGGCAGCCATGAGGTCCTTGAGGAAGGTCACACTCTGCATGGGTCAGGGATCTACCAGGGGCTGCAGCTGTAGGAGATTTACTTTAAGCGACATTTCTCCTGCCTTTGTTTCCCTCATCAGCTGACTCTGTTACCCAGGCAACCTGCCCCTGGCACCCAGGAGTTTCTCCTCAATAAGAGAAAACCAAACAATGTCTTCCTGCTAAGAGAGGCTGGAGGGGCTGAATTTAAGAGAATTTGGAATACTTTATAGCCAATGTTCCTTGAGAGTAGTTCAGACTACAGATTAGACCAAACAAAGGAAGGAGCTGACTTGGCCATGGAGGGGGAGCTGCACAGGGAGACCCGTTGCTGAGGGACAGCAGGGGTTTTTTTTGTTTTGTTTGTTTTTAAAAATTTTATTTATTTATTTGACAGAGAGAGACACAGCGAGAGAGGGAACACAAGCAGGAGGAGTGGAGAGGGAGAAGCAGGCTTCCCGCCAAGCAGAGAGCCCGATCCGGGGCTCGATCCCAGGACCCTGGGATCATGACCTGAGCCGAAGGCAGACACTTAATGACTGAGCCACCCAGGCGCCCCGGACAGCAGGTTTTTGTCTCACTTCCCCACAGGCCGGGAGCACTGTGTGACCTTTGAGACTGCTGTCCCATGCTGAGCAGTAATACTCCGCCTCGTCCTCAGCCTGGAGCCCAGTGATGGTCAGGGTGCCTGAGCTGCCAGACTTGGAGCCAGAGAATCGTTCAGGGACCCCTGAAGGTCTGGTATTATCCCAATAGATAACGGTTTTAGGGGCTTTTCCTGGGAGCTGTTGGTACCAGCTCACATAATAACCACCCCCGATGTTGGAGCTGCTTCCAGTGCAGGAGATGGTGACCGTCTGGCCCAGAGCCCCAGACACGGAGGGCGGCTGAGTCAGCACAGACTGGGCCCAGGACCCTGCAAGGGGGAGAGACACAGACAGGGTGATGCTGGGGTCTAGACACAAGAAGAAGAAGCAGGGCCCCACAAGTCCTTCCAGGGCCACTTCCCTGTCCCTGCATCCAGTCACCTGTGCAGTGAGCGAGTAGGCTGAGGAGGAGAGGGGACCAGGCCATGGTGGAGGTCATCACCGATCCTGCCTTCTGTGACCCCACAGCTGTATGGAGCCCCCTCATCTCTCCCTTCCCTTCTTCATCTTCTGAGAGAGGGAGGGCCTATTCATGCAAATGAGACCCCAACTCACTGACCCCTCACAGGCCCTGGTCAGGTCCTCTGCTTCAGCATGTTAGGGGGTTGGGCAGGGGAGGGGCTGTGTGGGGCCAGGGGTGGGGAGGTCCCAGCTGTGAGCCCTGAGCAGAGGGCACAGGCAGGGCCAGGTGGCAGGGCCCAGCTCTGATCACCCCTGACTCCTCAGAAATGGAACCAGAGTGCCCCCTGGTGTCCAGACCCAGACACACCATGGTGTGACTTGGTGACCAGGGCCCACCAGACACATGTCCACACACCCCCAAACTGTTTTGACCACTGTTCCCTACATTAGGGCCTGACCAGGAGTCCTTATATGTCACCTCCCCTTAAGTGAGATTCACTATATGCCCTAGTAAGACTCTTCAGAGTGAGTCTGTCCATGGTTCCCTTTTCTGTTCCTGGGTCAGGACTGAGATGGTGTCTCTACACTAACTCTTCTAGATCAGGATCCAGAGCACTGATAGGTCCCCATGGACACAGGGCCCCTTCTGTGCAGGATGCTGGGACTTTCCTCTTATGTGCCTTCTCCCTGATTTCCAGAGCTCTCCTTCTTCTGAGGCCACCACAGCACTGAGGACATGGGGAGCTCTTCACTCCAGGTTGTGGGTAGAAGCTGTCACGTGTATTCCTAGAGGGTTACACACGGAGCATCTTTGTCACCCGTCACTCTTTCCCCCTGCTTGAAACAACAGGCCTCCACACAGTGGGCAGGGATTCCCTCCTCGGCTCTGTCCTCCCAGCACAGACACGAGTCTGCAGGAGCCCTGCCACGTGAGTGTGTGCGGCCCTGACCTCAGAGCACAAAGGGCAAATCTGCTGGAAATTCTGGGAAGAAAGGAGTGACAGCTGTAGATGCTCTGACAGGGACCTAGTGACACAGTTTATGTGTCAGTCACCACGGAGCCCACCTCGTACTTAGGATGAACGTGTGTTATTTTATACGTAATTCTATTTAGTAAGATTGATTTAAACTGAACGACAATGTCAGTGTGAAGATGCAGGTACAATCAGGAGTGGACTTTCCCCAGATCTGTCCTTAGTGCAGAGAGAATCTGGGTGGAAAACAGTGGTACAGAAATGCCTTCTGTTCTCAGGAGAGTACGGCTTTATAGTCTTTGTCTAAAATCACTTATTTATACCATGTGTCTGGTCTCCCAGGTAGGAAAGGTCAACGTGGTGCCCAGTGAAACCCCTTGAGGGGCCTGTTCCTATGAACTCAGAACCATCCTGCTGACAAAATTATCAATCACAGACAGAGCATCCAGGACAGAGGGATTTGGGGTCAGACCACTCTCTGGGGCGAGCACGGCTCTAGTCCCTGCAACTGTGTCCAGCATGTTCAGGATGGAACCTTTATTCATTCAGCCACCCGTGACTACCACCCAAGGGTAGTCCAGTTGACCCAGAAGTTTCTGTCAAAGGTCCCACGTGTAGGTGTTGGCAAGGTGGAGATAAGGGGGAAGGTGTCACCTGAAGTCACAGGCCCCGTGGCCCTGGGTTGGGACAGAAAACTTTCCATCAGAGTGCAGCCTGGTTGGAGTTGTCAATGGGGTGACTGAGGGAGGGACAGCCCAGGACTGAGAGCACAGGGAGGGTGTGTCTCATGTCCCCCATGGGACTTGAGCTCCAAGGGAGCAGCACTGAGCCTGGGGTCCCAGAATCAGGGTACCGATCAGCCTCAGGGCCTGACTGGAACCCGGAGGTGATGGGGGTTGAGCTGCCCATGGGGACAGAGACTCCCCGTGGGATTCCTGAGCATCAGCCTCATCCCAGGATCAAAAATGAAGCTAGGTGACCCCTGTCCCTCACTCCCAAGGGATGTTTCTCCATGGTGATTATCTTTATAAACCCCCAGCGTCCTGATCCTGCCTTTAGAGGTAAGGATCTCAAAGATTTTTACTGGAAAAGGATTTATTTTGGCCAGGAAGACTCATGTGAGAGCAAAACTATTAACAGCGTACTGAATCAGAAGTCCAGGTCCTGACAAGTAACAAGAAATCTGTCAGGGTACCTGGGTGGCTCAGTCATTAAGCATCTGCCTTCGACTCAAGTCATGGTCCCAGGGTCCTGGGATTGAGCCCCACATTGGGCTCCCTGTTCGGCGGGAAGCCTGCTTCTCCCTCTCCCACTCCCCCTGCTTGTGTTCCCTCTCTCGCTGTCTTTCTCTGTCAAATAAATAAAATCTAAGAAAAAGAAAGAAATCTCACGTTTTTTTTTTTTAACTCTGCAGACACAAGACCTACAGCTGTGGGGTTTTCAGGTCTGGAAGCACAGGGTAGGGGGGAACCCACAGCCCCCTCCTTCCTGCTTCTGCTGGTACCAGTTTATGCGGTACCTGCCAACACTTATGTCCCTGCTCAGGGTGCCGAGACGGAGGGCGGCTGGGTCAGCACGGGCTGGGACAGGGAGCCTGCAAACACAGACATTAATGGGGCAAGAAACGGAGAAATTTATCAAGATGCTGACTTCAGGAAGAGTGACTTTGAGGGCTGCCCAGGTTCCCTGAGGCCTGGACCTACCTGTACAATAGGAGAGGAGCGTGAGGAGGACAGGAGTCCAGGCCAGGGTGACACAGACACTGGACCCAGCAGTGGGCTGAGCTGTCCCAGGCCTCCTTTTCTCATCTAACCTCTGCCACAGGAGGGGCTGTCCATGCAAACGGGGTCCACCCACTGACTGCCTCCCTGAGCCCTGGTGCTGGGGCTCAGCTCACAGACAGAGGGGGGAGGATGGGGGTGGCTTCAGCCCTGGGGAGAGCCCTGGGAGGATGCACCTGCTGAGACCACACACGGGTCCCTGCTCAGGAGACTCTGCCAGGCAAGAGGGGACACAGCTGCTGAGTCCCCATCAGAGAGCACAGGGCCAGTCCCCACTTCATTTCTCTTGAGGGAATGCTCCTCACTGAGGGGCTATGTAGAGACCCCAGGGCAGTCCCACCGCGCCCCCTGCTGGTCACGGGCGCAGCCGTCACTGTGTCCCAAAGCCCTGAGAGCCCCGCTGATTTCTGCAGTTCCCCACATCCCTGTGGATACACACATCCGTGGACCAAGTCTCAGTACAGGTTTCCCCTGCTGTCTGAACTCCATCATCCCTAAGAAACCTTAGTAAGCCACGATGGCATAAGGCAAGAAGCAATTAATATTAATTTGTATGCACAATTTTTTGCAAGTTTCCGGACTCAAAAAGAAATCAGTCCTAGGCTCCTCTGATACCCAAGGACACACTTTGCCGTCAGATGTAGAACACGAATGGCGATAAAGCGCATGTGATAACACACACCGTTCACAGCCGCGGTGGCCTGTGGCTGAGCTGCTGGCTGTGACTCCCGGGGAAGCAGCTGGAAGGCGCCCGTCATGCTGGTTGGGTTGTGCACCGTCTCTGGAGAGGCTCCTGCAAAACTCATGCTGGATGCTAAGTTGGCGCTTATTTTTTTGTGAAACTGAAAATCCTCTTCAGATTGCTTTGAGCAGTAAAAGCAGCTATTAATGTAAATATTTCATAAAAGCAAAGAGGTGTAAAGAGAACTTTCAAAAGTTCGGGATACCTATACTATGTTTCTTTCTTTTTTTTTTTTTTAAAGATTTTATTTATTTATTTGACAGAGAGAGAGCACAAGTAGGCAGAGGGAGAGGGAGAAGCAGGCTTCCCGCTGAGCAGGGAGCCGGACATGGGGCTCGATCACAGGACCCCAGGATCATGACCTGAGCCGAAGGCAGCCGCTTAACCGACTGAGCCACCCAGGCGCCCCCCTATACTATGTTTCTGATCTTTGTGCCTATTTACTGTAATTTCTCACTCCAGGGGGAGCCGTGGTCCATGCGAGGTGAAAATATGTGCATATACAATTACAGGACTTTCTAGACAAAGCTGAATGACCCAGGTGTGCAGGGGGGCACGTGTGTCACCGAGGAGGGGACGGTGGAGCTGCTTTGCAGAAGTTGTAGGGGCTGTTTCTGGGAAAGGCATAGAAACAGAATTTTGGGGACGCCTGGGTGGCTCAGTCGGTTGAGCGTCTGCCTTCAGCTCAGGTCATGATCCCAGGTCTGAGGATCGAGTCCCGCATTGGGCTCCCTGCTCAGCGAGGAGCCTGCTTCTCCCTCTGCTTGCCACTCCCCCTGCTTGTGCTTTCTCACTCTCTCCCTAAGAAATAAATAAAATCTAAAAAAAAGAAAGAATTTTGTAAGGATACACTCACTCAGTGGCCTAATGTTTCCCAGCGGTCACTGTTGATTCACACCTGCTACATCCTTACAGTGAGACTGACGTCGGTGTTGCTGTATTAGGAGAGTCTCCGGGAACATCCCATAACCCCCAGTCACAGCCCTGGCATTGGACGTCTGCATTTGTCATGAGACTAAAATAATTTCAACAAAAATGTGTCCACTGTTCATGCTTCCCACGCTAGGTTTTCGTTTTCCCTTTTTGGTTAACCTGGGAATTATTTATTTCCTCTGTCTCTCTGACATACTTACGATTAATTTTCCTTTACATTAGTCCAGTTTTGTAACTGTTCTCAGTATGAGCATTAATATAAACCCTTACACTGTACAACCGACCTCCCTCTTCTTAGAATTTCTCTCTCCACTCCTGCATCACGGGGCCCCCAGGACAAGGTATCCCACCCACATTTAAGCTTCATCATGTTTACCTGGTAAATGTCCCATGGATTGGCGGGAACCAAAAAACAGAGTTTTCTAGATTTTTGTCTGTAATATGAGGGCTTTCTATGACAATGAAGGTGGAATTCCTAGGCTCTGTTGTCCTAAATACTGCAATGCATCTCAGCATCACTCCAACTGAAAAGGCAGAGGAAAACCAATGAGAGAAAAAGACTATGAAACATGAGATGAAACATACTGGTCTCACCACAGCTGATTACATCTGCAACAACCCCATTTCCCAATACAGTCACATCCTGAAATACAAGGTTTTTGTAGAACTTTTATCACATGGATTGATAAAGATACAGTTCAACCCATAACGATTCACAACCATGTTTTATCCAGATTTTCTCAATTTTTACCTAATGTCCCTTTGCTGTTCTAAGATCCAGTTTGGGATCTTTATGGCATTTAGTTGTGATGCCTCCTTAAGCTTCTCTCACTGTGACACTTTCTCAGATTCTCCTTGTTTTGATGACTTCGTCCACACTTACCGAGCGGGAATCATGCCTGACATTCTTCGGGCTAAGTGTTTGCACCTGTTACTTAAAATCTCTGTACTGGAACGTGTCTCTTCCTCCATTTATTCATTTATTCAACCATTTCACAATAGGGACTGTGGACAATTATTTTAAAGGTTGAGTTATAAGCTATTACTGTCACATTTATTCGGTTGCTCAAATCTTTCCAGTTTTGCCCAATGGGGGCATTTAGAGTGTCTCACGAGCTCCTGGACACAGCCCGTCACTGTGTGTGTGGGCTGGGCCTGCGCTGATGTGCTTGTGTTTGTTCTGAAGGATTCTACGCTTTCTGACACTAGAAGTCGCCCCAAGCTCGTCCGTGTAATTCCTGATCTGGGGACTAAGCTTCTCTCCAAAGCAGCCTGCATCTCTTCCCCGGAGAATGGTACTAGGAAGCACTATTTGGGGGAATGCACTCAGGGCTGTGGGCATCCCAGCATGTACTTCCGTCCTGCTGACAGCCCGAGGGCTTCTATATGACAGTCACTCACCCAGGACCCTGCACACAGCGCTGACTGTCTCCACAGGCAATTATCTGTCCCCATCAAACTACACACGATTCCAAACCGCCCTCCCCAGCTCGAACCCATGAGCTCACGCTTCACCCAGGCCTCCTCCCTGGGTTCTATCTGCGACTTTCCAGTCCTACCGGGAGAAATCTGGCTCCCCCAGGGCCCACCCACTGACTTGATTGCTCAATTCCAGGACACAGTGCAGCCCCCTCAGAATAACCCACCTGTTCCCGCGGGACACAACCCTGTCTACTGGAGCACAGAGCCCACGGGCGGTCGCTTCTGACTTTGCACTGACGGGCTCCGCTCCTTTGCACGGTCACTCGGCCCAGCGGCTCTGCCCCGAGCCCGGCTCTGAGCTGGGCTCACACGTCTGTCCGGCAGCTCCGGGGGTTTGTCACAGTCCGCATTCCACCCTGGGCCCCGAACCTCCCTAATGAGTTTTATCTGCACACCGTCGGTTCTGTCATGTGGCTGCACGGTGTTCAGTGAACTCTGACAGTCATCGTGTCATTTCATTGCCATTACAGCATCACAGAGAATCCTTCTCTTGCTCAGAAACGTTTTCCTCCGTTCACGTGATCAACTCTTTTAACTCTTTTCTCCTTCCAGAAACTGCAGATGTTTGCACTCTCTCCAGAGTGTTGCCTCTTCCCATATGTGATACAACTTTAACCGTACTACGTATTATTTCCCATTTTAGAAATGTGCTGCCTATTTGGTGGCATCTCAGTTTGGGTCCATGTTTGGGTGATTAGATACAAACCTGGACTAAATCTCTATGGACAGACTTCCGGTCACTTTCAGTTTTAGTGATTATGAATGAAACTGGTACAAACATTCATGTGCAGGTTTTTGCTATGGAGAAAAGTTTTGGGATTCCTTTATAGTTTTATAATTCTAAGTGAGTGTCTATTTCTCAAAAAAATCAGGAAATAAGACAAAACTAGGCAGCAGCACCATTTATAGCCATGCAGATAATAATTTCTGATGCAACAGGACTGAATTATTCTTCAAGCACCACATGGGGAGTGCTGAGATCCCATGATATGTTCAGAGACAAAATAAAATGATGGATTTGTTTTAAAATCAGAAGGAAAGAGTTAATATGATGTAGCCTAGAAGTTAAATACCCCCAGTTGATGAAAAAAGAACTTTCTGTTTACATGAAGATTCCTTGTCTGGGAATGGGCTGCTCCAAGCGACTCTGACGACAGAAGGGACAGGAGGGACCTCGTCCTTAAATGGTGCCCCTGGATGGACCTGGTCCCAGGGCATCAGCAAAAGAATAAGCAGAATCACAGGCTAAGCTGGTGTGTGTCCTCCTCTTTACACATGAGTTAGAGGGTTTTTGTCTCACTTCCCCACAGGCCGGGAGCACTGTGTGAGCACTGAGACTATCATCCCACACTGAGCAGTAATACTCAGCCTCGTCCTCAGCCTGGAGCCCAGTGATGGTCAGGGTGCCAGAGTTGCCAGACGTGGAGCCAGAGAATCGTTCGGGGGCCCCCGTGGGTCCTCCACTACAACCAGAGATCATGGTTTTAGGGGACTTTCCTGGGAGCTGTTGGTACCAGGCAACACAATTACTACTCCCAATGTTGGAGCTGCTTCCAGTGCAGGAGATGGTGACCGTCTGGCCCAGGGCCCCAGACACGGAGGGCGGCTGAGTCAGCACAGACTGGGCCCAGGACCCTGCAAGGGGGAGAGACACAGAGAGGGTGATGCTGGGTCTAGAGACAAGAGGAGAAACAAGGCCCCACATATCCTCCCAGGGCCCTTGCCCCTGTCCCTGCATCCAGTCACCTGTGCAGTGAGCGAGGAGGCTGAGGAGGAGAGGGGACCAGGCCATGGTGGAGGTCATCACCGATCCTGCCTTCTGTGACCCCACAGCTGAGCAGAGCCTCCCCTAATCTCTCCCTTCCCCTCTTCATCCTCTGAGAGAGGGAGGGCCTGTCCATGCAAATGAGACCCCCAGCTCTCTGACCCCTCATTGGCCCTGGGTCAGGTCCCTCTGCCTGAGAATGTGAGGGGGGGTGGGCAGGGGAGGGACTGTGTGTGCCCACGGGTGGGGAGGTCCCAGCTGTGAGCCCTGAGCAGAGGGCACAGGCAGGGCCAGGTGGCAGGGCCCAGCTCTGATCACCCCTGACTCCTCAGAAATGGGACCAGAGTGCCCTCTGGTGTCCAGACCCAGACACATCATTGTGTGACATGGTGACCAGGGCCCATCAGACCTATCTCTGCACTGCCCCTTCAACTGCTTTGTCCACTGCTCCTTGCATTAGGGCCTGACCAGGTGTTCCTATATATCACTTCCCCTTAAGTCAGGACTCCTATATGCCCTGCTAAGAGTCTTCAGAATGAGTCTGTTCATGGCTCCCTTCTCTGTTCCTGGGTCAGGACTGGGGTGGTGTCTCTACACAAACTCCTCTTAGAGATCAGGGTCCAGAGTAGTGATGGGTCCCCATGGACACAGGGTGGCTTCTGTGCAGGATACTGGGACTTTCCTCGTATGTGCTTTCTCCCTGATTTCCAGAGCTCTCCTTCCTCTGAGGTCCCCACAGCACTGAGGAGACAGGGAATGATTCTCTCCAGATTGTGGGTAGAAGCCGTCCCCTGCATTCCTAGAGGGTTACACACCGCACATCTTTGTCTCCTGTCACTGTGTCAAACTACTTGAAACCACAGTTGTCCACACAGTGGGCAGGGATTCCCTCCTCAGCTCTGTCCTCCCAGCACAGACACGAGTCTGCAGGAGCCCTGCCACGTGAGTGTGTGTGGCCCTGACCTCAGAGCACAGAGGACAAACATGCTGGAAGTTCTAGGAAGAAAGGAGTGACAGCTGTAGATGCTCTGACAGGGACCTAGTGACAGAGATTATGTGTCAGTCACCACGGAGCCAATGTCATATTTAAGAAGAATGTGTGTTATTTTCACAAAAATAGACTCCAAATGGTTGAAAGACCTCAATGTGAGACAGGAGTCCATCAAAATCCTAAAGGAGAACACAGGCAGCAACCTCTTCGACCTCAGCCGCAGCAACTTCTTCCTAGAAACATCGCCAAAGGCAAGGGAAGCAAGGGCAAAAATGAACTCTTGGGACTTCATCAAGATAAAAAGCTTTTGCAAAGCAAGGGAAACAGTCAACAAAACCAAAAGACAACCGACAGAATGGGAGAAGATATTTGCAAATGACATATCAGATAAAGGGCTAGTATCCAAAATCTATAAAAGAACTTATCAAACTCAACACCCAAAGAACAAAGAATCCAATCAAGAAATGGGCAGAAGACATGAACAGACATTTTTCCAAAGAAGACATCCAAATGGCCAACAGACACATGAAAAAGTGTTCAACATCGCTCGGCATCAGGGAAATCCAAATCAAAACCTCAATGAGATACCACCTCACACCAGTCAGAATGGCTAAAATTAACAAGTCAGGAAAGGACAGATGTTGGCGGGGATGCGGAGAAAGGGGAACCCTCCTACACTGTTGGTGGGAATGCAAGCTGGTGCAGCCACTCTGGAAAACAGTATGGAGGTTCCTCAAAAAGTTGAAAATAGAGCTACCATACGATCCAGCAATTGCACTCCTGGGTATTTACCACAAAGATATAAAAGTAGGGACCCGAAAGGGTACGTGCACCCCAATGTTTATAGCAGCAATGTCCACAATAGCCAAACTGTGGAAAGAGCCAAGATGTCCATCAACAGATGAATGGATAAAGAAGAGGTGGTATATATATACAATGGAATATTATGCAGCCATCAAAAGGAATGAGATCTTGCCATTTGCAACGACGTGGATGGAACTGGAGGGTATTAGGCTGAGCGAAATAAGTCAATCAGAGAAAGACATGTATCATATGACCTCACTGATAGGAGGAATTCTTAATCTCAGGAAACAAACTGAGGGTTGCTGGAGTGGGGGGTGGGGTGGGAGGGATGGGGTGACTGGGTGATGGACACTGGGGAGGGTATGTGCTCTGGTAAGCGCTGTGAATTGTGCAAGACTGTTGAATCTCAGATCTGTACCTCTGAAACAAATAATGCAATATATGTTAAGAAAGAAGAAAAGAAGAAGAAGAATGTAGCAGGAGGGGAAGAATGAAGGGGGGGAAATCGGAGGGGGAGAAGAACCATGAGAGACGATGGACTCTGAAAAACAAACTGAGGGTTCTAGAGGGGAGGGGGGTGGGAGGATGGGTTAGCCTGGTGATGGGTATTGAGGAGGGCACGTTCTGCATGGAGCACTGGGTGTTATGCACAAACAATGAATCATGGAACACTATATCTAAAACTAATGATGTAATGTATGGGGATTAACATAACAATAAAAAAAATTTAAAAAAAAAGAAGAATGTGTGTTATTTTATACATAATTCCATTCGGTAAGATTGAATTAATGGAACAGGAATGCCTTCTTTCCTCAGGAGAATAGGGTTTTATATACTTTTTCTAAAATCACTTATTTGTACCATGTGTCTGGTCTCCCAGGTAGGAAAGGTCAACGTGGTGCCCAGTGAAACCCCTTGAGGGGCCTGTTCCTATGAACTCAGAACCATTCTGCTGACAAATTTGCAAACACAGACAGAGCTCCTAGGACAAAGGATTTGGGGTCAGACCACTCTCTGGGTTGGACACAGCTGTAGTCCCTACAAATGGGTCCAGCACGTTCACGATGAAAGCGTTATTCATTCAGTGCCCAATGACTACAGGAATGGATTTTACTACCCAAAGCCTACGGGACACTGAAGTTTCTGTCAAATATCCCAAAGCTGAGGGGGGAAGAAGTGGAGATAAGGGGGAGTGTGTCCCTGAGGTCACAGGCCCTGTGGCCCTGCGTTGGGACAGAAGACTTTCCATCAGAGTGCAGCCTGGCTGGAAGTGTCACTGGGCAGTGACTAAAGAGTGACAGCCCAGCCCTGAGAACACAGGGAACATGTGTCACTTGTCCGCAAGGGTTTTGAATTCTGAGGCTGGGGTCCCAGAATCAACATACTGATCAGCCTCAGCCACTGACTGGATCCCACAAATGGACGGGGGCTGAGCTGCCCGTGGGGACAGGGATTCCCCCCTGGGATTCCTGCGCTTCAGCCTCGTCCCAGGACAGCAGGTGTTCAGAGCCCATCCTGGCTGCCCTGGTGACAGGACCCCAGTCACACTAGATGTCTCCAGTTTTCCTATTGAGGAGGATTCTGCCTTCGGGAAATTGTGACCCTGAGGATGGCTGGGTGAGCACATGTTGACCCTGACTTCTGGAAGGACAGAGAAGCCTGGAATCTGCAGAGTCCTAGACACACTATTCACTCAGAGGGAGGAGAGGGGTGTGTGTGTGTGTGTGTGTGTGTGTGTGTGTGTGTCTAAAACTGAGGTTACCTGAGCCCTGTCCCTCTTATGACTTTGAAACACCCTGAGGGATGCTTCTCCATGGGGATTCTCTTTATATACTTCCAGGGTTGACCCTGCATTAGAGGTAAGGATCTCATAAATTTTTACTGGAAAAGGACTTATTTAGGCCAGGAGGGCTCATGTGAGAACAAATCTGTTCACCATTCACTGAATCAGGAGTCCAGGTCCTGTTGAATGACAAGAAATCTGTCAATTTTTTACCTCTGCAGACAGAAGACCTACAACTGTGCGGTTTTCAGGTGTCTGGAAGCACAGGGCGTGGCGGGAGCATGCAGCCCCCTCCTTCTTGCCCTGACATCCCAGCCAGAGCCACAGTCCCCCGTGTCCCCAGGGGTCTACCAAGGAGTGAGAACAAGATATTGCTGATGGTTTTGTGCGTGTGTGAATAAACACTACAGCCCTGGGCTTTAAGTAGCATAGAAAAATGGTTCTATGGTGAGTCTTCTGTCCAGGGAATTGGAGCATAAGAAAAATAATGACATATCTTAAAATATGCAGGCCATCGTTTGTCTGTGGATTCCTCTAAGACTCCCCATGGCATCAGTTAATTCTGAAGGGGGGAAAAATCAATAGACCCATGTGCAAATACCTAAAGGTAGTTAAATACATCCTTTTCAGGAAATGTAATAACTTTTATTTTCATATTAAAGAGAATGACTGTGGGATGTGTGGGGGGAACAGTTGGTTGAGTGTCTGACTATTGGTTTGGCTCTGCTCCTAATCTCAGGGTCCTGAGGGGCACCCGGGTGTCTCAGGCAGTTAAACCTCTGCTTTCGGCTCAGGTCATGATCTCAGGGTCCTCAGCTCTAGACCCGCATAAAGTTCCACACTGAGCGCAGAGTCTGCTTAAGACTCTCTCTCTCCCTCTGCTTCTCCCTGCTGTGCCCTCTCTCTATCCCTCTCTCTCAAATAAATAAAGAAACTTCTAAAATAAAAAAAAGAGACTGACTGGGAATGTAGAGAACAGAAAAATGGGGCCTGGGTCTGAGAGCAGGAAGGAGAATGTGAAAGGTTGCATGCACCTATATTTTCTGGTCATTCTCCTGCCCAGAAATGGGCCCTGGAGACGGGAAACTACAGCAAGGTCATTTCCAGTTTTCTCTGAAATCCTGATGTGGAGACAGAGCTCAGACTGAAGAGCCAGAGGGAGAGACTGAAACCTGAGGGACGCGGGAGCGAGAGGAGAAGAGGAGGAGGGTGTGGGGGTGTTGTCAGGGAGAGTGTGTAGGATCCGATCCAAGTTCACGTGTAGCTGGTTCAGAGAGAGGAGACTGTGTCTGTGACCAGGGTTATTGTCAATGTATCAGCTGTGGATACATCAGTCGTGACACAAGGTCACACTTCATGGAATAAGATGATAGAACGGATTGTGGGGGAATGTTCGCTGGGCAGTATGTTCAGCCGTAGACACAGACTTCATTCCTGTCCATCTTCTCCAGATTGAGTGGGGATGTGCGGTTGGGCTCGGATATCTCATGTGTCTGTGTCTTCCTCGGATGCCCCCATTTTATGTCACTTTCTGTGCATTACATGACTCTTCCTCTTTCCCTGTTGAAGGATAGATTGTCGTGCAGAAGAGACCACCCAGCTATGTCTCTCCAGGTAAGTTTCTTTTTTCTTTTTTTTTTTCCAAATTTTTTTATTGTTATGTTAATCCCCATACATTACATCATTAGTTTTAGATATAGTGTTCCATGATTCATTGTTTGTGCATAACACCCAGTGCTCCATGCAGAACGTGCCCTCCTCAATACCCATCACCAGGCTAACCCATCCTCCCACCACCCTCCCCTCTAGAACCCTCAGTTTGTTCTTCAGAGTCCATCGTCTCTCATGGTTCTTCTCCCCCTCCAATTTCCCCCCCTTCATTCTTCCCCTCCTGCTACATTCTTCTTCTTTTTTTTCTCCAGGTAAGTTTCTCACTGAAAAGCGGCTCAGAAACAAGATCTGTGGGTCCAGAGGTTTTAGACCCACTTCCTCCTTATCTGAGACTCGGTGAGGAGCGGTAGCTGCTCCCACCGCCGTGAGCTGCAGCCCAGTGATAGTCCGCCTCGGCCTCAGCCTGCAGCCCCGAGATGCACAGAAGCCCTGCATTGGCCGAGGCGTCTTTGGACCCCGAAAAGCGGCTGGGGATCCCGGAGCCCTGGTGCTTATCGGAGTCTGAGGAGTAGTACAGCAGACCCCGGGGAGGGCTCCCTGGCTGCTGCTGGATCCAGTAGATGTTCGAGACGCCAGCACTGATGTCCCTGCTCAGGGTGCAGGTGAGTCTGGCCGTTGTTCCCAGAGATGCAGAGAGGGAGGGCGGCTGGGTCCGCACGGGTTGGGACAGGGAGCCTGCAAACACACACACTCATAGGATATTGGATAGGTTCAATGTAAATTTTCTCTAGACTCGGAAGCAGAGGGGTGATGCAGGCTGTTCCCTGAGGCCTGTCCCTACCTGTGCAGTAAAAGAGCATCCCCAGGAAGACAGGAGTCCAGGCCATGGTGACACAGACCCAGGTGCCCCAGTGGGCCGGGCTGCCCTAGGCCTCCTTTTCTAGTCCAGCCTCTGCCACATGAGGGGCTCTATATGCAAAAACGGTCCATCCAGTGAGTCCCTGCCCCTCACTTTCCCTGAGCCTGGTGCTGGAACTCAGTTCACATCACACACTGAGGAGGATGGAGGTTGTCTTCAGCTCTGGGGCCACCCCTGGGAGGAAGCACCTGCTGAGACCAAACACAGGCCCCTCAGGACACTTTGCCAGACTAGAAGGGACACAGCTGCTGAGTCCCATCACTGAGCACAGGACCCAGCCATCAGGACCAGACTTCTTTGTTTTTTGTTTTTTGTTTTATTATGTTATGTTAGTCACCATACACTTCTTAGAATGGTTCTCACTAATGAGCTGACTTTTTAGCACAAGGCAGTCCCACAGCGCCACCTGCTGGTCCAGCAACACATGTCACCACGGTCCGAAGCCCTGAGAGTCCAGCTGGGGTCTGCACCTCACTTGGCCTAATTTCTAGATACGATGGTCCTTCAGGACTGCTGATGATATTGTTGAGTCTCACTGTCACATAGAGTCCTGGTCTATGGGAATGTAAACACATACATATATTATGTGATATTTAATTAAAGGAACATCTCTTTTGAATGGAGATCAGAGACCAGTAGGGGGAGCTCTCGTGCCCACCACTCCTCAATTGCAGACCCAGCAGGAGGACAGACTTTGCAAGTCTGCAGGCCTGTAGCTAGTCCCTTCCTACCTCAGGAAGAGGAAGACTTCTTCCTGCCCTGGCACCAGCCCAGCCAATGAGAAATTGTCACAACGCAACCAGTGACAAGCCATGTAATTAGAATTCCTTTTTATTCCCATGGACTTTTTGTCCCTGCCACACTCACCCTTTGCTCCATAAAAGAGCTTCCCTATCCTTTGTTTTCTGGACTTGCCTGTGGTTTTGCCCTACCTTCCCTGTCCTGGATTTCAAATTTTTGCTTTTCTTCTATAAACCCATTATCACTGGAGGGAATAAATGGCACATTTGTATTAAACGTTCAGAAAAACAACTGAAGTGGTCAGTGACCCCCACAGGAGATTCTAGAAAAAGCTGAAGGACCCGTATGTGCCACACCTGATGTCACACACCAGGGGACAGTGGATCTGGTTTTGTTTGCTTCCTCGTTTGAATGTCCTGCAAGGGTTCCTCACTTACTTACAATCACGGATCATCATTATCATCATCATCATCCATTCTTTATAACTGCATGGTTAGTCCCACTCACCTCACTAACCCACCCACCCATCATATCCCCCATGGTGCTTCCTCTCCACTTGAACCCCCGGCTGCCTGTGGCTGCAGGTGCACGTGGCCATGCTGACTGCTCCCCTGTGAATGTGTGAGACCCCCTCTGGGGCGTCCCTAGTTCAGATGCTCTGTGATCCCTCACTTCTCACATCCCTCTCTGTAATGCATGGGTATGTCTTTCTGTTTCTGCAATATATGGTCAAGCTTCCCTCAATTTCCTCGAAGTTAGGAAATATCTTCCATCCAGACCCCAAACAGGAAAATAGAAGCTAAAACATGAGCTACATGAGATCACCTACGATCTGTTGACATATTTATACTGTGTTTTCTTATTCAAGACAAAACTCAGATGTCCACCATGTTTCAGATGTGCTTTCATATTCTTCAGGGAACTTTATGATTTCCTTTAACATACAGATTGCACACATCTCAGGATGCTTCCTCTCAGTGTAACAGCACTCCCACTGGTCTTTAGGGTGAGCTTGTTTCAAGCTTATGCACTCCGGGTTTGCTGACCTAAGTCCCTTGGTCCATAGCAGATCTACCTGAATTTCCTTGACATTTGTAGACTGCTGGCTTGAAGGGGTTAACGCCTGACCACATTGGAAGCCGCTGTGAAGGGTGCCAGCAAGTCTGTTCGGGGTCATGTCCACACAGGACTGACAGCCTGAGCACCTGCTTCTCCTGCACAGAGCCCCCAGCCTCGCCTGCACCTCCCCCTGGAACACCCTCGGGCGACACCTGGACGGGGAAGGTGGGCTTTGAGGTGTTTGTCCACCATCTTCACGGGTCCTAGGCTAGAGGTGTCTTTGGGCTGTGCTTTTCAACTCTGAAGGACCCTGCTGATGCACACTGTCCACCGGGGGCTAGTACCAAGATGTCCCATCAATGGGTCCACATGTGAGCAAAAATGCTAGGGGTCCCCAGGAGAAAAAAACAAAAACAAAAACAGATGGGCTACAGCTTTCCTGACACAAGAGAAGTCATTTTAGGCCCCTAGCTATTTCCTTTGATCTCTGCCCTTGTGTCTCTTCTTTCCCAGCACACATCTTCCAGATCTTCCTAAGAGGTGTCAGAATTAAGAAGAAGACATGAAAACTAACAAACAAAACAGAACAGAAAAACTCCAGTAGTTAAAGATTTAAGGGAACAAAGGGAATGCAAAAATGGACAGGCTCTACCAGGCCAGGAAACGGTCTATCTAACCACATCAGAGACAATGAATCAATCAGTGGTGAACCCCCCAGTGCTGTTTTCAAGGAAACCAGGCCCTGCATTCCTTGCCCCAGATAAGGAGCTCCAACCCTTTCCAGTTTATCCTGGCTCTGGGAGCAGTTCCCTAGGCCCATCCCCTTGTGGGGCAGCCACCTTGGCTTCACTATACTGTTCAAGTCTCTGCACTAGGAGGAGCAGGGAGAAAGTGAAAGAAGGAAGAGTAGGAGAAGTGAAGAGCATCTAAACCAGACAGAAAGGACCCCCTCTGTTGAATTCATTGCCGGTTCCCAGCACAGAGGCCCTGCCCCTCCAGAGGGGAGCTGTCTGAGGAACCTGCAGGATGTGCCGGAATGACTGACTGAGGGCATGAGGAAGCTGGACAGGCACAGAGAACCTGCAAGATTGATGCACTCACTGGGACACCTGGGGGGTTCAGTCGGTTAAGCGTCTGTTTTCTCTTCAGGTCCTGATCCCAGGGTCCTGGGATCGAGCCCCTCTGCCCCTGCCGCCGCTCATGCTTGCTCTCTCTCTCACACTCTTTCTCTCTCTCTTTCAAATAAATAAATAAAATCTCTTTTAGAAAAAGAAAAAATAGAGAACATTATAAGGAACTATTCCACAAAAAGGCATGAGATGAGATTAGCTTCACAAGAAAAAATAACAAACTTTCAGAGAGCAGAAAATTTTATTTGTTTGTTTCATATATATGTTATTGAAGAGCATTGAAAAACAATGGAAAATTTAAATTCATTTTTTTTGACACTTTTAAGTAGGATCCATGCCCAATGTGGGGCTTGAACTCACGACACTGAGATCTAGAGCTGCATGCTCAACTGACTAAGCCAGCCAGGTGCCCCCAGAAAAGTTAAATTCTTATAGAAAGAAAATGTAATACTGATACAGACATCTGAAAAATATTATACAGGAAAAGGAAATTTGCAGATCCGTATTAAGACATGTTTTACGAATGATCTAAATACCATATCAACTGTGTGACTCCGATCTCACATCCATATGTTCATACACCTTGACCATCTGCGATTTACTGCAGGCATACAAGTTGAATTCCACAGTAAAAAATTATTCTATATAAGATATCCTATTAATAAAGCAATAGATGAAAATCACATTATCTCACTAGATCTTGACAGACTCTTTGAGCAAATGGAAAGCAAAGTCCTAACAAAAACTACATAAAATAGAAACAGACAGACACATTTGACCCATGGTAACACACTCTCTCCCACACACCTAGAACTCAGTCCCCCAGACAGGAAGTTAGCTACTGTGGTGAGGGGGGAGGACCTTTCTACAAGATCAGGAACAGGCAGAAGTGGCCTTAACTCCATGATTATTCAATGTCTTTCTGCAAGTAATAGACAATGAAAGTGAACAAGAATAATCACTGGTTCGCTCTCAGCATTGATGGGAATAAAAAGGGAGTCATCCTAAAAGACCCAAATATATGATTCCTCAATACTCCCCTGTAGGTGCAGCAGGGACAGAAGAAATCAGCCCACTGAGCAGAAAGAACAGACATTCCTATGGAAGACTAATAGGATTACATGGGTCTGGAAACTTGTAGAAATAGGTAAATGATCAAGAATGGAGACCCCAGATTCCTCACAGTTCAGGGGGGAGATGAGCACCCTGGACCTGCCACCCCCAGTCCATGAACCTCAGTGTAGAGACCCTATGTCTCAACCTGATGGGGGAGATGACCTTTCTGTGTCCTTGGGAGACCCTTTGTCTAGGGAGAGGCTGCTGTGAGTGAAGGTGGGGACAGGAGGAAAGGAGGAGCCCTCACCCCCAGGAGATGCCCTTGCATGGACTTGGCCCCATGATGGCGGCAGCAGGAGCACCAGAAGCAGAAGCCACGGGAAGAGCCTGAGCAGCCGCTGGGCCTCCCCCTCCTGGCTGATGAGAAAGGGGCTCTGGTCCCAATTTCCACAGGCGTGGAGTCTGTGTGAGCCCTGAGATGCTGTCCCAGGAGGGGCAGTGAGGAGCAGACTGTCCTCAGACCTCGGCCCAGTGATGGTCAGGGAGCCAGAGCTGTAAGACATGGAAGCAAAGAAAGGATCAGGGTCCCCAGAGGGACTCACATCATAATAGTTGTGGATTTGGGACCCCCTACATGGGAGCTGTTGGTACTGGACACATATAGGACACTCCTGATGTGTCGGGACTCACACGTAGCTACACTGTGTTTTCTTGGTTCTTCCCCAACTCATGATGGACTCTGTCCACCGGCCATCCTGCCATGGTACCCAGAAATTTTTGCTCAATTTGAGAAAATGACAAAATCTGTGGATGCCAAGACAGGGTTCCGGGACAAATTTAAAAGAATGTGAAATGAATTCACAAACAAATTTCCTCAGATGGATCTCAGGCCCCAGGTTGTACCAAAGCAAGCAAGCAGTTGGCTTGGCCAGGAAATAGGGTTGCACGGGGAGCCCCGTTGCTGTGGGGACAGCACGTCTGTGTTGCTTCCCCACAGCCCGGGAACACGGTGTGAGCATGGAGTCCACTGTCATAGGGTGGGCAGGAGTAATCAGCCTCGTCCTCAGCCTGAAGCCCAGCGATGGTCACGGAGCCTGAGTTGCAAGACCTGGAGCCAGAGAACTGATTGGGGACCCCCAAAGATTGATTATTGTGAGCATAGATGAGGAGTTTGAGGGGCTGCTCCTCAGAGCTGTTGCCACTAAAGTGGTACTAAAGAGCATAACCCCTGGGGTTGGAGCTGCTTCCAGTGCAGGAGATGGTGACCGTCTGGCCCAGGGCCCCAGACACGGAGGGCGGCTGAGTCAGCACAGACTGGGCCCAGGACCCTGCAAGGGGGAGAGACACAGAGAGGGTGATGCTGGGGTCTAGAGACAATAAAAGAAAGATGTAGTAGGTTTTTGGGAAAGGAACCTAGAAAGGAATTGTATGTGTGGTCAATACTCGTTAAAATTAAGATAAATTTAAATAAATAAGTGAGCTTTAACATCAAACTATGTGGATGCAAAATTAGAATTCTGTTTTAACTTGGTTAAAAAGTCAAATTTTTCTTGAATTACTGGCCGCTTTTACAAAAAAAATGATAAACAAAAGTTTTTATTCACTATTAAGATTATCTGCTTGGAAAACATGCACTCTGTTTTACCAGAATATTTCCTGTGTTTATCAGGACTTTGATGCATTGAAAAACATATCTTTTTAATATTTTTCAAAATCCTACATTTTGCTTACAACTATATAACTTTCCGTATTTGCGTTTGATAGATTTTGTGTTCTGTGTCTCGGGAATAACACATTTCCTTGTCAATTGCGTCGTAATGACCTCTAACCCATCCATAGCCATGGCCACTGTCATGTCTTGTCACGTATGGTTCCCATATTACTCGGATTCTATTGCAAATGTGTTACATCTTCAAGGATATTCATGGGCAGAACTTTGAAAATCTGTAGGTTTCTGATACCTTTAAGAGAGTAAAACTAAAGTAAAAATTGCCAGAACTAATAGAAGAACTGGATTCAAACAGAACAAAAAAAATGAATAACATGAAACTAAATGTCCAGAGGAAAATAATTATAATTTTTATGACATTTTGTTTGAAACATTCTTGACTTTTAAAAATGTTTTGTTCCTTCAGATTTAAGGAAACTTCTCTTAAGCTAACTGATCTACAAGAACTTCACCAAATATACCTTGGTGAACAAATGAAACTATTTATTTTTTCTCCATACCTGATCCCTCCAAAACTCAGAAACCATCAGGGAGCATTCTTATACATTGATGGCAATGTCTTTATTAGCATAAGTTTCCTAAGATTCTGTTTACCTTGTAACAAGATATAACTGGAAACATTGGTTAGATTACTAAGACTCTGACTACAAGGTCATATTTGAAAGAGATACGTATCTGTGTATACTCAGATCTGACCAGGCAGCTCTAAGGAACTGACATTGACTTTATGGAGACAATAAAGCCACTTGGAAGTATCCCCCGGCCACCTGCTTACAGTTTCCAGCAGCTTTACCAGGTGACTCAAGAAGGTCATGTCCTGGCAGGTGCAGGAACGGTGGGATATTTGGGTCCCTGAAAAACAGAGAATTTCCCCAAGCCTATAGGTGTTGCAGGTTAAGTCTGATGACAAGTATCTGGCACAAGTTTTGGCTTGGCTTCTGGCCTGGACGGGCTGTTAAATGTTCAATCTAGAGGTTTCTTATAAAAGTTTCAGCAAAGCAGGTTTTAAAGAGTCTGTATGGTTGATTGCCATTCTTGCTGCACTTATGTAAATAATCAGACCAAGTTCTTTTTGAAAACACAATTACTTGGTGAGCAAATTAATGTTAATCTGGCTCTACTTAGTAGAAATCAGGGTGATTGTAGAAAAAAATGTTTCAGTAACACAGCAGAGTGATTACTTGATTCCAATCCTGTTCATTAAAACCTGGACTAGATCCTGATGTTCTCTAGCTTCCTACAATGTCTGGCTACAAGTCTCAAAACTAACATTACGATTTTTCTCCCACCTTTCTGAGTTGGACTCAAACTGCCTTTTTCCCTGAAGTCCTGAAAAGTAAGTACAAACAACACAATGTAAACTTCAGAAAAACCGCCAGAGCAGCTCACATCGAGACGGTCTTCGTCCCTGTTGCTCTGTGGGCCACTCAGGGATCAGCAGACACATTTGAACTACAAACCAGGAAAATCTGTCAGATTGTCACAGCTTGCCGTCACTCTGTCTGAAGATGATCTGAGCTGGACATCTAGAAGTCTTCTCCCCTGGCTACCCTCAGAACTCGGGAACTGCTTTATACTTTGATACAATCATTAACCATCATTTTGTGTGTTTCCATAGAAATGCCTCTTGTTTAATACCTGATTTCTAGAACCCCAGGCCTTACTCTGAGAACACACCTGCATCCTCCCTCCTGAAATAAGTTTAACTAAACTGGCTTATTGTCAGGAGAGTGTCAACCACACTGAACAATCGTCTAGCCCGACTTTGGACATGTGTAACTTTGGGAAGTTTCAGAGGAGGGAGGGAACTGGCCAAGACTAGGCTGCCCCAAGTTGAGCCACTTTGGTGTGACCATTATTTTCTTAAAAGGAAATGAAACTCACCAGATTGAGGAAAAGCTCTATACCTCCCCCAAAACTACCTGCTTGTACCAGGAAGAGACCTATTAGTAGGGCGTCCTCTTTACCTAAGACATGGATCTACATAGCAGGACAACCTTTGTTTTGCAAACATGTCCTCTCACCTTCCTGCTAATGCTCTTTCTCCTCTTTGATCCTCATATCCCTATCCCTCTACTTCACTCATATAAGCGTCATGTTGCCTGACTGTCTTTGGAATTCTGCATGTCTGTGTGGATTCATGTTATGCAGGCTATTAATTTTGATTTTGACCTGCATATCCGCCAAATGTCAATTTGATTCTGATTCAGCCAAATGGACCTTGAAGAGCACAGGAAATACTTCCTCCCCAACAACAGGCACAGGTGAAGTTTCATCAAGGGTCCGACAAGAGTAAGTAGATACATGCGTCCCTCCGACTCCTGACGAACAGTCCCCTGGGTCAGGGGCTGATCCTATCTCCTGGAAACATGAGATATAAGTCATCCTGCATCAGAGATGGGCACTCATACTGTCCCAGCTGGTGGAACCTGCTCCACACACTCTCCCCAAGCCCCCCCACCTCTAACCTGTCCTTCCCACTCCCATTCTCAGTCCCTGCTTCCCCCAGGTCCTGAGGACTCTTACTTTCCTCCCTATCAACCCCTTGTCCAGAACTCCTTGTCTGACTGGGACAGAGTCCACAGCCCCTGCCGCATCCCACCTACATGGTCCCTCCTGTTCCTTCATTGTCTGCGCAGAACGGGGATGCCACTATGACACATGAGATTCTGGAGTTCCCTGTGAACCCCTCCAAAGCTCCCACTCCACCCCACCAACCTCACCCCTCCTCATGATCCTGAGACACAGCTTTCCATGACAACATGTTTAGCTTCTGTGTCCTCTCTCTTCCCCCACACACTGTCAGCTCCCTGAGCCTGCAGACCCTTCCTGTCATGTCCACATATGTCCCACATCCCTAGACTAACATGGTAGGTGCTCAGTAAGTGGTGTGAATGCACATTCACTGGACAGTGCTCTATCCTCTGTCAGACACAGGTGGACTCCCTGTCTCTGGTTCTGTCCTGACCTGTCACAGTGATATGGGATTGTCAAGCCCAGTGGTCAAGAAAGAATTCTTGAGACATTTAATGTTGAAAAAAGATGATTTTACTATAGCCCGGGGACAGAAAGCTCACTGGCATTGTGAGGAGTGACTGATTATATACTTTATAATTATTGGAGGTAAGGGATAGTGTAAATCTCTAAGGAATTTGGAAGCCAGGCTTTCAGGAATCAAGGGGCTAGCTGCTGTGAAGACGAGGTGACTTCAGTCTTTAATCAAACACACACATGAAGGCGCTAAGGCAGCCATGAGGTCCTTGAGGAAGGTCACACTCTGCATGGGCCAGGTATCTATCAGGGGCTGCAGCTGTAGGAGATTTACTTTAAGCGCCATTTCTCCTGCCTTTGTGTCCCTCATCAGCAGACTCTGTTACCCGGGCAGCCTGCCCCTGGCACCCAGGAGTTTCTCCTCAATAGGAGAAAACCAAACAATGTCTTCCTGCTTAGGAGAGGCTGGAGGGGCAGAATTTAAGGGAATTTGGAATATTTTGTAGCCAATGTTCCTTGAGATTAGTTCAGACTACAGAGTAGACCAAACAAAGGAAGGAACTGACTTGGCCAAGGAGGGGGAGCTGCACAGGGAGACCCGTTGCTGAGAGACAACAGGTTTTTGTCTCACTTCCCCACAGGCCGGGAGCACTGTGTGAGCACTGAAACTGCTGTCTGATGCTGAGCAGTAATACTTAGCCTCGTCCTCAGCCTGGAGCCCAGTGATGGTCAGGGTACCTGAGCTGCCAGACCTGGAGCCAGAGAATCGATCCGGGACCCCTGTTGGTCGGTTGTTATTACCATAGATGATGGTTCTGGGGGCTTTTCCTGGGAGCTGTTGGTACCAGTAAACACCATATCTCCCGATGTTGGAGCTGCTTCCAGTGCAGGAGATGGTGACCGTCTGGCCCAGAGCCCCAGACACGGAGGGCGGCTGAGTCAGCACAGACTGGGCCCAGGACCCTGCAAGGGGGAGAGACACAGACAGGGTGATGCTGGGGTCTAGAGACAAAAAGAGGAAGGAGGGCCCTTCATGTCCCCCCAGGGCCCCTTCCCCTGTTCCTGGATCCAGTCACCTGTGCAGTGAGCGAGGAGGCTGAGGAGGAGAGGGGACCAGGCCATGGTGGAGGTCATCACCGATCCTGCCTTCTGTGGCCCCACAGCTGAGCAGAGCCTCCCCTCATCTCTCCCTTCCCCTCTTCATCCTCTGAGAGAGGGAGGGCCCGGCCATGCAAATGAGACCCCAGTTCTCTGACCCCTCCCTGCCCCTGGGTCATGTCCCTCTGCCTGTGGATGTCAAAGACATGCGCAGGGGAGGAGCTGTGTGGGGCCAGGGGTGGGGAGGTCCCAGCTGTGAGCCCTGAGCAGAGGGCACAGGCAGGGCCAGGTGGCAGGGCCCAGCTCTGATCACCCCTGACTCCTCAAAAATGGGACCAGAGTGCCCCCTGGTGTCCAGACTCAGACACATCATTGTGTGACATGGTGACCAGGGCCCATCAGACCCATCTCTGCATCGTCCCCCCACTGCTTTGTCCACTGCTCCTTGCATTAGGGCCTGACCAGGTGTTCCTATTTATCACTTCCCTTAAGTCAGGACTCCTATATGCCCTGCTAAGAGTCTTCAGAATGAGTCTGTTCATGGGTCCCTCCTCTGTTCCTGGGTCAGGACTGGGTGGTGTCTCTAACAAACTCTTCTTAGAGATCAGGGTCCAAGTAGTGACGGGTCCCCATGGACACAGGGTGGCTTCTGTGCAGGATGCTGGGACTTTCCTCGTATGTGCTTTCTCCCTGATTTCCAGAGCTCTCCTTCCTCTGAGGTCCTCACAGCACTGAGGAGACAAGGAGTGATTCTCTCCAGATTGTGTGTAGAAACCATCCCCTGCATTCCTAGAGGTTTACACACTGAACATGTTTGTCACCTGTCACTGTTTCAAACTGCTTGAAACAACAATTGTCCACACACTGGGCAGGGATTCCCTCCTTGGCTCTGACCTCCCAGCACAGACACGAGTCTACAGGAGCCCTGCCACGTGAGTGTGTGTGGCCCTGACCTCAGAGCACAGAGGACAAATGTGCTGGAAGTTCTAGGAAGAAAAGAGTGACAGCTGTAGATGCTCTGACAGGGACCTAGTGACAGAGATTATGTGTCAGTCACCACGGAGCCAACGTCATATTTAAGAAGAATGTGTGTTATTTTATACATCATTCCATTCAGTAAGATTGAATTAATGGAACAGCAATGCCTTCTTTTCTCAGGAGAATAGGCTTTTATATACTTTTTCTAAAATCACTTATTTGTACCGTGTGTCTGGTTGCCCACGTAGGAAAGGTCAACGTGGTGCCCAGTGAATTCTCTTGAGGAGCCTGTTCCTATGAACTCAGAACCATCCTGCTGACAAAATTACCAAACACAGACAGAACTTCTAGGACAAAGGATTTGGGGTCAGACCACTCTCTGGGTTGGACACAGCTCTAGTCCCTGCAACTGTGTCCAGCACGTTCAGGATGGAAGCCTTATTCATTCAGTGCCCAATGACTACAGGAATGGATTTTACTACCCAAAGCCTACTGGACACAGAAGATTCTGTCAAATATCCCAAAGCTGAGGATGGGAGAAGTGGAGATAAGGGGGAGTGTGTCCCTGAGGTCACAGGCCCTGTGGCCCTGGGTTGGGACAGAAGACTTTCCATCAGAGTACAGCCTGGCTGGAAGTGTCACTGGGGAGTGACTAAAGAGTGACAGCCCAGCCCTGAGAACACAGGGAACATGTGTCACTTGTCCGCAAGGGTTTTGAGTTCTGAAGCTGAGGTCCCAGAATCAACGTACTGATCAGCCTCAGCCACTGACTGGATCCCACAGATGGACGGGGTTTGAGCTGCCTGTGGGGACAGGGACTCCCCCTGAGATTTCTGAGCTTCAAACTCATCCCAGGACAGCAGGTGTTCAGAGCCCATCCTGGCTGCCCTGGTGACAGGACCCCAGTCATACTAGATGTCTCCAGTTTTCCTATTGAGGAGGATTCTGCCTTCTGGAAATTGTGACCCTGGGGATGGCTGGGTGAGCACAGGTTGACCCTGACTTCTGGAGGGACAGAGAAGCCTGGAATCCGCAGAGTCCCAGGCACACTATTCACTCAGAGGGAGGACAGGGTTGTGTGTGTGTGTGTGTGTGTGTGTGTGTGTCCAAAACTGAGGCTACCTGACCCCTTTCCCTCTTATGACTTTGAAGTACCCTTAGGGATGTTTCTCCATGGGGATTCTCTTTATATTCTTCCAGCATCCTGACCCTGCATTTAGAGGTAAGGATCTCAAAGATTTTTACTGGAAAAGCACTTATTTAGGCCAGGAGGGCTCATGTGAGAGCAAATCTGTTCACCATTCACTGAATCAGGAGTTCAGGTCCTGTTGAGTGACAAGAAATCTGTCAATTTTTTATCTCTGCAGACACAAGACCTACAACTGTGCGGTTTTCAGGTGTCTGGAAGCACAGGGTGGGGGGGAGCATGCAGAGTTCCACACTGAGCGCAGAGTCTGCTTAAGACTCTCCCTCTCCCTCTGCTACTCCCTGCTGTGCCCTCTCTGTCTCTCAAAAAAAATAAAGAAACCTCTAAAACAAACAAAGAGACTGACTGGGAGTTGTGAACAGAAAAATGGGGCCTGGGTCTCAGAGCAGGAAGGAGAATGTGGAGGGTTGCATGCACCTATATTTTCTGGTCATTCTCCTGCCTAGAAATGGGCCCTGGAGACTGGAAACTACAGCAAGGTCATTTCCAGTTTTCTCTGAAACCCTGATGTGGAGACAGAGCTCAGACTGAAGAGCCAGACGGAGAGACTGAAGCCTGAGGGACGCGGGAGTTGAGGGGAGAAGAGGAGGAGGGTGTGGGGAGTGTTGTCAGGGAGAGTCTGTAGGATCCGATCCAAGTTCACGTGGAGCTGGTTCATTGAGAGGAGACTGTGTCTGTGACCAGGGTTATTGTCAATGTATCAGCTGTGGATACATCAGTCGTGACACAAGGTCACACTTCATGGAATAAGATGATAGAACGGATTGTGGAGGAATGTTCGCTGGGCAGTATATTCAGCCGTAGACACAGACTTCATTCCTGTCCATCTTCTCCAGATTGAGTGGGGATGTGCAGTTGGGCTCAGATATCTCATGTGTCTGTGTCTTCCTCGGATGCCCCCATTTTATGTCACTTTCCGTGCATTACATGACTCTTCCCCTTTCCCGGTTGAAGAATAGATCGTCGTGCAGAAGAGACCACCACGCTATGTCTCTCCAGGTAAGTTTCTTACTGAAAAGCGGCTCAGAAACAAGATCCGTGGGTCCAGAGGTTTTAGACCCACTTCCTCCTTATCTGAGACGCTGTGAGGACCGGTAGCTGCTCCCACCGCCGTGAGCTGTAGCCCAGTGATCGTCCGCCTCGGCCTCAGCCTGCAGCCCTGAGATGCGCAGAAGCCCCGCATTGGCCGAGGCGTCTTTGGAGCCCGAGAAGCATCTGGGGACCTCGGAGCCCTGGTGCTTATCGGAGTCTGAGGAGTAGTACAGCAGACCCCGGGGAGGGCTCCCTGGCTGCTGCTGGATCCAGTAGATGTTCCAGCTGCCAACATGATGTTCCTGCTCAGGTGCAGGTGAGTCTGTCTGTCGTTCCCAGAGATCCAGAGAGGGAGGGCGGCTGGGTCAGCACGGGCTGGGACAGGGAACCTGCAAACACACACACTCATAGGATATTGGATAGGTTCAAAGTAAATTTCCTCTAGTTTCAGAAGCAGAGGGGTGATGCAGGCTGTTCCCTGAGGCCTGTCCCTACCTGTGCAGTAAAAGAGCATCCCCAGGAAGACAGGAGTCCAGGCCATGGTGACACAGAGCCAGGTTCCCCAGTGGGCTGGGCTCCTACACCTCCTTTTCTCCTCCAGCCTCTGCCACATGAGGGGCTCTATATGCAAATATGGTCCATCCAGTGAGTCCCTGCCCCTCACTTTCCCTGAGCCCTGGTGCTGAGCTCAGTTCACATCACACACTAAGGAGGATGGAGGTTGCCTTCAGCCCTGGGGACATCCCTGGGAGGAAGCACCTGCTGAGACCACACACAGGTCCCCTCGGGACACTCTGCCAGACCAGACGGGACACAGCTGTTGAGTCCCATCAGGGGGCACAGGGCCCAGCACTCAGGCCCAAACTTCTTTGAATGGTTCTCACTAATGAGCTGCTTTTTTAGCACAAGGCAGTCCCACAGCGCCACCTGCTGGTCCAGGGCACACATGTCACCAGGGTCCGAAGCCCTGAGAGTTCAGCTGGGGTCTGCATCTCACTGGGTCTGATTTCTAGATACCCTGGTCCTTCAGGCCTGCTGATGATATTGTTCAATCTCACTGTCAGAAAGAGTCCTGGTCTGTGGGAATGTAAACACATACATATATTATGTGATATATAATTAAAGGAACATCTCTTTTGAATGGAGATCAGAGACCAGTAGGGAGAGCTCTCGTGCCCACCACTCCTCAATTGCAGACCCAGCAGGAGGACAGACTTTGCAAGTCTGCAGGCCTGTAGCTAGTCCCTTCCTACCTCAGGAAGAGGAAGACTTCTTCCTGCCCTGGCAACAGCCCAGCCAATGAGAAATTGTCACATCATAACCATTGACAAGCCCTATAATTAGAATTCCCTTTTACTCCCATGGACTTTTTGTCCCTCCCACACCACCCTTTGCTCCATAAAAGAGCTTCCTTATCCTTTGTTCCCTGCTCTTGCCTGTGGTTTTGCCATACCTTACCAGTCCTGGCTTTCAAGTTTTTGCATTTCTTCAATAAACCCATTATCACTGGGGAAAATATATGGCACATTTGTATTTAACGTACAGAAAACAACTGAAGTGGCCAGTGACCCCCGCAGGAGATTCTAGAAAAAGCTGAAGGACCCGTATGTGCAACACCTGATGTCCCACACCAGGGAACAGTGGATCTGGTTTTGTTTGTTTGCTTGTTTGAATGTCCTGCAAGGGTTCCTCAGGGCATCAGTATAGAATGGATATATTCTAGGATATAAAAATGCTCAGTGATATGTTCAAAAGATTACAGTTTGGTAAAATTCACTAGATATATAATTGTCATAACATCTGTAGATTCAGTTGATTTGGTAATATAGGAAAATTAATAAATTTTATAGACTTAACACTAGTGAATAACATTAGATTTTTCTCTAAAATTTAGATATATCTAAGTAAAGTGGGTGTTTTGTGCATATCTGTGTCATATATTTCTTGTTGGGACTTTTCCCCAGGTTTTACCATTTGCAAATAAGCAAATAATATAATAACATCATCAATATGATCAACTTAAATATGATAAAATAATAAAATAAAATAAGATCATTTTCCCACCGTAAATTCTTGTTGATTATGACCTGCTTCCTAGCAAGATCAGTATTTTAAAGTCCTACTGCAGATATTTTGACTGCCTCTTTAGACCAGACTAGAAACTCACATTTGCTCAAACTCCCCTTCATATACACTTGTATCAACTCAGCAAATGTCCCCAGACTTGTTGCTGGATCTTTTGGAAATGATCCAGGATCTTCAGTAAAGAATGCAAGGTCTTTAGTAAAGAATGCAGTAAATAAACCCCTGTTGCCCTCAGGTCCTCTCTCCTCATAGCATTCACACAGAACTTTCACACAGTCAACCAATGGCTTAAATCCTTCAGGTGTTCCTAAGTTCTTTTGCAGAAACTATATCACATTAGCCCCACTGAGATGCCCTTTCGTGAGGTGGTCACGCCTAGCTGCACACCCACCTGAGGCCCCTGTCCTGGTCCTCAGTGCCCCGGCCTCATCACTCTTCTGTCCTTGGACCCCCCTGAGCTCCTGCCCCTCCCATGGCCCCCACACCAGCTTCTCTGTCTGTTGGCAGTAGCTGGGCTTCATCCCCTGGTCAGAGTGAGGACACACATGTTGGCAGATTGGACTATCACGTAATAGCAGGACTCACGTACATCATGCCTGGTAGGAACAGACACATATGTACTGTGGACGTATCTGATGTTGCACAAAATCCTACAGAATGGACACTGCACCCATCCCCCACCACAGCCATCATCAATACGAGTGAGGTATTTGATTAGAACAATTCCCAAGCAGCACATAAGTAATCAGTCGTATATTGCCTCCCTTCATCTACTTCTCCCTGGCAGAACCATCTCTCCTGTGAACACGGAGCCCACACACCCGTCATTCCTGCATCATGAGATTTTCTGCCAGGACCTTTGTGGGATTTGGGGCTTAGGAGTTGAGACTGGACTTCCACGGACCACAGAGTTGATTTTGAGCTCTGTATTTAACACATTTGGACAAGTGATCATCTCACAGTCCCTTAGTCAAGTGAGCTATTAGCAGGAATTCATCCAACTAAATCATATTCTTCAGTTTCTTTGAAATTTCATGTGTCTCCTCTCCTTAGCATTTACTCCACCATCTACCTGCACCCTGTGATTTCTTTACCCAAGACTAGAGGCTATTATGTCCTTCTTCTCTGTGTATACATACAATTATTCACCCTTAAAAAGGAGGAAGTTAAATCTAGAGGACATTATGCGAAGTGGGATAAGCCAGGCCCTGAGGGCAAATCCTACCTGATTACCCTCACAGTGAAACTCCCAGAAGCAGAGAAGAGAAGGGTGGTTGCCAGGACTAGGGTAGGGGAAATGGCAAATATCTGTTCAGTGAGTATAAAATTTTAGTTTTGCAGGCTAAATAAGCCTCAGAGAATTGTGATACAACATAGCCTCTCTAGCTTATAATATAATATTGTGTGCTTTAAAATATGTTAAGGAAATAGATCCCATGTCATGTGGTGAGGGAGAGAGGAGCCCTAGTCCTGATGCAGGGAGTCTATTTTGGGTGCTGAGGTGAATACAACTGTTGCTTTCATAACAAATTAGACAATTGATTTGACTCTTTTCAAAAAGTATCAAGCATACCCAGAATTGTTTGGAGATAGAAAAGTTGGGGTCACTACTTGGCAAAAGAAGGTGAGGTCATCCATGAGTCCTTGTTGTCAATCAACAAATGGGGTGGATGGGGCATCAAGAGGGAAGCAGAGTCACTGGGGGAGAACGTGTGGAGTGAGAAGACTGGGGAAGCCACATCACTGAGGGGCACGTGGAAGAGACTCAAACCTAGCTGAGAGGGTAAGAGAGCCCCACTGTTATTTGTTGCTTTAATTGTTCACCTATGATCACAAGTGATTTCTTTCTACTTTTGCTTTGGTGTCAAGGTGACAAGGCAGGAGGCTGGGTGGGTGGAATAGCACCTCTATTCAAGAGAGGACGAGCAGGAGAATATTGGTGAACATGAGAGAAAGTACATTTTTCTCTCTCCCTTTCCCTGCTGATTTCTTCATTTCTTTAAATCCCTGTTCCTCCTCACTTATTACAATCATGGATCCCATTATCATCATTGTAATCCATCCTTTATAACTGCACCATGGTTAGTCCCACTCACCTCACTAACCCACCCACCCATCCAATCCGCCATGTTGCTTTCTCTCCACTTGAACCTCCAGCTGAGTGTGACTGCAGGTGCACGTGGCCATGCTGACTGCTGCCCTGTGAATACGTGAGACCCCCTCTAGGGTGTCCCTAGTTCAGACACTGTGTGATCCTTCATTTCTCACATCCTTCTCTGTAAAGCATGGTTATGTCCTTTCTTTTCTGCAATATGTGGCCAAGCTTCTCTCAATTTCATTGAAGTTACAAAGTATCTTCCATCCAGACTCCAAATAGGAAAATAGAAGCTAGAAGATGAGCTGCATGAAATCACCTACTACCTGTTGACATATTTGTAGTTTGTTTCCTTATTCAAGACAAAAATCAGATGATCACCATGTTTTCAGACGTGCTTTCATATTCTTCAGGGAACTTTATGATTTCCTTTAACATACAGATTGCACACATCTCAGGATGGTTCCTCTCAGTGTAACAGCACTCCCACTGGTCTTAAAGGTGAGCTTGTTTCAAGCTTACGCACTCCGGGTTTCGTGACCTAAGTCCCTTGGTCCATAGCAGATCTACCTGAATTTCCTTGACATTTGTAGACTGCTGGCTTGAAGGGGTAACGTCTGACCACATTGGAAGCCGCTGTCATGGATACCAGCAAGTCTGTTCATGGTCATGTCCACACAGGACTGACA
Organism: Halichoerus grypus; assembly: GCF_964656455.1. Lineage (NCBI taxonomy): Eukaryota > Metazoa > Chordata > Mammalia > Carnivora > Phocidae > Halichoerus > Halichoerus grypus. The sequence goes on from NC_135724.1 coordinate 70,404,887, forward strand.
GCCTGAGCACCTGCTTCTCCTGCACAGAGCCCCCAGCCTCGCCTGCACCTCCCCCTGGAACACCCTCGGGCGGCACCTGGACGGGGAAGGTGGGCTTTGACGTGTTTGTCCACCATCTTCGCAGGGTGCTGGCTTCCTGAAAAAAACACCTTCTTTTGCCACCATTTGCCTCTTGAGTATTGATTTTCCAGTGGTGAACAACCCAACATGAGTTCAGAACCAGTCCTCTGTCCAGTAACATGAGCATTTTTATTGGTTGGTAATATTACTAGTATCCTTTTCATTAATTTTAACTTATGAAAATAATTATAGTTTTAATTTACCTTATTTTTTAAAAATTTATTTATGTATTTGTCAGAGAGAGCACAAGTAGGCAGAGAGGCCGGCAGAGGGTGGGGGAGAAGGAAGCTCCCCACTGAGCAGGGAGCCTGATGCTGGGCTTGATCTCAGGACCTTGGATACATGACCTGAGCCGAAGGCAGATGCTTAACCGACTGAACCACCCAGGTGCCCTATTATTTTAATTACTACTGAAATAATGGAAACTTTCACATATTTCTAAAGATTTTCCTGAATTATCTTATCAGTGAAACATTTAAACTAAATACCTTGAACCTGCTATAACCAGAACAATTAGGGGACCCTGTAAAAAGAAGGGAAAAAAAAGAAAAAAGGAGAGACATCTCTCCTGACCTAAAAGCTGTCATCTTAGGCCTCCAGCTTTTTTCCATGATCTGCGCCCTGCATTTTCTACTTGCCCAACACCCATCTTCCCAAACCTCCTAGGAAGTGTTTGAACAAAGAAATGCAACAACCACATTACGTAAGGATTTTAAGGGAACAATGGGAATGGAAATTCTGCAGTCTCTACCAGACCAGGACATAGTGTAACCACATCAGAGACAATAACTCGGTGGTAAACTCCCAGGGCTGTGTCAAAAGTGAAGACTAACTGAACACACCTTCTTGAGATCTTTTTGCAGGATGAAACCATTCCCCACAGGGTTACTGAGGTTAAAGCATCACCAGCAAGACTCCCACGGACACCGCTTCTTCTTCACAGGAATGTTAACCTTACATTTCAGAGGCAAACAGCACGAATGGTCCCGCAGCCGTGATGGATTTCAGCTCCTGCACCAACTCGTCCTGCGCAGAAGGACCATGGCGTGTCCTCCGGTGACTCTGCCTCTTATAATGTTAACTCTCGGCCCTGGGAGGAGCACAAGCTTCAGGAACCCACCACAGGACACAGCACAGCTGGTGTTCTCAGTCCCCCTGCACGACCTTGTGCCCACCTTTACCTGGGATGACAGAACTCCCCTTTGTGACCGGTCATCCTAACCCTGAATAATGGCACCTGCTCACCCCCCTCAGGGAGCCACAGCTTGGGAAATTCTTCCCCTGATCCCCTTGTTTGCTGCAGATCAAGTTTCCTCTGTGTGATGTCACCTGGGGTAGCCTCTCCCTGTACCTCCCCAAGCACACCCCTCAGGGTCGTTCCGGGACCCCTGTACCTAATGTATTTCATCCCGTCACCGGAAAACCTGCCTCCTTCTCCCTACTGTCTTCCTGTGATTTTAGCCACATTTATTGAATGTATTTGTAAGAAACTGCAGAGAAATATTGATTGAAAAATGTCATAGCAATTATCTATGTCCAATCATTTTCCCATTTATATCTATGTTAGATGCAAGTAAAAAAGGAAATAAAGTAATTAATTTTATAAGTATCTGTATTTAACAGTGGTCTTCATTATGATTCTTTTTTTCCCTTAAACAAATTTTTCATGAAAAAATCTGAGTAGCTGAGGTGATAGTCATCAAGAAAATTTGAAAAACCCATTATGTCTCTTAAAAACACCTGCACAATTAAGAAGACAGAGGAAAGTATGCAAGACTCACACCCTATTAACACGTGAGACAGATTATGTACCAACTTCACACAACCCGTATGAAAGTAAATTATCAAATAAATAGAACACTAATGACTGAATCCAGACTCCCTGGCTCCCAGGCTCAGACCACAAGCCATGAGCTTCAGAGGAAAGAAAAGTCAGTTCCAGAGAAGTCTGTGGGAGACAGTAGGGGAAGGAGCAGCGGCCTGAACCACCATCTGAGGAGAGAGTCCCTGAGTGTGAAGCCACAGGACAGCCAGGGGGGAGACCCGAGCCCTGACCACAGGACGGGCATCCAGGGCGAGCAGGAGGGACACAGGGGGACTCAGAGGCTGTGCTGTGGGCAGATGGGGTGAGAACGTGAGGAGGGGAGCCCTGGGAACACCTCAGCGATGGGGAAAGAGGGAGAAGGAGACATTTAGCGTCTGCACAGGGGAATAGGGAAAAGGGAAAGGACGCACAGCCGACCTCCCACCATAAGTAAAGCAAAAATGCATGAGACAAAAATTTGAAAAATGGTCTAATTAACACATAATTTTCATAACACAATAAACAACCACTGGCTAATGCATTGAACAAAATGGGAGCACGCACAAATGTACAGATTACAAAGTGACAAGAAGACCAATATGGCAAAATAAATTATGCTCATTTCAACGTCCTATGTATTAAAATTAGAACCTTACGGATAGATTAGCAAGGCCTCCGCGCAAGGGTGACGTGTACATACCTGAAGCGATCCGCATATTTCCCGATGGCGGAGCTGATGTCCCCACAGCAATGCACACGCTCCTCAGGCCGGTGAATGGAGCGCTGACCAGGGCACCTGTTCTGGGGTTCAGTCCCTGTGAAATGTGCACAGTAGGGAACTCACTGCAGACAGGAGGTAACTGGGGACCACAGAGGGCTGAGTGCAGGGGGACCCTGGCCTGACCGCTGGTGGGAAGGGGGATTTCTCTGCGGGTGATGGAAATGTTGTCATTTCGATCATGGGAATGGTGGCCAAAGCCCCTACGCATATTAAAAGTTACTGCATGTTTATTTATTTTACTTTACCCCAGACCCTGGGGCAGGTGCAGGTGGGCTCTACCCGTCACCCAGGTGTTCTCCTGGGACACCTGTGCCGGCTCAGGCCACAGCATGGTCTGTGTGTCTGTCCTTCCTCCTCAAGGACAGGTCTCCCCACAGAGGACTCAATGCCTGAGCCACCCAGGCACCCCAGATAAGTGATTTATTTCTGGACCCTCAAATATGTTTAATATATCCTTACGTCTATCTTTAGGCCAGTACCACACTCTTGATTATTGTAGTTTTGTAAGTAAGTTTTAGAGAGTTTTGAAATCTGGAATTGTGAGTTCTTACAGATTTGTTCATCTTCAGGATTCTTCGGATGTTCTGAGTCCCTGTAATTGCACAGAAAATTTAAGATCCTCTTTTCGGAGTGTGCAAACAGGCATTCAGGGGTTCGAAAGGGATTGCATTGAATCCGTCCATTGCTAGGGAGAGTATTGCCTTTTTTTTTTTTTTTTTGCAAGTAGGCTCCATGCCCAACATGGAGCACAAACTCACAACCCTGAAATCCAGAGTTGTGTGCTTCACCTACCGAGCCATCAAGGTGCTCCACGTATTGGCTTCTTAACAATTTACTTAGTTCTTCATTTTTTGCTAAACTAAATACAATAAAAAAATAAAACATTAGGTACTAACCATAGGTTTATCTTCTTTTGTCTTATTATAGGAAAGCTATAAAGATAACCATGGGTCCATTAGTAAACCTGGTGTATACGTTATTGAGCTATGGCACTATGTTTCTAGAAATTGTGAAATGTATTCCTAAATTTGCTAATCTAAAGAATACTGGCATAACAAACAGTTCACAATCGTTTACTATATAGCTTTCCCTAGAAACTAAGGTTTCTAAGACTTAAGAATTCTAATAAATATAATTTAGACTACTAGAAATGATAAAGAAAAAAGCTCTGTGTGCCAGGAAAGTAAGACATGTGTTTTGGTGAAAAAGGGTATTTGGAATGGGAACACATTTTTTGTTGAGGGAAAAGAAAAATGATTTTCTCCTAAGATAAGGCTGGTTATTTGAAGAACGAAAACTTAAGTCTAAATTTCAATGTATAATAGAAAGTTGTAGTAGGTTTTTGGAAAAGGAACCTGGAAAGGAATTTTATGTGTTGTCAATACTGGTTAAAATTAAGATAAATTTAAATACCAAACTATGTGGATGCAAAATTAAAATTCTGTTTTAGCTTGGTTAAAAAGTAAACATTTTTCTTGAATTATTGGTCCGCTCTTACAAAAAAAATGGTAAACAAGTTTTTATTCATTTTTAAAATTATGTGCCTAGAAAACATGCGTTCTGTATTTTGCCAAAATATTTCCTATGTTTTTCTGGACTTTGATGAATTAAAAAAATATATATATTTTTAAAGCTTTTAAAAATATATTTTTAATATTTAAAAAAATCCTACGTTTTGCTTAGAACTCTGTAACTTTCTGTATTTGCCTTTGATTTATGTTTGCGTGGTGTGTCATGGGAATAACCACATTTCCTTGTCAATTGCATCGTAATGAACTCTAAACCCATCCGTAGCCATGGTCACTATCATGTCTTGTCACGTACGGTTCCCACCTTACTCCGATGTTACTGCAAATGTGTTATATCTTCAAGGATATTCATGGGCAGGACTTCCAAAAATTAGGTATCTGATATCTTTGAGATAGCAAAAGTAAAGTAAAAATTACCAGAACTAATAGAAAAACTGGATTCAAACAGACCAAAAATTAATAACATGAAACTGAATGGACAGAGGAAGATAATTGTACTTTTTATGAACTCTTGTTTGAAACATTGTTGACTTTTAAAAATGTTTTCTTCCTTCAGATTTAAGGAAGCTTCTCTTAAGCTTCCTTAAATGAATTGATGAAATATATCTTTGTTTCTATGTTTTCTTCCTTCAGATTTAAGGAAGCTTCTCTTAAGCTTCCTTATAATGAATTGATGAAATATATCTTTGTAAACAAATGAAATTATTTATCTTTTCTCCATACCCGAGAAAAGCAGGGATTCTTTTTTTTTTTTTTTTAAGATTTTTATTTATTTATTTATTTGAGAGAGACAGAATGAGAGACAGAGAGCATGAGAGGGAGGAGGGTCAGAGGGAGAAGCAGACTCCCTGCCGAGCAGGGAGCCCGATGCGGGACTCGATCCCAGGACTCCAGGATCATGACCTGAGCCGAAGGCAGTCGCTTAACCAACTGAGCCACCCAGGCACCCGAGAAAAGCAGGGATTCTACTTCTCCCTCTCCGTGTGCCCCTTCTCCCGCTGGTGCACTCTCCCTCTCTCAAAAAAAGAAAAAAGAAAAAAAAAGAAGGTCATGTCCTAGCAGGTGCAGGAACCTCAGGATATTTTCGGTTTCTCAAGAACAGAGAATTTACCCAAGTCTATAGGTGCTGCAGGTTAAGTCTGATGGCAAGTATTTGGCACAAATTTTGGCTTGCTTCCTGGCCTGGAGGTGCTGTTAAATGTTCATTCTAGAGGTTTCTTACAAAAGCTTCAGTGACACAGGTTTTAAAGACCCTTTATGATCAATGGCTAGTCTTCCTGAACTTATGTAAATAATCAGACCAAGTTCTTTTTGAAACTACAATTACTTGGTGAGCAATGAATGTTAATTTGGCTATAATTAGTAGAAATGAGGGTGACTGTAGAGAAAAAACATGTTTCAATAACACACCTGAGTGATTACTTGATTCCAATCCTGTTCAGTATAACCTGGACTAGATCCTGATGTTGTCTAGCTTCCAACAATGTCTGGCGTCAAGTCTCAATACTAACATTATGATTTTTCTCCCACCTTTCTCAGTTGGACTCAAACTGCCTTTTTCCTTAAAGTCCTGAAAGGAAAACACACTTGTACAACGTGATGAAAATTTCAGAAAAACTGCCAGAGCAGCTCACATACAGACGGTCTTCGTCCCTGTTGCTCTGTGGGCCACTCAGGGATCAGCAGACACATTTGAACTACAAACCAGGAAAATCTGTCAGATTGTCACAGCTTGCCGTCACTCTATATGAAGATGATCTGAGCTGGACATCTAGAAGTCTTCTCCCCTGGCTACCCTCAGAACTCGGGAACTGCTTTATACTTTGATACAATCATTAACCATCATTTTGTGTGTTTCCACAGAAATGCCTCTTGTTTAATACCTGATTTCTAGAACCCCAGGCCTTACTTTGAGAACACACCTGCATTCCCTCTCCTGAAATAAGTTCAACTAAACTGGCTTATTGTCAGGAGAGTGTCAACCAAACTGAACAATCGTCTAGCCCGACTTTGGACATGTGTAACTTTGGGAAGTTTCAGAGGAGGGAGGGAACTGGCCAAGACTAGGCTGCCCCAAGTTGAGCCACTTTGGTGTGACCATTATTTTCTTAAAAGGAAATGAAACTCACCAGATTGAGGAAAAGCTCTATACCTCCCCCAAAACTGCCTGCTTGTACCAGGAAGAGAGCTATTTGTAAGGTGTCCTCTTACCTAAGACATGTATCTACATAGCAGGACAACCTTTCTTTTGCAAACATGTCCTCTCACCTTCCTGCTAATGCTCTTTCTCCTCTTTGATCCTCAGATCCCTACCCCTCTACTTCACTCATATAAGTGTCATGTTGCCTGACTGTCTTTGGAATTCTACATGTCTGTGGATTCACGTTATGCAGTCTATTAATTTTGATTTTGACCTGCTAATCCGCCAATTGTCAATTTGATTCTGATTCAGCCAAATGGACCTTGAAGAGCACAGGAAATACTTCCTCCCCAACAACAGGCACAGGTGAAGTTTCATCAAGGGTCCGACAAGAGTAAGTAGATACCTGCGTCCCTCGGACTCCTGACGAACAGTTCCCTGAGTCAGGGGCTGATCCTATCTCCTGGAAACATGAGATATAAGTCATCCTGCATCAGAGATGGGCACTCATACTGTCCCAGCTGGTGGACCCCCCACCACCCACTGTTCCCAAGCCCCCCCACCTCTAACCTCTCCTTCCCACTCCCATTCTCAGTCCCTGCTTCCCCCAGGTCATGAGGACTCTTACTTTCCTCCCTATCAACCCCTTGTCCAGAACTCCTCGTCTGACTGGGACACAGTCCACAGCCCCTGCCGCATCCCACCTACAAGGTCCCTCCTGTTCCTTCATTGTCTGTGCAGAATGGGGATGCCACTATGACACATGAGATTCTGGACTTCCCTGTGAACCCCTCCAATGCTCACACTCCACCCCACCAACTTCACCCCTCCTCATGATCCTGAGACACAGCTTTCCATGACAACATGTTTAGCTTGTGTCCTCTCTCTTCCCCCACACACTGTCAGCTCCCTGAGCCTGCAGACCCTTCCTGTCATGTCCACATATGTCCTACATCCCTAGACTAACATGGTAGGTGCTCAGTAAGTGGTGTGAACGCACACTCACTGGACAGTGCTCTATCCTCCATCAGACACAGGTGGACTCCCTGTCTCTGGTTCTGTCCTGACCTGTCACAGTGATATGGGATTGTCAAGCCTAATGGTCAAGAAAGAATTCTTGAGACATTTCATGTTGAAAAAAGATGATTTTACTATAGCCCGGGGACAGGACCCATGGGCAGAAAGCTCACTGGGATTGTGAGGAGTGACTGATTATACACTTTTTAATTAGTGGAAGTGAGGGATAGTGTAAATCTCTAAGGAATTTGGAAGCCAGGCTTTCAGGAATCGAGGGGCTAGCTGCTGTGAAGACGAGGTTACTTCAGTCTTTAATAAAACACACACATGAAGGCGCTAAGGCAGCCATGAGGTCCTTGAGGAAGGTCACACTCCGCATGGGTCAGGGATCTACCAGGGGCTGCAGCTGTAGGAGATTTACTTTAAGCGACATTTCTCCTGCCTTTGTTTCCCTCATCAGCGGACTCTGTTACCCGGGCAGCCTGCCCCTGGCACCCAGGAGTTTCTCCTCAATAGGAGAAAACCAAACAATGTCTTCCTGCTTAGGAGAGGCTGGAGGGACTGAATTTAAGAGAATTTGGAATATTTTGTAGCCAATGTTCCTTGAGATTAGTTCAGACTACAGTTTAGACCAAACAAAGGAATGAGCTGACTTGGCCAAGGAGGGGGAGCTGCACAGGGAGACCCGTTGCTGAGAGACAACAGGTTTTTGTCTCACTTCCCCACAGGTCGGGAGCAGTGTGTGACCACTGAAACTGCTGTCATAGGACTGGCAGTAATACTCAGCCTCGTCCTCAGCCTGGAGCCCAGTGATGGTCAGGGTGCCTGAGCTGCCAGACTTGGAGCCAGAGAATCGATCCGGGACCCCTGACGGTCGGTTGCTATTACCATAGATGATGGTTCTGGGGGCTTTTCCTGGGAGTTGTTGGTACCAGCTCACATAATTACTACCGATGGAGCTGCTTCCAGTGCAGGAGATGGTGACCGTCTGGCCCAGAGCCCCAGACACGGAGGGCGGCTGAGTCAGCACAGACTGGGCCCAGGACCCTGCAAGGGGGAGAGACACAGACAGGGTGATGCTGGGGTCGAGAGACAAAAAGAGGAAGGAGGGCCCCACAAGTCCTCCCAGGGCCCCTTCCCATGTCCCTGCATCCAGTCACCTGTGCAGTGAGCGAGGAGGCTGAGGAGGAGAGGGGACCAGGCCATGGTGGAGGTCATCACCGATCCTGCCTTCTGTGGCCCCACAGCTGAGCAGAGCCTCCCCTCATCTCTCCCTTCCCCTCTTCATCCTCTGAGAGAGGGAGGGCCCATCCATGCAAATGAGACCCCCAGCCCCCTGACCCCTCCCTGGTCCTGGTCAGGTCCTCTGCTTCAGCATGTTAGGGGGTTGGGCAGGGGAGGGGCTGTGTGGGGCCAGGGGTGGGGAGGTCCCAGCTGTGAGCCCTGAGCAGAGGGCACAGGCAGGGCCAGGTGGCAGGGCCCAGCTCTGATCACCCCTGACTCCTCAGAAATGGAACCCGAGTGCCCCCTGGTGTCCAGACCCAGACACACCATGGTGTGACTTGGTGACCAGGGCCCATCAGACACATGTCCACACACCTCTCAACTGTTTTGACCACTGTTCCCTGCATTTGGGCCTGACCAGGTGTCCCTATATGTCACCTCCCACTAAGTCAGGACTCACTCTATGCCCTGCTAAGAGTCGTCAGAATGAGTCTGTCCATGGTTCCCTTCTCTGCTCCTGCGTCACGACTGAGGTGGTGTCTCTACACAAACTCTTCTAGATCAGGATCCAGTCCTGAGCAGTGACGGTCCCCATGGACAAAGGGTCGCTTCTGTGCAGGATGCTGGGACTTTGCTCTTATGTGCCTTCTCTCTGATTTCCAGAGCTCTCCTTATTCTGAGAACCCCACAGCACTGAACATGGGGAGCTCTTCTCTCCAGGTTGTGGGTAGAGGCCGTCACGTGTATTCCTAGAGGGTTACACACGGAGCATCTTTGTCACCCGTCACTCTTTCTCCCTGCTTGAAACAACAGGCCTCCACACACTGGCCAGGGATTCCCTCCTCGGCTCTGTCCTCCCAGCACAGACACGAGTCTGCAGGAGCCCTGCCACATGAGTGTGTGCGGCCCTGACCTCAGAGCTCAAAGGGCAAATCTGCTGGAAATTCTGGGAAGAAAGGAGTGACAGCTCTAGGTGCTCTGACAGGGACCTAGTGACACAGTTTATGTGTCAGTCCCCACGGAGCCAACCTCGTACTTAGGATGAACGTGTGTTATTTTATACGTAATTCTATTCAGTAAGATCAATTTAAACTCAACGACAATGTCAGTGTGAAGATGCAGGTACAATCAGGAGTATACTTTCCTCAGATCTGTGCTTAGTGCAGAGAGAATCTGGGTGGAAAACAGTGGTCCAGAAATGCCTTCTGTTCTCAGGAGAATACGGCTTTATAGTCTTTGTCTAAAATCACTTATTTGTACCATGTGTCTGGTCTCCCAGGTAGGAAAGGTCAACGTGGTGCCCAGTGAAACCCCTTGAGGGGCCTGTTCCTATGAACTCAGAACCATCCTGCTGACAAAATTATCAAACACAGAGCATCCAGGACAGAGGGATTTGGGGTCAGACCACTTTCTGGGGCGAGCACAGCTCTAGTCCCTGCAACTGTGTCCAGCATGTTCAGGATGGAACCTTTATTCATTCAGCCACCCATGACTACAGGAATGGATATCTACCACCCAAGGCCAACTGGACCCAGAAGTTTTTGTGAAAGGTCCCACATGTGATTGGTGGCAAGGTGGAGATAAGGGGGAAGGTGTCCCTGAAATCATAGGCCCTGTGCCCCTGGGTTGGGACAGAAGACTTTCCATCAGTGTGCAGCCTGGCTGGAGGTGTTAATGGGGTGACTTAGGGAGGGACAGCCCAGGACTAAGAGGACAGGGAGGGTGTGTCTCATGTCCCCCATGGGCCTTGAGCTCCAAGGGAGCAGCACTGAGCCTGGGGTCCCAGAATCAAGGTACTGATCAGCCTCAGGCCCTCCAGGGAACCCAGAGATGATGGGGGGCTGAGCTGCCCATGGGGACAGGGACTCCCCCTGGGATTCCTGAGCATCAGCTTCATCCCAGGACCAAAAATGAAGCTATGTGACCCCTGTCCCTCACTCCCGAGGAATGTTTCTCCATGGTGATTCTCTTTATAAACCCCCAGGGTCCTGATCCTGCCTTTAGAGGTAAGGATCTCAAAGATTTTTACTGGAAAAGGATTTATTTTGGCCAGGAAGACTCATGTGAGAGCAAAACTATTAACAATTTACTGAATCAGAAGTCCAGGTCCTGATGAGTAACAAGAAGTCTGTTGGGGTACCTGGGTGGCTCAGTAATTAAGCGACTGCCTTCAGCTCAGGTCATGGTCCCCGGGTCCCGGGATCGAGCCCCGCATTGGGCTCCCTGCTCAGCAGGAAGCCTGCTTCTCCCTCTCCCACTCCCCCTGCTTGTGTTCCATCTCTCGTTGTGTCCCTCTCTGTCAAATAAATAAAATCTAAGGAAAAAAAACCCTCAATTTTTATCTCTACAGACCCAAGACCTACAGCTATGGGGTTTTCAGGTGTCTGGAAGCCCAGGGTAGGGGGGAGCACACAGCCCCCTCCTTCCTGCCCCGCATCCCAGCCAGACCCAAAGGCCCCCGTGTCCTCAGGGGTCTACCAGGGAGTGAGAAAAAGATATTGCTGATGGTTTTGTGTGTGTGAGAAAACACTACAGCCTGATACTTTAGGAATTATAGAAAAATATTTCTGTGGTCAAATTCCTGTCGAGAGAATTCTAGGAATGAGAATCTGGAGCATAAGAAAAATAACGACATATCTTAAGATATGCAGGCGATCCTTTGTCTGTGGATTCTTCCAAGACTCCCCATGGGTGGGGGCATCAGTTAATTCTGAAGTGGGTCAAAATCAGCAGATCCCATGTGCAAATACATAAAGGTAGATGAATACATCCTTTTCACGAAATGTGATAACTTTACTTTCATATTAATGAGACTGACTGAGGGGTGTCTAAGGGGCACAGTAGGTTTAGCTTCCGACTCTAGGTTTGTCTCAGTTCCTGATCCCAGTGTCCTGAGCTCCAGCCCCGCAAAGGGCTCCGCACTGAGAGCAGAGCCTGCTTAAGACGATCTCTCCCTCTCTGTCTGCCTTTCCCAAATGTTCACTCTCTAAAATAAATAAATAATTCTCTAAAAAAATAAAGAGACTGACTGGGAGTGTTGGGCACACAAAATGGAGCCTGGGGTGAGAGCAGGAAGGAGAATGTGGGGGCTTGCATGCAGCTGTATTTTCTGGTCTCTCTCCTGCCTGGAGATGGACACTGGAGACTGGAAACTACAGCAAGGTCATTTCCAGTTTTCTCTGAAACCCTGATGTGGAGACAGAGCTCAGCCTGAAGAGCCAGAGGGAGAGACTGACGCCTGAGGGACGCGGGAGCCTAGAGGAGAAGAGGAGGAGGGTCTGGGGGGTGTTGTCAGGGAGAGTCTGGAGGATCCGGTCCAAGTTCACGTGCAGCTGGTTCAGAGAGAGGAGACTGTGTCTGTGACCAGGGTCATTGTCAATGTATCAGCTGTGGATACATCAGTCGTGACACAAGGTCACACTTCATGGAATAAGATGATAGAACGGATTGTGGAGGAATGTTCGTGGGCAGTATGTTCAGCCGTAGACACAGAATTCATTCCTGTCCATCTTCTCCAGGTTGAGTGGGGATGTGCGGTTGGGCTCGGATATCTCATGTGTCTGTGTCTTCCTCGGATGCCCCCATTTTATGTCACTTTCCGTGCATTACATGACTCTTCCTCTTTCCCTGTTGAAGGATAGATCGTCGTGCAGAAGAGACCACCCTGCTATGTCTCTCCAGGTAAGTTTCTTATTGAAAAGCGGCTCAGAAACAAGATCCGTGGGTCCAGAGGTTTTAGACCCACTTCCTCCTTATCTGAGACGCTGTGAGGAGCGGTAGCTGCTCCCACCGCCGGGAGCTGTAGCCCAGTGATAGTCCGCCTCGGCCTCAGCCTGCAGCCCCGAGATGCGCAGAAGCCCCGCATTGGCCGAGGCGTCTTTAGAGCCCGAGAAGTGGCTGGGGACCCCGGAGCCCTGGTGCTTATCGGAGTCTGAGGAGTAGAAAGCAGACCCCGGGGAGGGCTCCCTGGCTGCTGCTGGATCTAGTAGATGTTCGAGCCACCAACACTGATGTCCCTGCTCAGGGTGCAGGTGAGTCTGTCTGTCGTTCCCAGAGATGCAGAGAGGGAGGGCAGCTGCTCAGCACGGGCTGGGACAGGGAGCCTGCAAACACAGACGTTAATGGGACAAGAAACAGGGAGATATTTATCAAGATGCTGACTTCAGGAAGAGTGACTTTGAGGGCTGCCCAGGTTCCCTGAGGCCTGGACCTACCTGTACAATAGGAGAGGAGGGTGAGGAGGACAGGACTCCAGGCCCTGGTGACACAGACTCTGGTCCCAACAGTGGGCCGGGCTGCCCCAGGCCTCCTTTCCTCCTGCAGCTTCTGCCACAGGTGGGGCTGTCCATGCAAACGGGGTCCACCCAGTGACTGCCCAGCCCCTCCCTGAGCCCTGGTGTTGGGGCTCAGCTCACACACAGAGGGAGGAGGATGGGGGTGGCTTCAGCCCTGGGGAGAGCCCTGGGAGGATGCACCTGCTGAGACCACACATAGGTCCCTGCTCAGGGGACTCTGCCAAGCAAGAGGGGACACAGCTGCTGAGTCCCCATCAGGGAGCACAGGGCCAGTCCCCACTTCATTTCTCTTTGAGGGAATGCTCCTCACTGAGCTGCTATGTAGAGACCCCAGGGCAGTCCCACCGCGCCCCCTGCTGGTCACGGGTGCAGCCGTCACTGTGTCCCAAAGCCCTGAGAGCCCCGCTGAATTCTGCAGCTCCCCACATCCCTGTGGATCCACACATCCGTGGACCAAGTCTCACTACAGGTTTCCCCTGCTGTCTGAAACTCCATCATCCCTAAGAAACCTTAGTAAGCCACGATGGCATAAGGCGAGAAGCAATTAACATTAATTTATATGCACAATTTTTTTTTTGCATGTTTCCAGGCTCAAAAAGAAATCAGTCCTAGGCTCCTCTGATACCCAAGGACACATTTTGCTGTCAGATGTAGAACACGAATGGCGATAACGCGCATGTGATAACACACACCGTTCACAGCCGCGGTGGCCTGTGGCTGAGCTGCTGGCTGTGACTCCCGGGGAAGCAGCTGGAAGGCGCCCGTCATGCTGGTTGGGTTGTGCACCGTCTCTGGAGAGGCTCCTGCAAAACTCATGCTGGATGCTAAGTTGGCGCTTATTTTTTTGTGAAACTGAAAATCCTCTTCAGATTGCTTTGAGCAGTAAAAGCAGCTATTAATGTAAATATTTCATAAAAGCAAAGAGGTGTAAAGAGAACTTTCCAAGTTGGGGGTACCTATACTATGTTTCTGATCTGTGTGCCTGTTTACTGTAATTTCTCACTCCAGGGGGAGCCGTGGTCCATCCGAGGTGAAAATATGTGCATATACAATTACAGGACTTTCTAGACAAAGCTGAATGACCCAGGTGCGCAGGGGGGCACGTGTGTCACCGAGGAGGGGACAGTGGAGCTGCTTTGCAGAAGTTGTAGGGGCTGTTTCTGGGAAAGGCATAGAAACAGAATTTTAGGGACGCCTGGGTGGCACAGTCGGTGGAGCGTCTGCCTTCGACTCAGGTCATGAACCCAGGTCCCGGGATCGAGTCCCGCATCGGCCTCCCTGTTCAACAAGGAGCCTACTTCTCCCTCTGTCTGCGGCATCCCCTGCTTGTTCTCTCTCTCTCTCTCTCTGACAAAAAATAAATAAATAAAATCTTAAAAAAAAATCCCTACCTGCATTTTTTACACTTTTTCTAGTGTAGTAGAAGTTAAATGTGAAATTGTAATGTTTCCAGAGGTGTTCAATGTCTGAGTAATGACTTCCAGAAGCCTTCCCTTCCTCACTGCACCATGGGTCCAACTCACCTTTCACTCCGCACATGATTCCCACACTTCTAGACTCAAAGGCCCTTTGACTCAACTTCTGTGACTGTGATCAGCCACTTCCCTGAGATGGTGTTCTCAAGGCAGTGGGAGGGATCTTCCCCACTGAGCTCAGGAATGTCCTCAGGGCTGCTAGCACAGACCCCAAAGTCCTCCCTCCCCTAAGTGTCCATCCTGACCTGGCCCCGCCCACCTTCCTGCTCCCAATGCAGCCCTTCCCCTTGCTCTCTGAACTCCAGCTTCTCTCTTTCCTATTACTCAAAACCCTGAATTCCCACCCCTTCCATGGTTTCCAAGCTGCCTCCTCCTCAGCTTAAAGGGGGAAATACGCTACAACGTGAGTCATGCAGAAAACACATATTTTGGCAACTCTGAGTAGCTCCTTAGAGCTGGATACGGGCATATCATCACAGATGGGAAAAGACAATATATAGGCTCATTTGCAAGGTAAGCAAACTATAGACAATAGTGCAAACAACAGCCCACATCCATATCCAAACACAAGGTCATGAACATGACTCTTCTTGTGGACTCTCCCACTCCTCTTTGTCCCTCATCCTGCTCCCTTCCTGAATATGAAGCCGATCCAACCCCTCCATCATCAGTGCATGGTCTTCACTGGTACAAGGACTTCATGAGCATTAGCACACTACTTTCATGTTCAATGTTCCAAAAGTCTTGTGCATAAAAGCAATGGATTCCAACTACTCTCGCATAAATGTATTAGTGTTGTCTTTTCCGATATTTCCAGAGAAAGAGAGAAACTGAGTATCTCTAAGATTTCTGATCTCATGAAATTCTCAGTAAGCCCGGGATGGCACCAGGGGGTAGGTAGGGAATGGGCAGAGGGCCACCTGCTTCTCCCAGGTCATACATCCTGACCCATTGCACTTCTTGTCATTGCCCCCCAGCAAGAGTGGGGACCACTTTGCTTCTGGAAACAAAGTAATTCTCTTGCACTTAGAGACCAATAACTACAGAGGATATAATTTTTATTGAACTCATACATATCCACAAAATCTAGAGCATGAAGTCTTCTGATCTCAATCGGACGTGTAACTATAGAAACCATGATCTGAGCTGTGTTTGGTCCCAGACAGGAACATGGCAGTGATGAAGAAGACTGGAACAGGGGTGGAGGGTGTAAGTTACCACTTTGCCCATGGACCAGGAGCTCTTTGTGATGTTTGATTGTATTTAGCTCTGGAACAATGAGAATCAGCCTGTCCTTGGGGTGAAGCGCAGAGGTGGTAAAGAAGTCAGGGCAGTTGGCCTGTCCCAGGCTTGTCTTATCCTCCCTGCTGCTGCCAGGGAAATGAAAATGCTCTTTATGCCAATTTGCGCCCCCTTCCAGACTCTCTCAGCCCTCACTTCATTAGTGACTCAGGAGCAGCGGTAGGACGTGAGGACAAAAGAGTCTAAGGGCAGATCCTTCTCTGAGTGGGACCCCGGAGGGAGTGGATGGAACAGCCATGGGGACACGCACAGGACCCTGCCCAGGAGCCTCTGCCGGGCCCTGAGGGACCAGGCTGCTGGGTCTCACCAGGGATCACAGGGGGCAGCTCAGCCTCTGCCCAGCCCTAAGCCCAGGGGGCTCCCCCAGTTGGGAGGGTCCTCCTGAAGGGCCCAGGGAGATGCACAGTGCCCCCTGCTGGTCACACAGCCCTCTCTGTGTCCTCAGTGTCCTGAGGTTAACATCCAGAGCTGTGTCACCAGCCTTCAACGATGACTTGAACACCTAACTGTGTGAAGCACACTTTTGGGTCTGATTGAAAGAACCTGATTACAGTGTCTATGATTTGAGAAGCTTCCAACATGAGGGAAAGGTCATCAAGAAATAAACACTGCTGTGAGTATGGGAATGTCTAGAAACAGAAGTCATACAAAAGAGTGAGATTATCCCACCCCCTGGACATTGAGGGAGCTCCTCTGAAGAAGGCTGAGACCTGCACAAAGCATGAACCTCCGTCCCTGAAGGGAGAACGCTGGCTCCCACCGTCTGCTGATTATTGACTTCATTGTTCAAATCCAGGCACGACTCAGAAACATCACAATTACGGAGCCCCTCATCTGACGGGACACAGCTCTGTCCACTGGACTAAGGGGCTCATGTGCAGTGTCCTTTTCCTTTTTCAAACCACCTGTTCGACCGGCCTCAGCTCCTCACCTTGCTGCCCTCCTCCTTCAGGGCGGCAGGTTCATGCCTTCGTAGGGCAGCGCATGGGATGACGTCCCACCGGGCCCTCCATCATGGACCCCAGACGCCTAGGTGACTCTCTGTGCCCCCACTAGGATGCTGTCGCTGTGCTTAGAGTTTAGTGAGCTGTGACCACACAGCCCCACAGTGTGGCCGCCCTCACAGTATCCTGTACGGGAGTGACTCCAGCAGAAACACAGTCACTGGGCTTCACACACTCTCCCCCCTCTTCCCCCCTCCCCCTCCTGTCCATCCCTGGCCTCTTCACCACCTCTAGATTCCTGCCTCCCCCAAAATGTGCCACAGCGACCAGTACAGAGAACGCGGCCTTGTAGATGCTCTTCGTTCCGAAGAAATGTGCATTTAAAATCCATAAAAATTCCATTTTTGGACTTGAGAGCTTATTTCCTTTAAATTTTGATTAATAGCCTACTCTTCGAATACACATCTTAATGGAGGACATCTTTGTGACCTCAAGCCTTGGTCATTTTATGAGAAGCTGGTAAAAAATCGGTGTGCAGAGTTTTAATTGCTCTCACGTGTGATTATGAATAAAGTTTCCATAAACATTCACATGCGGGTTTTCCTCTAGAAGGCTTTTCTTTTTTTTTTTTGGCTTTCCTAGTTCTGAGTTCAGCAGTTTTATATATTCCACACGAACATCCAACACTCACTGGAACTGCCATCTGGTTAAGGCTAAGCCAGTAATGAGGGCAGGTGACAGGGAGCTGCCCTGTCCCTCTGCAGAGCAGGGGCGGTGCTGAGGGCCCATGCTAGCTTCGTGACCCGACAGAGCTTCGGGTACTGAAAACTCAGACGATGATAAAGGAATGCACACTAGCCTAGAAGTACATTGTCCCAGCTCGTGAGGACAAGACTTTCTCTTTCCTTCGAGGCCCTTCGTGTACAAATGGGCCTCTCGAGGGACTCGGAGGACAGAAAGGAGAGAAGGAGCCACCGGTCCCAGGCGGTGCCCCAGGACGGACCTGGGCCCAGGGCATCAGCACAAGAATGAGGAGAATTACAGGGGGAGCCTAAGAGGCAGCTGGGGTGCTCATTCACTTTGCAGGGGGGTAAGTAGGTTTTTGTCTCACTTCCCCACAGGCCGGGAGCACTGTGTTCCCACTGAGACTGCTGTCCCCTGCTGAGCAGTAATACTCAGCCTCGTCCTCAGCCTGGAGCCCAGTGATGGTCAGGGTGCCTGAGCTGCCAGACTTGGAGCCAGAGAATCGATCCGGGACCCCTGAGGGTCGGTTGCTATTATTATAGATGATGGTTCTGGGGGCTTTTCCTGGGAGCTGTTGGTACCAGCTCACACCATATCTCCTGATGTTGGAGCTGCTTCCAGTGCAGGAGATGGTGACCCTCTGGCCCAGAGCCCCAGACACGGAGGGCGGCTGAGTCAGCACAGACTGGGCCCAGGACCCTGCAAGGGGGACAGACACAGACAGGGTGATGCTGGGGTCGAGAGACAAAAAGAGGAAGGAGGACCCTTCATTTCCTCCGAGGGCCCCTTCCCCTGTCCCTGCATCCAGTCACCTGTGCAGTGAGCGAGGAGGCTGAGGAGGAGAGGGGACCAGGCCATGGTGGAGGTCATCACCGATCCTGCCTTCTGTGGCCCCACAGCTGAGCAGAGCCTCCCCTCATCTCTCCCTTCCCCTCTTCATCCTCTGAGAGAGGGAGGGCCCGGCCATGCAAATGAGACCCCCAGCTCTCTGACCCCTCCCTGGCCCTGGGTCATGTCCCTCTGCCTGTGGATGTCAAGGACATGGGCAGAGGAGGAGCTGTGTGGGGCCAGGGGGTGGGGAGGTCCCAGCTGTGAGCCCTGAGCAGAGGGCACAGGCAGGGCCAGGTGGCAGGGCCCAGCTCTGATCACCCCTGACTCCTCAGAAATGGGACTAGAGTGACCCCTGCTGTCTAGACCCAAACACACATTGTGTGACATGGTGCCCCGGGCCCATCAGACCCATCTCTGCATCGCCCCCCAACTGCTTTGTCCACTGCTCCTTGCATTAGGGCCTGACCAGGTGTTCCTATGTATCACTTCCCCTTAAGTCAGGACTCCTGGATGCCCTGCTAAGAGTCTTCAGAATGAGTGTTCATGGCTCCCTTCTCTGTTCCTGTGTCAGGACTGGGTGGTGTCTACACAAACTCTTCTTAGAGATCAGGGTCCAGAGTAGTGACAGCTCCCCATGGACACAGGGTCGCTTCTGTGCAGGATGCTGGGACTTTCCTCGTATGTGCTTTCTCCCTGATTTCCAGAGCTCTCCTTCCTCTGAGGTCCCCACAGCACTGAGGAGACAAGGAATGAGATTGTGGGTAGAATCCGTCCCCTGCATTTCTAGAGGTTTACACACTGAACATCTTTGTCACCTGTCACTGTTTCAAACTGCTTGAAACAACACTTGTCCACACACTGGCCAGGGATTCCCTCCTCGGCTCTGACCTCCCAGCACAGACACGAGTCTGCAGGAGCCCTGCCACGTGAGTGTGTGTGGCCCTGACCTCAGAGCACAGAGGACAAACATGCTGGAGGTTCTAGGAAGAAAGGAGTGACAGATGTAGATGCTCTGACAGGGACCTAGTGACAGAGTTTATGTGTCAGTCACCACGGAGCCAACATCATATTTAAGAAGAATGTGTGTTATTTTATACATCATTCCATTCAGTAACATTGAATTAATGGAACAGGAATGCCTTCTTTTCGCAGGAGAATAGGCTTTTATATACTTTTTCTAAAATCACTTATTTGTACCGTGTGTCTGGTCGCCCACGTAGGAAAGGTCAATGTGGTGCCCAGTGAATTCTCTTGAGGGGCCTGTTCGGATGAACTCAGAACCATCCTGCTGACAAAATTACCAAACACAGACAGAACTTCTAGGACAAAGGATTTGGGGTCAGACCACTCTCTGGGTTGGACACAGCTCTAGTCCCTGCAACTGTGTCCAGCACGTTCAGGATGGAAGCCTTATTCATGCAGTGCCCAATGACCACAGGAATGGATTTTACCACCCGAAGCCAACTGGACACAGAAATTTCTGTCAAATATCCCAAAGGTGAGGGGGAGAGAAGTGGAGATAAGTGGGAGTGTGTCCCTGAGGTCACAGGCCCTGTGGCCCTGGGTTGGGACAGAAGACTTTCCATCAGAGTGCAGCCTGGCTGGAAGTATCACTGGGGAGTGACTAAAGAGTGACAGCCCAGCCCTGAGAACACAGGGAACATGTGTCACTTGTCCACAAGGGTTTTGAGTTCTGAGGCTGGGGTCCCAGAATCAACGTACTGATCAGCCTCAGCCACTGACTGGATCCCACAGATGGACGGGGTTTGAGCTGCCCGTGGGGACAGGGACTCCCCCCTGAGATTCCCGAGCTTCAAACTCATCCCAGGACAGCAGGTGTTCAGAGCCCATCCTGGCTGCCCTGGGGACAGGACCCCATTCACACTAGATGTCCCCAGTTTTCCTATTGAGGAGGATTCTGCCTTCTGGAAATTGTGACCCTGAGGATGGCTGGGTGAGCACAGGTTGACCCTGACTTCTGGAAGGACAGAGAAGCCTGGATTCCGCAGAGGCCCAGGCACACTATTCACTCAGAGGGAGGAGAGGGGTGTGTGTGTGTGTGTGTGTGTGTATCCAAAACTGAGGCTACCTCACACCTGTCCCTCTTTTGACTTTGAAATACCCTGAGGGATGTTTCTCCATGGGGGTTCTCTTTGTATACTTCCAGCATCCTGACCCTGCATTTAGAGGTAAGGAACTCAAAGATTTTTACTGGAAAAGCACTTATTTAGGCTAGGAGGGCTCATGTGAGAGCAAATCTGTTCACCATTCACTGAATCGGGAGTTCAGGTCCTGTTGAATGACAAGAAATCTGTCAATTTTTTACCTCTGCAGACAGAAGACCTACAACAGTGCAGTTTTCAGGTGTCTGGAAGCACAGGTTGGGGGGGGAGCATGCAGAGTTCCACACTGAGCGCAGAGTCTGCTTAAGACTCTCCCTCTCCCTCTGCTACTCCCTGCTGTGCCCTCTCTCTCTCAAAAAAATAAAGAAACCTCTAAAATAAACAAAGAGACTGACTAGGAGTTGTGAACAGAAAAATGGGGCCTGGGTCTAAGAGCAGGAAGGAGAATGTGGGGGGTTGCATGCACCTATATTTTCTGGTCTCTCTCTTGCCTCGAAATGGGTCCTGGAGACTGGAAACTACAGCAATGTCATTTCCAGTTTTCTCTGAAACCCTGATGTGGAGACAGAGCTCAGACTGAAGAGCCAGACGGAGAGACTGACGCCTGAGGGACGCGGGAGCCGAGAGGAGAAGAGGAGGAGGGTGTGGTGGGTGTTGTCAGGGAGAGTCTGTAGGATCCAGTCCAAGTTCACATGTGGATGGTTCAGAGAGAGGAGACTGTCTGTGACCAGGGTCATTGTCAATGTATCAGCTGTGGATATATCAGTCGTGACACAAGGTCACACTTTATGGAATAAGATGATAGAACGGATTGTGGAGGAATGTTCGTGGGCAGTATGTTCAGCCGTAGACACAGAATTCATTCCTGTCCATCTTCTCCAGATTGAGTGGGGATGTGCGGTTGGGCTCGGATATCTCATGTGTCTGTGTCTTCCTCGGATGCCCCCATTTTATGTCACTTTGCGTGCATTACATGACTCTTCCTCTTTCCCTGTTGAAGGATAGATCGTCGTGCAGAAGAGACCACCCCGCTATGTCTCTCCAGCTAAGTTTCTTACTGAAAGTGGCTCAGAAACAAGATCCATGGGTCCAGAGGTTTTAGACCCACTTCCTCCTTATCTGAGACGCTGTGAGGATCGGTAGCTGCTCCCACTGCCGTGAGCTGTAGCCCAGTGATAGTCCGCCTCGGCCTCAGCCTGCAGCCCTGAGATGCGCAGAAGCCCTGCATTGGCCGAGGCGTCTTTGGAGCCTGAGAGGCGGCTGGGGACCCCGGAGCCCTGGTGCTTATCGGAGTCTGAGGAGTAGTACAGCAGACCCCGGGGAGGGCTCCCTGGCTGCTGCTGGATCCAGTAGATGTTAGATCCGCTAACGTGATGTTCCTGCTCAGGGTGCAGGTGAGTCTGTCTGTGGTTCCCAGAGATGCAGAGAGGGAGGGCGGCCGGGTCAGCACGGGCTGGGACAGGGAGCCTGCAAACACACACACTCATAGCATATTGGATAGGTTCAATGTAAATTTCCTCTAGACTCGGAAGCAGAGGGGTGATGCAGGCTGTTCCCCGAGGCCTGTCCCTACCTGTGCAGTAAAAGAACATCCCCAGGAAGACAGGAGTCCAGGCCATGGTGACACAGACCCACGTTCCCTAGTGGGCTGGGCTGCCCTAGGCCTCCCTTTCTCCTCCAGCCTCTGCCAAATGTGGGCTCTATATGCAAATACAGTCCATCCAGTGAGTCCCTGCCCCTCACTTTCCCTGAGCCCTGGTGCTGAGCTCAGTTCATATCACACACTGAGGAGGATGGAGGTTGGCTTCAGGCCTGGGGCCAGCCCTGGGAGGAATCACCTGCTGAGACCACACACAGGTCCCCTCGGGACACTCTGCCAGACCAGAGGGGACACAGCTGCTGAGTCCCATCAGGGAGCACAGGGCCCAGCCCTCAGGCCCAGACTTCTTTGAATGATTCTCACTAATGAGGTGCTTTTTTAGCACAAGGTAGTCCCACAGCGCCACCTACTGGTCCAGGGCACACATGTCACCAGGGTCCGAAGCCCTGAGAGTCTCGCTGGGGTCTGCATATCACTGGGTCTGATTTCTAGATACCCTGGTCCTTCAGACCTGCTGATGGTATTGTTGAATCTCACTGTCAGAAAGAGTCCTGGTCTATGGGAATGTAAACACATACATATATTATGTGATATTTAATTAATGGAACATCTCTTTTGAATGGAGATCAGAGACCAGTAGGGGGAGCTCTCGTGCCCACCACTCCTCAATTGCAGACCCAGCAGGAAGACAGACTTTGCAAGTCTGCAGGCCTGTAGCTAGTCCCTTCCTACCTCAGGAAGAGGAAGACTTCTTCCTGCCCTGGCAAAAGCCCAGCAATGAGAAATTGTCACAACGCCACCAATGACAAGCCCTGTAATTAGAATTCCCTTTTACTCCCATGGACTTTTTGTCCCTCCCACACTCACCCTTTGCTCCATAAAAGAGCTTCCTTATCCTTTGTTCTCCACACTTGCTTGTGGTTTTGCCATACTTTACCTGTCCTGGATTTCAAGTTTTTGCTTTCCTTCAATAAACCCATTATCACTGTGGAAAATAAATGGCACATTTGTATTTAACGTACAGAAAACAACTGAAGTGGCCAGTGACCCCTGCAGGAGATTCTAGAAAAAGCTGAAGGACCCTTATGTGCAACACCTGATGTCCCACATCAGGGGACAGTGGATCTGGTTTTGTTTGTTTGCTTGTTTGAATGTCCTGCAAGGGTTCTTCAGGGCATCAGTATAGAATGGACATATTCTAGGATATAAAAATGCTCAGTGATATGTTCAAAAGATTACAGTTTGGTAAAATTCACTAGATATGTAATTGTCATAACATCTGTAGATTCAGTTGATTTGGTAATATAGGAAAATTAATAAATTTTATAGGCTTAACACTGGTGAATAACCTGAGATTTTTCTCAAAAATTTAGGTATATCTAAGTAAAGTGGGTGTTTTGTGCATATCTGTGTCATATATTTTTTGTTGGGATTTTTCCCCAGGTTTGACCAATTGCAAATAAGCAAATAATATAATAACATCATCAATATGATCAACTTAAATATGATAAGACAATAAAATAAAATAAGATATTTTCCCACCATAAATTCTTGTTGATTATGTCCTGCTTCCTAGCAAGATCAGTATTTTAAAGTCCTACTGCAGATGTTATGACTGCCTCTTTAGACCAGAGTAGAAACTCACATTTGCTCAAACTCCCCTTCATATCCACTTGTATCAACTCAGCAAATGTCCCCAGACTTGTTGCTGGATCTTTTGGAAATGATCCAGGATCTTCAGTAAAGAATGCAAGGTCTTTAGTAAAGAATGCAGTAAATAAACCCCTGTTGCCCTCATGTCCTCTCTCCTCATAGCATTCACACAGAACTTTCACACAGTCAACCAATGGCTTAAATCCTTCAGGTGTTCCTAACTTCTTTTGCATAAACTATATCACATTAGCCCCACTGAGATGCCCTTTCGTGTGGTGGTCACGCCTAGCTGCACACCCACCTGCGGCCCCTGTCCTGGTCCTCAGTGCCCTGGCCTCATCACTCTTCTGTCCTTGGACCCCCCTGAGCTCCTGCCCTTCCCATGGCCCCCACACCAGCTTCTCTGTCTGTTGGCAGTAGCTGGGCTTCATCCCCTGGTCCGAGTGAGGGCACACATGGTGGCAGATTGGACTATCACGTAATAGCAGGACTCACACACATCATGCCTGGTAGGAACAGACACATATGTACTGTGGACGTATCTGATGTTGCACAAAATCATACAGAATGGACACTGCACCCATCCCCCACCACAGCCATCATCAATACGAGTGAGGTATTTGATTAGAACAATCCCTAAGCAGCACAGAAGTAATCAGTCGTATATTGCCTTCCTTCATCTGCTTCTCCCTGGCAGAACCATCTCTCCTGTGAACACGGAGCCCACGCACCCGTCATTCCTGCATCATGAGGTTTTCTGCCAGGACCTTTGTGGGATTTGGGGCTGAGGAGTTGAGACTGGACTTCCACGGACCACAGAGCGGATTTTGAGCTCGGTATTTAACACATTTGGACAAGTGATCATCTCACAGTCCCTTAGGCAAGTGAGCTATTAGCAGGAATTCATCCAACTAAATCATATTCTTCAGTTTCTTTGAAATTTGATGTGTCTCCTCTCCTTAGCATTTACTCCACCATCTACCTGCTCCTTGTGATTTCTTTACCCAAGACTAAATGTGCATGACAAAAGTTCAGGGATGCTTGCCAGAAGGTAATTCATGTTGATGGGATGGGGACTATTGAAGTGAATCCCTAGGTGAGGAGGTTGCCAAAGTCCATCACTCCTCCCCCAGATGTGTGGGTCTGGCCCACCTCTCAGCTCCCCATGTGAGGAAGGAACTGAATGAGGACACTCAGGAAGACACATGGATCTTCAACTAGAACAATGGTTCCCTTGGGATGATGCATCATCTCCATATGGGGTAGTTGTCTATGACCATACATCTATTCCACATATGTGTCCCATCTCTGCTTCTGGTCAAGGACAAAGGTAAGTATGAGAAGGGCTAGGTGGAAACAAAAATAAGGAACAGATTCTCAGAAGGTTTATAGAGGAAAATGGTCCAGGGAAGGGCTTTGCCTCGTGCAGTTGACAAATGGGGAGAGAGGTCTCTCAAGGAATTCCAGGTGAAGGTAGGATTCTCCCCCCCTCCTCTGGGAAGGACAGGTGTAATAGAGTGGGGGAGGGAACTGGTCAATTACTCTTTGGGGCAGGATATCGGAGTTTTAGGATTGCCTTGGAGCAGGGAGAAAGTGAAACAAGGAAGAGTAGGAGAAGTGAAGAGCATCTAAAGCAGAGAGAAAGGACCCCCTGTGTCGAATTCATTGCCAGTTCCCAGCACAGAGCCCCTGCCCCTCCAGAGGGGAGCTGTCTGAGGAAACTGCAGGATGTGTCAGAATGACTGACTGAGGGCATGAGGAAGCTGGACAGGCACAGAGAACCTGCAGGATTGATCCAGTCACTAGGACACCTGGGTGGCTCAGTCGGTTAAACGGCTGCTTTCTCTTCAGGTCCTGATTCCAGGGTTCTGGGATCAAGCCCCTCTGCCCCTGCCGCCGATCATGCTTGCTCTCTCTCTCACACTCTTTCTCTCTCTCTTTCAAATAAATAAATAAAATCTCTTTTAGAAAAAGAATAAATAGAGAATATTATAAGGAACTATTCCACAAAAAGGCACGAGATGAGATTAGCTTCACAAGAAAAAATAACAACCTTTCAAAGAGCAGAAAATTTTATTTGTTTGCTTCATATATATGTAATTGAAAAGCATTGAAAAACAATGGAAAATTTAAATTCATTTCTTTTTGACACTTTTAAGTAGGATCCATGCCCAATGTGGGGCTTGAACTCACGACTCTGAGACCTAGAGTTGCATGCTCAACTGACTAAGCCAGCCAGGTGCCCCCAGAAAAGTTAAATTCTTTTTTTTTTTTTAAAGATTTTATTTATTTATTCATGAGAGACAGAGAGAGAGAGAGAGAGAGAGAGAGAGTCAGGCTCCCAAGGAGCAGGGAACCCGATGTGGGACTCGATCCCAGGACCCTGGGATCATGACCTGAGCCAAAGGCAGATGCTTAACCATGTGAGCCACCCAGGCGCCCAGAAAAGTTAAATTCTTATAGAAAGAAAATGTAATACTGATACAGACATCTGAAATATATTATAAGGGAAAAAGAAATTTGCAGGTCAGTATTAAGACATATTTTACGAATGATCTAAATACCATATCAACAGTGTGACTCCGATCTCACATCCATATGTTCATACACCATGACCGTATGTGATTTACTGCAGGCATACAAGGTGAATTCCACAGTAAAAAATTATTTTATATAAGATATCCTATTAATAAAGCAATAGATGAAAATCACATTATCTCACTAGACCTTGACAGACTCTTTGAGCAAATGGAAAGCAAAGTCCTAACAAAAACTACATAAAATAGAAACAGACAGACACATTTGACCCATGGTAACACACTCTCTCCCACACACCTAGAACTCAGTCGCCCAGACAGGAAGTTAGCTACTGTGGTGAGGGGGCAGGACCTTTCGACAGGATCAGGAACAGGCATAAGTGGCCTTAACTCCATGATTATTCAATGTCTTTCTGCAAATAATAGACAATGAAAGTGAACAAGAATAATCACTGGTTGGCTTTCAGCATTGATGGGAATAAAAAGGGAGTCATCCTAAAAGACCCAAATATATGATTCCTCAATACTCCCCTGTTGGTGCAGCAGGGACAGAAGAAATCAGCCCACTGAGCAGAAAGAACAGACATTCCTATGGAAGACTAATAGGATTACATGGGTCTGGAAACTTGTAGAAATAGGTAAATGATCAAGAATGGAGACCCCAGATTCCTCACAGTTCAGGAGGGAGATGAGCACCCTGGACCTGCCACCCCCAGTCCATGAACCTCAGTGTAGAGACCCTGTGTCTTAACCTGATGGGGGAGATGATCTTTCTGTGTCCTTGGGAGACCTTTTGTCTAGGGAGAGGCTGCTGTGAGTGAAGGTGGGGACAGGAGGAAAGGAGGAGCCCTCACCCCAGCACACGCCCTTGCATGGACTTGGCCCCATGATGGCGGCAGCAGGAGCACCAGAAGCAGAAGCCACGGGAAGAGTCTGAGCAGCCGCTGGGCCTCCCCCTCCTGGCTGATGAGACAGGGGTTCTGGTCCCAATTTCCACAGGCCTGGAGTCTGTGTGAACACTGAGATGCTGTCCCAGGAGGGGCAGTGAGGAGCAGACTGTCCTCAGACCTCAGCCCAGTGATGGTCAGGGAGCCAGAGCTGTAAGACATGGAAGCAAAGAAAGGATCAGGGTCCCCAGAGGGACTCACATCATAACAGTTGTGGATTTGGGACCCCATACATGGGAGCTGTTGGTACTGGACACATATAGGACACTCCCGACATGTCGGGACTTGCACGCAGCTAGACTGTGTTTTGCTGGTTCTTCCCCAGCTCATGATGGACTCTGTCCACCGGCCATCCTGCCATGGTACCCAGAAATTTTTGCTCAATTTGAGAAAATGACAAAATCTGTGGATGCCAAGGACAGGGTTCAGGGACAAATTTAAAAGAATTTGAAATGAACCCACTCCAGCCACTGTTCCCAAGCCCCCCCACCTCTAACCTCTCCTTCCCACTCCCCTTCTCAGTCCCTGCTTCCCCCAGGACATGAGGACTCTTACTTTCCTCCCTATCAACCCCTTGCCCAGAACTCCTCGTCTGACTGGGACAGAGTCCACAACCCCTGCCACATCCCACCTACATGCTCCCTCCTGTTCCTTCATTGTCTGTGCAGAACGGGGATGCCACTATGATACATGACATTCTGGAGTTCCCTGTGAACCCCTCCAATGCTCCCACTCCACCCCACCAACCTCACCCCTCCTCATGATCCTGAGACACAGCTTTCCATGACAACTTGTTTAGCTTGTGTCCTCTCTCTTCCCCCACACACTGTCAGCTCCCTGAGCCTGCAGACCCTTCCTGTCATGTCCACATATGTCCCACATCCCTAGACTAACATGGTAGGTGCTCAGTAAGTGGTATGAACGCACACTCACTGGACAGTGCTCTATCCTCCGTCAGACACAGGTGGACTCCCTGTCTCTGGTTCTGTCCTGACCTGTCACAGTGATATGGGATTGTCAAGCCCAGTGGTCAAGAAAGAATTCTTGAGACATTTAAAGTTGAAAAAAGATGATTTTACTAGAGCCCGGGGACAGGACCCATGGGCAGAAAGCTCACTGGCATGGTGAGGAGTGACTGATTATATACTTTTTAATTAGTGGAGGTGAGGGATAATGTAAATCTCTAAGGAATTTGGAAGCAAGGCTTTCAGGAATCGAGGGGCTAGCTGCTGTGAAGACGAGGTGACTTCAGTCTTTAATAAAACACACACATGAAGGTGCTAAGGCAGCCATGAGGTCCTTGAGGAAGGTCACACTCTGCATGGGTCAGGTATCTACCAGGGGCTGCAGCTGTAGGAGATTTACTTTAAGCGACATTTCTCCTGCCTTTGTTTCCCTCATCAGCTGACTCTGTTACCCGGGCAGCCTGCCCCTGGCACCCAGGAGTTTCTCCTCAATAGGAGAAAACCAAACAATGTCTTCCTGCTAAGAGAGGCTGGAGGGACTGAATTTAAGAGAATTTGGAATACTTTATAGCCAATGTTCCTTGAGATTAGTTCAGACTACAGATTAGACCAAACAAAGGAAGGAGCTGACTTGGCCATGGAGGGAGCTGCACAGGGAGACCCGTTGCTGAGGGACAGCAGGGTTTTTTTTGTTTTGTTTGTTTTTAAAAATTTTATTTATTTATTTGACAGAGAGAGACACAGCGAGAGAGGGAACACAAGCAGGAGGAGTGGAGAGGGAGAAGCAGGCTTCCCGCCAAGCAGAGAGCCCGATCCGGGGCTCGATCCCAGGACCCTGGGATCATGACCTGAGCCGAAGGCAGACACTTAATGACTGAGCCACCCAGGCGCCCCGGACAGCAGGTTTTTGTCTCACTTCCCCACAGGCCGGGAGCACTGTGTGACCTTTGAGACTACTGTCCCCTGCTGAGCAGTAATACTCAGCCTCGTCCTCAGCCTGGAGCCCAGTGATGGTCAGGGTGCCTGAGTTGCCAGACCTGGAGCCAGAGAATCGATCCGGGACCCCTGAGGGTCGGTTGTTATTACGATAGATGATGATTCTGGGGGCCTTTCCTGGGAGCTGTTGGTACCAGCTCACACCATAGCTCCCGATGTTGGAGCTGCTTCCAGTGCAGGAGATGGTGACCCTCTGGCCCAGAGCCCCAGACAC
Source organism: Halichoerus grypus (assembly GCF_964656455.1). Classification (NCBI taxonomy): domain Eukaryota; kingdom Metazoa; phylum Chordata; class Mammalia; order Carnivora; family Phocidae; genus Halichoerus; species Halichoerus grypus. Next base: position 70,434,128 of record NC_135724.1, read on the forward strand.
GGAGGGCGGCTGAGTCAGCACAGACTGGGCCCAGGACCCTGCAAGGGGGAGAGACACAGACAGGGTGATTCTGGGGTCGAGAGACAAAAAGAGGAAGGAGGGCCCTTCATTTCCTCCCAGGGCCCCTTTCCCTGTCCCTGCACCCAGTCACCTGTGCAGTGAGCGAGGAGGCTGAGGAGGAGAGGGGACCAGGCCATGGTGGAGGTCATCACCGATCCTGCCTTCTGTGGCCCCACAGCTGAGCAGAGCCTCCCCTCATCTCTCCCTTCCCCTCTTCATCCTCTGAGAGAGGGAGGGCCCATCCATGCAAATGAGATCCCAGCTCTCTGACCCCTCCCTGGCCCATTTTCAGTTCCCTGTGCCTGAGGATGTCAGGGAGGTTGGGCAGGGTAGGGGCTGTGTGGGAGCAGGGGTGGAGAGGTCACAGCTGTGAGCTCTGAGCAGAGGGCACAGGCAGGGCCATGTGACAGGGCCCAGCTCTGATCACCCCTGGTTCCTCAGAAATGGGACCAGAGTGCCCCCTGGTGTCCAGACCCGGACACATCATTGTGTGACTGGTGACCAGGACCCATCAGATCTATTTCCACCCCCACCCCACTGCTTTGTCCACTGCTCCCTACAATAGGACCTGACCAGCTGTCCCTATATGCCACTTCCCATTACTTCAGGACTCACTATTTGCTCATCTAACAGTCTTCAGAGTGACTCTGTACATGGCTCCCTTCTCTGTTCCTGGGTCAGGACTGAGATGGTGTCTCTATACAAACTCTTCTTAGAGATCAGGATCCAGAGCAGTGACGGGTCCCCGTGGACACAGGGTCCCTCTCTGCAGGATGTTGGGACTTTCCTCTTATGTGCTTTCTCCCTGATTTCCAGAGCTCTCTTTCCTGTCAGGTCCCCACAGCACTGAGGAGACGGGGAACTCTTCTCCCCAGATTGTGTGTAGAAGCCGTCACGTGCATTCCTAGGGGGTTACACACTGAACATCTTTGTCTCCTGTCACTGTTTCCCCCTGCTTGAAACAACAGTTGTCCACACACTGGGCAGGGATTTCCTCCCCGGCTCCGTCCTCCCAGCACAGACACGAGTCTGCAGGAGCCCTGCCACGTGAGTGTGTGTGGCCCTGACCTCAGAGCACAAAGGACAAACGTGCTGGAAGTTCTAGCAGGGAAGGAGTGACAGCTGCATGACAAGAATCCAGAGGAAGAGGTTATGTACTGGTCACCACTTGGCCAACCGGGCACTTAAAATGCATGAATGTTCTTTTCAAGAAACTCTTCTCAATAATACTGATTCAAGCTCAATGGCAGCGCCGTGGTGAAGATGCAGGTGCAATCACTAGTATGTCGTTCCCAGATCCGTGCTTGTTGCAGGGACAATGTGGATGGAAACTGTGGTTACATACATCACTGCAGAACAGAGAAAAAGTATGACTTCTGCTTTCCTTTGAATAGACGTGTATAAACATTTTCTGGAAACATTTGTCTTATTTTTTTCCCTAAGATTGCATCGTGGCTCTGGTCGTGCAGGTGGGAAAGCCGGAAGTGGTGCCCATGACCCCCCCGGAGGGACCTGCTTCTACGAACTTCCGAGCCCTCTGGTGATGGAATCCCCAAACACAGACAGAGCTTCCAGGACGGAGCAAGCGAGCGCCACACTCACATCCGGGGTGGGCTCAGCTGTGGTCTCAGCCGCCTGTGTCCAGCATGTTCAGGAGAGAGCAGGTGCTCGTTCAGACCCCCAGGAGCAGAAGTATGAATTTCTATCAGCAAAAGCCACCTGGACCCAGAAGTTTCTGTCCAAGGTCACATGGGACTGGTGAAGAGGTGCAGATAAGGAGGACCGTGTCCCTGAGCTCACAGACCCCGTGCTTCTGAGTTGTGACAGAAGACTGAGCAGAGGTCCAGCCTGGCTGGAGGTGTCACTGGGCTGACTGAGGGAGCGACAGCCCAGCCCTGAGAGCGCAGGGGCTTTGTGTCTCACGTCCCCATGGGCCACGTGCTCCGTGGGAGCTGCACTGAGGCTGGGGTCCCAGATTCCATGTACTGACCCGCCTCCCACACGGACTGGAGCCCAGAGGTGGTGGGGGCTGAGCTGCCCATGGGGACAGAGACTGCGCCTGGGATTCCTGACATCAGCCTGGTCCCAGGAGAGCAGGTGTTCAGGGCACGTCCTGGCTGCCCTGGTGACATGAGCTTAGTCACACTGGTTGTCCCTGGGGTTTCCTCGGATGGGGATTCTGCCTCTTGGACATTGTGACTCTGAGGATGACGGGTGAGCAGGGGTTGAGCCTGACTTCTGGATGGATGGAAAAGCCCAGAAACAGCAGAATGGCGCACAGTACACCCTCAGAGAGAGGAGACAGCTGTGTGTGTGTGTGTGTGTGTGTGACCAAAAATGAGGCAATGACCCCCCGTGTCTCTTACGTCTTCTCCTGAGGGATGGTTCTCCATGAAGCTGAATGTGGATTTAAAGGGCAAGTGTCTCAAACACCTTTTCCTGGGAGACGATTTATTTTAGGCAGTGAGGACTCAGTTGAAAACAGACCTGTTAACAACTGGCTGAATCAGAAGGCCCGGGCTTGTCAAGGGACAGCAATCTGTCCATTTCATCTCCTCAGGGCTCCATCCACGGAGTGGCATAAGAGGGATTTAAAGAAAGGCTTCCTCATAGTGGAGAATAAGTTATTTGACCCAGTGGAAATAACACTGGGGTAGTTTTGCCCCAGGAGTATTTGGAAATCCCCTGTGCAGTGAGTGAGGAGGGTGAGGAGCAGAGAAGCAAACCCCATGGTAGAGACACCCCAGTCTCCTGATGACCCTACGGCGAGGCCCTGAACCCACACACTGTTCCTATGTGTCTCCCTGATCCTCAGGGTAAGGGGTCTCCTTGCGGTTCTGCCCCTTTCTGGGGGCCATGCGAGCACCCCCTCAACCTATGCCTGGGCTCCAGCTGAGCCAAAGAGAATGTAGAAGTGGGGAGGGCTTCACCCCAGGGATGACACCAGAGCACCTGCAGGAGGCAGGGAGACACATCTCCGCTGAGGAACGGGGAGAACGGGCGCCCTCTGGTGGACGCCAGAGACATGTCCACCCAGGGCTGGAGCTGGTGTCCAGGGCTCCTGTCCCCTCATCCCCCACTGGTCACTGTTTCAGCCTCTTCAGATGGGCTTCTTCCACTTAGAAATGTCACTTAGAGATATGCACGGGGGCGCCTGGGTGGCCCAGTCAGTTAGGCGTCCAACTCTTCGTTTCACTGCTGTTCATGAGCTCAGGTTCCTGAGATCCAGCCATGCTTCAGGCTCAGCACACAGCTCAGAGTCCGCTGGAGAATCTCTCTCTCCCTCCCTCTGCCCCTCCCTCTGCCCCAGCTCTATAAATAAGTAAGTAAGTAAGTAAGTAAGTAAGTAAATAAATAAATAAAATCTTTAAAAAAAGGAAATATGCATGGATGTTTCCTCCATCTTTTTCTGTGGCCTATTCACTTCTCTCTTTTTATTGGTGAATCATATTCGATGTAAAAACCTACCAGAGTATTTTTACCCATTCGTCTTTTAAAGGATATACATTTTCTTCAAATCTTGGCCATCATAAATCAATGAACAATAAACATATTCTTGTGTGGACATAAGTAACTTATATAGAAAAATACCGAGGAGCATGATGTCAGTATTTTATTATATAAAATTATATTTAAGTTTGTGAGAACCTGCCACGGCATCTTCCAAAGTGGCTGGGGCATTGGCATTCCCACCCGCAGTGACTGAGAGTTCCTGCTGCCCCACATCCTGGGCAGAGTCTGAGCTGTCATCGTATTGAATTTTAGCCATGCTGATGGGAGTCTAGTGCACCTCACTATTTCAATTTGTAATCCCCCAATGACATATTACCTGTGTAATAGTCATTTGTGTACCTTCCTTGGTAAGGGGTCTATTCAGATCTGCTCACTGGGAGGCCCTGCCCAGTCTCCTGGGTCACATATCCTCCACTATGACAGTCCTTGTCATTCCAACTCAGCAACTGTGGAGGACATTTTGCTTCTGCAAAGACACTTTTGCACTGGGAGACCAATACCTCCGAAAGGAGCTATTTTCATTGACTTTATAAATGTGCATTGACATGAGTCCAGATACTAAAACCCTCTGGTTTTAGTAGGATATGTAAAGTTAGAAGCCATAGTCTGAGCTGTTGTTGGTCCCCGGAAAGAACAGAGGACTGATGAATAAGACCAGGGCAGGGGTGGAGGGTGCATTTTTCACAAGTCCTGATGAATCCGGAGCTCCTGTGACATTTGGTTGTGAGGAGCTCTACAGCAATGATGACCAGCCTCCCTTTGGTCTGGAGTCCAGAGGAGGTTAAAGAGGTTTTCTTAACACCCCTGGATCTGGACCATGAGGCTTGAACATCCTGGGTGGTCCCTCATTGGTCTCCTAGGTCACAATACAGGGGCTCTGCCTGGGAACCCTTGTACCATTGCTATGGGAACACTCAGTGTTTCTGCTGCTTCTGAGTAAGAAGAGGTGACCTGGTATCTGGGGTCATCAAAGCTTCCCCGGGTGACTGATACAGGACCATGTGGGGGAGTTCCTATTCTGGATGTTTCACAGACCCCCTGGATTATGGGAAAGTTCCAATGGGGTCTGAGGGGACATGGGGACAGAGTCAGTCCCTGTGGGCTCAGGAAACCCACTCACAGGAGTCTCCATAGGCCCTGGTGGCCGCTGTGCTAGAGCCTGATCCAGGGACCTACAGGATCACCCACTTCCGTTGTGGAGGCTCAGCATCTTCCCAGCAACAGTGGGGCCTATACGTGTTTGTTAAATATGCACCTGAGTATTTCATTGTCGAGTGGCATAATGATGTTTTAATTCTGCTTTCACGTGCTGATTGCTATCTATACATATATATCTACATCTCTCTATCTATGATCTTTCTGTGTCGATCTTGTATCAAATCACCTTCCTCGTATTACTTATTACTCTTTGAATTTATATATTTATATACATGTTTGTAGTTTCTTTGTATTTTTCATGGGGACCATTCTCTACCCTGAAACTAGGGAATTTTCTCTTGTTCTTTTTAGTCTGTGTGCTTTGCATTATTTTTCCTGCCTTACAGTTCTATCTGGAGCATCTAGTACTATGTTGAACGGCCATGGTGAGATTGAATATGACTATCTTGGTCTCTACTCCAAGTGGAAGCTTTCAGGGATTCACCTTCATGTGTGTTAGCTGTAGGTGTTTCCTAGATTTATTTATCAAGCTTATGATGTTCTCCCCTATGTTTTACTCTCTGAGAATTTTTTTTGTAAAATTCTCCTTCATAAATTCTTGTTCATTATCATGAATGGGTTTTGAATTGTGTCAGATGATTTTTCCATATTGGTTGATAAGATTATGTTTTTTCTTCTTTAGCTTGTTACATGACGTTATACTGATTGATTTTTGAATATAAAACTGTCTTTGCATCCCTGCAATAAAACCCCTTTTGGTCCTGGAATATACTTCTTGATAAATATATATACATATATCAAGCAGAAATGTATATAATTGGAATAATTCAATGTATATAATTAGAAAATATAATATAAACATAAGAAAACAGAATACAGTTATATATACTATAATATATACATATATACACATATATATTCTGTTTTCTAATATTTCTTAAGAATTTTTGTGTCCCTATTTGTGACGGATATTCCTTTTTTTTTTTTTTCCGCAAAGAACTGTTGGCACCAGCTACCGACTGAACAATTTAGGAAGACTTGTTACCTTTGCCAAATTAAACATTGTGATCAAAAAGCAAGGAATATCTATTCATTTAATCAAGTTTTCATTAATTTCTCTTACAATGCTTTGCAGTTTTCCATGTGCAAGTCTTTCAATTTTTCTAAAATTAATCCTTGATAATTTCATAATTATGTCATTATAAACGGTATTGTGTCTGTTTTTATGTATTAAAGGTTTTATTTATTTATTTATTGAGTGAGTGAGTGAGTGAGTGAGTGAGAGAGTGAGCAAGAGAGAGACAGAGACAGAGCACAAGTGGGGGTAGGGGCAGAGGGAGAAGGAGAAGCAGACTGTCCCACTGAGCGGGGAGCCTGACACAGGGCTGGATCCCAGGACCCTGGGATCATGACCGGAGGCGAATGCAGACACTTAACTGACTGAGCCACCCAGGCGCCCCTGGTTTTATTTTTAATTGTTAATGACCTGTTGCTTCTATATAGAACAGCATTTACTTCTGCATGTCGGTTTTGTAACCGGAAGCCCACGAAGAAGCACTTAGACAGAAGCAGGGCTGAGCCAGCGCTGCGGCCAGAGCTGAAGTCAGCACATCTGGGCCTCTGACATCTCCAGCGAATGTTTTTTTAAATTTTTAACCTTTTATTTTTAAGTAATTTCTACACCTAAAGTGGAGCTTGAACTCACGTCCTGAGAGCAAGAGTTCCATCCTCTACTCACTGAGCCAGCCAGGCGCCCCTCCACTGAGTAACTTTGAACTCTGAGCAAGCCAGTTTTGCCTTTGGAAACAGGAGCACAGTGAGAATAGGTTATCAATCTGATCATATAGTGGAAGGAAAATCATCTCATTCCAGGACAACTAAGGGTAGGTTGAAGATCTGACAACAGAAGTCACCCCTCCTGGGCCACCTGACAGGGTATGTCACCAGGCCTGGAGACCGGAGGGGGTTTTGTCTCCCTTCCCTATGGATCTGGAGCACTGTGTGCGGATTGATACTATCTTAGCATGTGTGACAGTGACTGTCCCCTTGTCCTCACACTGGAGTCCAGACATATCAGAACGCATGAACACACTGGAGTTCAGAGATGTCAGAGCACATGAACGGGTCAAGACATCTTTGGATCCAGGAAATGATGGGGGCCAAGGATCCCTAGCTGAATCTCAGGAGATACCAGGGAGGGCTCCCCGGCATCTCCTGGTGCCAGTATGTGTATATATATATATATACACACACATACATTTTTTTTAACAACAATGATGTCACTTCTCAGGGTGCCTATAAGTCTGACAGATTCCCCCAGGGATGCAGAGAATGAGGGTCACTGGGTCAGCACAGGCTGGGAGAAGGAACCTGCAAACACAGACATGCATGGGTGATGGGGCAGGCATGGAGGTGAAGCTTCTTGGGGCATCTGGATCCAAAGGGGTTGACATCGTCTTGGGGGCTGCATCAGATCATGGAGGATAGTTCTCACCTGTGCAGTAAGAGGGGAACACAAGAAGGAGAAGTCTACACCATGGTGGACACAGTCCTGCTGAGACCCCACGGGTGGAGGTGGGCTGCCCCAGGTATCTCTTATTCCCTTCAGTGGCCCCTGGGAGGAGGGGCAATTCCAGTACATTTGGGTTGCATTTTCTCATTCTCGATGTATCTTTTGGTGTACAAAAATAGTAGTTTTGGAGAAGTCCAATTGAACATTTTCCCCCTATTTTAGCTGGACCTTTTTTTTTTAAGATTTTATTTACTTATTTTACACACACACACACACACACACACACACATACACAGACAATGAGAGAGAGAGAGAGAGCACGGACAGGGAGGGCACCAGACAGAGGGAGAGGGAGGACCAGGCTCCCCACTGAGCAAGGAGCCCAATGTGGGGCTCGAACCAGGACCCTGGGATCATGACCTCAGCCAAAGGCAGACGCTTAACCTACTGAGCCACCCAGGCGCCCCTGCTGGTGCTTTTGATGTCATATGTAAAGAATCCATTGCCAAGTCAAAACTCACAGATATTTCCTTCTCTGTTTGCTTCTAAGACTTTAATACTTTTAGCCCTTAAATATAGATCTTTGTTCCATTTTACATTCATTTTTATATATGCTATGGGTTAAGGGTCTAATCGCATTCTTTGCCAGTGGACCTCTAGTTGCACCAGCACCATTGTTGGAGAGACCATTTTATCCACATTAAATTCTCTTAGCAGTCTTTTGAAAATCTATCGACCACAGATGAGTGACTTTTTTTTTTTAAAGATTTTATTTATTTCACAGAGAGAGACACAGCGAGAGAGGGAACACAAGCAGGGGGAGTGGGAGAGGGAGAAGCGGGCTTCCCGCGGAGCAGGGAGCCCAATGCGGGGTTCGATCCCAGGACCCTGGGACCATGACCCGAGACGGAGGCAGACGCTTAATGACTGAGCCACCCAGGCGTCCCAGATAAGTGATTTATTTCTGGACTCTCAAATATGTTTAATATATCCTTATGTCTATCGTTAGACCAGTACCACACTCTTGATTACTGTAGCTTTGTAAGTAAGTTTTGGAGAGTTTTGAAATCTGGAATTGTGAGTTCTTAGAAATTTATTCATCTTCAGGATTCTTCGGATGTTCTGAGTCCTTGTAATTCCACAGAAAATTTAAGATACTCTTTTCGGAGTGTGCAAACACGCATTCAGGGGTTCTATAGGAATTGCATTGAATCTGTCCATTGCTAGGGAGAGTATTGCCTTTTTTTTTTTTTGCAAGTAGGCTCCACGCCCAACATGGAGCACAAACTCACAACCCTGAAATCCAGAGTTGTGTGCTTCACCTACCGAGCCATCAAGGTGCTCCACGTATTGGCTTCTTAACAATTTACTTAGTTCTTCATTTTTTTGCTAAACTAAATACAATAAAAAAATAAAACATTAGGTACTAACCATAGGTTTATCTTCTTTTGTCTTATTACAGGAAAACTATAAAGATAACCATGGGTCCATTAGTAAGCCTGGTGTGTACGTTTGTGAAATATGGTACTATGTTTCTAGAAATTGTGAAATGTATTCCTAAATTTGCTAATCTAAAGAATACTGGCATAACAAACAGTTCACAATCGTTTACTATATAGCTTTCCCTAGAAAGTAAGGTTTCTAAGACTTAAGAATTCTAATAAATATAATTTAGACTACTAGAAATGATAAAGAAAAAAGCTCTGTGTGCCAGGAAAGTAAGACATGTGTTTTGGTGAAAAAGGGTATGTGGAATGGGAACACATTTTTTGTTGAGGGAAAAGAAAAATGATTTTCTCCTAAGATAAGGCTGGTTATTTGAAGAACGAAAACTTAAGTCTAAATTTCAATGTATAAAAGAAAGTTGTAGTAGGTTTTTGGAAAAGGAAACTGGAAAGGAATTTTATGTGTTGTCACTACTGGTTAAAATTAAGATAAATTTAAATACCAAACTATGTGGATGCAAAATTAAAATTCTGTTTTAACTTGGTTAAAAAGTAAACATTTTTCTTGAATTATTGGTCCGCTCTGACAAATAAAATGGTAAACAAGTTTTTATCCATTTTTTAAATTATGTGCCTAGAAAACATGTGTTCTGTATTTTGCTAAAATATTTCCTATGTTTTTCTGGACTTTGATGAATTAAAAAAATATATATATTTTTAAACGTTTTAAAAATATATTTTTAATATTTTAAAAAATCCTAGGTTTTGCTTACAACTCTGTAACTTTCTGTATTTACCTTTGATTTATGTTTGCGTTGTGTGTCACCGGAATAACCACATTTCCTTGTCAATTGCATCATAATGACCTCTAACTCATCCATAGCCATGGCCACAGTCATGTCTTGTCACGTACGGTTCCCATCTTACTCCGATGTTACTGCAAATTGTTATGTCTTCAAGGATATTCATGGGCAGGACTTCAAAAAATGTAGGTATCTGATACCTTTGAGATAGCAAAACTAAAGAAAAAATTACCAGAACTAAGAGAAAAACTGGATTCAAACACATCAGAAATTACTAACATGAAACTGAATGGACAGAGGAAGATACTTGTACTTTTTATGAACTCTTGTTTGAAACATTGTTGACATTTAAAAATGTTTTCTTCCTTCAGATTTAAGGAAGCTTCTCTTAAGCGAACTGATCTATAATGAATTGATGAAATATACCTTTGTGAACAAATGAAACTATTTATCTTTTCTCCATACCCGAGAAAAGCAGGGATTCTACTTCTTCCCCTCCGTGGGGATTTACTTTAAGCTACATTTCTCCTGCCTTTGTTTCCCTCATCAGCAGACTCTGTTCCCCGGGCAGCCTGCCCCTGGCACCCAGGAGTTTCTCCTCAATAGGAGAAAACCAAACAGTGTCTTCCTGCTTAGGAGAGGCTGAAGGGGCTGAATTTAAGAGAATTTGGAATATTTTGTAGTCAATGTTCCTTGAGATTAGTTCAGACTACAGTTTAGACCAAACAAAGGAAGGAGCTGACTTGGCCAAGGAGGGGAAGCTGCACAGGGAGACCCGGTGCTGAGGGACAGCAGGTTTTTGTCTCACTTCCCCACAGGCCGGGAGCACTGTGTGAGCACTGAGACTATCATCCCACGATGCACAGTAATACTCAGCCTCGTCCTCAGCCTGGAGCCCAGTGATGGTCAGGGTGCCTGAGCTGCCAGACTTGGAGCCAGAGAATCGTTCAGGGACCCCTGAGGGTCGGTTGCTATTACCATAGATGATGATTCTGGGGGCCTTTCCTGGGAGTTGTTGGAGCCAGGTAACATCATTACCACCCCCAATGTTGGAGCTGCTTCCAGTGCAGGAGATGGTGACCGTCTGGCCCAGGGCCCGAGAAACGGAGGATGGCTGAGTCAGCACAGACTGGGCCCAGGACCCTGCAAGGGGGAGAGACACAGAGAGGGTGATGTTGGGGTCTAGAGACAAGAGGAGGAAGCAGGATCCACATGGCCTCCCAAGACCTCTTCCCCTGTCCCTGCATCCAGTCACCTGTGCAGTGAGCGAGGAGGCTGAGGAGGAGAGGGGACCAGGCCATGGTGGAGGTCATCACCGATCCTGCCTTCTGTGGCCCCACAGATGTGCAGAGCCTCCCCTCATCTCTCCCTCCCCCTCTTCATCCTCTGAGAGAGGGAGGGCCCGGCCATGCAAATGAGACCCCAGTTCTCTGACCCCTCCCTGCCCCTGGGTCATGTCCCTCTGCCTGTGGATGTCAAGGACATGGGCAGGGGAGGAGCTGTGTGGGGCCAGGGGGTGGGGATGTCCCAGCTGTGAGCCCTGAGCAGAGGGCACAGGCAGGGCCAGGTGGCAGGTCCCAGCTCTGATCACTGCTGACTCCTCAGAAATGGGACCAGAGTGCCGCCTGGTGTCCAGACCCAGACACATCATTGTGTGACATGGTGACCAGGGCCCATCAGACCCACCTCTGCACTGTCCATTCAACTGCTTTGTCCACTGCTCCTTGCATTAGGGCCTGACCAGGTGTTCCTATATATCACTTCCCCTTAAGTCAGGACTCCTGGATGCCCTGCTAAGAGTCTTCAGAATGGGTCTGTTCATGGCTCCCTTCTCTGTTCCTGGGTCAGGACTAGGGTCGTGTCTCTAACAAACTCTTCTTAGAGATCAGGGTCCAGAGTAGTGACGGGTCCCCATGGACACAGGGTGGCTTCTGGGCAGGATGCTGGGACTTTCCTCGTATGTGCTTTCTCCCTGATTTCCAGAGCTCTCCTTCCTCTGAGGTCCCCAAAGCACTGAGGAGACAGGGAATGATTCTCTCCAGATTGTGGGTAGAAGCCGTCCCGTGCATTCCTAGAGGGTTACACACTGCACATCTTTGTCTCCTGTCACTGTGTCAAACTACTTGAAACAACATTTGTCCACACACTGGCCAGGGATTCCCTCCTCGGCTCTGACCTCCCAGCACAGACACGAGTCTGCAGGAGCCCTGCCACGTGAGTGTGTGTGGCCCTGATCTCAGGGCACAAAGGACAAACGTGCTGGAGGTTCTAGGAAGAAAGGAGTGACAGCTGTAGATGCTCTGACAGGGACCTAGTGACAGAGATTATGTGTCAGTCACCACGGAGCCAACATCATATTTAAGAAGAATGTGTGTTATTTTATACATAATTCCATTCGGTAAGATTGAATTAATGGAACAGGAATGCCTTCTTTTCTCAGGAGAATAGGCTTTTATATACTTTTTCTAAAATCACATATTTGTACCATGTGTCTGGTCTCCCAGGTAGGAAAGGTCAACGTGGTGCCCAGTGAAACCCCTTGAGGGGCTTGTTCCTATGAACTCAGAACCATCCTGCTGACAAAATTGCCTAACACAGACAGAGCTTCTAGGACAAAGGATTTGGGGTCAGACCACTCTCTGGGTTGGACACAGCTCTAGTCCCTACAACTGTGTCCAGCACGTTCAGGATGGAAGCGTTATTCGTTCAGTGCCCAATGACTACAGGAATGGATTTTACTACCCAAACCTACTGGACACTGAAGTTTCTGTCAAATATCCCAAAGCTGAGGGGGAGAGAAGTGGAGATAAGGGGGAGTGTGTCCCTGAGGTCACATGTCCTGTGGCCCTGGGATGGGACAGAAGACTTTCCATCAGAGTGCAGCCTGGCTGGAAGTGTCACTGGGGAGTGACTAAAGAGTGACAGCCCAACCCTGAGAACACAGGGAACATGTGTCACTTGTCCTCAAGGGTTTTGAGTTCTGAGGCTGGGGTCCCAGAATCAATCTACTGATCAGCCTCAGCCACTGACTGGATCCCACATGGTCGGGGGCTGAGCTGCCCGTGGGGACAGGGACTCCCCCCTGAGATTCCTGAGCTTCAGCCTCATCCCAGGACAACAGGTGTTCAGAGCCCATCCTGGCTGCCCTGGGGACAGGACCCCAGTCACACTAGATGTCTCCAGTTCCTATTGAGGAGGATTCTGCCTTCTGGAAATTGTGACATTGAGGATGGCTGGGTGAGCACATGTTGACCCTGACTTCTGGAAGGACAGAGAAGCCTGGAATCCGTAGAGTCCCAGACACACTATTCACTCAGAGGGAGGAGAGGGGTGTGTGTGTGTGTGTGTGTGTGTGTCCAAAACTGAGGCTACCTCACCCTTGTCCTTCTTATGACTTTGAAACACCCTGAGGGATGTTTTTCCATGGGGATTCTCTTTATATCCTTCCAGGGTCCTGATCCTGCATTTAGAAGTAAGGATCTCAAAGATTTTTACTGGAAAAGCACTTATTTATGCCAGGAGGGCTCATGTGAGAGCAAAGCTGTTCACCATTCACCGAATCAGGAGTCCAGGTCCTGTTGAGGGACAAGAAATCTGTCAATTTTTTATCTCTGCAGACACAAGACCTACAACTGCGTGGTTTTCAGGTGTCTGGAAGCACAGGATAGGGGGGATCATGCAGCCCCCTCTTTCTTGCCCTGACATCCCAGTCAGAGCCGCAGTCCCCCGTGTCCCCAGGGGTCTACCAGGGAGTGAGAACAAGATATTGCTGATGGTTTTGTGCATGTGTGAATAAACACTACAGCCCTGGGCTTTAAGTAGCATAGAAAAATGGTTCTATGGTGAGTCCTCTGTCCAGGGAATTGGAGCATAAGAAAAATAATAACATATCTTAAAATATGCAGGCCTTTGTCTGTGGATTCCTCTAAGACTCCCCATGACATCAGTTAATTCTGAAGGGTGTAAAAATCAAAAGGCCCATGTGCAAATACCTCAAGGTAGATAAATACATCCTTTTCAGGAAATTAATAACTTTAATTTCATATTAAAGAGAATGACTGGGGGATGCCTGGGGGACTCAGTTCATTGAGTGTCTGACTCCGGAGCCCTGGTGCTTATCGGAGTCTGAGGAGTAGTACAGCAGACCCCGGGGAGGGCTCCCTGGCTGCTGCTGGATCCAGTAGATGTTCGAGCCGCCAACACTGATGTTCCTGCTCAGGTGCAAGTGAGTCTGTCTGTCGTTCCCAGAGATGCAGAGAGGGAGGGCGGCTGGGTCAGCACGGGCTGGGACAAGGAGCCTGCAAACACACACACTCATAGGATATTGGATAGGTTCAATGTAAATTTCCTCTAGACTCAGAAGCAGAGGGGTGATGCAGGCTGTTCCCCGAGGCCTGTTCCTACCTGTGCAGTAAAAGAGCATCCCCAGGAAGACAGGAGTCCAGGCCATGGTGACACAGACCCAGGATCCCTAGTGGGCTGGGGTCCTAGGCCTCCCTTTCTCCTCCAGCCTCTGCCACATGTGGGCTCTATATGCAAATATGGTCCATCCAGTGAGTCCCTGCCCCTCACTTACCCTGAGCCTGGTGCTGAGCTCAGTCCACATCACACCCTGAGGAGGAAGGAGGTTGGCTTCAGCCCTGGGGCCAGCCCTGGGAGGAAGCACCTGCTGAGACCACACACAGGTCCCCTCGGGACACTCTGCCAGACCAGAGGGGACACAGCTGCTGAGTCCCATCAGGGAGCACAGGGCCCAGCCCTCAGGGCCAGACTTCTTTGAATGGTTCTCACTAATGAGGTGCTTTTTTAGCACAAGGCAGTCCCACAGCGCCACCTGCTGGTCCAGGGCATACATGTCACCAGGGTCCGAAGCCCTGAGAGTCCAGCTGGGGTCTGCATCTCACGGGGTCTGATTTCTAGATACCCTGGTCCTTCAGGCCTGCTGATGATACTGTTGAGTCTCACTCTCAGAAAGAGTCCTGGTCTATGGGAATGTAAACCCATACATATATTATGTGATATTTAATTAATGGAACATCTCTTTTGAATGGAGATCAGCGACCACTAGGGGGAGCTCTCGTGCCCTCCACTCCTCAATTGCAGACCCAGCAGGAGGACAGACTTTGCAAGTCCCCAGGCCTGTAGCTAGTCCCTTCCTAGCTCAGGAAGAGGAAGACTTCTTCCTGCCCTGGCAACAGCCCAACCAATGAGAAATTGTCACAACGTAACCAGTGACAAGCCCTGTAATTAGAATTCCCTTTTACTCCCATGGACATTTTGTCCCTCCCACACTCACCCTCTGCTCCATAAAAGAACTTCCTTATCCTTTGTTCCCCGCACTTTTCTGTGGTTTTGCCATACCTTACCTTTCCTGGATTTCACGTTTTTGCTTTTCTTCAATAAACCCATTATCACTGTGGAAAATAAATGGCACATTTGTATTTAACGTACAGAAAACAACTGAAGTGGCCAGTGACCCCTGCAGGAGATTCTAGAAAAAGCTGAAGGAGCCGTATGTGCAACACCTGATGTCCCACACCAGGGGACAGTGGATCTGGTTTTGTTTGTTTGCTTGTTTGAATGTCCTGCAAGGGTTCTTCAGGGCATCAGTATAAAATGGACATATTCTAGGATATAAAAATGCTCAGTGATATGTGCAAAAGATTACAGTTTGGTAAAATTCTCTAGATACGTAATTGTCATAACATCTGTAGATTCAGTTGATTTGATAATATAGGAAAATTAATAAATTTTATAGACAACACTAGTGAATAACATGAGATTTTTCTCTAAAAATTTAGATATATCTAAGTACAGTGGGTGTTTTGTGCATATCTGTGTCATATACTTCTTGTTGTGATTTTTCCCCATGTTTTACCAATTGCAAATAAGCAAATAATATAATAACATCATAAATATGATCAACTTAAATATGATAAAATAATAAAATAAAATAAGACCATTTTCCCACCGTAAATTCCTGTTGATTATGTCCTGCTTCCTAGCAAGATCAGTATTTTAAAGTCCTACTGCAGATATTTTCACTGCCACTTTAGACCAGAGTAGAAACTCACTTCTCAAACTCCCCTTCATATACACTTGTATCAACTCAGCAAATGTCCCCAGACTTGTTGCTGGATCTTTTGGAAATGATCCAGGATCTTCAGTAAAGCATGCAAGGTCTTTAGTAAAGAATGCAGTAAATAAACCCCTGTTGCCCTCATGTCCTCTCTCCTCATAGCATTCACACAGAACTTTCACACAGTCAACCAATGGCTTAAATCCTTCAGGTGTTCCTAACTTCTTTTGCATAAACTATATCACATTAGCCCCACTGAGATGCCCTTTCGTGTGGTGGTCACGCCTAGCTGCACACCCACCTGCGGCCCCTGTTCTGGTCCTCAGTGCCCTGGCCTCATCACTCTTCTGTCCTTGGACCCCCCTGAGCTCCTGCCCCTCCCATGGCCTCCACACCAGCTTCTCTGTCTGTTGGCAGTAGCTGGGCTTCATCCCCTGGTCCGAGTGAGGGCACACACGTTGTCACATTGGACTATCACGTAATAGCAGGACTCACACACATCATGCCTGGTAGGAACAGACACATATGTACTGTGGACGTATCTGATGTTGCACAAAATCCTACAGAATGGACACTGCACCCATCCCCCACCACCCCCATCATCAATACGAGTGAGATATTTGATTAGAACAATTCCCAAGCAGCACATAGGTAATCAGTCGTATATTGCCACCCTTCATCTACTTCTCCCTGGCAGAACCATCTCTCCTGTGAACACGGAGCCCACACACCCGTCATTCCTGCATCATGAGGTTTTCTGCCAGGACCTTTGTGGGATTTGGGGCTGAGGAGTTGAGACTGGACTTCCACGGACCACAGAGCTGATTTTGAGCTCGGTATTTAACACATTTGGACAAGTGATCATCTCACAGTCCCTTAGGCAAGTGAGCTGTTAGCAGGAATTCATCCAACTAAATCATATTCTTCAGTTTCTTTGAAATTTCAGGTGTCTCCTCTCCTTAGCATTTACTCCACCATCTCCCTGCTCCTTGTGATATCTTTACCCAAGAGTAAATGTGCATGACAAAAGTTCAGGGATGCTTGCCAGAAGGTAATTAATGTTAATGGGATGGGGACTGCTGAAGTGAATCCCTAGGTGAGGAGGTTGCCAAAGTCCCTCCCTCCTCCCCCAGATGTGTGGGTCTGGCCCACCTCTAAGCTCCCCATGTGAGGAAGGAACTGAATGAGGACACTCAGGAAGACACATGGATCTTCAACTAGAACAACGGTTCCCTTGGGATGATGCGTCATCTCCATATGGGGTAGCTGTCTATGACCATACATCTATTCCACATATGTGTCCCACCTCTGCTTCTGGTCAAGGATAAAGGTAGGTATGAAAAGGGTAAGGTGGAAACAGAAATAAGGAACAGACTCTCAGAAGGGATATAGAGGAATGTGGTGCAGGGAAGGGCTGTGCCTTGTGCAGTTGACAAATGGGGAGAGAGGTCCCTCAAGGAATTCCAGGTGAAGGTAGGATTCTCCCCCCCTCCTCTGGGAAAGACAGGTGTAATAGAGTGGGGGAGGGAACTGGTCAATTACTCTTTGGGGCAGGATATCGGAGTTTTAGGGATACCTTGTAGCGGGGAGAAAGTGAAACAAGGAAGAGTAGGAGAAGTGAAGAGCATCTAAAGCAGACAGAAAGGAGAAAGGACCCCCTGTGTCGAATTCAAGGCCGGTTCCCAGCACAGAGCCCCTGCCCCTCCAGAGGGGAGCTGTCTGAGGACACTGCAGAATGTGGTGGAATGACTGACTGAGGGCATGAGGAAGCTGGACAGGCACAGAGAACCTGCAAGATTGATCCAGTCACTAAGACACCTGGGTGGCTCAGTCCGTCAAACATCTGTTTTCTCTTCAGCTCATGATCCCAGGGTTCTGGGATCAAGCCCCTCTGCCCCTGCTGCCGCTCATGCTTGCTCTCTCTCTCACACTCTTTCTCTCTCTCTTTCAAATAAATAAATAAAATCTCTTTTAGAAAAAGAATAGAGAATATTATAAGGAACTATTCCACAAAAAGGCATGAGATGAGATTAGCTTCACAAGAAAAAATAACAAACTTTCAGAGAGCAGAAAATTTTATTTGTTTGCTTCATATATGTTATTGAAAAGGATTGAAAAGCAATGGAAAATTTAAATTCATTTCTTTTTGACACTTTTAAGGAGGATCCATGCCCAATGTGGGGCTTGAACTCACAACTCTGAGACCTAGAGTTGCATGCTCAACTGACTAAGCCAGCCAGGTGGTCCCAGAAAAGTTAAATTCTTATAGAAACAAAATGGAATACTGATACAGACATCTGAAATATATTATAAGGGAAAAGGAAATTTGCAGGTCAGTATTAAGACATATTTTACGAATGATCTAAATACCATATCAACAGTGTGACTCCGATCTCACATCCATATGTTCATACACCATGACCGTATGTGATTTACTGCAGGCATACAAGTTGAATTCCACAGTAAAAAATTATTTTATATAAGATATCCTATTAATAAAGCAATAGATGAAAATCACATTATCTCACGAGACCTTGACAGACTCTTTGAGCAAATGCAAAGCAAAGTCCTAACAAAAACTACATAAAATAGAAACAGACAGACACATTTGACCCATGGTAACACACTCTCTCCCACACACCTAGAACTCAGTCCCCCAGACAGGAAGTTAGCTACTGTGGTGAGGGGGGAGGACCTTTCGACAAGATCAGGAACAGGCGTAAGTGGCCTTAACTCCATGATTACTCAACATCTTTCTGCAAGTAATAGACAATGAAAGTGAACAAGAATAATCACTGGTTGGCTCTCAGCATTGATGGGAATAAAAAGGGCGTCATCCTAAAAGACCCAAATATATGATTCCTCAATACTCCCCTGTTGGTGCAGCCGGGATAGAAGAAATCAGCCCACTGAGCAAAAAGAAAAGACATTCCTATGGAAGACTAATAGGATTACATGGGCCTGGAAACTTGTAGAAATAGGTAAATGATCAAGAATGGAGACCCCAGATTCCTCACAGTTCAGGGGGGGGTTGAGCACCCTGGACCTGCCACCCCCAGTCCATGAACCTCAGTGTAGAGACCCTGCGTCTCAACCTGATGGGGGAGATGTCCTTTCTGTGTCCTTGGGAGAACCTTTGTCTAGGGAGAGGCTGCTGTGAGTGAAGGTGGGGACAGGAGGAAAGGAGGAGTGCTCACCCCCAGCACACGCCCTTGCATGGACTTGGCCCCATGATGGCGGCAGCAGGAGCACCAGAAGCAGAAGCCACGGGAAGAGGCTGAGCAGCCGCTGGGCCTCCCCCTCCTGGCTGATGAGAAAGGGGCTCTGGTCCCAATTTCCACAGGCCTGGAGTCTGTGTGAACCCTGAGATGCTGTCCCAGGAGGGGCAGTGAGGAGCAGACTGTCCTCAGACCTCGGCCCAGTGATGGTCAGGGAGCCAGAGCTGTAAGACATGGAAGCAAAGAAAGGATCAGGGTCCCTAGAGGGACTCACATCATAATAGTTGTGGATTTGGGACCCCATACATGGGAGCTCTTGGTACAGGACACATATAGGACACTCCCGACGTGTCGGGACTCGCACGTAGGTAGACTGTGTTTTCTTGGTTCTTCCCCAACTGATGATGGACTCTGTCCACCGGCCATCCTGCCGTGAGACCCAGAAATTTTTGCTCAATTTGAGAAAATGACAAAATCTGTGGATGCCAAGGACAGGGTTCAGGGACAAATTTAAAAGAATTTGAAATGAACCTACTCCACCCACTGTTCCCAAGCCCCCCCACCTCTAACCTCTCCTTCCCACTCCCCTTCTCAGTCCCTGCTTCTCCCAGGACATGAGGACTCTTACTTTCCTCCCTATCAACCCCTTGCCCAGAACTCCTCGTCTGACTGGGACAGAGTCCACAACCCCTGCCACATCCCACCTACATGCTCCCTCCTGTTCCTTCATTGTCTGTGCAGAACGGGGATGCCATTATGATACATGACATTCTGGAGTTCCCTGTGAACCCCTCCAATGCTCCCACTCCACCCCACCAACCTCACCCCTCCTCATGATCCTGAGACACAGCTTTCCATGACAACTTGTTTAGCTTGTGTCCTCTCTCTTCCCCCACACACTGTCAGCTCCCTGAGCCTGCAGACCCTTCCTGTCATGTCCACATATGTCCTACATCGCTAGACTAACGTGGTAGGTGCTCAGTAAGTGGTGTGAACGCACACTCACTGGACAGTGCTCTATCCTCCGTCAGACACAGGTGGACTCCCTGTCTCTGGTTCTGTCTTGACCTGTCACCGTGATATGGGATTGTCAAGCCCAGTGGTCAAGAAAGAATTCTTGAGACATTTAAAGTTGAAAAAAGATGATTTTACTAGAGCCCGGGGACAGGACCCATGGGCAGAAAGCTCACTGGCATTGTGAGGAGTGACTGATTATATACTTTTTAATTAGTGGAGGTGAGGGATAGTGTAAATCTCTAAGGAATTTGGAAGCAAGGCTTTCAGGAATCGAGGGGCTAGCTGCTATGAAGACGAGGTGACTTCAGTCTTTAATAAAACACACACATGAAGGCGCTAAGGCAGCCATGAGGTCCTTGAGGAAGGTCACACTCTGCATGGGTCAGGTATCTCCCAGGGGCTGCAGCTGTAGGAAATTTACTTTAAGCCACATTTCTCCTGCCTTTGTTTCTCTCATCAGCTGACTCTGTTACCCAGGCAGCCTGCCCCTGGCACCCAGGAGTTTCTCCTCAATAGGAGAAAACCAAACAATGTCTTCCTGCTAAGAGAGGCTGGAGGGGCTGAATTTAAGAGAATTTGGAATACTTTATAGCCAATGTTCCTTGAGAGTAGTTCAGACTACAGTGTAGACCAAACAAAGGAAGGAGCTGACTTGGCCATGGAGGGGGAGCTGCACAGGGAGACCCGTTGCTGAGGGACAGCAGGGTTTTTTTTTTGTTTTGTTTGTTTTTAAAATTTTTATTTATTTATTTGACAGAGAGAGACACAGCGAGAGAGGGAACACAAGCAGGAGGAGTGGAGAGGGAGAAGCAGGCTTCCCGCCAAGCAGAGAGCCCGATCCGGGGCTCGATCCCAGGACCCTGGGATCATGACCTGAGCCGAAGGCAGACACTTAATGACTGAGCCACCCAGGCACCCCGGACAGCAGGTTTTTGTCTCACTTCCCCACAAGCCGGGAGCACTGTGTGACCTTTGAGACTGCTGTCCCATGCTGAGCAGTAATACTCCGCCTCGTCCTCAGCCTGGAGCCCGGTGATGGTCAGGGTGCCTGAGCTGCCAGACTTGGAGCCAGAGAATCGATCTGGGACCCCTGAGGGTCGATTGCTATTATCATAGATGACGGTTCTGGGGGCTTTTCCTGGGAGTTGTTGGTACCAGCTCACATAATAACCAGCCCCGATGTTGGAGCTGCTTCCAGTGCAGGAGATGGTGACTGTCTGGCCCAGGGCCCCAGACACGGAGGGCGGCTGAGTCAGCACAGACTGGGCCCAGGACCCTGCAAGGGGGAGAGACACAGACAGGGTGATGCTGGGGCCTAGAGACAAGAAGAAGAAGCAGGCCCCCACAAGTCCTTCCAGGGCCACTTCCCTGTCCCTGCATCCAGTCACCTGTGCAGTGAGCGAGGAGGCTGAGGAGAAGAGGGGACCAGGCCATGGTGGAGGTCATCACCGATCCTGCCTTCTGTGACCCCACAGTTGTACGGAGCCCACCTCATCTCCTCCTTCCCTTCTTCATCTTCTGAGAGTGGGAGGGCCTATTCATGCAAATGAGACCCCAACTCACTGACCCCTCACAGGCCCTGGGTCAGGTCCTCTGCTTCAGCATGTTAGGGGGTTGGGCAGGGGAGGGGCCCTGTGTGCCCAGGGGTGGGGAGGTCCCAGCTGTGAGCCCTGAGCAGAGGGCACAGGCAGGGCCAGGTGGCAGGGCCCAGCTTTTTCACCCTGACTCCTCAGAAATGGGACCAGAGTGCCCCCTGGTGTCCAGACCCAGACACACCATGGTGTGACTTGGTGACCAGGGCCCACCAGACACATGTCCACAGACCCCCAAACTGTTTTGACCACTGTTCCCTGCATTAGGGCCTGACCAGGAGTCCTTATATGTCACCTCCCCTTAAGTGAGATTCACTATATGGCCGAGTAAGACTCTTCAGAGTGAGTCTG
The DNA here is from genome assembly GCF_964656455.1 of Halichoerus grypus. Taxonomy (NCBI): domain Eukaryota; kingdom Metazoa; phylum Chordata; class Mammalia; order Carnivora; family Phocidae; genus Halichoerus; species Halichoerus grypus. The sequence goes on from NC_135724.1 coordinate 70,455,876, forward strand.
TCCATGGTTCCCTTTTCTGTTCCTGGGTCAGGACTGAGATGGTGTCTCTACACTAACTCTTCTAGATCAGGATCCAGAGCACTGATAGGTCCCCATGGACACAGGGCCCCTTCTGTGCAGGATGCTGGGACTTTCCTCTTATGTGCCTTCTCCCTGATTTCCAGAGCTCTCCTTCTTCTGAGGCCACCACAGCACTGAGGAGATGGGGAGCTCTTCTCTCCAGGTTGTGGATAGAAGCTGTCACGTGTATTCCTAGAGGGTTACACACGGAGCATCTTTGTCACCCGTCACCATTTCTCCCTGCTTGAAACAACAGGCCTCCACACACTGGCCAGGGATTCCCTCCTCGGCTCTGTCCTCCCAGCACAGACACGAGTCTGCAGGAGCCCTGCCACGTGAGTGTGTGTGGCCCTGACCTCAGAGCACAAAGGGCAAATCTGCTGGAAATTCTGGGAAGAAAAGAGTGACAGCTGTAGATGCTCTGACAGGAACCTAGTGACACAGTTTATGTGTCAGTCACCACGGAGCCCACCTCGTACTTAGGATGAACGTGTGTTATTTTATACGTAATTCTATTCAGTAAGATTGATTTAAACTCAACGACAATGTCAGTGTGAAGATGCAGGTACAATCAGGAGTGTACTTTCCCCAGATCTGTGCTTAGTGCAGAGAGAATCTGGGTGGAAAACAGTGGTACAGAAATGCCTTCTGTTCTCAGGAGAATACGGCTTTATAGTCTTTGTCTAAAATCACTTATTTGTACCATGTGTCTGGTCTCCCAGGTAGGAAAGGTCAACGTGGTACCCAGTGAAACCCATTGAGGGGCTTGTTCCTATGAACTCAGAACAATCCTGCTGATGAGGGGCCTGTTCCTATGAACTCAGAACAATCCTGATGACAAAATTATCAATCACAGACAGAGCATCCAGGACAGAGGGATTTGGGGTCAGACCACTCTCTGGGGCGAGCACAGCTCTAGTCCCTGCAACTGTGTCCAGCATGTTCAGGATGGAACCTTTATTCATTCAGCCACCCATGACTACCACCCAAGGGTAGTCCAGTTGACCCAGAAGTTTCTGTCAAAGGTCCCACATGTGAGTGTTGGCAAGGTGGAGATAAGGGGGAAGGTGTCACCTGAAGTCACAGGCCCCGTGGCCCTGGGTTGGGACAGAAAACTTTCCATCAGAGTGCAGCCTGGTTGGAGTTGTCAATGGGGTGACTGAGGGAGGGACAGCCCAGGACTGAGAGCACAGGGAGGGTGTGTCTCATGTCCCCCATGGGACTTGAGCTCCAAGGGAGCAGCACTGAGCCTGGGGTCTCAGAATCAGGGTACCGATCAGCCTCAGGGCCTGACTGGAACCCGGAGGTGATGGGGGTTGAGCTGCCCATGGGGACAGAGACTCCCCGTGGGATTCCTGAGCATCAGCCTCATCCCAGGATCAAAAATGAAGCTAGGTGACCCCTGTCCCTCACTCCCAAGGGATGTTTCTCCATGGTGATTCTCTTTATAAACCCCCAGTGTCCTGATCCTGCCTTTAGAGGTAAGGATCTCAAAGATTTTTACTGGAAAAGGATTTATTTTGGCCAGGAAGACTCATGTGAGAGCAAAACTATTAACAGCGTACTGAATCAGAAGTCCAGGTCCTGACGAGTAACAAGAAATCTGTCAGGGTACCTGGGTGGCTCAGTCATTAAGCATCTGCCTTCGACTCAAGTCATGGTCCCAGGGTCCTGTGATCGAGCCCCACATTGGGCTCCCTGCTCGGCAGGAAGCCTGCTTCTCCCTCTCCCACTCCCCCTGCTTGTGTTCCCTCTCTCGCTGTGTCTTTCTCTGTCAAATAAATAAAATCTAAGAAAAAGAAAGAAATCTCTCGTTTTTTTTTTTATCTCTGCAGACACAAGACCTAGAGCTGTGGGGTTTTCAGGTCTGGAAGCACAGGGTAGGGGGGGGAACCCACAGCCCCCTCCTTCCTGCTTCTGCTGGTACCAGTTTATGTGGTAGCTGCCAACACTTATGTCCCTGCTCAGGGTTCCGAGAGGGAGGGCGGCTGGGTCAGCACGGCCTGGGACAGGGAGCCTGCAAACACAGACGTTAATGGGGCAAGAAACGGAGAAATTTATCAAGATGCTGACTTCAGGAAGAGTGACTTTGAGGGCTGCCCAGGTTCCCTGAGGCCTGGACCTACCTGTACAATAGGAGAGGAGCGTGAGGAGGACAGGAGTCCAGGCCAGGGTGACACAGACACTGGACCCAGCAGTGGGCTGAGCTGTCCCAGGCCTCCTTTTCTCCTCTAGCCCCTGCCACAGGAGGGGCTGTCCATGCAAACGGAGTCCACCCACTGACTGCCTCCCTGAGCCCTCGTGTGGGGCTCAGCTCACAGATAGAGGGAGGAGGATGGGGGTGGCTTCAGCCCTGGGGAGAGCCCTGGGAGGATGCACCTGCTGAGACCACACACAGATCCTTGCTCAGGGGATTCTGCCAGGCAAGAGGGGACACAGCTGCTGAGTCCCCATCAGAGAGCACAGGGCCAGTCCCCACTTCATTTCTCTTGAGTGAATGCTCCTCACTGAGCTGCTATGTAGAGACCCCAGGGCAGTCCCACCGCGCCCCCTGCTGGTCACGGCGCAGCCGTCACTGTGTCCCAAAGCCCTGAGAGCCCCGCTGATTTCTGCAGCTCCCCACATCCCTGTGGATACACACATCCGTGGACCAAGTCTCAGTACAGGTTTCCCCTGCTGTCTGAAACTCCATCATCCCTAAGAAACCTTAGTAAGCCACGATGGCATAAGGCAAGAAGCAATTAATATTAATTTATATGCACAATTTTTTGCAAGTTTCCAGACTCAAAAAGAAATCAGTCCTAGGCTTCTCTGATACCCAAGGACACACTTTGCCGTCAGATGTAGAACACGAATGGCGATAAAGCGCATGTGATAACACACACCGTCACAGCCGCGGTGGCCTGTGGCTGAGCTGCTGGCTGTGACTCCCGGGGAAGCAGCTGGAAGGCGCCCGTCATGCTGGTTGGGTTGTGCACCGTCTCTGGAGAGGCTCCTGCAAACCTCACGCTGGATGCTAAGTTGGCGCTTCTTTTTTTGTGAAACTGAAAATCCTCTTCAGATTGCTTTGAGCAGTAAAAGCAGCTATTAATGTAAATATTTCATAAAAGCAAAGAGGTGTAAAGAGAACTTTCCAAGTTGGGGGTACCTGTACTATGTTTCTGATCTGTGTGCCTGTTTACTGTAATTTCTCACTCCAGGCGGAGCCGTGGTCCATGCGAGGTGAAAATATGTGCATATACAATTACAGGACTTTCTAGACAAAGCTGAATGACCCAGGTGCGCAGGGGGGCACGTGTGTCACCGAGGAAGGGACGGTGGAGCTGCTTTGCAGAAGTTGTAGGGGCTGTTTCTGGGAAAGGCATAGAAACAGAATTTTGGGGACACCTGGGTGGCTCAGTCGGTTGAGTGTCTGCCTTCGGCTCAGGTCAGGAGCCCAGGTCTCGGGATCGAGTCCCGCATCAGGCTCCCTGCTCAACGAGGAGCCTGCTTCTCCCTCTGCCTGCCACTCCTCCTGCTTGTGCTTTCTCTCTCTCTCCCTAAGAAATAAATAAAATCTTAAAAAAAAAAAGAAAGAATTTTGTAAGGATACACTCACTCAGTGGCCTAATGTTTCCCAGCGGTCACTGTTGATTCACACCTGGTACATCCTTACAGTGAGACTGACGTCGGTGGTGCTGTATTAGGAGAGTCTCCGGGAACATCCCATAACCCCCAGTCACAGCCCTGGCATTTGATGTCTTCATTTGTCACGAGACTAAAATGATTTCAACAAAAATGTGTCCACTGTTCATGCTTCCTACTCTAGGTTTTCATTTTCCCTTTTTGGTTACCCTGGGAATCATTATTTCCTGTGTCTCTCTGATATACTTACGATGAATTTTCCTTTACATTCGTCCAGTTTTGTAACTGTTCTCAGTATGAGCATTAATATAAACCCTTACACTGTACAACCGACCTCCCTCTTCTTAGAATTTCTCTCTCCACTCCTGCATCACGGGGCCCCCAGGACAAGGTATCCCACCCACATTTAAGCTTCATCATGTTTACCTGGTAAATGTCCCATGGATTGGCGGGAACCAAAAAACAGAATTTTCTCGATTTTTGTCTGTAATATGAGGGCTTTCTATGACAATGAAGGTGGAATTCCTAGACTCTGTTCTCCTAAATACTGCGATGCATCTCAGCATCACTCCAACTGAAAAGGCAGAGGAAAACCAATGAGAGAAAAAGACTATGAAACATGAGATGAAACATACCCCAGTTGATGAAAAAAGAACTTTCTGTTTACATAAAGAATCCTTGTCTGGGAATGGGCTGCTCCAAGCGACTCTGAGGACAGAAGGGACAGGAGGGACCTCGCCCTTAAATGGTGCCCCTGGATGGACCTGGTCCCAGGGCATCAGCAAAAGAATAAGCAGAATCACAGGCTAAGCTGGTGTGTGTCCTCCTCTTTACACATGAGTTAGAGGGTTTTTGTCTCACTTCCCCACAGGCCGGGAGCACTGTGTGAGCACTGAGACTATCATCCCACACTGAGCAGTAATACTCAGCCTCGTCCTCAGCCTGGAGCCCAGTGATGGTCAGGGTGCCAGAGTTGCCAGACGTGGAGACAGAGAATCGTTCAGGGGCCGCCGTGGGTCCTCCACTACTACCACAGATCATGGTTTTAGGGGACTTTCCTGGGAGCTGTTGGTACCAGGTAACACAATTACCACTCCCAATGTTGGAGCTGCTTCCAGTGCAGGAGATGGTGACCGTCTGGCCCAGGGCCCCAGACACGGAGGGCGGCTGAGTCAGCACAGACTGGGCCCAGGACCCTGCAAGGGGGAGAGACACACACAGGGTGATGCTGGGGTCTTGAGACAAGAGGAGAAACACGGCCCCACCTGTCCTCCCAGGGCCCCTTCCCCTGTCCCTGCATCCAGTCACCTGTGCAGTGAGCGAGGAGGCTGAGGAGGAGAGGGGACCAGGCCATGGTGGAGGTCATCACCGATCCTGCCTTCTGTGGCCCCACAGCTGAGGCAGAGCCTCCCTTAATCTGTCCCTTCCCCTCTTCATCCTCTGCGAGAGGGAGGGCCCATCCATGCAAATGAGACCCCCAGCTCTCTGACCCCTCATTGGCCCTGGGTCAGGTCCCTCTGCCTGAGGATGTGAGGGGCGGTGGGCAGGGGAGGGACTGTGTGTGCCCAGGGGTGGGGAGGTCCCAGCTGTGAGCCCTGAGCACAGGGCACAAGCAGGGCCAGGTCACAGGCCCAACTCTGATCACCCCTGACTCCTCAGAAATGGGACCAGAGTGCCCCCTGGTGTCCAGACTCAGACACATCATTATGTGACATGGTGACCAGAGCCCATCAGACCCATCTCCACACCCCCCCCAAAACTGTTTTGGCAACTGTTCCCTGCATTAGGGCCTGACCTGTTGTCCATATATGTCACCTCCCATTAAGTCAGGACACACTATATGCTCATCTAAGAGTCTTCAGAGTGAGGCTCTCCATGGTTCCCTTCTCTGTTCCTGGGTCAGGACTGATACGTTATCTCTACACAAATTCTTCTAGAACAGGGTCCAGTCCAGAGCAGTGACAGGTCCGCATGGACACAGGGTCCCTCTGTGCAGGATGTTGGGACTTTCCTCGTATGTGCTTTCTCCCTGATTTCCAGAGCTCTCCTTCCTCTGAGGTCCTCACAGCACTGAGGAGATGGGGAGCTCTTCTCTCCAGATTGTGTGTAGATTCCGTCACGTGCATTTCTAGAGGGTCACACACTGAACATCTTTGTCACCTGTCACTGATTCCCCTGCATGAAACAACAGGTTGCCACACATTGGGCAGGGATTCCCTCCTCAGCTCTGTCCTCCCAGCACAGACACGAGTCTGCAGGAGCCCTGCCACGTGAGTGTGTGTGGCCCTGACCTCAGAGCACAAAGGACAAACGTGCTGGAAGTTCTAGCAGGGAAGGAGTGACAGCTGTAGATGCTCTGACAGGGACCTAGTGACAGAGTTTATGTGTCAGTCACCACAGAGCCAACCTCATACTTAAGATGAACGTGTTATTTTATACATAATTCCATTCAGTAAGATTGATTTAAACTCAATGACAATGTCAGTGTGAAGATGCAGGTACAATCAGGAGTGGACTTTCCTCAGATCTGTGCTTAGTGCGGAGAGAATCTGGGTGGAAAGAGTGGTTAAACACATGGATGGGAAAGAGTGGAACAGGAATGCCTTCTGTTCTCAGGAGAATAGGGATTTATATTCTTTGTCTAAAATCACTTATTTGTACCATGTGTCAGGTCTCCCAGGTAGGAAAGGTCAACGTGGTGCCCAGTGAAACCCCTTGAGGGGCCTGTTCCTATGAACTCAGAACCATCCTGCTGACAAAAGTACCAAACACAGACAGAGCTTCCAGGACAGAGGGATTTGGGGTCAGACCACTCTCTGGGGTGAGCACAGCTCTAGTCCCTGCACTGTGTCCAGCATGTTCAGGATGGAACCTTTATTCATTCAGCCACCCATGACTACAGGAATGGATATCTACCACCCAAGGCCAACTGGACCCAGAAGTTTCTGTCAAGGGTCCCACATGTGAGTGTTGGCAAGGTGGAGATCAGGGGGAAGGTGTCTCTGAGGTCACAGGCCCTGTGGCCCTGGGTTGGGACAGAAGACTTTCCATCAGAGTGCAGCCTGGCTGGAGGTGTCACTGGGGTGACTGTGGGAGTGACAGCCCGGGGCTGAGAGCACAGGGAGGGTGTGTCTCATGTCCCCCATGGACCGTGAGCTCTAAAGGGAGCAGCACTGAGGCTGGGGTCCCAGAATCAAGGTACCGATCTGCCTCAGGCCCTGACTGGAGCTCAGAGTTGGAGTGGGCTGAGCTGCCCATGGGGACAGAGACTCCCCCTGGGATTCCTGAGCATCAGCCTTATCCCAGAACAGCAGGTGTTCAGAGCCCATTCTGGCTGCCCTGGTGACAGGACCCCAGTCACACTAGATGTCTCCAGTTTTCCTATTGAGGAGGATTCTGCCTTCTGGAAATTGTGACACTGAGGATGGCTGGGTGAGCCCAGGTTGACCCTGACTTTTGGAGGGACAGAGAAGCCTGGAATCTGCAAAGTCCCAGACACACTATTCACTCACTGGGAAGAGAGGGGTGTGTGTGTGTGTGTGTGTGTGTGTGTGTGTGTGTGTGTGTATGTGACCAAAAATTAGGCTACCTGACCCCTGTCCCTCTTATGACTTTGAAACACCCTGAGGGATAGTTCTCCATGGTGATTCTCTTTATAAAACTCCACTGTCATGATCCTGCATTTAGAAGTATGGATCTCAAAGATTTTTACTGGAAAAGGACTTATTTAAGCCAGGAGGGCTCATGTGAGAGCAAACCTGTTAATAATTCACTGAATTGGGAGTCCAGGTCCTGTTGAGTGACAAGAAATCTGTCAATTTTTTATCTCTGCAGACACAAGACCTACAGCTGTGGGGTTTTCAGGTGTCTGGAAGCAAGGGCAGGGCGGGGAGCATACAGCCCCCTCTTTCCTGCCCCACATCCCAGCCAGACCCACAGTCCCCCATGTCCCCAGATGTCTACCAGGGACTGAGAACAATATATTGCTGATGGTTTTCTGTGTGTGTGAAAAATCACTACAGCTTGGGACTTTATGAATCATGCAAAAATATTTCTGTGCTCGAATTACTATCCAGAGAATTCTTAGGAATGAGAATCTTGAGCATAAGATGACATATCTTAAAATATGCAGACGGTCCTGTGTCTGTGGATTCCTCCAAGACTCCCCATGGGTGGGGGCATCAGTTCATTCTGAAGCGGGTCAAACTCAGCAGATCCCATGTGCAAATACATACAGGTAGATGAATACATTCTTTTCATGAAATGTAATAACTTTATTTTCATATTAAAGAGACTTACTGGGGGGCTCCAGAGAGGCACAGTAGGTTGAGCTTCCGACCCTAGGTTTCTCTCAGGTCGTGCTCCCAGTGTCCTGAGCTCCAGCCCCTCAAAGGCCTCTGCCCTGAGCATGGATCTGCCTAAGACATTCTCTCCCTCTCCCATTGTATTCTCTCTCTAAAATAAATAAATAAGTCTCTAAAAAAAATAAAGAGATTGACTGGGAGTGTTGGCAACACAAAATAAAGCCTGGGGTGAGAGCAGGAAGGAGAATGTGGGGGGTTGCGAGCAACTGAATTTTCTGGTCATTCTTCTCTTTAGAGATGGACCCTGGAGACTGGGAAATACATCAAGATCATTTCCAGTTTTCTCGGAAATCCTGACATGGAGACATAGGTGAGACCGAAGACCCAGAGCGGGTCCTAAAGCCTGAGGGATGCAGGAGCAAAGAGGATTAGAGGAGGATATGGGGAGTGTTGCCAGGGAGAGTCTGGAGGATCCGGTCCAAGTTCACGTGCAGCTGGTTCAGAGAGAGGAGACTGTGTCTGTGACCAGGGTTATTGTCAATGTATCAGCTGTGGATACGTCAGTCGTGACACAAGGTCACACTTTATGGAATAACATGATAGAACGGATTGTGGAGGAATGTTTGCTGGGCAGTATGTTCAGCCGTAGACACAGAATTCAGTCCTGTCCATCTTCTCCAGATTGAGTGGGGATGTGCGGTTGGGCTCGGATATCTCATGTGTCTGTGTCTTCCTCGGATGCCCCCATTTTATGTCACTTTGCGTGCATTACATGACTCTTCCCCTTTCCCTGTTGAAGGATAGATCGTCGTGCCGAAGACAGCACCCCGCTATGTCTCTCCAGGTAAGTTTCTTACTGAAAAGCGGCTCAGAAACAAGATCCGTGGGTCCAGAGGTTTTAGACCCACTTCCTCCTTATCTGAGACGCTGTGAGGAGCAGTACTTACTCCCACCGCCGGGAGCTGTAGCCCAGTGATAGTCCGCCTCGGCCTCAGCCTGCAGCCCCAAGATGCGCAGAAGCCCTGCATTGGCCGAGGCGTCTTTGGAGCCGGAGAAGGGCCTGGGGACCCCGGAGCCCTGGTGCTTATCGGAGTCTGAGGAGTAGTACAGCAGACCCCGGCGAGGGCTCCCTGGCTGCTGCTAGATCCAGTAGATGTTAGAGCCGCCAACACTGATGTCCCTGCTCAGGGTGCAGGTGAGTCTGTCTGTGGTCCGAGATGCAGAGAGGGAGGGCGGCTGGGTCAGCACGGGCTGGGACAGGGAGCCTGCAAACACACACACTCATAAGATATTGGATAGGTTCAAAGTAAATTTTCTCTAGACTCGGAAGCAGAGGGGTGATGCAGGCTATTCCCCGAGGCCTGTCCATACCTGTGCGGTAGAAGAGCATCCCCAGGAAGTCAGGAGTCCAGGCCATGGTGACACAGACCCAGGTTCCCTAGTGGGCTGGGCTGCCCTAGGCCTCCTTTTCTCCTCCAGCCTCTGCCACATCAGGGGCTCTATATGCAAATATGGTCCGTCCAGTGAGTCCCTGCCCCTCACTTTCCCTGAGCCTGGTGCTGGAGCTCAGTTCACATCACACACTGAGGAGGATGGAGTTTGGCTTCAGCCCTGGGGCCAGCCCTGGGAGGAAGCACCTGCTGAGACCACACACAGGTCCCCTTGGGACACTCTGCCAGACCAGAGGGGACACAGCTGCTGAGTCCCATCAGGGAGCACAGGGCCCAGCCCTCAGGCCCAGACTTCTTTGATTGGTTCTCACTAATGAGCTGCTTTTTTAGCACAAGGCAGTCCCACAGCGCCACCTGCTGGTCCAGGGCACACATGTCACCAGGGTCCGAAGCCCTGAGAGTCCAGCTGGGGTCTGCATCTCACTGGGTCTGATTTCTAGATATGATGGTCCTTCAGGCCTGCTGATGATATGTTGAATCTCAGTGTCAGAAAGAGTCCTGGTCTATTTGAATATAAACCCATCCATATATTATGTGATATTTAATTAATGGAACATCTCTTTTGAATGGAGTTCAGAGACCAGTAGGGGGAGCTCTCGTGCCCACCACTCCTCGATTGCAGACCCAGCAGGAGGACAGACTTTGCAAGTCTGCATGCCTGTAACTAGTCCCTTCCTACCTCAGGAAGAGGAAGACTTCTTCCTGCCCTGGCAACAGCCCAGCCAATGAGAAATTGTCACAGCGCCACCAATGACAAGCCCTGTAATTAGAATTCCCTTTTACTCCCATAGACTTTTTGTCCCTCCCACACTCACCCTTTGCTCCATGAAAGAGCTTCCTTATCCTTTGTTCCCCGCACTTTCCTGTGGTTTTGCCATACCTTACCTGTCCTGGATTTCACGTTTTTGCTTTTCTTCAATAAACCCATTATCACTGGGGAAAATAAATGGCACATTTGTATTTAACGTACAGAAAGCAACTGAGGTGGCCAGTGACGCCTGCAGGAGATTCTAGAAAAAGCTGAAGGACCCGTATGTGCAACACCTGATGTCCCACACCAGGGGACAGTGGATCTGGTTTTGTTCGTTTGGTTTTTTGAATGTCCTGCAAGGGTTCTTCAGGGCATCAGTATAAAATGGATATATTCTAGGATATAAAAATGCTCAGTGATATGTGCAAAAGATTACAGTTTGGTAAAATTCACTAGATATGTAATTGTCCTAACATCTGTAGATTCAGTTGATTTGGTAATATAGGAAAATTAATAAATTTTATACACAACACTAGTGAATAACATGAAATTTTTCTCAAAAATTTAGATATATCTAAGTAAAGTGGGTGTTTTGTGCATATCTGTGTCATATATTTCTTGTTGGGATTTTTCCCCAGGTTTTACCAATTGCAAATAAGCAAATAATGTAATAACATCATCAATATGATCAACTTAAATATGATAAAATAATAAAATAAGATCCTTTTCCTACTGTAAATTCTTGTTGATTATGTCCTGCTTCCTAGCAAGACCAGTATTTTAAAGTCCTACTGCAGATATTATGACTGCCTCTTTAGACCAGACTAGAAACTCACATTTGCTCAAACTCCCCTTCATATCCACTTGTATCAACTCAGCAAATGTCCCCAGACTTGTTGCTGGATCTTTTGGAAATGATCCAGGATCTTCAGTAAAGAATGCAAGGTCTTTAGTAAAGAATGCAGTAAATAAACCCCTGTTGCCCTGAGGTCCTGTCTCCTCATAGCATTCACACAGAACTTTCACACAGTCAACCAATGGCTTAAATCCTTCAGGTGTTCCTAACTTCTTTTGCATAAACTATATCACATTAGCCCCACTGAGATGCCCTTTCGTGTGGTGATCACGCCTAGCTGCACACCCACCTGAGGCCCCTGTCCTGGTCCTCAGTGCCCTGGCCTCATCACTCTTCTGTCCTTGGACCCCCCTGGCCTCCACACCAGCTTCTCTGTCTGTTGGCAGTAGCTGGGCTTCATCCCCTGTTCCGAGTGAGGGCACACATGTTGGCACATTGGACTATCACGTAATAGCAGGACTCACACACATCATGGCTGGTAGGAACAGACACATATGTACTGTGGACGTATCTGATGTTGCACAAAATCATACAGAATGGACACTGCACCCATCCCCCACCACAGCCATCATCAATACGAGTGAGATATTTGATTACAACAATCCCTAAGCAGCACATAAGTAATCAGTCGTATATTGCCTCCCTTCATCTACTTCTCCCTGCAGAACCATCTCTCCTGTGAACACGGAGCCCACACACCCGTCATTCCTGCATCATGAGGTTTTCTGCCAGGACCTTTGTGGGATTTGGGGCTGAGGAGTTGAGACTGGACTTCCACGGACCACAGAGTTGATTTTGAGCTCGGTATTTAACACATTTGGACAAGTGATCATCTCACAGTCCCTTAGTCAAGTGAGCTGTTAGCAGGAATTCATCCAACTAAATCATATTCTTCAGTTTCTTTGAAATTCCACGTGTCTCCTCTCCTTAGCATTTACTCCACCATCTCCCTGCTCCCTGTGATTTCTTTACCCAAGACTAAATTTGCATGACAAAAGTTCAGGGATGCTTGCCAGAAGGTAATTCATGTTGATGGGATGGGGACTATTGAAGTGAATCCCTAGGTGAGGAGGTTGCCAAAGTCCCTCCCTCCTCCCCCAGATGTGTGGGTCTGGCCCACCTCTCAGCTCCCCATGTGAGGAAAGAACTGAATGAGGACACTCAGGAAGACACATGGATCTTCAACTAGAACAACGGTTCCCTTGGGATGATGCATCATCTCCATATGGGGTAGTTGTCTATGACCATACATCTATTCCACATATATGTTCCATCTCTGCTTCTGGTCAAGGACAAAGGTAAGTATGAGAAGGGCTAGGTGGAAACAAAAATAAGGAACAGATTCTCAGAAGGTTTATAGAGGAATGTGGTCCAGGGAAGGGCTGTGCCTCGTGCAGTTGACAAATGGGGAGAGAGGTCCCTCAAGGAATTCTAGGTGAAGGTAGGATTCTCCCCACCTCCTCTGGGAAGGACAGGTATAATAGAGTGGGGGAGGGAACTGGTGAATTACTCTTTGGGGCAGGATATCGGAGTTTTAGGATTGCCTTGGAGCAGGGAGAAAGTGAAACAAGGAAGAGTAGAAGTGAAGAGCATCTAAAGCAGAGAGAAAGGACCCCCTCTGTCGAATTCATTGCCAGTTCCCAGCACAGAGCCCCTGCCCCTCCAGAGCGGAGCTGTCTGAGGAAACTGCAGAATGTGGTGGAATGACTGACTGAAGGCATGAGGAAGCTGGACAGGCAAAGAGAACTTGCAGGATTGATCCAGTCACTAGGACACCTGGGTGGCTCAGTCGGTTAAACGTCTGCTTTCTCTTCAGGTCCTGATCCCAGGGTTCTGGGATCAAGCCCTCTGCCCCTGCCGCCGATCATGCTTGCTCTCTCTCTCACACTCTTTCTCTCTCTCTTTCAAATAAATAAATAAAATCTCTTTTAGAAAAAGAATAAATAGAGAATATTATAAGGAACTATTCCACAAAAAGGCATGAGATGAGATTAGCTTCACAAGAAAAAATAACAAACTTTCAGAGAGCAGAAAATTTTATTTGTTTCCTTCATATATGTTATTGAAAAGGATTGAAAAGCAATGGAAAATTAAAATTCATTTCTTTTTGACACTTTTAAGGAGGATCCATGCCCAATGTGGGGCTTGAACTCACGACTCTGAGACCTAGAGTTGCATGCTCAACTGACTAAGCCAGCCGGGTGGTCCCAGAAAAGTTAAATTCTTATAGAAACAAAATGGAATACTGATACAGACATCTGAAATATATTATAAGGGAAAAGGAAATTTGCAGGTCAGTATTAAGACATATTTTACGAATGATCTAAATACCATATCAACAGTGTGACTCCGATCTCACATCCATATGTTCATACACCATGACCGTATGTGATTTACTGCAGGCATACAAGTTGAATTCCACAGTAAAAAATTATTTTATATAAGATATCCTATTAATAAAGCAATAGATGAAAATCACATTATCTCACGAGACCTTGACAGACTCTTTGAGCAAATGGAAAGCAAAGTCCTAACAAAAACTACATAAAATAGAAACAGACAGACACATTTGACCCATGGTAACACACTCTCTCCCACACACCTAGAACTCAGTCCCCCAGACAGGAAGTTAGCTACTGTGGTGAGGGGGGAGGACCTTTCGACAAGATCAAGAACAGGCATAAGTGGCCTTAACTCCATGATTACTCAACATCTTTCTGCAAGTAATAGACAATGAAAGTGAACAAGAATAATCACTGTTTCGCTCTCAGCATTGATGGGAATAAAAAGGGAGTCATCCTAAAAGACCCAAATATATGATTACTCAATACTCCCCTGTTGGTGCAGCAGGGACAGAAGAAATCAGCCCACTGAGCAGAAAGAAAAGACATTCCTATGGAAGACTGATAGGATTACATGGGTCTGGAAACTTGTAGAAATAGGTAAATGATCAAGAATGGAGACCCCAGATTCCTCACAGTTCAGGGGGGGTTGAGCACCCTGGACCTGCCACCCCCAGTCCATGAACCTCAGTGTAGAGACCCTGCGTCTCAACCTGATGGGGGAGATGATCTTTCTGTGTCCTTGGGAGACCCTTTGTCTAGGGAGAGGCTGCTGTGAGTGAAGGTGGGGCAGGAGGAAAGGAGGAGCCCTCACCCCCAGGAGATGCCCTTGCATGGACTTGGCCCCATGATGGTGGCAGCAGGAGCACCAGAAGCAGAAGCCACGGGAAGAGCCTGAGCAGCCACTCGGTCTCCCCCTCCTGGCTGATGAGAAAGGGGCTCTGGTCCCAATTTCCACAGGCATGGAGTCTGTGTGAACCCTGAGATGCTCTCCCAGGAGGGGCACTGAGGAGCAGACTGTCCTCAGACCTCGGCCCAGTGATGGTCAGGGAGCCAGAGCTGTAAGACATGGAAGCAAAGAAAGGATCAGGGTCCCCAGAGGGACTTACATCATAATAGTTGTGGATTTGGGACCCCATACATGGGAGCTGTTGGTACAGGACACATATAGGACACTCCCGACGTGTCGGGACTCGCACGTAGGTAGACTGTGTTTTCTTGGTTCTTCCCCAACTGATGATGGACTCTGTCCACCGGCCATCCTGCCATGAGACCCAGAAATTTTTGCTCAATTTGAGAAATTGACAAAATCTGAGGATGCCAAGGACAGGGTTCCGGGACAAATTTAAGAGAATTTGAAATGAACCCACTCCACCCACTGTTCCCAAGCACCCCCACCTCGAACCTCTCCTTCCCACTCCCATTCTCAGTCCCTGCTTCCCCCAGGACATGAGGACTCTTACTTTCCTCCCTATCAACCCCTTGCCCAGAACTCCTCGTCTGACTGGGACAGAGTCCACAACCCCTGCCACATCCCACCTACATGCTCCCTCCTGTTCCTTCATTGTCTGTGCAGAACGGGGATGCCATTATGATACATGAGATTCTGGAGTTCCCTGTGAACCCCTCCAATGCTCCCACTCCACCCCACCAACCTCACCCCTCCTCATGATCCTGAGACACAGCTTTCCATGACAACATGTTTAGCTTCTGTGTCCTCTCTCTTCCCCCACACACTGTCAGCTCCCTGAGCCTGCAGACCCTTCCTGTCATGTCCACATATGTCCCACATCCCTAGACTAACATGGTAGGTGCTCAGTACGTGGTGTGAACGCACACTCACTGGACAGTGCTCTATCCGCCGTCAGACACAGGTGGACTCCCTGTCTCTGGTTCTGTCCTGACCTGTCACCGTGATATGGAATTGTCAAGCCCAGTGGTCAAGAAAGAATTCTTGAGACATTTAAAGTTGAAAAAAGATGATTTTACTAGAGCCCGGGGACAGGACCCATGGGCAGAAAGCTCACTGGCATTGTGAGGAGTGACTGATTATATACTTTTTAATTAGTGGAGGTGAGGGATAGTGTAAATCTCTAAGGAATTTGGAAGCAAGGCTTTCAGGAATCGAGGGGCTAGCTGCTGTGAAGACGAGGTGACTTCAGTCTTTAATAAAACTCACACATGAAGGCGCTAAGGCAGCCATGAGGTCCTTGAGGAAGGTCACACTCTGCATGGGTCAGGGATCTACCAGGGGCTGCAGCTGTAGATTTACTTTAAGCCACATTTCTCCTGCCTTTGTTTCCCTCATCAGCAGACTCTGTTACCCAGGCAACCTGCCCCTGGCACCCAGGAGTTTCTCCTCAATAGGAGAAAACCAAACAATGTCTTCCTGCTAAGAGAGGCTGGAGGGGCTGAATTTAAGAGAATTTGGAATACTTTATAGCCAATGTTCCTTGAGAGTAGTTCAGACTACAGATTAGACCAAACAAAGGAAGGAGCTGACTTGGCCAAGGAGGGGGAGCTGCACAGGGAGACCCGTTGCTGAGGGACAGCAGGGTTTTTTTTTGTTTTGTTTGTTTTTAAAAATTTTATTTATTTATTTGACAGAGAGAGACACAGCAAGAGAGGGAACACAAGCAGGGGGAGTGGAGAGGGAGAAGCAGGCTTCCCGCCAAGCAGAGAGCCCGATCCGGGGCTCGATCCCAGGACCTGGGATCATGACCTGAGCCGAAGGCAGACACTTAATGACTGAGCCACCCAGGCGCCCCGGACAGCAGGTTTTTGTCTCACTTCCCCACAGGCCGGGAGCACTGTGTGACCTTTGAGACTGCTGTCCAATGCTGAGCAGTAATACTCAGCCTCGTCCTCAGCCTGGAGCCCAGTGATGGTCAGGGTGCCTGAGCTGCCAGACTTGGAGCCAGAGAATCGTTCAGGGACCCCTGAGGGTCTGGTATCATCCAAATAGATAACGGTTTTAGGGGCTTTTCCTGGGAGCTGTTGGTACCAACTCACATAATAACCACCCCCGATGTTGGAGCTGCTTCCAGTGCAGGAGATGGTGACGGTCTGGCCCAGGGCCCCAGACACGGAGGGCGGCTGAGTCAGCACAGACTGGGCCCAGGACCCTGCAAGGGGGAGAGACACAGAGAGGGTGATGCTGGGGTCTAGACACAAGAAGAAGAAGCAGGCCCCCACAAGTCCTTCCAGGGCCACTTCCCTGTCCCTGCATCCAGTCACCTGTGCAGTGAGCGAGTAGGCTGAGGAGAAGAGGGGACCAGGCCATGGTGGAAGTCATCACCGATCCTGCCTTCTGTGAC
The DNA here is from genome assembly GCF_964656455.1 of Halichoerus grypus. Lineage (NCBI taxonomy): Eukaryota > Metazoa > Chordata > Mammalia > Carnivora > Phocidae > Halichoerus > Halichoerus grypus. The sequence goes on from NC_135724.1 coordinate 70,472,581, forward strand.
CCCACAGTTGTACGGAGCCCCCCTCATCTCCTCCTTCCCTTCTTCATCTTCTGAGAGTGGGAGGGCCTATTCATGCAAATGAGACCCCAACTCACTGACCCCTCCCTGGCCCTGGGTCAGGTCCTCTGCTTCAGCATGTTAGGGGGTTGGGCAGGGGAGGGGCCGTGTGGGGCCAGGGGTGGGGAGGTCCCAGCTGTGAGCCCTGAGCAGAGGGCACAGGCAGGGCCAGGTGGCAGGGCCCAGCTCAGATCACCCCTGACTCCTCAGAAATGGAACCAGAGTGCCCCTTGGTGTCCAGACCCAGACACACCATGGTGTGACTTGGTGACCAGGGCCCATCAGACACATGTCCACACACCCCCAAACTGTTTTGACCACTGTTCCCTGCATTAGGGCCTGACCAGGAGTCCTTATATGTCACCTCCCCTTAAGTGAGATTCACTATATGCCCTAGTAAGACTCTTCAGAGTGAATCTGTCCATGGTTCCCTTTTCTGTTCCTGGGTCAGGACTGAGATGGTGTCTCTACACTAACTCTTCTACATCAGGATCCAGAGCAGTGATAGGTCCCCATGGACACAGGGCCCCTTCTGTGCAGGATGCTGGGAATTTCCTCTTATGTGCCTTCTCCCTGATTTCCAGAGCTCTCCTTCTTCTGAGGCCACCACAGCACTGAGGAGATGGGGAGATCTTCTCTCCAGGTTGTGGGTAGAAGCTGTCACGTGTATTCCTAGAGGGTTACACACGGAGCATCTTTGTCACCCGTCACTCTTTCTCCCTGCTTGAAACAACAGGCCTCCACACACTGGCCAGGGATTCCCTCCTCAGCTCTGTCCTCCCAGCACAGACACGAGTCTGCAGGAGCCCTGCCACGTGAGTGTGTGCGGCCCTGACCTCAGAGCACAAAGGGCAAATCTGCTGGAAATTCTGGGAAGAAAAGAGTGACAGCTGCAGATGCTCTGACAGGGACCTAGTGACAGAGTTTATGTGTCAGTCCCCACGGAGCCAACCTCATACTTAAGATGAACTTGTTATTTTATACATAATTCCATTCAGTAAGATTGATTTAAACTCAATGACAATGTCAGTGTGAAGATGCAGGTACAATCAGGAGTGTACTTTCCCCAGATCTGTGCTTAGTGCAGAGAGAATCTGGGTGGAAAGAGTAGTTAAACACATGGATGGGAAAGAGTGGAACAGGAATGCCTTCTGTTCTCAGGAGAATAGGGATTTATATTCTTTGTCTAAAATCACTTATTTGTACCATGTGTCTAGTCTCCCAGGTAGGAAAGGTCAACGTGGTGACCAGTGAAACCCCTTGAGGGGCCTGTTCCTATGAACTCAGAACCATCCTGCTGACAAAATTACCAAACAGAGACAGAGGTTCCAGGACAGAGGGATTTGGGGTCAGACCACTCTCTGGGGTGAGCACAGCTCTAGTCCCTGCACTGTGTCCAGCATGTTCAGGATGGAACCTTTATTCATTCAGCCACCCATGACTACAGGAATGGATATCTACCACCCAAGGCCAACTGGACCCAGAAGTTTCTGTCAAGGGTCCCACATGTGAGTGGTGGCAAGGTGGAGATAAGGGGGAAGGTGTCTCTGAGGTCACAGGCCCTCTGGCCCTGGGTTGGGACAGAAGACTTTCCATCAGAGTGCAGCCTGGCTGTGGGTGTCACTGGGGTGACTGTGGGCGCGACAGCCTGGGGCTGAGAGCACAGGGAGGGTGTGTCTCATGTCCCCCATGGACCTTGAGCTCTAAGGCAGCAGCACTGAGGCTGGGGTCCCAGATCAGCCTCAGGCTCTGAATGGAGCTCAGAGTTGGAGTGGGTTGAGCTGCCCATGGGGACAGAGACTCCCCCTGGGATTCCTGAGCATCAGCCTCATCCCAGGACAGCAGGTGTTCAGAGCCCATTCTGGCTGCCCTGGTGACAGGACCCCAGTCACACTAGATGTCTCCAGTTTTCCTATTGAGGAGGATTCTGCCTTCTGGAAATTGTGACACTGAGGATGGCTAGGTGAGCACAGGTTGACCCTGACTTCTGGAGGGACAGAGAAGCCTGGAATCTGCAGAGTCCCAGACACACAGTCTACCCTATGACCCCTTTTTGGTCATTTTTATTGGTCATTTCTCCACACGCTCACATCCCGGCCTCGCCTAGAGGAACAAGAGATGCCGAAACATCGACAGTGCTCGTCTCAGGACGATGTGGCTATGCGACATTTTAATTTTTTTTCTTTTTGGTTATCTGTATTTTCTATGTGTTTTACAATGAACATTGTATCTTGTACCAAGTATGAAAAAAGATAATCAGCTTAAAAAGTATACCTCTTGGGTTTTTTTTTTTTATTTTTTTTAAATTTTATTATGTTATGTTAGTCACCATACAATACGAAAACAATGGATCGTGGATCACCACATCAAAAACCAATCATGTATTGTATGATGACTAATTTTTTTTTTAAAGATCTTATTTATTTATTTGACAGAGAGACACAGCGAGAGAGGGAACACAAGCAGGGGGATTGGGAGAGGGAGAGGCTGGCTTCCTGCGGAGCAGGGAGCCTGATGCGGGGCTCGATCCCAGGACCCTGGAATCATGACCTGAGCCGAAGGCAGACGCTTAACGACTGAGCCCCCCAATTGCCCCTACTTCTTGTTTTGAAAAAAAAAAAAAACAACCAACACTACGGAGATGAGCACTTCATCAAGTGAGGCGTTCCTGGGTCATGTGTGTATACAGCACGCCCTGGCGGGGGGCGGGGGGGGCGCTGCCACTGCAGGTCCCAGGGTTGTGGCGACCCCAGGGCTCTGTGAGTCAGGCAGCCGGAGTTAAGTCCCCTTGAGTGTGAAATGGGATGAGGGTGTGCCCACCTCACAGGATCAAAGGCATGGAGGTGCAATTTCTGGCACAAGGTACGTGCTCAAGCAAGTCTGCTTCTTCCTCCATCAGCGGCTCCCAGAGTCAGAGCCTGCAGCTGGTCAGCTTCCTCATGCCTGCTGAAGGAAAAGGATTGGCTTTGCCCAAACTGGGCCCATCCAGGTCCATCCACAGCTGCTGGTCCCTGGTGCTGTTGGCAGCCGCCGCTTAACCAGCTCTGGCTTGGAATCGCTGCCGCCCCTGGAATTTTCCCGTGCTCCCCAGAAAGACCCTGGCTTCTCATCAACACTACCTCTTGACCCTCTTCTCCATATAACCTGCGTCCCCTCTGCCCAGATTGGGTCCCTTCTGCATAAAGAAGGGCTTTCAGTCTTCCTGGGGTTGCTCACTTTTAATAACAATGACAGTAGTGTCTGCCATTTATTGACCCTGCATGGGCCTGGGCTTACATCCTCTCTCTCTCAGCCGCAGCTCTGCAGGGCGTGTGGTAGTGTTCCCATTCCACAGGTGAAGCTCAGAGAGGTGAAGGAACCCCTGCCAGGTCACACAGCTGGTGAGTGGCAGCCCTGTGTGGCTCCCAAGTTTCTCCCCCGTACCACCCTGCCTGCTTAGTTAGCTGTCTCCATCCCGGCTTCTACTTCAAAAGGCAGACATTCTCCCACGTGACTCTAATGTGCAGCCAAGTTGGATAACCATTGTGTTTTTTCAAAAGACTTTATTTGTTTGAGGGCGCCTGAGTGGCTCAGTTGGCTAAGCGTCTGCCTTTGGCTCAGGTCACGATCCCCCGGTCCTGGGATCGAGCCCTGCATCGGGCTCCCTGCTCGGCGGGGAGCCTGCTTCTCCCTCTCCCTCTGCTGCTCCCCGCTGCTCATGCTCTCTCTCTTTCTCTCTCTCTCTCTCCCAAATAAATAAAATTTTATTTATTTGGGAGAGAGAGGGAGAGAGCACAAGCGAGGGGAGGGGCAAAGGGATAGGGAGAACCATACTTCCCACAGAGCGCGTTGTTATAAAAGCAGTGATTCTCAGCATTGACTATGGAATCGCCTGGAAAGATTTTCTAAATGTCAGCAGTGGGGAGGGAAGGGTGGATTTGGGGGCAGGGGAAGTAGGTCGTGACTGGAAGGGGATACTTAGGACTTCTGGGGTGGTGGTAATGTTCAAGTTTTTAATCTGGGTGCTGAAGACTTGGGTGTGGTCACTTCTGTGAAAATTGTTGCATTGTACGTTTATGATTTACGTCCTTTTCTATGCGTATGTTATTCTATAGTAAAAAAGAAATTTAATTAAGGAAATAAAAAAAAGCAATTGTCATCAGCTACTTCCCTGTCCCCTGGGGAAAGGTGCAGTCTGGGGCTCTGGACTCATCATCTTGAGGATGCTTTTCATAGCCTCAAGCAGCGGTTGGCCTTTGAGTGTGCGCCTGTCTTTGGCAATGAGCGCATCTGTTTTCTTGCTGCTGCTGAGTCTCGTTGGGCTGGAGCCATGCTGAGCTCCAGAATGCCCACTCTTGCTGTGGCGGAGGTACTCATCAGGCCCCATGGCGAGGGGCTACAGCTGCCCCCTCCCCACAGCTGGATTTATACAACCCCACACAGCCCAAGTCCCAGGACCTAGGGCAGCAGGGAGGTCAGCAGCTACAGCCCAGCACCTCCTGGGCCCAAGCCGTGAGTCCTCTGCTCACTTCTGCCTTGTAGCATAATCCGAGTCACTGGACACGGGTTCTCTGCTCTTCACTTACAGACTCTCCGGTTTTCAGCCGGGCCCACGGATGTGTGAGATGAAGACTATTATTTCCCATGGTCCTTTGCAGCTAGATGTCATCACGTGACTCAGTTCTGGCCAATAGAATGTACGTGAAGTAGTCTGCACAATTCTGGGAATTGCCCTAAGACGAGGAGCGCGCTTCTTTTCCCTCTGTTCTTTCCCGCTACTTGGAATATGACATGGAAAGGATGAGTTCCAGCAGCCATATTGTGCCATGGAGCAAAAGACATGCTTGAGGATAAGAGAGCAACGTGACGGGAGCTGGGGTCCTCTCTCTCTCTCTCTCATCTTCTTTGCCCCATGGAGCACCCTGTTGGCTGTGAACGGACTCCCTCAGGGCCTTTAACATGAGGGAGAAATGAGCTTCTACCCTATCTGAACCAGTAACATTTGGGGCTCTCCATTCCTGTCAACCCAACTGAGTCCTAACACTCAGGGCTTCGGACTTGATCTTTGGCCTGAGTTCCCATCCAGTGAGAGAATGAGGGTCCTGGCTTGCTCCTCCTACAGACTGGGGCTCTGCCCCCACCCCATCTCAGGGGCTGAACCCTGCCACCTGCTGGTGCACCCCATCCATGCTGCCGGCAGGATTTTGTGTTGCTGGGTTTGTCTCTTGCCAGGATGGAGGACAGCCTATCACTCCAGTTGCTTTCTTGGAGTGAGCCCTGCTTCCCTCTCATCCCCTGACCCTTGGCTCCTGCCCTGTGCCTGACAGCCTGGCCACTCTCTGGACAGCTACCGCAGGGCCAGTGCCTATAATGCCTTCCCCAGGGGACAGGTCCAGGAGCAGCCAGTTCCTGAGGTATAAAGACAATGGTACCTTCATTTATTCATTCAACAGATACTCACTGGGGACCCAACAGTAAGTAAGATGAGGGGGAGAGGCCGTGCTGGTGCAGCGGGTACAAGCACAGGCTATAGAATGAGAATACCAGACGCAGCACTGGACCCCATCACAAGAATTTTCAGGGGTTTCCTTTAAGAATATGCCCATGACCTTGGCTACCTGTGCAAGCCTGCACTTCTCTGGTCCTCAGCTTCCCATCTAAACGTGACAAGGCTGAATTGGATGATGTTTAAGATTCTGGGCAGGTCCAGGGTGTCTGGGTGGCTCAGTTGGTTAAGCGACTGCCTTCGGCTCAGGTCATGATCCCGGAGTCCCGGGATCGAGTCCCACATCGGGCTCCCTGCTCGGCGGGGAGTCTGCTTCTCCCTCTAACCCTACCCCCTCTTGCGCTCTCTCTCTCTCTCACTCTCTCTCTCTCTCTCAAATAAATAAATAAAATCTTAAAAAAAAAAAAAAAAAAAAGATTCTGGGCAGGTCTGTCCTCCTATGAAGGGAGAAAGGGCCCCGGAGCTCTTCAGCCTGGCTTCGCTGCTCACGGGCTACTGCCTGACTTGGGGCCATAAAGCAACTCCCGTTTATTTATTATGATTCCATGAGTTGACCGGAGCTCATCTGGACAGTTCCAATGACAGCACCCTTAACCAGTCTGACTTCAGTGTGCTCGCATCGCCGTGGGGATAATCACATGTACCCAGAATCCTCGCAGAATTCATGAGATAATCCCCTGGGTAACTGAGAGTAAATGAGGGAAGTTTCTCTTTATAGAAATAATCCAGCTAATAAATGAAGAAGAGATGATGAAATGTCACCATGTTTAACCCCCAGGGAATTACCGGGTCTAGGCATCGAGCATCAAGAGCTGCCAATGTCATAAGAAGGAGGCCAACTAGACATTATGTCCTTCCTGTGGGAGAACACACCTACTATGAAGTAGTCTTGCCAAAAAAAACCCCCGAAAAACAAAACAAAACAAAAACCCAAAACAAAACCCAAACCTTCATCTGATCAAACCTCTAGACTCAAATACAGGAAATATAGAAAACAGAGCAATACACTAAGCTACATTATGGCTTTGCAATTGTCAAAATCCAGACTCGGGACAATCTACAGGATACATGACGCCTTCTTCAATGATAAGTTGCAGGGGAAAAGAGAAAGATGAAAGAGGAACCTATGGATTAGAAGAGATTTAAGAGACATCAACCAATCACAACTGAGTGCATCTATTTCCATCTTGATTGTATCAGACTGTTGAAAATGCTTTTTGACAAATAATGAATCATGGAACAGTACATCAAAAACTAATGATGTAATGTATGGTGATTAACATAACATAACAATAAAAAAAAGAAAATGCTTTTTGACATGACAACATTGGAAATTTGAATAATGAATATGTTATGATATTAAAGGATCATTGTTTTAAGAAAGACACAGAGAGATAATATGTGAATAACAATTGACAAAGTACAGAGAAGCACCCAGCAGCAGGGACCTATTATGAAATACGACTGGGAGTGGGGAGAAGAGACTGCTGGGAGTCTTAACCCCAGCTCGGCCATTAGCTCATTCGAGTCCCTTCACTTCCCCAGGCCTCAGTTTCCCCATCTATGAAATGAAGCCGATGGACCCAATGTTAGCTTTGACCTCCTTTTGCTTTGTCTTCACATGGGCAGCCCCAGGAGCCTTTCCTTAGTACCCGTATCCACCCCACCCTGTGGCCATAGGAGCATAAAATCAGCAGGATGGGCAGAAGCCCAGAGATGTTGGCCCCTGCAGAACCTAGAACAGAAGAGGCCATCTCCCTTGGAGGATCAAGCTGCGTGATCCCAGGTGGGATGTTTTCTCCAGGAGAGAAACCTCTGGAGGACTTCACTTACCCATGAACCATGGGCATGAGTTATCTGCTCACTGGCTGCTTTGACCTTGTTCTGATAACTGGGCGTTCTGGTGAGTTCTCTTAGGTCTGGTTATCTGCTGAGGACTCCAGTGGAGGTGGGGTGCTGCTGCCTCTTGACACAGTCCCATGGGCACAAAGGGACCATGCACTGAATGGCGATAGGTCACTTGGCCCTTGATTCCTTGGTGCTGGCCTCTGCCCACTTGCCCTTCAAGTACCATCACTATGAGAGTGTCAGTCCTAACACGGAGCCTCACACAGTGTAAATGCTCAGCAAAAAAAGAGGGAAGACTTCCTTCCTGGACCTTCAGCAATGCTTAAAATTCTCTTGAAACACCAGGAGCTTTATCTTCAGAAGGTTCAGCTGAAATGCCCACCACCTGCTAGCAACACCAACCAGTTTAACACATAAACTGAATAAGACCCCAGCCCCAAAGAGAAAGAAAGACAATGCTGTTAAAATGAGCAGTACAGAGTAACAACTAAACCCACCATGTTGGTGTCAAACCTGGGTTCAAATCCTTGCTCTACCTCCCACTAGTTCTGTGACCTTGGATGAGTTACTTAACCTCCCAGCATTAAAATGAAAACTGTTGGTGCCCAGCAACCCACACTTCCTGTATACGGGCCGCTGCTGGCCTCTAGTGGCCACTGGATAGATTGCACAGCGAGTTGGCCTGAGGACAATGACGAGAGTTTTTCCCCACTTGGGCATCGGCCTGACTTGGGGGTTCTCAACCATGACAGACCTACACCTCCCTTTTCATAAAATTATATTGTGTGTAACTGTAATATACCGACCCAGGTATTGACATATACTAAAAGACATATTTATAGTGTACGATTTGATAATTTTTGACATATGTATATACCCCTGAATCCACCATCGTAATCAAGATAGTGAACATCTCCTCACTCCCAAAAGTTTCCTTGTGCCCCTCAGTTAGTCCTCCCTCTGCCCCTTCCTGTTCCCCCATCCCCAAGCAACACTGATCTGCTTTCTGTCATTCTAGATTAGTTTACATTTTCTGGAGTTTCTCATAAATGGAACCATGCAGTATATGCCTCTTTCTTTTTGGTCTGGCTTCTTTCAGCATTATTTTGAAATTTACCCATGTCGTTGTGTGTATCAGTAGGTCATTCCTTTTTGTTGCTGAGTAGTATTCCATTATACGAGTGTACCACAATGTGTTTATCCATTCAGAAAGGTGGTAAATTTAAACATCAATAATAATGCCCTAAATAGAAGAGAAACTGAAGGAAAGTAATAAAATAATGGGTAAGTTCTGTATAAATGCTCAGGCATGATCACACTGGAACATAAAGATGTAGTCAGATACTTCACCTATACATACAGTTACAACATGAACCCACTTTGCTCCAAAGCCCAGGGGTTGGCCACTCCGAGGGTAAACTGCTGAGTGGCCTGATGCATGGGGGCTGAGAGTGGGCGGAAAGGGTGGACACAGGCAGATTTCAGCTCAGTGGAAAGATGTATTTCTCACAGGGCTGACCATCAGGAAGGCATGTTTCCTTTTAAATGATCAGCATTGACACAGCTAGATCTAACCCTAAACATCCACGCTCTTGACTAACAATGTTCAGGCCCCAGAGAGATACTTCACATCTTACTCTAGATAGATGGGGGCGGGGGGCGGGGAATGCATCTGCATGGAAAGGTTTAATGAAAGCTTAACAGGACCCCTGCTAGGTAATATCTCAGATTGCAGAGAGACTTTGAGCAGAGAAGTACTTAGGTAAGAGAAAAGACGAATTAATGAACTTGTCAGATCTTTCCTCTCGGCCTGAATGCAATAGATTTGAACACAAAGAAATGTCCTTTTCTAGTAGTACTGAGTGTACAATTTCTCCTTGCTTCATGTGCCTATTCGCGGTTCTGGGGGTACACATGAATTTGTACAGTATTTGCCTCCGTTGTAAATGGAAGCTGAGGAAATGTTTGCACTATCACATAAATCACATTACACATTACTCAAGTTTGTATATATATCTAGACTTTAAACATAACAATACTAATTCTTTACATTGGCAGCGAGATGGACATTGAATGCTAGAATTATGAATTTTAACGTTTTCATTGAAAAACTTACTTATTGGGATGCCTGGGTGGCTCAGTCAGTTGAGCGTCTGCCTTCGGCTCAGATCATGATCCCAGGGTCCTGGGATCGAGTCCTGCATCGGGCTCGCCTGCTTCTGCCTCTCCCTCTCCCTGCCTCTCCCCCTGCTTGTGCTCTCTCTCTCAAATAAATAAAATCTTTTTAAAAAAAGAAAGAAAGAAAGAAAAGAAAAAGTTACTTATTTGGGGGGGCACCTGGCTGGCTTCAGTCGATTAGAGCATTTGACTCTTGATCTCGGAGTCATGAGTTTGAACCCTACATTGGGGTTAGAGATTACTAATAATTAATTAACTAAATAAAAGTTACTTTTAAAAAAGATTGATTTATTTGAGAAAGAGAGCGAGAGAGAGAGAGAGAGAGAGAGGGAGGGAGAGTGTGCAAGCGAGCGGGGGGCAGAGGGAGGGGGAGAGAAATCCTCAAGCAGATTCCCTGCTGAGCAGAGCTGAAACAGGGCTCAATCCCAGGACCCTGAGATCATGACCTGAGCCAAAATCAAGAGTCCAACGCTCAACCCACTGAACTACCCAGACGCCCCCAAATTTACTTATTTTTAAATAAAAATTTAAATGAAGTGTATAATTTAAATAAAATTTAAGGTAAATTGTAAAAATTAAGTTACTTAATAAAATTTAATTCAGGGACACCTGGGTGGCTCAGTCGGTTAAGCGGCTGCCTTCAGCTCAGGTTGATCTTGGGGTCCTGGGATCAAGCCCCACTTCGGGCGCCTTGCTCAGCAGGGAGCCTGCTTCTCCCTCTGCCTGTTGCTCTCCCTGCTTGTGCTCTCTCTCTCTCTCTCTGATAAATAAATTTTAAAAATTTAAAAAAATAAAATAAAATTTAATTCAGCTTTTAAAGAGTAGAATCATATATTTGAAGTTGTGTCTATTCGATATAAAAATTTGATATTTACTAATACTCATCTGTACTTTGCCTTTTGAATTATTAGATACTTTCCAATATGTAAAAAGCCTAACTTTGGGGGAAAACATTGGAAAAAACTAATAAAACATTTTGACACAACTTTCTATTTTTGATGAAAATATATTTACGTTTTTGTTCTTTGAATACAATTGTGTTTTTAGTCCTTCAATATTTTTTTAAAACTTTGTAATCGTAATGTAATTAGTGATTTTGCTGAAAGGAAAAGAAGAAAAATAAATTTCATAGACTAGTCATCATCATTGATGAATTAGGTATATGTTTATGAGTCATTCGAACATTGTTTTTTGTTTTTATTTGAGAGAGACAGCACGCGCTTCAGGGGGAGGGTGGGCAGAGAGAGAGAGGGAGAAGCAGGGTCCCCGCTGAGCAGGGAGCCCCATGCTGGGCTGAATCCCAGGAAGCAGGGATCATGACCTGAGCCTGAGCCGAAGGCAGATGCTTAACCAGGCAGATGCTTAACAGACTGAGCCACCCAGGCACCCCTCCTTCCAAGATTGTTAGCGCCAGCCGCAATGTCCTGCTGCCCTGCTGGGAAGGGGAGTCTGGAGGCAGAAGTACAGGGCAGCACTGTCTACCTAAAAGCTCTTCCTACCTTCTTACCGTCAGCCCCTGCCCTCCAGTTTCAGAGGGTAGAGTGGCCACCAGTCACAGAACTTTCCTTTGCCTCCTTTCTGCTACAGTTGGTGGGAGTGTCTCTCAGACTTCGTTGGTGATGAATGACGCTCAGATGGGCCACCTTCATGGGGAGATGACAGGTTGTCTGGTCACCACTTCCCAGAGGGTTAACCCTACGCTCTCTACCAGGCAGGTCTCTCTTGGCTGCAAATGACAGAAACTCACCTCTGCAGGAAGGGACGTTTAACGAATCGTAGGATCGCAGGAAGGGCGAGAGCGTGTTTAGGTCTCAGAAAGGGTGGACTCTAGGATTGGAATCTTGTCTGGACTCTGCTCCCTCTTCGGGGAGGTTTATCCTCTCAGATGGGCTGTACCCACATGATTCCACACTGTCAGCTTCTGGCCTCGCCCTTGAAGGCTTCCCGTGGGAAGCTGAGCTCCTCCCCTTAGTTTCAATTCAAAATGTAGTAGTGGGGCCCTAGGCACACCCTGTCCCCTGGAAGACAGGGCCCTGTGACCAGCAGTCTCCACTACTACCCCACGGGGGAAGGAGCTCCCCACAAAGGCAGTACCATTCACTGAAGGGAAGGGAGGTGGGCAGCCAGCAGGACCAGAGCAATCTGCCTGCCTCACCGAGTGATCTTCATCACAGTTATCACCGGTCCTTCCAGACCCGTCTGTACTTTCTGCAGGAAGCTTGAATGGGCCTCAGTTTGCATGGTTAAGACCAGAGTATTTCCAGGAGAATGATGACGTCACACAACTGGGATTCCAGAGGGCAGGCTGGCCCAGCACTCCCACCTTCTTTAGAACATGGGGAGCTGTGAACTGGGCGGGGTTAGAGTATAGCTCATGTGGAAGAGACTTTGTTCTACTGACTCTCGAGGAAAGCCCTGGCCTTTCTGGGACCTGGGGTCAGAGAAGGCTAGGAGAAAGGTAAGCTTTGGAAGGGGAGGTGGGAATGCACCAGCCAGAAGGACTTTATTCCCCCATGGAAACCCCAAGAGGGGACTTCATGGGCAGAGACAGAACTCCCTGCTTCCCAGAGCTCAGTGACACCTGTCTCTGAAGGAACCTATGGAGTCAGGGTAGAGTAGGGTTGCATGAGACATACTTATACTAAACAATTATTGGTGGCTTGTCTGAAATTCTAATGTAATCGAGCATCCTGTAATTTTATTTGCTAAATCTGGCAACTCTAGGGTGAGAGAGAGAAGCAAAAGAAAGTTCACAAGCTCAGGCTGGTATGGAGTGAGTCTTAGAAGATATCTGTGAGGTAACAAGGCCATCAGGGTAGCCATCTTGTCCAAGCAGAAGTTGCCTGACTCTGAAGCCCGTGGATGGAGGAACCCAGGCCTTTGCCCTTGGGAACATACACTTAGTTCAAGGGGAAAGATACACACACACACACGCACGCACGCACATGCACACACACACACACACACACACACACACTTACTGACAGAAATAGCCCCATTTTTTGCTTTCATTGCATTGACAGTTTTGAAGAATAGAGGCCAGTTATTTTATAGATTTTCCCTCAGTTTGGCTTTGTCCAACATTTCCTTGGGATTAGATACAAGTTATGCGTCCCTGGCCAGAATACTATATAAGCGCTATGTGTCCTTCTTAGGGTATCACTTCTAGAGGCATATAATCTTTCTCTGTCTTTCATTGGTGGTGTTAATTTTGATTGCAGGTTCCAAAACCTGTCCGGTTTCTTTGCCGCATAGTTGCTGTTTTTCCCATGCAACTAATATAGGATCTGTGGGGAGACACTCTAAGAGCATGCGTAGATCCAGTTCTTCATCAAGCTTCCCACCACCTCAGATTTAGCATCCATTGATGATTCTTGCTCAAACCAATCTTTGATGGTAGTAGAATGATGATTTTCCAACTTCATGGCTACCTCCACATTTATCACTCACCCTTTTATTGTCAGGAAGAGTCCCCCCATCCCCTTTATGTGTCTATTTATTACTCTTAAGGACTCAGGGATTCCTATCTCATTCAATAGATTATAATCTATCACTATCTTTATTTGGATGGTCAGATTGTCCCAGACTACCTTAGAAACCATTGTGCATTAGTTCTGCAGATATGACACCAAAAGCACAAGCAACAAAAGAAAAAATAGATAAATCAGTCTTCATCAAAATGTAATTCTTCTGTTTCAAAGAACACCGTCAAGAAAGTGAAAGGCAGCCCACAGAATGTGAGAAAATATTTGCAAATCATGTATCTGGTAGAGAACTTTTACAACTCAATAATAAAAAGACAAATAACTAAAAAATGGGCAAAGGATCTGAATACTAGACATTTTCCCAAAGATCTACAAATGGCCAATGAGCACCTGCAAAATCACTAGCCACCAGGGAAATACAAATCAAAACCACCACATGATACCACTTCACACCGATTAGGGATTAAGATGAGAAGATTTTTGATCAGAAGGTGTTGGTGAGAATGTGAAAAAAATTGAACCTTCACACGCAGACACTGCTGATGGCACAGCCAAAATGTCTGGCAGTTCCTCCAAAGTTTAAGATTTATTTATTTATTTATTGGAGGGGTGGAGGGGTGGAGGGAGAGAGGATCTCAAGCAGACTCCCGGCTGAGCGTGGAACCCCGCCCTGGGCTCCATCCCACGACCCTGAGATCATGACCTGAGCCAAAATCAAGAGTCGGATGCTCAAATGACTGAGCCACCCAGGTTCCCCAGTTCCTCCAAAGTTTAAACTTTAAGTTACTATATGACTCAGCAATTCCACTCCTCGGTATATGCCCAAAGAAATGAAAACATTTGTCCACATGAAAACTTGTACGTGAATGTTCATAGCACCGTCATTCATAATAGCCCCAAAGTAGAAACAACCCACATGTCTATAAAATGGTAAGTATAGAAACAGACTGTGGTCTATCCATACAATGGAATATTATTCAGCCATAATGAGATCCTGATACATGCTACATCATGAATAAATCTTGAAAACATTGTTAAGTGAAAGAAGCCAGACACAAAGGCCACACAGTGTATGACTCTATTTATGTGACATGTCCAGAAGAGGCAAATCTATAGAGATAGAAAGTAGATTTGAGGTTGCCAGAGGCAGGAGGGAAGCGGCACAGGGAGTGACTGCTAAGAGGTATGGGGTTTCTTCTTGGGTTGATGAAAATGTTTTAAAATTGACTATGGTGATAGTTGTAAAGCTCCGCAAACACACTAAAGGACTATTGAATTGTACACTTTAAGTGAAGTGATGGTATGGCATAGTGAATTGTGTATTGTGAATTTTATCTCAATAAAGCTGTTACCAAAAATAATGTTCCAGATTTGGCCAGTGGGTGCCCCTTGGAGCTGATTCTCTTGTCCATTTGACATGCTCCGATCCATATTTTGAGTGTTTCCTTACTTTCCAGCACAAGATAATCCGGACTTACCTCATGCCCTTTCCTACTCCAGCCTAGGAATCAACCTTTTCCCCAGAAGTCCTGCTTCCTGTTTGGGGGAAATGCAAAACCAAGATCGTATTTCCTTTAATCATCATGACAGCCTTATTAAGTAGGTATTAGCGTATCTTCCTTTTACAAATGAGGCCCAGAGAGACCCAAGTAAATTGTTCAAGGTCACACAGCAGCCCTGTCTTTGAAAGTAGGCAATGTGAATCCAGAGCCCTTGCTCCTCACTCCTCCCCCTACACAGAGAGAGTGTGAAGGTGAAGGTTATTTCTACAGCGAGGTCACTTTTACTTGCTTTATGATATGCACCTTTGAGTGGAAATCAAAGTGTAGAACCCATAAACAGCTTCCTAGGACTTGCACAAGGCAGGGTATGCCCTTGGGAAAAGTCATGTGTCGTGTATCTGGGGGTGTGGGGTTGGGGGGCGTTCACCGTCCAGTGTCCTAGCCCTTCCCCTGCAAGCACATGCTCAAATCCACACACACAAACACCAGTGAAGTGCAGTTCTCATTAATCTCCTTTGCCATCCTCTCCCCCCACACTGTACCCAAATACTGCCCACAGCTAGGTGCCCATTACAAGCGTGAGAATAGCTAAAAGGGGTGAAGATATATAGATGGAAGGGGATCAGCCTTGGTTGTTCGATGTTGACACCGGGCAATGGGTACATGAAGATTCATGATACTATTCTCTCTTATTTTGTAAATATTTAAAGGTTTCTGTAATAAACAAGTATACAATAATAAATGAGAGGAAAGAGAAATAGCCAGGTGGGGAGCTCTGTGTGAGCGAGGACATATGGCTGCTCTCTCCAGATTCCTCAGGCACTCAGAGAAGACCAGCGGCACATCTGGGAGAGCCTCAGAACCACGGACCCTCGACAGCACCTTCTCCCCTCCAAAGATGATGGGGACACTCCTCATGTCCTTGGTCAGCTGCCTCATTGCCATAAGTCAGGCCAGCCTCATCGATCGCTGTGACTTGGCCAGGGTGCTGTACAAGGAGGACTTGGATGGGTTTGAGGGCTACTCCCTCGCTGACTGTGAGTGCTGCTTCTCACACTCCCCCCTCCCCCATTTCTCCTCCTCCTCTGGTCATGCCCTAGGTGGCCATCTTTCTCTCTGTCATTCATCTTTCAAAGCCAAGTTCAAAAAGCAGCCCTCCCCAAGAAGCCCTTCCCAACATTCCATATTCGGTCCACAATTATTAACTGAGCACTTACTATGTACCGGGAACTATTTTCGATGCTGGGGATAGAGACATCAACAAAGCCCCTTCCTCCACAGTGTTCACATTCTAGGGGAAGAGGCAAGCAAGAAGCAAACACACAACTATATATGATAAAGGTTATGCAGAAGAATAAAGCCAGGGCAGTGATAGGTAATGTTGTCCTAGAAGGGGAAGTCGAGGAGGTGACATTGAGTAGCACTGGTCACCCAAATGTCTGGGGAAGAGCATTCCGGGCAGAGGGAGCAGGCAGTGCAAAGTCTTCATCCTACTCCGTGGTAGGGATAACTCCCTTTCGCCCAGAATTTGTGCACACCAGTCTTGTGCTATCTTTCTCCTTTTATCTTGTTTTGTGGCTTTTTAAGGTATGTATCTTCATTCTCCTACTGTAGGCCCCTTGAAGGCAGCATCTACATTTGACCCAGCTAGATGTCCGGCACTGGGCTTTGCACAGTTCCCGGCACACAGTAGGTGATCATTAAGTGCAGGAAGCATGGATGGACAGATAGGTGATGAGTGGTTGTACTGAGGGGCGGGTGGGTTGGACAAAGGGTAAGGGGAGAAGCACATGGGTGTTTCTAGCCCACTTGCCCCATCCAGCCTCTTAGGCCTTGTTCCTTTCTTCTGCTTCCTGATCTCCCTCTCTCCTCCATCCCCTTCCTCCCTCAGCTCGGCACCCTCTGAAAACCCTCTTCTCCCTGTTCAAAGGGCTGTGTCTGGCTTTTGTGGAAAGCAAATTCAACATATCAAAGGTCAATGAAAATGCAGACGGCAGCTTTGACTATGGAATCTTCCAGATCAACAGCCACTACTGGTGCAATGATTACCGAAGTCACTCAGAGGACATCTGCCACGAGGACTGTCAAGGTCTGGCCAGGGCCCCAGGGTGGGAGAGGTGAGAGAGAGGACCAGGCTCTACTCACAGGACTTCTCTTCCCACTCAAAGCCTGGGAATATCCCCAGAGAGACAGCCCAAGGAGTCCATTTCACCCAGCTTTTCATGCAATGGAAATTATTTTGGCGCCCATGTTACAGATGAGCAAACTGAGGCTCATAGAACCAGTGCTGAATGCCAGGCTGGTGGCCCTGAAGGCTCAGCTCTAACCATCAAGTACTAACTTTGGCTAATGATCTGATTAAAGGCCAAGTGCAAATTCCCCACCTCAAAGCCACTCCAGGAGGCTCCATAGGTCCATGACTTGGACCTTCTCCCCCTCCTTCATACTCTGATTAATATCCCTGGACTCTTCACCTGAAGAGCCTCCCTCATCAGGCAAGATTTACCTTGGTCTCTGTGCTGCCTGTTTTGACATTTCCTTTCCCTAGAAATCCTCAAACGTGGGCTGAACCACCATCTACCCTAGTTAGGAAGTATGGTGATAAACAGTCGTCCTGCCCCTCCTGCCCCCACCCCCAACACCCCCGACCGCCATTGTAGGGATGTCTAAACGGGCCTCTGGAAGGGAGGCCTTGCTTAATCTGGAAGTACTCAGCCCCTGGGTGGCGCATTCCAGCGCAGGGACAGCCATGTCTGCCTCAGTCTTTGGGACTGTCCTCTGTGTTCTTACACGTACTCTCTCTCTCTCCCTTTCAGACCTACTGAGCCCCAATCTCCTCTCAATCATCAGCTGTGCAAAAAAGATTGTGTCCGGAGCGGGGGGGATGAAGAACTGGTGAGGAGGACACTGTGGGACTAAGTTAGCGGGCAGAGCCCCAGGAAGGATGTAGTGACAGAGAAAGGCACACTAGGCAAGGACTAGACCCTTTCTAGTCCTCTCTAGGCTGTCTCTCTAGGCGTCTGTGAGGATGGAGGAGTCAAGTGCCTTGCCTACTCGAGAAATACCAAGCAGAAGGGACACTGATGACTATTAGGGCTGACCCTTTCTGGAGGGAGAGTCAATGGTTGTGCCTGAGATCGACTGATTGATTATTTATTTATCTTTTTATTTATTTAGTAACTCTCAGCCTCGTAAAATGGTGCTCTCCCACTTCAGAGGGAGATAGGATTTGAAAATGTGGAAGCATACTGAATGGGGGAAGCGGACAAACACCAGAGATAAGGAAATTTAAAGGAAGAATCAGAGGGGCCGCAGGGGCACAGACCAGAAAGCTAGGAATGAAGGAGGTTCTGAGCACTGCTCTGCCTAAGAGACTCACTAAGAGTTGGGCCATGTATGTGGAGAAGGAGCTTACTAAGCGGTAAAGCAAGAACCAATCTTTCTCTCCTCAGGGTAGCGTGGAGGTAGCACTGTGCAGGCCGGCCCCTCTCCTGCTGGATGACAGGATGTTTCTTGGGATGAGACGGGGGAAGGGCTGCTGTGGAGTCATTTCAGAGCTCCTCTTCTCACTCGGGAATTCTTCATTTCCTCTTCCTCTTGCCTCCACTTCATGTTATTTTCTTTCCTTCCCATTTACAAATAAAACTGACCAGAGCCCCAGGAATAAATGGTTTTCTCGGGCTTCCTCCTTGCACCCATCTGGGCCCAGACCTCTGGTTCCTGACTGTCATTGCAAACCAAGAGGACCACAATGAAGAAGTTGTTAGATTTTGGGAATTATTAAAGCATTCCTTGTGCAAAGAATGTGTTGATTTCTTCATTTTTAATTCCAAATATATTTGAGTACCTAGTCTAGTAGGAGTGTGGTAGGTACTAGAAGAAGGAAAATAAACCATAACTATTGTTCCTGAGGTGTTCATACTCTACCCAGAGACATACACAATTAATGGGTACAATGAGTGGATACATACAATGAATACAATGGATAATGAAATGGGTAATAAAATCTACAATTTTTGGTTTGAAACAGCATCAGGATCCCAGTTATTCCTCCAAAGCCAACTCTTTTCAAAGTAAAAGAGAAAGTTCAGAAGTAGGTAATGGGTGGAGCTAAGGGTCTTGTATATTGAGGTGGAGAAAGTGGTGTTGGGGCTGATAGATGGTGCCAGGTGCCAATGATGTGGGTGGTTTCAGAGAATGGGCTAAAATCTAGATGTTAAAAAAAAAAAGGCATCTCTGTTTGGGACCTGAAGGTGCCGATGTGGAGAAAAACCTGCATAAGGACAATGCAAAACAGAAAAGGGGCCGTTGGAGAAATGTCCTGCACATAGCTACCACCAGTACCGTTTGACTAAACTGTCCCACTTGGGCCACTGATGTCCCTACTTCTGAGCCTTGACTTTTGGATTTCACAGACCACTAAAACGTCAAAAAAGTTAACCCATGTGAAGATTCCTAACTTTTTATTTTAATACCCAAGTAAGAGTATTAATCAAAACAACTATTGGAAAACAATTTTTAACATGAAAAATGAACGTCATGGAGTGCCTGGGTGGCTCAGTTGGTTAAGTGTCTGCCTTGGGCTCAGGTCATGATCTTGGGGGCTCCTGGGATGGAGTTCCCCATCAGGCTCCCTGCTCAGCGGGGAGTCTGCTTCTCCTTCTACCCCTCCTCCCAGCTTGTGCTCTCTCTCTCTCTCTTGCTTTCTCAAATAAAATATTTTAAAAGTAAAAAAATAAAAAAGAAATTAAAAATGAAGGTCATATTTGTAGCATAGTAAAATGGAATAGATTTTGTTTTATGAAAAAAAATTTTAAACCCTGATTATATTATCCTTTTCTTGTTTTTCCAAGGACTGGTGAAAACTTCCTAACAGACCAGCACCAGTCTGAAGACCATTGTTTAGAAACCTCAGGAGATGTTTTGTAAGGTCCCTTCTGGCTCAGGCTTCTAGGATTAAAATAAGGATCATTAGGACCTATTTTCCCTCTTAGTGTGTTAGTCCTCAAAATAGCTGACTGGGTGCTTCGAATGGCCCTTTTGCAAGGGCACCCTGAACTCCAGTGTTGGTGCCCTACTTGGACTCTTTGATTTTTTCCAAATTTATATCTCCTTCTCACCCTGCCTGCCAAACTCCCACACCCTCTCATCCCAACAAGCACACTTAAACAATTCACCAAAATTACGTAGGAAAATCAAGGAACACTTTTTAAGGATTTTGAAACTGGCTGCTATAAAGATATCCGTACCCTAGGATCCTGTAAGCTCACCCTTTGGACTCTACCCTAAAAATACACTTGAATAGAAGCACTAAACACGACTTCGACGTGGTGGGGCTGCTGGAGGGGAAGTAGTCAGAGACCCGCCCAGACTGGGAGGGGCCAGGGAGAGGACTGGGAACAGCCCTCGCCCCACCCCCGCTGGGCTGGCCCCGCCCCTCGTACGAGACCTTTTTTTAAAAAGCGCGGGCGCGCCTGCGCAGGCGCACTGCCGCTTGAAGCTTAGCCGCGCATGCGCAGTGGTGGTAGGATGGCGGAGGTGGTCTCCTTTGCAGTGCCCACCGAAAGCGACAAAACCTTGCTGGTGTGGGAGCTGAGTTCTGGGCCCACGGCCGAGGCTTTGCATGTGAGCCCAGTCAGGAGGGAGGGAGGGAGGGAGGGATGGAGAACGCCGTGTGTCTTCCCCCCCGCCGTGACTGGGAGCCCTGGAGTCTGGCCTTAGCACCTCACGCGCCTCGTAGTCTCCGCCGTGAGGAATCTTAGTTCTAGAGGGGACCTCAGCAGTCTGTCAGCCCCAACGGATTTCTGAGAGGTAACTCTCAACAGCCAGCACATGTTGCCTTCTAATGCTTCTCGAATCTTAAGATTTCAGAGGGAGACCTGTTCATGAAATGAGAGGAGCTTGGGGTTGTATGTGCAGAAGGGTTTAGGGAATATAAGGGAACGGGCAGTTTTGGTTTGTGGGCGTGAAATTTCATGCACTTACTTGGCGTGGGACCACCCCACAGCATTCTCTGTCCACAGTATTCTCCCAGTTTGGCCTTGTGTATTCCATCCGAGTCTTCCCAAACGCTGCAGTGGCCCGTCCTGGTTTCTATGCCATCATCAAGTTTTATTCAGCAAGGGATGCTCACAGAGCTCAAATGGCATGCCACGAGAAGCATCTTTTTCAGAATTCTCCAGTGAAGGTGGGTCCAAATAGGAAATTCCTAACTCCACTGGGACGGAGTGCTGAATTCCGTTCTAATAGACTAGCATTTGTGCAGCACTCTGCTTTACAGAATGCTTTCAGATGCATTGCTACATCGATCCTCCGGTTTCCCTGGGTTTTTGTTTGTTTTCTTCTTTTTAGATGAAGAAACTCGAACTGAAGATAGTTAAGTGACTTACTTACGGTTCATGATAATAACTGGAAGCTGGAGATCAAACCCCAACTTACTGATATTAAACCCCGTGGCATTTTATCCTGCCCCTTAATTTAAGAAATCTTAACAGGAAGAGTCTTGCTTATATTTACTATTATGTGGATTTACAATGACAAACTCTAGGGGTGCCTGGGTGGCTCAGTCGGTTGAGTATCTGCCTTCAGCTCAGGTCATGATCCCGGTCCGGCTCCCTGCTCAGCGGGGAGTCTGCTTCTTCCTCTTCCTCTTCGCTCTTGTGCTCTCTCTCTCACTCTCTCTCTCAAATAAATAAATAAAATCTTAAAAAAAATGACAGATTCTTTCATCTGTTGTATTTATAAAGGATGCTTCATCGTCATTATCATCATCATCAGTCTCAAACTGCCTGTTCAGGACTCCCTTCAATTCCCAGAAAATGGTTAAAACATTCTTTAATGCACTACAGGAACTTTATTCCATACTAACCATGCTGTCCATTTTACTTTCCCAGAGCCCCAGAATTATATTTCAGTATGTGCCTCAATTCAATCACCATTTCTTTATCAAGGACCATGTCATTTCCTCTGAATAAGTGAGTGAGACTTAGATTTCCAAACCTTTCACTTTGTAATTGTATGTCTTTATCAGCCTTCTCTAACTGGCTTCTTAATCTGGCTACTTCATACTGATGTGGCTGCCTATTCTTTTTTTTTTTTTTTAAGATTTTATTTATTTATTTGACAGAGAGAGAGAGTGTGTGTACAAGTAGGCAGAGTGCCAGGCAAAGGGAGAGGGAGAAGCAGGCTCCCCGCCGAGCAGAGAGCCCGACGTGGGGCTCCATCCCAGGACCCTGGGATCATGACCCGAGCCGAAGGCAGATGCTTAACCAACTGAGCCACCCAGGCGCCCCACGTGGCTGCCTATTCTTATCATTTGCCTTTCCTTATTGATTTAAGCTTGATTGAATCTGAGAACTCTGCTCACATGTGACTCTAGGTGTACTGCCTACTTGTTCAACACCCTCTTCAATCTGGGCTTCACTCCCTGTGATTGAAATGATGACCTGTCAGACCTTCTTTAGTTTGCTCTGCCTGTTTCTAGCCTGTGCAAAGTTCACATAGCCACTCAGATATTATAGATTATGAGACAATTACTTTGTATCAGTTGTAAGAAATGAGGTTTTTGTCTCTCATTGGACATTAAGATCATTTCATAAATTTAGGTTTTGAGATTTAACAGCATAAAGCCCATCACTGAGAGTGATGAAGGAAATGTTCTACAAGTCAATATATAGTTGACAGGAGAGCGTATTCATATTCGATCTCTTTTTTTAATTTAACACAGAACCTTGGGTTACTACCCCTGCTTTCCAAAATTGTTATCCAATTTACTTATGTGTTCTTTTCTACTTTGGCAACTACATATAGTTCCTGGTTGGGTTTGTTGTTGTTGTTGTTTGCCTTTTATAAATACAGGAAAAAGAATAATGTCTTAAATAAAATAAATCAAGGAAAGGCCTAAGGCATTTGAGTTTTTTTCAGTAGCATGAAGGAAAATGGTTGGCAGCAGGAACTATTTCTCCGACAGAGAAGCTCGGGGCCCTTCTGAAGCTTCCTTCTTATCCAGAACAGCTCCACTATGCCTCGCCATTAGCCTCCCCTGCAGCACTCAACATTTAAAAGTTCATCTTCATTTCTTCTTTCCAGCATGCAGCTTCAGCTGGAGAAAGTAATTTGATTTTCTTATCACCCATTCTTTCATTCGTTCACTCAATCAACAACAGAATGTGCTCGGTTTTAGGAATGAGAAAAGAGTAAGAGATGGTTCCTTCAAGCACTTAAGGAGCTTATAAACTAGTGATAGAGGAAGATGCACGAACAAATCAATAAAGAATTAATAGTGCTGTGACTTCATTTGCATTATTTGAATCTTTATGAATATATTACTATACTACACCCTGCTTAAAGTTGAAATAGACATTTAAGACAGGACATTTAATAAATTCACCATAGAGCGTAAGTTAGACTGGAAGTATTTGCATTCTCAAAGAAGCTTATTAATGCAAATGAACCTCTAGTTGTTTAGTTGCTTATAAAATTTTTAGAGGTATGTATATTCCTTGTTCTAACAGGTTAGTAACTTGGGGAGGAGGGTGCTGCAGGTTAAGGTCCTACCTCCGTGTCAGGTCCATCTTGTCGGCTCTTCAGGTCATATTCTCAAACGAGCTACAGGATGGGACAACAAAAACAATTTCTTTCCTTTGCTCACCTACATAATTTGCTCCTGGACGGCTTCCTTAGTGGCTTTCATCATCACTCTCACCACCAGACGTCAGGGAAATCTTCCCATTCAATCAGGAGCCCTGCAAATGATGCAGAAAAGTACTGTAGCTTAAAAATAATGAATACCATTTATTCAGGGCTTACTATGAGCTCATTGCTTACAATGGTGTTTCCTTTTTAATCTTCACAGCCAGTCTCTGAAATAGGTATTGATCAATCTCAGGTGTATCCAAAATAAGCCTCTGTGGCAGGTTGTGATATTTTTCAGTCTCTCTCTTATGTCTTTAGGTTCGTCTTGGCACCAAACATAAAGCAGTTCAACATCAGGCCCTTGCCCTAAATAGCTCCCAGTGCCAAGAATTGGCAAATTATTACTTTGGTTTCAATGGATGGTCAAAAAGGATCATCAAGGTAAACTTTATAGATTTTCTTTGGCTAATCAGACTCATTTCAACATTGAAATCCTGGACTTCAGAGAGGAGAGAACTGGGTGTGGGGAGAAGATGTGAGAGGCTTCTAAGTGGAAGGACCTGAGCATCGGCCTGCCACCTAGAATTAATAATACTTTCAATGACTTGGGTAGTGATGTCCATAATTTTCGACAGTATTTGTAGGGTATAGAGTAAAAAAAAACTAGTTGTCTGTATTTAATAATTCATTTGCAAGTCTTACTTGATTTTGAAGCTATAGGACCTCAACTGTTCGCTGGGTTTACTGGAGTTTAGTTTTTATTTCTAATAACAAAACATCTTGAAGTCTATGTTGAGATCCTAGGAAGGACCTTTAATTTAAAATCCTAACAGCTTCAGGATCTTTCTGACCTCGAAGAAAGAGAAAATGAAGATGCTCCGGTACCACTTCAGAAGCAGAGCCTGAAATTCTTCTGTGCTTTAGAGGTGGTGTTGCCATCCTATGAGTGCAGGAGTCCTGGAGTTGGCATGGCCGAGGAGCCTTTGGAGAAGCTGGAAGAAGGTCTGTTTATGGTGGGGGTGGGGCTGGAGTGGAGTGGAGGTAGAATCTCTCTTTCTTTCTGAAACTCATCTTTTCAGATATATCATCAAGCCCTCCCCTTGCTAAGCTACTAAAACCCTGGGCAGAGCTTTTCTACCGTACACTACAGGTTTTTATCATACACAATACCTAAAAGAACTTAGCTTTACAATTCTAAAACTGACTTTCTGCCAAGAAGTTTAGGAAGAGGGAAGTAATGTTTTTCCCATTTTTGGTTAAGAATCTGCCTTGTGCTAAAAAAAAAAAAAGAAGAAGAAGAAGAAGAAGAAGAATTTGCCTTGTGCTAAAATAGTCCTTTAAATACAGATCTCTTGTAGCCTTCAGTGATCCCAGCAAAATCATCATCTAAAGATTTAAATAAACTCTTGTGTAAATGTTTAGTCCTTTGCCTCCTATAAAAGGGCTGGTGTGTAAAGAATCAAATACAGATCCTAGAAAAGGTGTTCCAATTGGTACTGATTTTTCCCAGAGTCCGTAGCACTTAGGCTTAGGGTTTTAAGGCAGAGGCAGGGCTGTTAGCAAATGGAGGGAAGTAGGTTCCCACGGGTGATGCTCAGGAAAAGACCAGGTCATGTGTGCTACCACCAAATCTTTCTCACTCTGTGATTCCAGCCCTTGATGCCCAGGAGAGTAGGTAGGGTCTGTAGGATTATAGTTTCAACTTGTCCATTTGAAATCTGTGAGTGATGTGAGATTTGTGCCACCTTCTTGGCTTGCATCTCCCTTCTGGTACTTCAGGAACTTCTGGGGTAGATCAGGGCAGTAAAAATGTGCCCGGCCAGGATATACCTACAGCAGAGCCATTCCACCAAGTGCTTGTGTTGTGCCTGCTCTTAGTTGCTAAGATAATGATCTACGAATCATGGATGCACTTTCATATATAAACATATAACATAAAAATCGGTTATCATTCAGCTAGGTATTTTAAATCCATTTGTTTTGGTTGAATTTAGGGCCATTATCAGTTCTGATGAAAAGGAAAACAACCCAGAAGCTTGCTATTCAGAAGGCTGTGTCAGATGCATTCCAGAAACTGTTGATTGTGGTTTTAGGTAAGACTTTCTTGATTGTCCTTTACTTCTTTCTTTTCTTTTCTTTTCTTTTCTTTTGATTGTCCTTAAACAACTTCAGTTTCCATGAACAAATAAACTCATTTTGAGAAGTTAGTTGGATGAAAACACTTCACATTCTTTTATTCACCAAATGCTTTCAAAGCAGCAGTCTCAAATTTGTTCTTTGTAGCATTTGTGAGGAAAAATGACAGTAAATATTATTGTCCCCAGGGTATAGATATACAGTGACTTGCCTCCACATAGAAAGTGCTTGATCCAGTGTTTCTTGATTGATTGCCCATAACACAAAGTAGTATAGTGATTGTAAGCTTTGGACATCTGTTGTTGAATCCTAACTCTGTCTCTTAGATTTCTGATGCAATTTTAGGTTTTATACTCAAATTTGAAGGTATTTAGTCTCTCTAAGCTGCAATTTCTTTATCTGCAAAATAAGGTTAATAATTCAGCTTACCTCATGGAGATATAGTAAGAATAAATGAGATGATGAATATAAAAAGCTTAGAACTATCTCTGGAACGTGGTAAGCAGACAAAATATGTTAACTTCTTATCATGATTATTTTCCTGTTGGAGAATTTATTAGATTATGCTTTTGGAATCAATTCAGTTTCAGTTTTTGTTTCTGGCACTGACATATTAGGTGACCATGATTCTTATGTAATGATCAGCTACATTTTTGTGAACCTTGAAAGTGGCCATCCTATTGAATAATGTTGATTGTATTCCCTATTGAGTTCGACAGTAGTATGAATGTTATAGGCTGTGCTCAAAGGAAATTTTATTTTTTTAAAAATATTCTTTTATTTTAAATAAAATAAAAGAGGGAGGCAGGGGAGGCGTAGAGGGAGAGGGAGAGAGAGAATCAATCCAGGCTCAAAGGAAACTTATTTTATTCATTTTATTTTATTTTATTTTATTTTATTTTATTTTATTAGTTTAAATAAAAGAGGGAGACAGGGGAGGAGTAGAGGGAGAGAGAGGGAGAGAGAGAGAGAGAGAGAGAATATCTTAAGTAGGCTCCACACGCAGCATGGTGCCCCATGCAGGGCTTGATCTCACAATCCTGACATCCTGACCTGAGCCGAAATCAAGAGTGGGACACTCAACCGACTGAGCTACCCAGGTGCCTTTTTTTCTGGAAATTTTATAATTAGTAGAGAGTCCCCAAACAGTTGCTCCCCTGCTTCAGAGCCTTGAGTCTTAAAGACTAAGAAATCCTAGCTAAGTTTCAGAGACCTTATTTGCTTGTAAGAGTTGACCGTGGATTGGTCTCAGGTTTCCAGCCTGGGCAAGTCTTCCCGTGAAGACTGACTTCCCTGGTCATCAGGTAGACTCTCCATTAGCTGTCAATTCTGAATGACAACCTTGAAGAACCAAACTAAGCGTTTGGGTTGTTGACCTCTCCATAATATGCTATGGTGTCCCTTGTACACATTCAAAATTCCTTAGACTAAAAAGTCTTGTAGCTCTAGTTTGCCCTAAGGTAAATTGTATTGTCTATAAGTTACACGGGCCTGTTTCTGCCAATAAAGTGTTCAAATACATGCCCTGCCCACCCCCCTCCAAAGCATTGTTCATTGTATCTGGTGGGATTTTGGTTCTCAGGGAGTAGACACTTGCCTTGTTTCTGATATAAAGTATCAGCCATAGTCCAGTGGTCTCCATTCCAGGTTTGAACTTACATTGACCCCTACCTAACGTCTTACTGTTTAATCATACTATGATTGAACATTTTTGCTTCCACAGTTTTAACTTCCTGTGTCATTATTCCTTAGTTCCTATCTCTGAGATCATAAAGTTTTTTTAAGCACATGGTTGATAACTTCATATATATTTTTTCACAGATAGTTATGATAGTGGTGCCTGAGTGGCTTAGTCGGTTAAGCGTCTGCCTTCAGCTCAGGTCATGATCCCAGGGTCCTGGGATGAAGCCCTGTGTCGGACTGCCTTGCTCAGTGGGGAGTCTGCTTCTCCCTCTCCCTCTGCCCCTCCCCCCTGCTCGTGTTCTCTCTCTCAAATAAATAAATAAAATCTTAAAAAAAACTAGTTATGATAAAAACTGAAGTGTGAGATGAGAAAACTTCTGAGAAAATGCTTTTATTTTCTGCTTTTAGAAATCAAAAGAATGTCTATGGGGCACCTGAGTGGCTCAGTTGGTTAAGGTCTGCCTTCGGCTCAGGTCATGATCCCAGGGTCGTGGGATTGAGCCCCTCATCAGGCTCCCTACTCAGCAGGTCGCTTGCTTCTCCCTCACCCTCTCCGGTTCCCCCTGCTTGTGCACTCTCTCTCTCAGATAAATAAATAAAATATTTTTTAAAAATCAAAAGAATGTCTAATTACTAGGTGCTATCCCAGTTATATACAGCAAGTTTTAGAACAAGAAAAATTTTGATATGCTACTTGTTAACTTTATTTCAGAAAGTGGTAAAATAGCTGTGGAATATAGACCCTGTGAAGAGATTACAGATGCCAGAACCGAAGAGGAGCTACAGGATCTAATTCAAGTATGTGGAGATTAGAGCTCGAGGATTCCACAGCCAGTGTAGCCATAATTTAAAGCAACCGGCAGGATTTGGAAGACTTGGGCACGTACAGTTAGCTCTGTCATCCTTTGGGAAATGTAAAACTCTGAAACTGCTTTTGAGTGCAGAGAATTTCTGGGGCTTTTCCTGAAGTCCTGGCCCTTGGCTCTGACCCCTTATTTAAAATTTGGAGAGCAAATTGCATCAGAATACTCCTACTGTTGTGGCCATAGGAGAGGACACAGCCTTTTAGAGCTCCCCTCGAACAGAATCTCAAGGATTTGGGAACAGAGTAACTCTGGCCTTCAGTGAGATTATGCTACAGTGCTTGAAAACCATTATGCCTTTCAAATAAGGTGTATTACCCAGATGTCAGCATCTCATACATATCTTGTATGAAATATTTTGCTGAAGAACTTTTCTGTAAATCACTTATATCAATGCCCTGAATTAGGGATTAAGTTGCCAAAGTAATTTCTAAAAGAAGATATTAATATACTGCATATAGAATGTTTAAAAAAAAAAGGAGAAAAGGATGTGTTTCATGTCATTGAAAACTTAATTTGGGGCTAGATTTCTGATTATTTAACTCACTCCAAAGTTGCAAAGTTTGTTTGTTTTGAAGGGAAGAGTGGAGAAAGGAAAGATGGTTACTTTCTGAAAAAGTATTTGAAGGTTTTTTTTTTGTGCAAAATAATTATTTTAATTCAATTTAAATCAAGCCAGTCAAGGAAACTTCAGACTTATCCAAGTTTACACTTTAAGAAGTCTAGCTTCCTGTGAAATGTGAAAGAGATTCCGTATTGATGCTAAAGATTTCAGAAACCTGATTGTAACAACAGATCCATTCCTAAATAAGGCCAGTCTTGGAATCCGTTCCATTTAAAAACCATTGCTATGTGCTACACGCTGGGAATAAGATAAAACCCTTCTGTCTTACGGTTTGCGTGCTAGAGCTTGTGCCAGACCATAAACAAGGACTCAAATAAAACAGATTGTAAAAAGGGCTGTGAAGGATGTAAACTGGGTGCTAGTTACAGTATTTCAAGAAAATTGTTTAACATGCTAACTTGAACATCCTAAGTGCCTTCTCCATGTGCACACACAGGGTCAGACCTCTCAAAAGTGGTGGTGTTACTTTTTCTAGACTGACGGCTGTGTTGAATCCAGGTGGGATGGGGGAAGTTTTCCCATGCCAGTGTAAATAGAGGGCTATTCTCTTGGTTTCAGACCCTCATTCCCAGAATGAAATGCTCACCTGCCCCCTCAAGCTCCACCCCAAAACCCCTCCTACAGAAATTTTGGAGCCATCACTGATTCAGTGGTAGGTAGCCTCCTAACAGAGTGGCGACTTAATACTCAGACATGCGTATTGAGAATTGAGAGGAAATGGCAACATTTTAGAATAACTAACTGTAAAATGTGTTCCCTTCCCCACTGCCCTGACGGGTGCTTATTCTGCAGGTCAGCTACTTTTCTTGGAAGCAGGATGGCCGAGGGGAGGAAGAATGTCTCTCGGATTTAAGCTTTGAAGAGGCCGAGTTCAAACCGCCAGAATCGGACTAGCATTTTTTAATTTCCCGGGATGCCGGGTCCTGTGGCGTCCTTGGGAAACTGCACCCTGCCCCCTTCCACCCCAGAGCTGCTGGAGTCCGGGGCCATCCTGCCTCGCTGTGAGCCCCAGGAGGTGGTTGTGCCCTTTGTAGGGGGAAGGGAGGCTTGGGCCCCGGTGATTCTGGAAAAAGGGCTCGCTCCAAGGGGCGCGGTGCCCGTCCTCGCTGAGCTAATAAAGGAGCGTAAACAAAGGCGTAGTAAATAAAGGGTGGGATGTAGGCGGGGGAGGGGCAGGCAGTGATGAACGGTGCGCGCGTCACGGGGCTGCCATAACGGTTCGGCTCCGGTTGGGGCGCGTGCTGATCCAGAGCGTCCGCGTGTCCTGTCCCGGCTGCGCCTCTGGGCCCCACTGCTCCTCCGCACGTGGCAATCATTGTGGCTGTTGGTCCAGGCAGCTCAGCCTCCGGAGTGGGCCCTGGACCCTGCCCAGCTGACCTCCGACCTCCTGGGGCCCACCGAGCCCTGGTCTTCACACTCCTCTGAATTCCCGCCCGAATCGCCCCAGGCCCTTACACCGCCAGCAGAGGGGTCCTCTGCTCCAGCCCAGATGTTGGCCCTGCCTAAGGATTGACTGAGACTTTGGTTCCGTTCCCGGACACGGATTCAGTTGGCAAGCTGCCCCCAGAGGCAGATCAGGATCTGAATGACAGGCTAACCCAGCTTGAAAGGCTCCCAGAGGTGGTTCCAAGGCTAGGTTGGGATCAGAATCCGACCATAGCTCCGCCTCCTCGACTCAAATTAAGATTAAAACTGTAGGTCTAGATCAGGCTAAAGATCACCAATCATTTGAAATACTTGTTCCACCTCTGGATAGTCACAGTTCAAAGCCAACCAAGTTTATTGTTTCACCCCCAAACCTGGAGAAAGATCTAGCTCAGCATCAAAGGCTTGCCAAAGTTGTTGGAACTCCAAACCAATTTGCAAATAAAGACCACCCTCAACAACAGTTGCAGGATGGTTATTCAGATTCCAGTATGGATATCCTATATCCTGAGGTGAACTTACCAATGGATTTCCCAGGGGGATCGGATCAACCTCCAAAGCTCCCTGAGGAGGTTGAAATTCCTCCACTCCTGCAGGAGACCCCAAATCATCCAGAGTTGCCTGAGCAAGCTGAATCTTTTTTGCCTCAGATGGAGGCCCAGGCCCCACATTCAGAGCCCCCTGAAGATAATAGAAACATCTCCAATTCAGCAGGGGGCTCCATCTCCGCCTCCAGAGATCCTTAAGGAAGCTGTAAACCCACAGGAGGCTCTAGCTGAGCCTTCAAGTACCCCTGAAGAAATCAAACTTTCTTCAGTCCAGCAGAAAGCCTCAGCTCAACCGACAGAGGCCCCTGAGGAAGTAGAACCTTCGACCCCTCAGGAGGCCTCCGCTCAACCTCCAGAGCCATCTAAGGAGATGGTACCTCAGCCAATAGCACATGAGGTGAATGTGCCATCTCTAAGTAAGAACGAAGCTCAGTGGCCAAACTTCTCCAATGTCACTGTTAACCTGTGGATCTGGTACTTACTGTAACTCTAACTCAGCCTCCAGAGCGCACCGAGGAGGCTCAGGCTTCTCCAATCCAGCTGGAGGCCCCAGCTCGGCCAGCAGAGCGCCCCGAGGAGGCTGGGCCCACCCCAGTCCAGCTGGAGGCGCCAGCTCGGCCAGCAGAGCACCCCGAGGAGGCTGGGCCCACTCCAGTCCAGCTAGAGGCCCCGGTTCAGCCACTAGAGCTCCCCGAGGAGGCTGGGCCCACCCCAGCCCAGCCGGAGGCCCCGGCTCAGCCAGCAGAGCGCCCCGAGGAGGCTGGGCCCACCCCAGCCCAGCCGGAGGCCCCGGCTCGGCCAGCAGAGCGCCCCGAGGAGGCTGGGCCCACCCGAGCCCAGCTGGAGGCCCCGGCTCGGCTTGCAGAGCGCCCCGAGGAGGCTGGACCTAGTCCAGTCCAACAGGAGGCCCCAACTCTAGTTCCAGAGTTTCCTATGGAGTATCTATTTCAAACTTCAGTAAGTGATGAGGTGATAAGTCAACCTATAAGCCACTATCCAAGGGCAAAACTAACTTATGTTGTTTACAGCTGCCATATGATAGGTAAAACTACATTTAAAAAGAGAGGAAATTAGGGGTGCCTGGGTGGCTCAGTTGGTTAAGCATCCAACCTTGACTTGGGCTCAGGTCATGATCTCAGGGTCGTGGGACAGGGCTCTTTGTAATTGAACTCTAACTCTATATAAATGGAATCATATTATATGTATTATTTTCTGCGTTGCTTCTTTCATTCAACATTATCTTGTAAATTCATTATATTGTTGCATGTAGCTGAGGTTGGTTCATTTCAATGCCTAGTATTGCATGTCTTGCTACATGTGGCTACTGAATACTTGGGAGTAGCTAGTGTGACTGAGGAGCTGAATTTTTAATTTAGTTAATTTCAATTATTTTAAAATTTAAATTAAAAAACGGATATTCAACAGTTATTAGAAAATGTTTAAATATGTTTGCAACAATGTGGGTATGTGATGTTAGCTTTTCAACTGTAAATTTTATGAAATCTAAATACAGTCAAGTATTTCTGATAAAAAAAATTAGTAACCAAATTGAGATTTCAACTCCCCACTCTGTGGGGAGTCTGCTAGAGATTCTCTCTCTCCCTCTCCCTCTGCCCCTCCCTCTGTCTTTCAAATTAATAAATCTTTAAAAAAATAAAAAAAAACCAAAAAGCAAGGAAATTGTTATTAAAGTCAGCATAGTGGTTACTTCTGGGGAATCAGAGAGAGGGTTGTGATTGGAAGGGGCACACTGGGGGCTTCTGGGATGCAGGCAGGGCTTTTTCTTGACATGAATGGTGTTACATGGGTATTTGCTTGGTAATTATTAAACTGAACATTTATTAATGAACATTGTTTTAGTTCTCAAAAATAGTTTTTAGTCGGGGAGAAAAAAAACGAACGGCTTTCTCTGCCACACTGCTATAGTTGTGTATGGGGCTTCCGAATAGAATTTGGGAAAAGAGAGGAGGAAATGGCAGTTCTGCCAGGGTTGTTGGCACCCAGAGCTGGGTTCTAGCAGAGACTTTGTGATCCAGAGAGTAGGCATTAAATATGCATTTTGGTGCAAAGAGTAGATAGGGGTGTGTGTGTGTGTATGACAGAGAGAGAGAGAGAGGGAGAGAGAGATGGAGAGAGATGGACACAAAGGAGTACATGAAAAGAAGGATTTGAATGGAAACAGAGCAGAGATCAGTACTCCTAAATTAAATAAGAATTAGTGTATTTACGAGGCACCATTACCCAAGTTTCCCCTCCCATATGGAAGTTAATCCTAGGTAGTAAATAGTTGTAGTTATTTTGCATTTTGATGCAAAAATAACCTTTTCATTTTTCAGAATTCTCAGTGAAAATTATTTGACCGAATTACATAAGGACTCATTTGAAGGCCTACTATCCCTCCAGTATGTAAGTTAATTAATCATTTATTATGACTTTTTAGTTATCTATAAAATAAATATGGGGTTCAAATTAGATAATCGCGACAATTTCTTCTAACAATAAAATTCTACAGTTCTGTAAGTCTGTAGGGCCCCAACCCATCTCTAGCATTAAATGTCTTCTATGCGTTTTCAGTTTTGTTAACTTTATATACAAGATCTAGACAGAAAAAGACCCTACAGTTATAGAGCAAAAGGGGTAATGAGGTCTGAGCAATTATGGACACCCATATGCACCTTGTTTCCTACGTGTTCATATACCATCTGCTTACATTTATGTTTAGTTTATGGCTCATGGATCAAATCCCGCCCATGGTCTGTCTTTATACAACCTATGAGTTAAGAATGATTTTTACATTCTTAAAGGGCTATAAAAGAGAAAAGAAGAGAAAGAGAAGAATATGCAACAGAAACGGCATGTGGCCTGCAAAGCCCAACATATTTACTATCTGGCTTTTACAGAAAAGGTTTTAAAAGTTGGTTTAATAAAATGAGAGGAATTAAAGTTAACCTCAAATTATCACCTACAGGACAAGAAAATATAGAACACTTAGATTAATTTGAATGCCATTAACCCAGAATTTTTTTAAAATTTAAGCTCAATTAAATATTTAAATATTAAATATTTAACTAAGCAGGTAAATTATGTAAGCAGTATTATCAAGTACATATTAAGTTACCAAGAGAACAGATTAAGGATTTCAGTGTGGGAATTCTTAGACCAATATTAAAAATAGATGTTTAAAATGATGGTTAAGGGGTGCCTGGCTGGCTCAGTTGGTAGAGCAAGCGACTCTGGATCTCGGGGTTGTAGGTTCAAAACCCACATTGGGTATAGAGGTTACTTGAGAAAAATAAACTCTTTTTAAAAAAAAGTAAAATAAGGGGCTCCTGGGTGGCTCAGTCGGTTAAGCATCTGCCTTCGGCTCAGGTCATGATCCCAGGACCCTGAGATCGAGTCCCTATCGAGCTCCTTGCTCAGCGGGGAGCCTGCTTCTCCCTCTGCCTGCCGCTACCTCAGCTTGTGCGTTCATCCATTCTCTCTCTCACAAATAAATAAATAAAATCTTTAAAAAATAAAATAAAATGATGGTTAAGTGGTATAGTTAGAAATGTTTACGCTAAAGAAACATATCAGAAATGCCCCTAACTTCACAAATTACAAAATAAAATCTCTCCAGCCTCATTGTAAAGGAGGAAATGCTTGCATGGTATTTCTATGGATTTAGACATACAGGGATACTATATTCTTTGTTACGAAGGTTCAATTTTTATTCTTCTTTTAATTTTTTAAAAAGATTTTATTTATTTGTTTGACAGTGAGAGAGAGAGCATGAGCAGGGGGGAGGAGCAAGGGGAGAGGACTCCCCACTGAGCAGGGAGCCTGATGCGGGACAACGCAATCCCAGGACCCCGGGATCATGACCTGAGCCGTAGTCAGACGCTTAACCAACTGAGCCACCCAGATGCCTGGTTCAATTTTTCTTCTTTGTCCATGGCATCCAGAGCTGTGTACGTCATTAATCCTTATTAATGATGCTCTTTAGCAAATAGATTCTTCTTGTAAATGTAGAAGGTTTAAGGGTAGTGGGTAAAAAGAGCCTGATATGATATTAAGAATAGTCTTTTAAATGATCAAACCTTCCAAGTCTTAGGAAACAGCCACCCTTGTATTGGTCTTCTTGGATACCTCTGCCATCTGGACTCCAAACCTTACAAACACAGTTTGGAAAAAAACAAATGAGATAAACTGCTCAATGGATTAGGTCCTTCATTACTTCTACTGTGAAATACTTTGTAAACCAATTACTTCATGTTAGCTGAAGTATTCTCATTCATTTAAAAAAATGTCAATCAAAAGCTAATATGACAGGCACTGTGCCCAGTATCATAGGCTCACAGATGGTTAAGACAGGCTTCTGACCCTTGTAGGAACTCATGATCTCACAAGGAAAATAAACAGAAGCTCAAGCCATAATGTGTAAAGCACTAAGCGGACAAGGTGCCGGAGAGGTGCAGAAGAGGGAGCCATAAAGTCATAAAACTACATTTCTTTTAAAACAGTCATTTTGCTTCTGCTACTCATTACCCAGCTATTTGTTTATTTTATAAATATTTGAGTTTATTTTATGTCCCTGTGTCAGTTTTAAACATGGTAGGCAATGCAGATGAACACAACTAGTCCAAAGTTTCAAGGAGTTTATGCTCAGTGGACATGGGATGCCAAAATAAGTATATTAAAAAGAAATTGGGGTGCCTGCCTGGCTGAGTCGGTAGAGCATGTGACTCTTGATCTTGGGATCATGAGTTCAAGCCCCAGGTTGGGCATGGAGTCTACTTAAAAATTTTTTTAAAAAGAAGGAGGAGGAGGAGGAGAAGGAGAAGGAGAAATGGATATGGGCAATGAGAGATAGAAGTTGTTTTTGGAACACAGATGAGGGAAAAAAGACTTCACGTTGGATCAGGGAAGCTACTAGAGCAATGCTGTTTGAACAGGACCTTGAAGAGCTATTGGGTATCATCAGACGGACATCTTGGGAAGAATAAGCTTGCAAAGGAGAATGGGAGAAAGGCCAAATGCAGGAATATCTTGTACCTGTAGAGTAGGAGGTTGGAGCCAGATCTTCTAGGATTTTGAAGGCCGTGGATAACATGCCAAGCTACTGGGTTATCACTGCAGTGCTCCAGGACGGACTTTAGCCTACAGCAGAGTCACGTGGAGGGCTTGTCGGAACACAGTTACTGATTACAGACTGCTCAGTCCACAGTAGGGCTGAGAATTTGCATCTTGATTAAGTTCCCAAGTGATGCTGGTATTCGAGAACCACTTCGGGAGAATTAATCTGGTAACTGTGTGTAGGATGGATCAGAAAGGGAGAGACTGGATATGGCAATGCCCATCAGAAGACTAGGTGGAAAGTGAGGAACTAAGCTGGGATGGAGTGGAAGTAAGAGGGTCAGCTATAATCAAGAATGGGTGTTTTCAAATAAAAATCCAGTACCATGTGGTTTTTATTGTTGTCTCACTACCTGCAACTGAAGCAGTTAATAAATTCATGGACTATTAAGGCAGTGTGTGACCAGGGGCACCTGGGTGGCTCAGTCGTTAAGCATCTGCCTTCGGCTCAGGTCATGGTCCTAGCGTCCTGGGATCGAGCCCCGCATCGGGCTCCCTGCTCGGTGGGAAGCCTGCTTCTCCCTCTCCCACTCCCCCTGCTTGTGTTCCCTCTCTCGCTGTGTCTCTCTCTGTCAAATAAATAAATAAAATCTTTAAAAAAAAAAAAAAAAAAGGCAGTGTGTGACCAAAAATGAATTTCTATTAATATGATAATATAATTCTGAGTTAGTTCAAAGTTATGTATTGATTAGAGGAGTGATTTCCTTTCAAGTTAAATGAAAGGATATCTTCTATTTCTTCTGCTATTGAATTGGCCTAGAAAAATAGAACTAAACCAAGAAGTTGTGCTAATGTGAGAATATCCCTTTTAATATTAGAAATTATAATTATAGGGGCGCCTGGGTGGCACAATTGGTTGAACATCTGACTCTTGGTTTCAGCTCAGGTCATGATCTCAGGGTCCCGAAATGGAGCCCCGCACTGGGCTCTGTGCTCAGTGCGGGGTCTGCTTGGGATTCTCTCTCCCTCTCCCTCTGCCCCTCCTACTTGTGCTCTCGCTCACTCGCTCGCTCACTCTCTTTCTCTGAAATAAATAAATAAATAAATAAATCTTTTGAAAAAAGAAATTATTGTATGTGGAGATAAAAGCTTTGACCTCATAATCTAGAAATTGATGAGACCACAAAAGATCCTCTAATCAATTCTTGTGCTCTCAGGAGAGATTCCTTCTAAGATCTATCAAGATCTATAGTTGTGGATTTTATTTATGAAGATCTTGAAGGTGAGACTCTTTTAAGAGAGGTGAGGACAGAGTAAGTAGAGTTAGGGGCTCTGGAAGGTTCAAAAAACAATTCCTGAGATTCAGAGTTTAGGCAAAAGCTACTTATTCAATACTATCATCCTACTCATTAGATATCTAATAGATAATTGAGGCAATATTTTCCTTTTACTTTTCCTAGAGAGTTATCCTACAATAAAATACAATCTATTGAAAGAGGTACATTTGAAGCACTACCTTTTTGGCAGTTTATGTAAGTTAGAAATATAATTTCATTATACTTGGAATTTTTGTTAAACTTAATTGTAAGCCTCTTTGTTATAATCATTTTGAAATATGATTGAAATTTTATTAGTAGAAAGCTACTAAAATTATGTAGCAAATCTTTTCTGTCTGTAGCAAAGATTAGTGTGAGAATTTTATATAGATCAGACTGAATCATTCTAGAGCAGTGGTTCTCAACCGGGGTCATTTTGCACCCGGGTGACATTTGGCACTGTCTGGAAACGTTTATGGTTGTCAGACTGTAGATGAACTACTGGCATCTCGTGGGCAGAGGCTGCTAAACACCCCACAATGCGCAGGACCGCCCCTCCTAACAAAGACGATCCAACCATAGATGTCAATAATGCTGATGTTGTGAAACATTTTCCTAGAGAAATAAAGATTACTTGACACAAGTATTTATAGAACATTGACTGATTTGTATTTAATGCACCACATGTATAAACATGAAAGTATAAATCTTTCGTGCAAGTTTTTTTCAAAAAGTAAGTATCTTCCATAGTGAGATTTCTTCAGTGTATGGAGAGAGTATTGAGGTTATGTTTCATCATATATAAATTGGAATCACTGCCAAAGGATAAATGTTCTGAAAGAATATCTTTTGTTCTTCTTTTGCTTGTGTCTTTTTTTTTTTTTTTTAGAAATCTTGGTTGCAATTTACTCATAGAACTGAGCTTTGGAACATTTCAGGCCTGGCATGGAATGCAGTTTTTACACAAATTGTAAGTGAAATAGAAAATGAATACATGTAAAAAAAAATAACTATGTGTAAAAACATCATACAGTTATTGGTTCGGTGGGTATAATAAGCCTAGTATGAACTCTGAAAAGTATGTCTTAAAATCTATTCATTTTTTCAAATGAGGAAACTAAGGTACAAAGAGGCCAAGAGACTTGTCTGTCTCATAAATGGCACACTCTGCTTTCTCTAGTACTCAGCTTTGGTGTGGGCAATAAAAGACCCCAAGCAAATAACACCCAAATCAGCATTATCCTGGGACTCCATGACAATGATGCTTCTCCAATAGGTGCGTGGTCCTTGAAATTCCACTTTTGAATTTAACTTTGATTCCTGCTCATGTGCAAAGTTCCTAACTGCTTCAATACATGCAAAATAAAGCTTCAAAGAACTAAGTTTAGCACAGAGTTCTCCAGGGAGCAAAAGTGTGTGTCCTTCCTCAGCCATCAGCTTCTTTTAAATGGTAAAGCAGAAAGAACTCCTGAAAACTTACCACAAGACACTTCTCTCCCCAGTCACCCAGAGCAAAAAGTATATACCTCTGAAGTAAATGATCTGGGGGCAATAGCAAGGTATGGAAAGGTATGGAGGTATGGAAAAAGATGTGTTTCTGTTAAGTTGGAGTGTGAAAAACGTTCATGAAGAAAATACATTGCTGTAGCCTAATTTCATATGCTTTCTTTCCTGGCTGTTCTTCAGTAAGAAGCGTGTTATTCCCTTTCAGCTGGAAAATTCCGTGATTTCTCTGTGACATAGCAAGTCATAAGTGGGTATGTTCAATGGCCTGAGTGGGATTTTAGACACAAGGTGAAGATCCTCCTCTAAACCTGACTTTGGAAAAGACTATCTTACCTGTCTCATGGTTCAGAAATACAATTTCACACAGTTTATTTTAGAATAGATGAAGGTGTTGAGGGTGTGTCTGGAGCTGAGTAACTGTTGCCACCGACGTCCATCTGCAGTGGCCTCCTCTCTCCTCTCATTAATTTGCTGATGCCTCACTTGGGGAAGGAGTCCTCAGGGTCAGTTTTTTGTTTTGCCAGCACACCAGAGAACAGGCTCATTGGGTTTCTCCACCAAGAGGTATACCGTCTCAGACTGACCACCTTTACTAAGCACTCTCTAACACCAGGAGTCTCTTACGAGAGTCTGAATTTCATTATAGTTAGGTGGGCAACATAGGAAGAAATCGGGTGGAATCAGTTGATAAAAATTAATGGATTCACTGAAAAACATTCACTGAGTGCCATGCCCACCATATGTTGACACTGTACTAAGTACTGGGGGTGCAAAGAAGAACGGGACAGGGACTGCCCCCAAGAAACTTTCATACCAGAAGGAGGAAGATGGGTGTTGAGGGGAAGGCACACGGGAGTCCTCGGGCATCTGTACAGCAGGGTCCCAAGGTGGGGGGGTGACAAAGTAGGCAATGGGTTGCGGGATAGGAAAGATTCGTAATGGATGAGGCAACAACTTGTTTGTGTTGAGTTTCTGCGTGCATCTTAAATGACAGAAAAAGGTAATTAAAGAACCAGAGCTAGCTGGCGTTGAAAATCAATTCATACACATGTCACATGATTTGAATAGAGCTGCACTACTGAAACTAATTCACGGTTCCTTCCGAAAGAAATCACAGTATAGTAAGTGTGTACTGGGGGCGAGGCTCCTTCTTTGTTTGGAGCCACATTTTTCTAATAGACAAAGCTAGTCTGCTTCGGGAAATGTTTGCCATAGTGAGATATAGACTTTACTGCATCTCTTTTCAAAGGCAAGTTGCCAAGGGAAGGAGCTACCCCTTGAATTAAGTCATGTTATTACCTATGTGACATATTACCGGGGTGTTTATAAGTTGAAACGATACTTTCTCTGGCATTAACTTAGTTTGTAAAACTTAGAGGCCCCAGCTGAGGTGGATTTATCTTGAACTTACGCTTCAGGGCTCCTTGCTTACACAGGCCCCTTCCAAGGTCTTGGGAGAGGGTCCTAGCAATTTTTTGTATTCATAATTTTGCATGTTTTATTAGACAGGATTTCCCAAAGTAGATGAGGTTCAGGCCCCACAAGATCCTTGATTTACCCCTGGGTTTCAGATAACTATAACTCAGTAAGTTTCTTGAATGAAGCCTCTAAGTTATTGATAAACACAGAGTGAACTAGTTAGCAGTGTGGTAAAGTCTATTTTGAGTGGGCATGGCACTCGGTGAATGTTTTTCAGTGAATCCATTAATTTTTATCAACTGATTCCACCCGATTTCTTCCTACGTTGCCCACCTAACTATAATGAAATTCAGACTCTCGTAAGAGACTCTTGGTGTTAGAGAGTGCTTAGTAAAGGTGGTAAGTCTGAGACGGTATACCTCTTGGTGGAGAAACCCAATGAGCCTGTTCTCTGGTGTGCTGGCAAAACAAAAAACTGAAATCCACCTCAAAGACATTCCAAGAGTTTATTAATAAGGTACCACTTTCAGGGTTTTTTGTTACATTTTGTTTTAATAAGGTACCGCTTTTTGAATGGTAGTAATAATATCTCTTTCAGATGAAATCAGGAATGAAATATATTATGGAAAACCAGCAGTGGTTGATAATCCTAAATGTTAAGTATACTTTTTTTTCTGACTTTAAAGTGCTTCTCCTTCATTCACCTACAGAGGTCCAGACTGATGGCTTATTTTTTAAAATTCTTTTAGTCACTTCATTGGTTCTAACAATACAAGCTCCATGATTTTAGAAACTGAAGGATTCTGCAATGTAGAAGGGCTCTACCTGATCCACGTAGAGCACATCCACATGCTGGCTTGTCTGTGGTGCATCAGTGTTGTGCCAAGAACATAAGCACTAAGAGAGAATGAGGAAAATCTAAGCCTTATCCCTACTGAATTATTTACCCCACTATTGAGAATACCATTGAGGTAGTTGTGGCCACACTGTGAAGGCAAATCGAGCTGCAGTCACAGAGACACCCTAATGCTCCCCCGTCATCCAGCATCGGTTTCCTTTAGATGGCTGTGTGCACACACAAGTTTATACACTGCAGGGTATCGTCATCACTTTTTGCTATGTACTGGAAATCCTGGCAGCTTCTTCTCCGATTCAGAAAGGCAGAAACATTCAGGATGAAAATAATAACTCGGGTCTGTCCTTTGAGGGAACTTCGGGTGGCTGTTTTATTATTTTCTATTTGTAATAGTTCAAAAGGTTTGAGATAGTCCTACCCAGCAACTACCATACTTTCCTTCTCCCAGCCGCATCCCTTCTTCCCACATATCTCACAACATATCTTCTTTCTCTTGGAAGCAGAGTAGTTCTTCCTCTGCCCCTTAACATTTCTTTATGACCTATCTCTAGTAGGTACTTACTGTGTTTCAGGCACTAGGCTAGGGACCTTTACGTATTGTACAAGCAAGATAGTGTGCCCAACACTCTCAGATAGTGCCTGGCACATGGAAAATGCTCAATACATGCTCTCTCACACTGTATCTCATTTCCATGTTTCCAACAGCTCTTGCAATGTAGATATCATTATCCCCACTTTGGGGATGAGGAAATTGAAACCCGGAGACGTTGGGTCACTTGCCTAGGTTCACACTGTTAACAAGTGGCAGAACCGCCTAGGAGCTTTGCAAGTAAGGCAACTCCGCATTCCCTTGGACTAGGAGCTGAATGATGACTATTTGGTGTTTTGTGCATCGTCTCTTGGAGTTGGTTTCTAACTGGAATAGGACCTTTTGGGGAAGAGAGCTCCTTTTCCCCATGACAGTCGCATGCTTCTGGAGCTCCTGGCCATGCCACCTCTGGGCATCCCCAGATTTTCTGCTCACTGCCCAGTGCAAATGTAACATCATTATTACTAGGCACCTACTCTGTGCCCAGCCTTATGTGAGGTGCTTTGCACATGCTCTTTCATTTAATCCTCAAATTGCCTTATGAAGTAAATGGTGCTAAGTGAGACTCAGAGATGTTTGTTACTCCAGTCACTTCACCACGATGTGACAGCCAGAATTCAAACCTAGGTCTTCCTGATTCCAGAGGCCCTTGCTGCTTCTGCTGTTCCTCACTGCCAGGAACTCTTCTTCAAAGCTATTCTCAGAACTTTGATTAAAATATAGGCCCACAATTTCAGATCCTTTAGACTTCGCCCTCCCCTCCCACCCGAGGAAGGATTTACGTCATGAAATTAGATGTCTTGTATTGAGGAGCTTCACATGGGGAGCTTCACACCAGTTTCACATGTTCTCGTGGATCATGGACCTATGTAGATGAATAAAGGAAAGGGGTTACTCCATCCCCAAGTACTTCAAACATACTGGAACAGGTTCTAGGTCACTCTGCTTACTTCTTGGACTGCCTTCCTCCAAAGAGCCAGTTTTCCCTGCCTGCCTTGGGATTCTAGCATAGATAGTTTGGAGTTGGTCCTATTTTAAATTTATTTTCACTGCGTGCTTTGGACATTTTTTCAGCTAAACCTGTTAGGATTTCAGTACATTCAGGACAGTGATGACATGCTTCAGTCCTCAATTCTTCTCTGTCTCCTCAGTTAATAGAAAGGAAACGTAGCCCATCTGTCTGGACCTGTATAGAAGAATTTGGAGAAAAAAAAATAACAGCTAAGAAGTGTTCCCTTATTTTGTGAGCTACCTTTAATCTGTCCCATTGTTCTACAGCAAAAGGCTTTTGCAAAAATACTTGAGTTTTCCTCTTCAAGTAAGGTATATTTTTAAAAATCATTTAGAAGCCCGTGAATATCAAAAAGCTGATGGACTAGGAGTCAGCATACCTTTTATCGGTAAAATGAGGGAATTGAACTGAAAGGGAAATGGTCTCTAGTGTGATGTCCTCAGTGCATCTAAAACCATTCGTTTTGTGATTTGTAGAAAAACGGTTACTGTGGAGTCCCCCACATGTAAACTGTTGGGTCAGTTCTCATTCTGTCTGCCCCCCAGGCACAGCTTTCATGAAGAAAAGACAGCACAAAAGACAGGAGGAGGAAATAGGATAATTTAGAGTGGCCCTATATTTTGGTTTCACTAGGGATAAACGCAGGATGTTAATCTCAGTAGGACAAGGGCTGTCTGGTTAAGAGGAAACACTGAGCTGATGGATACAAGGCCATGGGTGAGCACCCAGGAAAGAGTGGAGGGTTAGAGAACTGAGATAATTTGGTGGGAAGGATAACTAATTGCTAAATTGTTTTGGCTACATAATGCCTTATAGTCATTTTTAAAACAGAGAAAGATGCACAAGTGGAGGAACTCACTTGCACAGAGCCCACCAATGAGCTTATAGATTTTAATGCCAATTTTTTTTTCAAAGCAAAGGACATTCAAAGCCTCAAAGTTGAGGAACTGTGCTTAACCAGACATGTGACACTCACATTCTTCCTTTTTATAACTAGTGTTACAAATCCAACATGTTAATGGTACTGAAAAAAATCTAGAAGAATGGGCTAGAATAGGAAGAATAGGGGAGTTTCCAAGGCAAGAACAAAAATGCATGGTTCTTCCCACCCCCGACCCCCCCACCCCCACCAGCACCCCCGCTGCCCCCCACCCCCCACCCCCGCCCAGAAAAAGCATGGCTCCCAGCCTCACCATTGGCACCCTCTGACCTCCGTTGTGGAAGAGTCTGAGTCTTTACTCCTCTTTTCTCCACCTACCAACATATTTGGTCTTCTGACAACTGGTGCTCTATTTATCACAATATGGTTCTTTTTTTTAATGGAGATATAATCCACATAATATAATATACAACATTATAAAGTATACAGTCCAATGGTATACTTTGACAGACGATAGTCAGTATTAATGCCAGGGTATTTCCATCAGCCCCGAAAAGAAATACCATACCCATCACCTGTGACTCCCCATTCTCCCTTCCTCCCAGGCCCTGGCAACAACTAATTTACCTTCTGTCCCTGTAGATTTGCCCATTCTGGACATTTCATAGAAATGTGTGTCTAGCTTCTTTCACACAGCATGTTAGCTTCGAGGTTTATCCATGTTGTAGCATGTCTCAGTACTTCATTCGTTTTTAAGGCTGGATAATATTCCCTTGTATACATACATATACATCACATTTTGTTCATTCCTCAGTTATGAGACATTTGGATTGTTTCCACTTTTTGGCTATTATCAATAATGCTGCTATGAGTATTCACATACAAGTTTTTGTGTGGACACATGTTTTTAATTCTCTTGGGTACATACCTAGAAGTGGAATTGCTGGGTGATGTGGTAACTGTATGTTTAACCCTTTTGAGGAACTGCCAAACTGTTTTCCACAGGTGACTACACCATTTTATGTTTCCACCAATGTATGAAGGTTCCAG
This sequence comes from Halichoerus grypus, assembly GCF_964656455.1. Taxonomy (NCBI): domain Eukaryota; kingdom Metazoa; phylum Chordata; class Mammalia; order Carnivora; family Phocidae; genus Halichoerus; species Halichoerus grypus. The sequence goes on from NC_135724.1 coordinate 70,516,733, forward strand.
TTTCTCCATAATCTTGCTACCACTTATCGTTGTCTGTTTGTTTGGTTATAGCCATCTTAGTGAGTGTAAAGTAATATCTCATTATAGCCTTGATTTGTACTTGCCTAATGACTTAAGACATCAAACATCTTTTCATGTGCTTATTGGCCATTTGTGTATTTTCTTTGGAGAAACATCTCTTCAAATCCTTTGCCCATTTAAAAATTTGATTATTTGTCTTTTTATTGAGTTGTAAGAGTTCTTTATATTCTGGATATTCTGCATACTAGACTTTTATCAGACATATGATTTGTAAATGTTCTCTCCCATTCTGTGAGTTGTCTTTCACTTTTGTGATAATGTCCTTTGAAGCACAAAAGTCTGTTTTTTTATAAAGTCCAATTTATTTATTTTTCCTTTGGTTATTTGTGCTTTTGGTGTCATGTCGAAGAAGCTGTTGCTTGACCCAAGGTCAGAAAGATTCCTAGTTTTATAACTTGAGCTCTTGCATTTAGGTAGTTGGTCCATTTCGAGTTAATTTTTATATATGGTATGAAGTGTAAGAATCCAACTACATTATTCTGTATGTGGGTATTCAGTTGTCCCAGCACCACTTGAAGAGACCAGTCTTCCCACAATGAATTGTTTTGGCATCCTTGTTGAAAATTAATAGACCATAAATGTGAGTATTTATTCCTGGACAGTCAGTTCTGTTCCATCGATTTATATGTCTATTCTTTTTTTTTTAAAGATTTTATTTATTTATTTGACAGAGAGACACAGCGAGAGAGGGAACACAAGCAGGGGGAGTGGGAGAAGGAGAAGCAGGCTTCCCGCTGAGCAGGGAGCCCGATGTGGGGCTCGATCCCAGGACCCTGGGATCATGACCTGAGCCGAAGGCAGACGCTTAACGACTGAGCCACCCAGGCGCCCCTGTATGTCTATTCTTATGCCAGTATCCCACTATGATTACTGTAGCTTTGAATTGGGTTTTGAAACCAGGGCACATGAGTCTTTCCACTTTGTTCTTCCTTATCAAGATTGTTTTGGCTATTCTGGGTCCCTTGATTTGACGTATGAATTTTAGAATTCACTTGCCAATTTCTGGAAAGAAGTCAGCTGCGATTTGGATAGGGAATGTGCTGAAACCATAGTTCAGTTTGGGGCATAGTGCCATTTTAACAATATTTTCTTCTAATCCATGAACGTGGCGTATCTTTCCATTTATTTTGATGTTCTTTAATTTCTTTCAACAATGTTTTATAGTTTTCAGTGTAGTCTTGTACTTCTTTGGTTAATTTTTTCCTAAGTATTTTATTCTTTTTAATATTGTTATACATGGAATCGTTTTCTTAATTTCATTTTGGACTACTCATTGCTAGTGTATAGAAATACAGCTAATTTTTACACATTGATCTTGTATCCTGCAACCTTGCTGACCCAATGTATTAGCGCTAAGTTTTTTCCTACATTCCTAGGAATATGTCTTGTGGTCTTCTGGTTTCCCAGGAATATGTTGAAGCATTTCAAAGTCTCTGTGGACATCTTATTTCTCAGTTTTTTCCTTTTAAGATTTTTGGTTAGGCTATTTTTTTGTCCCGCCTGTTAATCCATTGCCTCACACGACCACCAGGATAAAACATTTACCTGTAATTGTTTTTTAAAAATGCCCCTTGAGAAGAAGAGGCTTTTAGCATTGTGCAGCTCTCAGTGAGGTCAAAGACAAGCTTTTCAAGCGAGGTTTTCCAGGGAACCCACTATACAGGTAAAACAATGACAGTTCTTTGAAAATGAGGCTTTAAAAGAGCCAAACTGTGGAAAGAGCCGAGATGCCCTTCAACAGATGAATGGATAAAGAAGATGTGGTCCACATATACAATGGAATATTACTCAGCCATCAGAAAGGATGAATACCCAACTTTTACATCAACATGGATGGGACTGGAGGAGATTATGCTAAGTGAAATAAGTCAAGCAGAGAAAGTCAATTATCATATGGTTTCACTTATTTGTGGAACATAAGGAATAACATGGAGGACATTAGGAGAAGGAAGGGAAAAATGGGGGTGGGGAGGAATTGGAGGGAGAGATGAACCATGAGAGACTATGGACTCTGAGAAACAAACAGGGTTTTAGAGGGGAGGGGGGAGGGGGGATTGGTTAGCCCGGTGATGGGTATTAAGGAGGGCACGTACTGCATGGAGCACTGGGTGTTATACGAAAATGATGGATCGTGGATCACCACATCAAAAACCAATGATGTATTGTATGGTGACTAACATAACATAATAAAATTAAAAAAAAAGAAAATGAGGCTTTAAGGAACTCCAGCTCCATTTTGCTCCCCTGGGATGTGGGCTATTTTTCAAGGCGACCATCAGGATAGAGAGCAGAGGTCTAGGACAAGTTAAAACAACAGAGCTCACTGTTCTTACAGAAATTAGTTTTTATTTAATAAATGCTCTCTGGGTTGCTGCAAGCCCATTGGTTAAATTTTCCAAACTTCTAACAAAGTTAATTCTGACCATTTTTGCCAGTTTTTGTCATTGTTGTTGTTGCTTTTATGAGAGATGAATTTTCAGATGTCCTCACTTTCCCATTTTAGCTGATTTGCCTATAACATGGTTTTTTAAATCTCTAAAGTCTCAATGACCATTGGCTAATTAAACACTTAATCATGTGAGATGATTAGAGAAAAGGAATAAAAATAGAAAATGTATTTCTCAGAGAAGCTCTCCCAGATGGAGAGATGAAGTTCAACAAAGTATTTCTATATTTAGTGCTCTCAAAGTTAAGTTTAAGGTAACAGCTATTTTGAAATCCCCTTTTCTTCATATGACTTAAACACAGGCTTTGAGGTCAAAACTGATTTCAAATTCCAGCTCTGCTTCTGACTCTCTTGACAATCTAGGACAAATTACATAACCTCTCTGTACCTCAGTTTCCTCATTTGTAAAACGGGGTAATGATCATATCTATCACATAAGGTTATTGTGAGGATTAAATGTGAAATGCTGATCACAGATGCCTTACAGTCCAATAGTATTGGTTGTGATGATTATCTTTCTAATATTTGGCAAAAGTACAGTAATGATTCTTGAGTATAGTCAACCTCAAGGAAGATTTTCTTTTCTTTCTTCCTATTTCTTTTACCTTTTTTGTTTTTAAAGCATTGAGAAGAAAATGTATTCAACATTTTGGAATAAAAACTTGTGTCAAAGAATGAAAAAATGTTATTTATTTATTCGACAAACATTCATTAAATAACTAGTAAATAACAAGCACTATGTCAGGCACAGGGACAATGACAATCAAGTATGGTCCCTGCCCTCAAGGAGCCGACAGTCCAGGAGACTGACAAGGAAACAGGTGATTACATGCCATGACAAAGGCTGTGATACAAGGATACACGGAACATGTGGCGGGAGTATAGCTTTCACCAGTTCCTCCTACATTTAGCCCCTATTGTTTGGCTCCAAAACTGAGGAATTGGTCCTCTTTTTGTCTTTCACTGCGTGGTTTAAACTGTGGAATTTTTTAAATTTCTAGAGATAAGAGAAAAACACCTTAAATCATGGAGGACACTAGAAATGGTATTTCCTACAGAGCCAGGGCTTCCTACTAGTGTAGTCACTTCTGGGGTTTTCAACCTGAAAAGTTCTTTGGCATAGTTTTTCTTTGCCGTCCACTTAAAAAAAATGTTTTTTCTCTTTCCCGCTTTATCATTCAGAGACCTGGGTAGTTCCCAAAGGAAGACTGCTTTACAGATTTATAGGCAAAGGCAGAAAATGATTACTTTTAACCTTCCAGTCCCATCCCAAAAAAATGAACATAAACTTTCATGGTAGTTATTGAAAATGCAGATAATTTTAATTCCATTGCATTTTTCAGAATTCTCAATCGTAACCCTCTGACAACTGTTGAAGATTCGTATCTTTTTAAATTGCCGGCATTAAAATATTTGTAAGTATTACAACAATCTCATGGCTCATGAGATGATTTCTGCTGTTTTTTAAAGATTAAGTATTTTGCATTTTGGTTAAAAAGTCATAATTTAAATTTTAACTGGGTTATTGAAATAAGAATTATTGGCAAAGAAACAATGTATATGGGCAAGACAGCCTGCAGAGGAAGAAAGCAGTACTGAAGAACACATACAGATATGGAACATGCAGATGTATGCAGAAATATCATTTATCATGTATGTAGAAATATCATTTGTCTCAAAAAGCAAAGTGGAATAAGATGTACATTATTTTTAAAAAAAGATTAATCAAGAGAGGTGGATGCAATTGAGAATGAGAAGTAGGATAATGGTAAAAAGAGATTGTCCTGTTCATCACCAAGGTGATAAATTTGATGATGCACATAAATTTAAATTTCTTCAATAAAAGTTCTCTGAAATTATTGTCCATAGCAAGTTAACTCTTGAGCTGGCTTGACGGAATTTAACTAATCACATGTTGTGAAGTCTCTTTTTAAGTATAGAATTTTTGTCTTTGGTATCATTCATGTTTGGACTTTCTCCTTCAGAGACATGGGAACAACACAGGTGTCACTTCCAACAATTGAGAGCATCCTCATGATGACCCTTGAATTGGAAAAACTGTAAGTTGATTTTTCTTATGTTTATTTTCACTTAGTTGTTTATGTGTGTTTCTTTTCTTAAGTCAGATTTATTGAGGTATGATTTTCATTTAATAAAATTTACTCTTTTTAAGTATACAGTTTGATGAGTTTTGGCAAACATATAGCTACGTAACCACCACCACATTTGAGATCTAGAACATTTTTGTTTGCAGTCAATCCCCTTTTCCCACCATCAGCCCCTGGCAGCCACCAGCCTCATTTTTGTCCCTATAGTTTTGCCTTTTCCACCATGTCTTATAAATGAAATCATACAGTATGTAGTCTTTTGTGATTGGCTCCTCTCACTCAGCATAATCCTTTTGAGATTCATCAAGGTTGTTGCATCTATCTGCAGTTCATTCCTTTTTATTGCTGAGTAGTATTCCAGTTGTATGGATACACCAGTCTGTTTATGCATTCATCAGTTAATGGACATTTGAGTTGTTCTTAGTTTTTTGTCTATTATGAATAAATCTGCTAAAAGCAGTCACATGCAGGTCTTTGCGTGAGCGTATGTTTTCATTTTGGGGGAGGTAAAATATTTAATGGTAGGATTGCTACATCATATCCTAAGTGTATATTTAACTTTTTAAGAAACCGCTTACCTGGGGGCACCTGGGTGGGTCAGTCGGTTAAGTGTTTGACTCTTGATATTGGCTTAGATCATGATCTCAGGGTCGTGAGATCAAGCTCCCAGTTGGGCTCCATGCTGAATGTGGAGCCTGCTTAAGATCCTCTCTCTCCCTATTCCTCTCCCTGCACCTCCCCACCCCCGGCTCATATGCACCCACGTGTGTGCTCTCTCTAAAAAAAGAAACAAACAAACAAACAAAAAACACACAAAAAAACTGCTTAGCTGTTTTTAAAATGGATGTACCTGTTTGCATTCCAACCAGCAGTGTATGAGATCTTCACCTTGTATTTCAGTTAAAAAAATTTTTTTAGACTTTCTTATAGGTATGTATGTAGGCTGTATCTCATTGTGGCTTTAAGTTGCATTTCTCTAATAGCTCATGATGGTGAGTGTCTATTCATGTACAGATACCTTTTTTTTTTTAATTGCAGGAGAACCAGTTTATTTTTTTTTTTAAGATTTTTATTTATATATTTGACAGAGAGAGAGACAGCGAGAGAGGGAACACAAGCAAGGGGAGTGTGAGAGGGGAAGCAGGCTTCCCGCTGACCAGGGAGCGCAATGCGGGGCTTGATCCCAGGATCCTGGGATCATGACCTGAGTCAAAGGCAGCTGCTTTAACCACTGAGCCACCCAGGCACCCCATGTACAGATACCTTTTTAAATGATGTGTCCTTCAAATCCATTTTTTCTTTTCCTTTTCTTTTTTTTTTTAAGATTTATTTATTTATCTTAGACAGAGAGAGAGTGAGTGAGTGTGGTGGGGGGAGAGACTGAAGGAGTTAGAGAGAGAGAATGTCAAGCAGACTCCCCGCCAAGAATGGAGCCTGACTCAGGGCTCAATCCCACAAGCCTGAAACCATAACCTGAGCCAAAATCAAGAGTCGGACACTCAACAGACTGAGCCACCCTGGCACCCCCAAATCCATTTTTTAATTGGATACATATTATTGAGTTTTAAGAGTATGTTCTATATTCTGGAAAAAGTCCTTTCTCTCAGATAGGTGTTCAGCAAATTTCTCCCAGGTTGTGGTTTGTCTTCATTCTGTTCTATCTCTGAAGACCAGAAGTTTTTAATTTTTAAATTTTGATGCACTCACCTATTTCACCTATCCTCCCACCCCCTGTCCTCTCTGGTATCCATCAGTTTGTTCCCTATAATTAAGAGTCTGTTCCTTGATTTGTCTCTCTCTTTCTCGATTCGTCTCTCTCTTTCTTGCTCTTTTTTTCCCTTTGCTCATTTTTTTTGTGTCTTAAATTTCACATATGAGTGAAATCATATGGTATTTGACTTTCTCTGACTGACTTACTTCACTTACATTGTACTCTCTAGCTCCATCCATGTTGTTGCAGATGGCAAGAGTTCATTCTTTTTTATGGCTGAATAATATTCCATAATTTATATATATGAATCTCTTCTTTATCCATTTATCTATCAATGGACACTTAGGTTACTTCCATAATTTGGCTATTATAAATAATGCTGCAATAAACAGAGAGGTGCGTGTATCCCTTTGAATTAGCGTTTTTGTATTCTTTGGTTAAATACCCAGAAGTACAATTACTGGATCATAGAGTAGTTCTATTTTTAATTTTGTGAGGAACCTCCATACTGTCTTCCTCAGTGGCTGCATCAGTTTGCATTCCCACCAACAGTGCATAAGGTTCCTATTTCTCCATATCCTCACTAGAATTTGTTGTTTCTGTTTTTTATTTTAGCCATTCTGACAGATGTGAGGTTGATATCTCATTGTGGTTTTGATTTGCATTTTCCTGATGATGAGTGATGTTGAGCATCTTTTCATGTGTCTGTTGGCCCCATCTGTAGGTCTTCTTTAAAAAAAAAAAAGATTTTATTTATTTATTGGGGAGAGAGCACAAGCGGGGGGAGAGGCAGAGCGAGAGGGAGAAGCAGACTCCCCACTGAGCAGGGAGCACTATGTGGGGCTCGATTCCAGGACCCTGAGATCATGACCTGAGCTGAAGGCGGATGTTTAATCAACTGAACCACCCAGGTGCCTCTGTGTGTCCTCTTTGGAGAAATGTCTGTTCATGTCTTCTGCCCATTTTAAATTGGATTATTTGGGGGGTTTTTTGGTGTTGAGTTGTATAAATTCTTTATATATTTTGGATACTAAACCTTTATTGAATATGTCACTTGCAAATATCTTCTCCCATTCAGTAGGTTGTCTTTTAGTTTTGTTGATTGTTTCCTTTACTATGCAGAAGCTTTTTATTTTGATGTAGTCCCAATAGTTTACTTTTGCTTTTGTTCCCCTTGCCTCAGGAGACATATTTAGAAAGATGTTGTTAAAGCCAATCTCAGAGAAATTACTGCCTGTGCTCTCTTCTAGGATTTTTATGGTTTTCGGTCTCACATTTATTTAGGTCCTTAATCCATTTTGAGTTTACTTTTGTATATGGTGTAAGAAAGTGGTCCAGTTTCATTCTCTTGCACATAGTTGTCCAGTTTTCCCAACAACATTTTTTGAAGAGACTGTCTTTCTCATTGCATATTCTTGCTTCCTTTGTCAAAGATTAATTGACCATATAATTGTAAGTTTGCTTCTGGGCTTCCTATTCTGTTCCATTGATCTATGTGTCTGTTTTTGTGCCAGTACCATACTGTTTTGATTACTACAGCTATGTAATATAACTTGAATTGTGGAATTGTGACATCTCCAGTTTTGTTTTTCTTTTTCAAGATTGCTTTGGTTATTCAGGGTCTTTTGTGGTTCATACAAATTTTATGATGGTTTGTTCTAGTTCTGTGAAAAATGCTATTGGAATTTTGATAGGGATTGTATTAAATCTGTAGATTGCTTTGGGTAGTACTCATAGATCTGCTTTCTGTTACAAAAAATTAGTTTGCATTTTCTAGAATGTTATATAAATGGAATCATGTGGTAAGTACTCTTTTCTAACTGGCTTCTTTCATTCATCATAATTATTTTGATTCATCCATGTTGTTATGTATATCAATAATTCATTTTTATTGCTGAATAGTATTCCATTATATGGATATGCCACAATTTATCTGCTCACCATTGATGAACATTTGATTTGTTCCAATTTTCGGCTATTAAAAATAAAGCTTCTGTGTGTGTACGTACATGTCTTTGTATGGATACATACTTCCATTTCTCTTGGGGTAAATACCTGGAAGTGGATGGCTGGTTCATATGGTAAGTGTGTGTTTAAGTTTTTAAAAAATTATTTTCCACAGTGGTTGTACCATTTTACATTCCCACCAGCAATGTATGAGGTTTCCATTTTCTTCACATTTTTGCTAATACTTGCTATAGTAAGTGTTTTTAATTTTAGACAGTTTAATAGGTGTATAGTGGCATCTCTGTGGCTTTTATTTGCATTTCCTTTATAATTAATGATGTCAGATATCTTTTCATATGCTTATTTGTCTTTCGGCTATATTATTATTGAATTTTGAGAGTTCTTTATATATTCTGGAAACAAGTCCTCTATCAACTATGTAATTTACTAAGTATTTTCTCCCATTTTGTAGCTCGTATTTTCATTCTCTTAAGAGTGTCTTTTGCAAGATAGAAATTCTTAATTTTGATGGTGTCCAATTTATCCATTTTTTTTTTGTAGGCTATCCTTATGGTGTCATATCTTAAGAAATCTTGCCCAACACAAGGTCTCCTGTGTTTTCTTTGAGACATTTATAGTTTTAGGTTTTATATTTGGATCTTTGAACCAATTTGAGTTCATTTCTGCATATGGTTTGGATCGATGTTTGCTTTTTTGCATATGGATATCCAGTTGTTCCAGCACCATTTGTTGGAAAGACTATCCTTTCTCCACTCAACTGCCTTGGAACCTGAAAATAAGTTGTTCATATCTCTTTCCTTCTGGACTTTCTATTCTGTTTCTTTGATCTGTTTGTCTAAATTTATACTAATATCACAAAGTCTTGAAAGTGTAGCTTCATAAGTCTTGTAATCTGGTAGTGTTAGTCCTCCAATTTTGTCTTCTTTTTCAAAGCTGTTTGGCTATTCTAGGAGCTTTACATTTCCATATGAATTTTAGCATTAGCTTGCCAATTTCTACAGACAAGTCTGGTGGGATTTTTATCTGTAAATCAATTTGGGGAGAATTGACATCTTAACAATATTGAATCTTCTGATCCATGAACACTTTATGTCTCTTCATTTATTTAGGTGTTCTTTAATTTTTCCCAGGAATATTTTATAGTTTTCAGTGTGTAAGCCTTTTACATCTCTTCAGACTTTTCTAAGTATTTTACACTTTTGATGCTATTATAAGTAATATTTTTTTAAAATTTCAATTTCTAATTGTTTATTGCTAGGTATTAGAGATAAATTAATTTTTTGTATATTGATCTTTTTCCTGCAAACTTGATAAACTCATTTATTAGTTCTAGTAACCTTTTTATAGATTCCATCAGGTTTTCTGCATAGATAATCATTTTATCTGCAAATAAAGATAGTTTGGCTTCTTCCTTTCCATTTTGAATACCTTTTATTTCTTTTTCTTGCTGTATTGCACTGACTGGAACCTTCAGTGCACTATCAAATAAAAGTAATGAGAGAAGACTTCCTTTCCTTTGTCCTGATCTTGGAGAGAAAGCATTTGTCTTTCACTATTAAATATGATGTTCGGGTTTTTTATGTAGAAGTCTCTTATCAAGATGAAGTTTCCTTCCATCCCAGTTTGCCAAGGGCTTCTTTTTTTTTTTAATTTGTAATCAGGAATGGATGTTAGATTTGTCAGATACTTTTTCTCCATCTATTACAATGATTGTGTAATTTTTTTAGTTTATTAGCTTGGGTAAATTACATTGATTTTCAAATATTAAACCAATCTTGCAATCCTGAGATAAACCCCACTTCATAATGTAGCTAGCATCTTTTTATATATTGTTGGATTTGATATAGTAAAATTTTGTTTAGAATTCTGCATCTGTGCTCATGAGAGATACTGGTCTGTTGTTTTCTTTTCTTGTAATGTCTTTGTCTAGTTTTGATAAAGCAAAAGTTGGCCTTAAAAATGAGTTGGGAAGTTTTCCCTTCTCTTCAATTCTCTGGTAGAGTTTGTGTAGAATTGGCATTATTTCTTCCTTAAATGTTTGGTAGAATTCACCAGTGAAGCATGTGGGTTTGAAGCTTTCTATGTGGGAAGGTTGTAAACTACACACTCTATTTCTTTAATAGTGCTATTTAAGTTACATATTTATTTTTGAGTAGTTTATGTCTTTAAGGACTCTGTCCATTTCATTTTGAATTGATTGACATGAATTAGTTTATAATATTCCCTTATTATCCTTTTAATATGTGTAGAATTTGTATTGATGTCACCCCTCTCGTTTCTGTTATTGATAATTTGTGTCTTCTCTTGTCTTTTCTTGATCAATATGGCTAGAGGTATATCAATTTTATTTACCTTCTCTAAAAACTGTCTTTTCATTTCACTGACCTCTCTGTTTTTCTGTTTTCCATTTTATTTCTGCCTTGATCTTTATTATGCTATTTCTTCTCCTTACTCAGTGATTAATTTTCTTTTTCTAGTTTCTTAAAAGTGGACGCCGGGGAAGCTGAACACTATGTTAGCAACATCCCACATGTTGACATGTTTTCAATTTCAGTCAGTAAAAAAAATAGTTCTTAATTTCCCTTTTGCTTTATTTTACCCACAGGGTTACTTAGAAATGTATTGTTTAGTTTCCAAATATTTGGGGATTTTTCAAATCTTTTAATTTCTAATTGAATTCCATTGTGGTCACAGAACATCTGTTGAATAACTGAAATCCTCTTAAATGTATTGAGTCTTGTTTTATATCCATGTATTCTGGTAATAGATGAGAATATGGTCTATTTTGGTAAATATTATGTGTCTACTTGAAAAAAACGTGTATTCTGATTTTGGGTGGAGTGATCTATAAATATCAATTAGATCAAGTAGGTTGATAGTGTTCAAGTCTGCTATATCTTTACTGATTTTTTATATTTTTTTTCTGTCAATTATTGAGAGAGGGGTATTGAAATCTCCAACTACAATTGTGTATGTATTTGTTTCTCTTTGCCATTCTCCTTAATATATTTTGAAGTTCTTTTATCAGATGCATAAATATTTAGGTTATGTCTTTTTTATTAGTTGACATTTCTATCATGATGGAATAACCTCCTTTATCCTTGGTAATATTCTTTGCTGAAATTGACTTTGTCTTATAGTAATATAACCACTCAAGGTCTATTTTGATTAGTGTTAGCATAGCATAATTTTTTCCATATTTTTCACCTACTTGTATCTTTCTGTTGAAGATCATTCTTGTAGACAGCATGTAGTTTTGGCTTGTGCTTTTTTATCTGGTGTGACAACTCTATCTTTTAATTAGGGTGATTATACCATTTATATTTAATGTAATTATTTATATGATTACATTTAAAGCTACTGTCTAATATTTTCTATGTGTCCCATCTGTTCTTTGTTTCGTTTTTTTTCTTCTTTTTCTTCCTGCTTTTGGATTGACTGAGTACATTTTATTATTTTATTTGTTGACTAGTTACAACTCAGGTTTTGTTATTTTAGTAGTTGCTTAATGGTTTGTAGTGTTCATCTTTAACTTATCACAGTCTATCTTCAAATTATATTATATGATTTCGTGATTGGTATAAGAACCTTACAATACATAGTATACTTCCATTTTTCCCCTCCTGGCCTTTGTGCTATTGTTTTCATACATTTTACTTTTTTTTTTTTTAAATAAAGATTTCATTTATTTATTTGATAGAGAGAGACAGCCAGAGAGGGAACACAAGCAGGGGGAGTGGGAGAGGGAGAAGCAGGCTTCCCGCTGAGCAGGGAGCCCGATGCGGGGCTTGATCCCAGGTCCCTGGGATCATGACCTGAGCCGAAGGCAGACGCTTAACGACTGAGCCACCCAGGCGCCCCTACTTTTACTTATAAACATCACACCATATTATGTTTTTTGTTTAACCAATAAGTTAACTCTCTTATTGAAGTATAGTTGATGTAATATTAAATTAGTTTCAGATGTACAACATAGTGATTCAACAATTATATACATTTTGAAATGCTCACCACAATAAGTGTATTACAGTATTATTGACTGTATTCCCTACATTATACTTTTCATCCGGTGACTGATTTATTTTATAACTGGAAGTTTGTACCTCTTAATCCTTTTCACCTATTTTGACCATATCCCCACCCTCTCTGCTTTAGCAACCACCAGTTTGTTCTCCATATTTATGAGTGTGTTTCTCTCTTTTTTGTTGTTGTTGTTCGTCATTTGTCTTTCTTTAAAGATTCTATGTATAAGTGAAATCACATTGTATTTGGATATTTAAATAGTAAGAAAAATCTTATATATTTACCATGATCCCAGGACCCTGGGATCATGACCTGAGCCGAAGGCAGACGCTTAACGACTGAGCCACCTAGGCGCCCCCATTGTCTATGTTTCTTGTGCTTAGAGTTTATTGACCTTCTCAGATTTGTGGGTTTATTGGGTTTGCCTGTTTGGAAAATTTTAGGCTATTATTTTTTCAAAATTTCTTATGTAGTTACCAGTTCTACTGTTCCTCATTCTTTTATGTGGATCCACATTTCCATCTGGTATCATTTTCCTTCCGCTTAAAAATATTTCCTTTAGCATTTCTACGGTGTAAGTCTACTAGTGATGAATTCTTTCAGCTTTTGCATGTCTCAGATAGTCTTTGTTTTGCTTTTGTTTTTGAAAGATCTGAATATAGAATATTAGCTTGATAGTTGTTGGGTCCCCTCTCCTCTTCACTGCTTTAAAGACTGAGTTCCATTATTACCAACAAGAAATATGTTGTCATTATTATCTTTGTTTCTCTATATGTTGTGTGTGTTTTTTTTTCCTTTGGCTGCTTTTAAGATGTTCTCTTTATTGATGGTTTTGAGCAGTTTGATTATGATGTGCCTTCATGTAGTTTTGTCCATGTTTCTTTTTTTTTTTTTTTAAGATTTTTATTTATTTATTTGACAGAGAGAGACACAGCGAGAGAGGGAACACAAGCAGGGGGAGTGGGAAAGGGAGAAGCAGGCTTCCCGCCAAACAGGGAGCCCGATGCGGGGCTCGATCCCAGGACCCTGGGATCATGACCTGAGCCGAAGGCAGACGCTTAACGACTGAGCCACCTAGGCGCCCCCATTGTCTATGTTTCTTGTGCTTAGAGTTTATTGACCTTCTCAGATTTGTGGGTTTATTGGGTTTGCCTGTTTGGAAAATTTTAGGCTATTATTTTTTCAAAATTTCTTATATTTCCTCTCCTTCATTCACTCTAAGTACACATGTATGAGGCCACTTGAAGTTGTTGTACAACTCACTGAGTTAAGTAGAGGCATGGGTTTTTTAGTCTGGGTTTTTTTAACATATGAAATACAGTTATAACTTTTTTTAAAAGATTTATTTATTTGAGAGAGAGAGAGCATGAGCGGGTGGGGCAGAGGGAGAGGGAGAGAGGATCTCAAGCAGACTCCACGCTGAGCTAGGAGCCCAGTGTGGGGCTTGATCTCATGACCCTGAGATCATGACCTGAGCTGAAACCAAGAGTCAGATGTTTAAATGATTGCGCCACCCAGGCACCCCAGTTACAACAACTTTTTAAATGTCCTTGTCTGCTAATTGTAATATCTGTGTAGATTATGGGTCAGTTTTGATTGATTGCTTTCTATCTTCAGTATGGGTCATATTTCAGACTTATTCAGACTCTTCTTAGAAATCTACCCTCTTCCTGTGTGCTCTCAACCCAAAGTGAGACTTTTGGGTTGGAAGGAGATACTTCTGAACTAAACTACAGATCAGTGTCACCCAGTTCTCATCTTTATCTTATTCTAGGCATACCATACCCCCTACCATCCTTACCTTTCTGTTGGACACCTCTGTCCTTGTATTTATTTACAATATTCAAGAGCAGCAATTGGCCAACTGGTCCCTGCCCAAACATCCAGGCCATATGCCTCAAGAATTCCTTTTTGCACAGCCCTGTGATGCCCTTGGCATGCCTACTCAAGTAACTCCTTTAGCACTAATTTAATTCTCTGTGTTTCCATTTATAGGATTTTACCTAGCCATATGGCCTGTTGTCTCTGCCAATTCAAAAATAATATTGAGGTTGTCTGCAAGACAGTCAAGCTGCATTGTGACAGTGAATGTCTGACAAATGCCACACATTGTGGTGAGTCTGAATTGCCTCATGATAAATTTTTTAATTTTTATTTTATTTTTTTTATTTTTAATCAACAATGATAAAATTTTTAACTGATATCATTGCATTATTTTTATTCATTCAGAGTCAAATCCCTAAATCTCTCTTTTATAAAAAAAGATTTATTTATTTATTTGAGAGAGAGAGAGCACGTGAGTCGAGGGAGGGGCAGAGGGAGAGAATCTCAAGCAGACTCCCCACTGAGTGTGGAGCCCAACGCGGGGCTCGATCCCATGACCTTGAGATCATGACTTGAGCCAAAACCAAGAGTTGTATGCTTGAGCCACCCAAACACTCCTCAAATCTCTAAATTTCTAAAAACTATTCCTTTGTTAAAAGTCAGATTCTCATTAAATTAAATTAATTACCCCCAAATGAAAACTTGTTCATATAGTGCATCAGAGTTTGTAAACTGATTTTTTAAAATATTTTATTTATTTATTTAATTGACAGAGAGAGAGAGAGAGAGACAGCGTGAGGGGGAACACAGGGGGAGTGGGAGAAGGAGAAGCAGGCTTCCAGCTGAGCAGGGAGCCTGATGTGGGGCTTGATCCCAGGACCCCAGGATCATGACCTGAGCCGAAGGCAGTCGCTTAACCAACCGAGCCACCCAGACGCCCCTGTAAACTGATTTTATATGCATTAGATCTCAGGTGCCCTTTGTCTTATAGGACAGGTAAAGGTACATTTTTGTTTATTTTGTTTATTTTTACAAGTAATATATTATAAGAGTAAAAGTAATGCTGATTTATCAAAAAGTTTTATTCAGAGGCTGAGACTTTCTGTTCCCTAACCAGAAGCTGCTACCTTCTAATGGATAGAGAGGGCTCTTCTATTCTTGGATTGTCCAACTCTGAACTCGTTCTGAATCTTAAGCTTTTCTGTCCAAAAACACTCAGGTGCTTTTAAGTATTTTTCTGTATACTATGTTTTATTGGCACTAAATTGATGACTTCCAAAATGTGCTTTTGCACTTGGATAGATGGAATACGGGTCCTTATCAATGATCTAGGGTACATCAGAAATAATACTTTGCTACTTCTATAAGTACAGTGTTGCTTATTTTTCAAAACAATTTTTTACCAGTTATATTACTCCCTTCTACCTTAGAGGTGGACAGGAGAGGCATGTTGAATCTCCTTTTACAGGTGAGGAAAACTGTGATCAGAGGTGTTAAGTGCTGTAGCCTAGCACTCAAGTGTCTCATTTTGCACTCTCTGCAAGCCTGTTGCTCCTCCTTTCTCGTGACCTCCTCTGACCCTCACCACCACCACTAAAGATACTTCCAATTCTTCTGGAAAAGAAACCCAGCAGCACAATGCTGTGCAGTCTACACAAGCTGTACACTTGACCTTCAGGTAGTTGGAAGCTCTGGACAGTTCCCTAAATAAAGCTGGAAATACTAGAAATGAAAGTGACGTAGGCATCTGGCAAAAGATTCTTTATCCCTTGTGCATTTTAAAACCTCAAGTATCATTCCATTGATTTATTGAACATTCCACATTGACATATCTCTCACACCTGGGACATCTCTTAACCTAGACCCCAGATCCCTGCCCAAATTTAAGCAAAGAGCCAGGGTGGACATAGTGGGTTTTTTTCTGTTTAGAGCTTATTTTATGTGAGCTGCAATATATGGGAGCAGGGACCAAGCAAAGGAATGGGTGGGTGGGTAGAGAGGGCATGTCCAGATGAGGACCTGCTAACAGTGGGTGTTGTCATGGGCATCTGTGATGGCAGCAAGAACACAAGCATGCTGAAGAGTGGAAGGAGGAAGCATCTGAAGCAGGACAGGGTGGGGTATATGAATGCCAGGAGTCACATTAGATCTGCACACAGTTTAGCTGAGTGTCTTCCAGCCTTGACTTTTTTTGAGTACTGCACAATCGAGCCTTGGGGACCCATGGAATAATCCCAAATACAGTTATTCACACTATGGAAGGTTCTGAGTAAATAGCTGCTTTTTCAAAAAATACCCTTTTCTCCTTTTGTTGTTGCCAATCATAGATTCAAGTTTGAGTTTGTCTCCTCTCTAAATGGTACTCAAATATTTGTTGATTCTTAATTTATTTGGGATGTATGACTGTGGACTGACAAAAAGCTGTACTATCAGTCTTTCATTATCAAAACTAGTCTCTTTTTTGTTGACAGATGAAGAAGTATCTATAAGGAATGCAGAAGGATCATTCATGAAGGTATTGAAATCCCGGAAGAAGAGCACCAGTACTGAGCTGATAATTGAGCCAGAGAAGCCATCCTCAGACAAAAATCGCTTCAGTTTAGCCTTTATGAATGAGCAGCTAGACTTTAATGATGAAAGTGATGTTATTAGTGCGCTGAATTACATATTGCCTTATTTCTCAGAGGGAAATCTGGAAGATGTAGAATCAACGTTATTACCATTCATTAAACTTCTGTTTTCAAATGTGCAAGACGGAGACAAGCCCATGGGTCCCTTGACAAACAACACAGGGAACCCTTTTCTTAAACCTGGACCCAACAATTCAACTTACAAAAATAAACTGAGGAAACTCCATTTTCTAGAAAATTTGTTAGATGCAGAAATTCAAGAAAAATTGATGAGGTGAAAAAGAAAGAAAAAACTGCCATGCTTATACATTCCAGCCTTTTCGGTCCCAAATTCAAACGCCAAATCTTTCCAAAGAAATTGGAAACTGCCCAAGCACAGGAAAAGAGCCTCACCAAGGCTGAGAGTGTAGGGAAGAAGTTTCTGAGAGTAAAGAAGGTTGTCACGGGCCCAAAGGGCCTACGGAAAAGGTACCTCAAAAAAATGCGCCATCAGAGAAACCGGGGGAAACAGAATGCCCAGCCATTTGTGGAGAATATGGCCAAAGAAAGAAGGCTCAGCAGACCTTCCCCAAGGGAGCTGGAGCAGCTTCACATGGCGCAGAGGCCCAGGAAATTAGTGGGAGACTCCTTCAGTAGAGCCTTCATTCATAAAGGAGCACAATTCTTTCCTGAAACAATACATCTTGGGCAGGCCTTCTGCCTCCACTGCTCCAAAATCCCTACCTGAGGTGAAAAACAAATCAAAAGACTTAACCGACACCATTTTTGTTTTAGAGGATGCAAATGCTAGAGTTAGGAATATGAAGGCTTCTAAACCAGTCTCACATTCCAGAAAAAAGTACCTTTTTCATATAACTCGCTCGCGTGTGGTCCACACAGCACCCAAGGCCAAGCTGAGTCGAAAATCCAGAAAGGAAAGTCCTATCAGTAATAGGCTGATGCTTGCAAAGAGGCCTCCGTTCTCCGCCATCAGGAGCCTCATAAATTCCCCTTCACGGGAGGCTTTTTCATCTTCAGGAGAACTGAGTTCTCAGGAAAATCCTTTTCCAGAATTATTTACTCTTTCAGAACCTTTTAGAGAAAACACTACTGTAGAAAACACTACTGCACAGAATGTTTTTGAGAAACCTATCTCTACAAGAAACATGACTGTGCCAGAACAAACCCTCCCTGCATTCAGGAACCATAAGGTATTTCCAGTGATTATTCTGTGGGCACCACAGACAACTTTATGCCAACTGTTAAACAAACCAATGAACCACGATGGATAAACCACAGCGTGGGCACTGAATTGCCCCCGAAGCCCACAGGCTTCACTGTGTCGAAGCTCTCAGCCCCAGGTGACCTATTTGAAATTCAGCTAGGTGACCTATTTGAAATTCAGCTAAACCAGCAGCTACGGTCCCTCATCCCGAACAACGACGTGAGAAGGCTCATTTCTCACGTTATCCGGACTTTGAAAATGGACTGCTCTGAGACCCACGTGCAACTGGCCTGTGCCAAGCTCATCTTCAGAACAAGCCTCCTGATGAAGCTTCTCAGTGAGCAGCAAGAAGTAAAGGTGTCCAAGGCAGAGTGGGATACGGACCAGTGGAAGACTGAGAACTACATCAATGAGAGCACAGAAGTCCAGAGTGAACAGAAAGGGCAGGAGTCCAGCGAGGTGAGGAAAACTCCTAAAACATGGGATCTGGACTTTGAGTCAGTTGAGGACATGCCATGAAAGCACCCAAGCACATAGGCCGGGGGGCTCCTAGTCTGGGTCGGCCAGCAGAGCACCCCGAGGAGGCTGGTCTTTGCTGCTTCGGGCCCTCTTGCTCCTGAGCTCAGGGGGCTCTGAACTCAACCTATGATTCCTTCCAACTTATTTAAGGTTTTCCAGTGTTACACATAAATCTGCGGATGTGGAACTTACTGTAACTCCAGAGCCGGCTAAGGAGGTTGAATCTTCTACAGCCCAGCAGGAGGCTCCACCTCAGCCTCTTGAGCATACTGAGGAAGCAGAACCTTCTCCAACCCAGCAAGAGACCTCAGCTAAGCCTCCAGAGGCGGTTGAGCCTTCAAGTGAGCAGCAACCAGCTCAGCCTTCTGAGTCTCCTGAGGGGTTTGAACCTTTTCTAACTCAACAGGAGACCCCAGCTCAGCCTTCAGAGCCTCCTAAGGAAGCTAAGCCTCCAAGCGTACAAGAACCACCAGCTCTGCTTTCTGAGCCTAGTGAGGAATTTGAACTTTCTCTGACTCAGCAGGAGATCCCAGCTCAGCCCCCAGAGAATCCTGAAGAGGCAGAACATTCTCCAGCTCAGCAGGAGCCCCCAGCTCCGCTTCCAGAGCCTTTTGGAGAAGCTGAACCTTCCTCAACCCAGGAGGAGACCTCAGCTCAGCCTGCAGAGCTCCCTAATGAGGCAGAATCTTCAACCCAGCAGGAGACCCCAGCTCAGTCTCCGGCAGAGATAGAATCTTCAGCAACCCTGCAAGAACAACCAGCTCAGCCTCCAGAGCTGCCTTCTGGGGAGGTGGAACCTTCTCCAACCCAGCAGGAGCACCCAGCTCAACCTCTAGGGCATCATGAGGTGACCGTTTCGCCTCCAGGTCACCATCATGTTCAACATTTAAACCTGCCCAATGTCAGTGTTAAACCTGCAGATGTGCAATACTATAACACCAGAACCCATTACAGAAGTGGGTGAACATTTGCCAGTTCAGCAGGAGGCTGCAGCTCAGCCCTCTGTGCCCCTTAATGTGGAACCATTTGCAACCCAGCATGAAGCCCCAACTCTGCCTCCACAGTCCCCTGAGGAAGCTGAACCTTTGCCAGTTCAACAGGAGACTCCGACTGAATCCCCAGAATCTACCACACAGGAGAAACCTCCAACACAGCAGGAAACCTCAGTTCAGCATCCCGAGTATCCTGGAGAAGTTAAACCTCCCACAACCCAACAGGAGGCCCTGGCTCAGCAATCACAGGGCCCCGAAGGTGAACCATCTTCAACCCAGGAGGAGGCCCTGGCCAAACCTCCAGAGACCCAGGAAGACGGTGAACATCTTCCAGCCCAGCAGGAGGCCCCAGCTCAGCTTCCACAGACCCCTGTAGAAGCTGAACCTTCCTCAATACAGGAGGAGAGCCAGGGTCATCATCCACAGACTCCTGAGAAAGTTAAACCTTCAACCCAGCAGGAGGCCCCAGTCCAGCATCCACAAGCCCCTGAGGAAGGAAAACCATCTCCATCCCAGGAGGAGGCTCCAGCTCAATTTCCACACACCCCTGAGAAGGGTGAATCTTCAACCCAGGAGGAGAGCCAGGGTGAGGATCCACAGACATCTGAGCAGGTTGCACCTTCTCCAACCCAACAAGAAGCCCCAGCTCAGCACCTACAGACCTCTGAGGGGATCAAACCTACAACCCAGGAGGAGTCCCCAGCTCAGCACCCTCAGGTCCCAGAGGAGGGTGAGCCTTTTCCAACCCAACCAGAGACCCCAACTCAGTATCCAGAGTCTCTTGAGGGGATTGAGCCTTCTCCAGCCCAGTCAGAGGCCACAGTTCAGCATCCAAATCCCCTTGGGGAGGTTAAACCTGCAAGCCATCAGGAGGCCCCAAGTCAGCAACTACAGACCTCTGAGGAAGTTAACCCTTCTGCCACCCAGCAGGAAGCCACAGCTCAGCATCCAGAGCCTTCTGGTGAGGTTGAACCTTCTCCAACCCAACAGGAGGAGGTCCCAGCTTCCTCTCCAGAGCATCATATGGTAACAGTTTCTCCTCTAGGTCAGAGTCAAACTCAGCTTCTGCTGTTGCCCAGTGTCACTGTTAAACCTGTGGATCTGGCACTTACCATAACTCCAGAGTCCACTAATGAGGTTGAAACTTTTCTACCCCAACAAGAGGCCTCAGCTCAGTCTGCAGTGTTCCCTGAGCGGTTGGAACCTTCTCCAATGCAGCAGGAGGTCCCAGGTCAGCATCCAGCACCCCCTGAAAATTTTGAACCTTTTCCAGTCCAGCAGGGAGTCCCAATTCAGCCTGAAGATCTTCCTGAGGAAATTGAGCTTCCTCCAAGCCAGCAGTGGAGCCCAGCTCTGTCTCAAGTGCCTGTTGTGGGTGTAGAACCTTCTCTAGTCCAGCATGCGGTCCCAGCTCAACATCCAAAGCCCAATGAGGGGATCGGGCCTTCTCCAGTTCAGTATGAGCACCCAGCTCAGCCTCCAGAGTCCTCTACAGATATTGTATCTCAGGCTCCAGTACATCATGAGGTGACATTCTCACCTCTAGGTCCCGGTCAAGCTCAGCATCCAATGTTGCCCAGTATCACAGTTAAACCTGTAGATCTGGAGGCTTCCATAACTGCAGTGCCAACTAAAGTTGAACATTCTCCAGTGCAACAGAAGGTCCCTGCTCAGGCTCCAGTTCCCCCTGAGCAGATTGAATTTTCTCCAATCCAGTTCAAGCCTCTTTCCCAGTCTCCAAAGATCCCCAAAGATGAATCTCTTCCAGGCCAACAGGAGCTCATAGCTCAGACTCCAGACCCTCCTAATGAGGTAGAACCTGCTTCAAGCCAACAGGAGGTCCTAGCTGAGCCATCAGAGCCCCCTAAGGAGATTGAACCATCTGCAAATGAACATGCAGTCTCAGCTCATCCTCCAAAGCCGACTGAGGAGGTCAAGCCTCCAACTCAGTAGGAGGCTCCAGCTCAGTCTCCTGCCCCCAGCAGGCCCCAGCTATATCTCCTGAGCCCCCTAAGGAGGTGGAATCTTCTCCCACACAGCCAGAGGCCCCAGCTCAGCCTTCAGAGCCCCCTCAGAAGGTAGAACCATCTCCAGCCCAGCAGGAAACCCCAGCTCAGCCTCTAGAACTCCCTGACGAAGTAGAACCTTTTCCAGTCTCTCAAGAGACTCATTCTCAGCTTCCACAGTCTCCTGAGAAGGTAGAATCCTCTCCAGTCCTGCAAGAAGCCCCATCTCTACCTCTAGAGCCCCTTAAGGAGGTAGAACCTTCTCCAACCCAGCAGGAGGCTCCAGCTCAGCCTCCAGAACCACCTAAGGAGGTTGTAGCACAACCTCCAGTCCATAATGAGGTGACAGTTCCAGCTCTAGGACAAGAGCAAGCTCAGCATTCAAACTTGCCCAGTGCCACTGTTAAACCTGTTGACCTGGAGCTTACTGTAACTCCAGAACGTACTACAGAGGCTGAGCATTCCACGGCCCTGCAGCAGACTCTATCTCTTCCAGAGGACCCCGAGCTGACACTTCCACATCCAGAGCACATTCAGGCTCAGCAACCAAATTTGACTGAAGTCACAGTTCAACCTTTAGACCTGGAGCTTACCGTAACTCCAGAACCCACTACAGAGGTCGAACATTCTACAGCCCTGAAGAAAACTATAGCTCCTCCAAAGGACCTCGAAGTGACATTTGCACACCTAGAGCAGGTTCAGACTCAGCATCCAACTTTGGCTGAAGTCACAGTTCAACCTTTGGACCTGGGGCTTACCATGACTCCAGAATTTACTAAGGAGACTGAACTTTCTCTACCTACGCAGGGGACCCCAATTCAGCCTCCAGAGCCACCTAAGGAGGTTGTTGTAGCTCAATCTCCAGTATATCAGGAGGAGATTGTTCAGACACCAGGTCAAGATCAAGCTCAGCATCCATCATCACCCAATGTAACAGTTCAACCTTTGGACCTGGAGCTTACTGTAAGTCCAGAACCCACTACAGAAGTTGAACATTTTACACCCCTGAAAAAGACTGCATCTCCTCCAAAAGACCTTGAGGTGACACTTGCACATTCAGAGCAGGTTCAGTCTCACTGTCCAACCTTAAATAAAGTCACAGTTAAACCTTTGGACCTGGAACTTACCATAACTCCAGAATCTACTACCGAGGTGGAACCTTCTCCAGCCATGCATGAGACCCCACATCAGCATCCAGAGCCGCCTAAGGAACTTGTATCTCAACCTCCCGTATATCAAGAGGCAGCAGTTCCAACACCACGTCAGGATCAAGCTCAGCATTGGTGGTCACCAGATGTGACAGTTCAACCTTTGGACCTGGAGCTTACCATAACTCCAGAATCTACTACAGAGGTTAAACAGTCTACAACCCTGCAGCAGACTACAACTCCTCCAAAGGGCCTTGAGATGACATTTCCACAGTCAGAGCAGGTTCGGGTTCAGCATCCAACCTTAAATAAAGTCACGGTTAAACCTTTGGACCTGGGGCTTATCATAACTCCAGAACCTACTACAGAGACCAAAACTTCTCCAACCGTGCAAGAGACCCCAACTCAGCCTCCAGAGCCACCTAAGGAGGTTGTAGTTCAATATCCATTCCATCAGGAGGTGACAGCTCCAACTCCAAGTAAGGATCAAGGTCAGCATCCAGCGTCACCCAGCACCACATTTCATCATGTGGACTTGGGGCTTACCATTACTCCAGAACCTATTATGGAGGCTGCACATTCTACAACCACAAAGAAGACTACAGCTCCTCCTCCAAAGGACCTTGAGGTGACACTTGCCCATCCAGAACAGGTTCAGAGTCAACATCCAAACCTGACTGAAGTCACGGTTCCACCTATGGACCTGGAAATTACTGTAATTGCAGGATCCAATATGGAGGTTGAACCTTCTCCAACCATGCAAGAGATCCCAACTCAGCCTCCAGAGCCACCTAAGGAAGTTGTAGTTCAATATCCATTCCATCAGGAGGTGACAGCTCCAACTCCAAGTAAGGATCAAGGTCAGCATCCAGCATCACCCTGTACCACATTTCATCATGTGGGCTTGGGGCTTACCATTACTCCAGAACCTATTACAGAGCCTACACATTCTACAACCATGAAGAAGACTATAGCTCCTCCTCCAAAGGACCTTGAGGTGACACTTGCCCATCCAGAACAGGTTCAGAGTCAACATCCAAACCTGACTAGAGTCACTG
The DNA here is from genome assembly GCF_964656455.1 of Halichoerus grypus. Taxonomy (NCBI): domain Eukaryota; kingdom Metazoa; phylum Chordata; class Mammalia; order Carnivora; family Phocidae; genus Halichoerus; species Halichoerus grypus. Next base: position 70,540,451 of record NC_135724.1, read on the forward strand.
TTCCACCCATGGACCTGAAAATTACTGTACGTCCGCAACCAGAGTCATCTGAGACAGTTTCTCCCCCAACGACCCAGAATCGTCTGAGACAGTTTTTCCCCCAACGACCCACTGTGCATTCAGGGCTGCCTCTTGTAAAATATACCCCAGAAAAGGCCTACGCAACTTTAACTGAGCAACCAGAAGAGAACGCTACCGCGAACATCAACATACGTGAGCTCTGTATCTGCAAAGATGAGACGCTGTCGTGTACTGGTTTCAGCGCAAAGCAGAGGCTCCGCAGAGTGCCGCTGCCAGAGCCCAGCCCCTACAACGGCACCTTTGCCATCTTGTAAGAATTGCCTTTCCTCATTTGTTCTCTGCCTCCTCCTTGCCACGGCAGCCTTTTCTTCCAGGTCTTCCTGGGCCTTCCTCATCTCCCCAACCCATGTTGACTTTCTGTTTTTACCTTTTCTTTGTCAACTGTCCCTTATCTTTGTTTTGCTCTTTGCTATTGTTCCCCCTTCTCCAATCTTTTACTTGCAATTGTCCTTATTCCTTTTTCTTATCCAGTTTTTTATCCCCATCATTTCATTCCTTAACCTCTACTCTCCCACTTTTGCTCCATCCACTTTATAGCAACATGTCCTTCTCTCCATCTCGTTGGTGGTGATACAACAAAGGGGTTAAGAGTAGAGATTCTGGAACTAGACCGCCTGGGTTTGAACCGAGGTCTGTCACTTACTAGCTTTTGATTCCTTTTCCTTTTCCGTAAAACGGGGATTATGATAGTTACCATCTCGTGGGCTTATTGTGAGATTTAGATGAGTTAATACATATAAAGCACTTACACTGGTGCCTAGCATATATATGAGTGTTATGTATTATTATTTGACTCCTCAGTTATGTTCAGAACTCATCTTTGTTCCCTGGCCTTCTATATATAGCACGTATTTTGTGCCCAGCCCAGGACTCAGTACTGTGGGATCCATGAGAGTATGACATTGTCTTTAGAACATGAAATGGTAGGTGGGAAGAAAGGAAACAGGCAGAGAAAGGGAGGTGACCTATGATTAAGTACAGACCATAGGTGCTGTAATTCACCAGAATCTGTAATCAATAGAGTGTGGAGGTGAGGGAGAGCTGCCTGGATAAGCTAAAACTTTAGCTGAGACTTAAAGAGTGGCTATGATTTGTTAAATAGAGCAAAACTAGGGAGTATAGTCTAGGCAAAGTCACTGCTGCAAGACTGATGAGGAATTAAGAATTAGGTTAGGACGCTGTGAAAGATATGATTATGAAAACCCTTAACTATCAGCTAGAGGGCTTTGAAAGTTACACTCTGAGATACAGAGAGTCACTGAAAGTTTTCCCGCAAGAGATAAATATCATTAAAACAAGAGGATTGTTTTTGATTCCCTATGTAGAGCGATCTAGAGAGGAAAGCTTGATCTAGGGAGACCAGATAGAACGCTCTAGCAAAAGCTGGGAGTAAAATGACAAGGGGCCGGATCAGAGTGGCTGTGATAGGAGTAGAAAGAAAATCCTGAGAGCACCACAAAGGAAGAAGCGGCAAGACTGAGTAACTGATGAGAGTAGCGGGTAGGGTGTGTCCAGGAAAGAGAAAGATGAAACCTGACTCTTGAAGTTTCTGTCCTGTATGAGCAGTACAATGGCGGAAGAACAGGTGGAAACACAGCAGTTGGGAAGGAGAGCCAGTTTGAGGGAGATAAGTTCAGTTTTAGGCATCTTTTCTCAGGGAACATAAAGCAACCAGAAGGCTTCTGGTTCCTGGAAATGGCCACTAGGCAGATGGGCAGATGGGTACCTGTTTTGCCTTGTTTCTGACTCCCCTAGAAAAAATGTGTATATAAACTGAATAGGTAAGTTGTTGCTGAGGAAAGCTAAAGGTAAAAATACATAGAGTTAGTGGATGAAACGGAGTCTCAGGCATTTTGTGGCTTCTTTTAAACACATGCAATTCGTGGATACATTCTCACTGGGGTTTTTGTTTGTTTGTTTTGTTTGTTTTTAAATGGCACAAGCATATAGGATAAAATGTAAAAATCCCACCCCACCCTCCCTACCACCTGTAAGATAACTCCTGTTACCATTTCAGTGTGTGTCCTTCCTTCCCATCGCTTTCCTTTGCAATTTTTCCCCTAATGAGGTAATACTTTCTATTCCTTGCTCAGTGATTTGTTGCTTTTCCTTGTGCAGTACGTCTAAGAAATCTCTCCATGTTAGTTCCTCTAATTTCTAGCTTCCTTTATCCGAACAGCTGAAGAGGTTTCAACAGAGGGCACTGAGCCAAAGCTTTGTGTTGCCTGGCTTAGGATTTCTTTACCTTTGTTTGCTGATAAGTGATACATTTTGGCCATGTTTCTGTTGAATTATTATTTTCTCACTGATTTACGAAGGAGCCATTTTGGACACATAAGTGATTTTGGAGAAAACACTCATAGTCAAAGTAATTAACTGGCAGTATTTGTCCAAGATAGGAAGTTCAGGTTCTAGGGAGATGCCTCGTTTCCGCACCGCAGCCCCACATCATCTCTTCATTGATTGCGCAAACTGGGATGCTGATAGCTGGGGAAATTAGAACGCTGGTATTTTCTGCATTGGAATATTCCCCACAAGGTTGCCAATGCTTCTTTTACTTATTCTGTTCATTCTTTTCCTACCTATTCAAGGATCTGAACTGTGTTTCTTCACAGAAATTTCGAAGGAAATTCTATTTCTTACATTGATGAAAATACATGGAAGCCATACCGTTGGGTTGAGAAACTGTGAGTATATTCTCTCCAAATACAAATACAAAAAACTGAACTGCATTCTAAGATCCTTCTTGGTCCAGAATTTTGAAGTCAGTAGCTCTGAGGAAAGGTATTTCCCCCTCCATATCCCAATTCAACCTCTATTGATTGCAATTCAGTGTTTATTTTAAAAATTAAATTTGGCAGGCTCTCTTTAAAATGAGAGTCAATCTAAACTTATATTCTATTATACAAGGAATACATGATTATGTTCTCAATATATAAAAATGAAAGAATATAGTGATATAGTGAACATCCTCCTTGTGTTCTGATCCCCCACCGCTGAGATAGCCACTACTCTGGATTTCATATATATCCTTCCAGACCTTTATCCATGCATTTGTCTACATACATATTTATAGACAACAAAATAGGTTTGTTGTGTGATTTTCTTTCTTTCTTTTTTTCTTTTACATAAATGGTAACATCCTACAACTCGATTCTTTTGCTTCATGGTAGGTCTTAGATTTCTTTTCTTCTAGTACATAGGGGGTTACCCCATTCCCGTAAACTCCTGCGTAAAATTCCGTAGTATGAATGTATTATAATTTAATAATTCCCCTATTGATGGATGTTTAGACTGTGTCCGGTTTTCTTGTCACATGCATTGCTGCAGTGAACCAACTCATGCATGCATCTTTGTGTACACGGGCAGGGATTTCTGTAGAATAGAGATCTAGAAATGGAATTGTTGGGATGAAGACTATGTAGATGTACAGTTTTAATTGCCCTCAAAAAAGTTGTGCCGACTTACACCCCAACCCATAGACCATGACAGCATTCACCTCCTCACACCCCTCCACCACTGGATATTCTCCATTTCTTGGCTGATCTGATGGGTGAATAAAAGGGGTCTCATCTGAATTTGAAGTTTTCTGATGACTTGTAAATTTAAATGTCTCTCTTTGTTTACTGAACATTTGTATTTCTTATCTGAATTTTCTGTCCTTGCCAACTTTTTGTTATCTTTTTTTTAATTGATTTGTAGAAAAAGTCAATGTAGATACAAATGATTTTGGAAAAAATATTACACTCAAAGCAATTAACTGGCATTTTTCATGACAGCTTGTGTATCGTATCATTAGTTCAACTTGAGTAGATAAGTCATAAATGACTTCTGAATTAGTAATAGAAGACATAGTAGTCATAGTAATCTAAAAATAGGGGTTATGATCCCACTAAAGTAGATCCCCCACCCTTAGTCTGTTATCTTATTGGAGAAATGCTAGAACCAAGCAAAATTTTTTTTATTTTATGAATTTCTTAAATACTATTTATAGTTTGTATTTCCCCATGATAGTGTCTGACTTGGAGATTTTATTTCCCACACTTGTAAGAAAACTGAAAGTCATTTGGCACGTTACTTTTCTTTAGGGAGTGGAGGGGGATGGGTAGGCTAAGGGACAGGAATAGCAGAAAAACTTTGAATTGTGTACTATATACCTTTGGAATTTTGAGCCATGTGAATACATATATATAAAACATATTTTTAGAAAATAAATAGAAATTTAAAAATTAATTTTTAAAAAGCATGTGTTTGGGAGTTTATATACTAGAACATGAATCTAGTAAGATTTGCAGATTTCTAATTCAGCTTGAGGCAGAGGTTCCTAACTATGGATCACTGGTCCCCTGGGGCAGGATTTTTAACCTTTTTTCTATATATCTATTTGATGATCTGCAGAAGACTGTGTTCTTGGGATAATGTTTATAAATGTATAATAATTTAAAATATATAGTAAAAGGAAATTATATTGAAATACAGTTTTCAAAATATTTTTTAAAAAAGATTAGTGATATAGCAATAAACCTGCTTCTGTTCACACATTAAATAACAAGATATAGTGGTAGGTATAATAACAATTCAAGGGAGTGATGAGAATAAATGATATTTTGAGATATCTACAACAAATATGTGATATATCATTTTATTATCCACCCAAGTTTGGCCCTCCTCCGAATTCAATCCATTCTCGTCACAGACCTGTGCCCCAAAGGGATGATTCATAAATTGAAATCACGTGCACACCTTTGCACATATTCAAGAAAGTGCAGTTTTCTAGGGAAAAGGTCCATAGCTTTTATCAGAAATTCTCAAAAGGTTCTTGTCTCAAAAGATTGAGATTGAGTCACAAATTAAGGGGTGGGGGTGGAGAAAGACATTTATTATTATTTATTTATTATGATTATAACTTACTATAATTTATCATTATTATTATAAAGACATTATTATTATTGATTATTAAGTTGTACTTATCCTCACCAGTGATAATAAATGGATAATTTGTTTTAAATAAAAGCAGTATGTTTGCATATTGATACCTGTCACTTTGAGAATTCATTCAACAAATATTTATGGAGCATCTACTATATACCAGGAACTGTTTTTACATGCCTGGGATAGAGGCTCAAGAATAAAATTGACCAAATATCCCAGTTCTCGAGGGGTTTACAAATATATAATATAAAAACAAATATGTAAATATAATAAATAGATATAATTTCAAGTACTGAGAAGAAATCGTTAGCCAGAGCTCTGTTTAGAGTTCAAGAAGAGGCAAAACTAACTTATGTTTTTTACAGCTGCCATATGATAGGTAAAACTACATTTAAAAAGAGAGGAAATTAGGGGTGCCTGGGTGGCTCAGTTGGTTAAGCATCCAACTCTTGACTTGGGCTCAGGGTCGTGGGACAGGGCTCTTTGTAATTGAACTCAAACAAATGCGCCATCAGAGAAACCGGGGGAAACAGAATGCCCAGCCATTTGTGGAGAATATGGCCAAAGAAAGAAGGCTCAGTAGACCGTCCCCAAGGGAGCTGGAGCAGCTTCACATGGCGCAGAGGCCCAGGAAATTAGTGGGAGTAGAGCCTTCATTCATAAAGGAGCACAAGGCAGCAGTCTCTTCTTTCCTGAAACAATACATCTTGGACAGGCCTTCTGCCTCCACTGCTCCAAAACATAGAGCATATGTTATGTGAGCTGCAATATATGGGAGCAGGGACCAAGCAAAGGAATGGGTGGGTGGGTAGAGAGGGCATGTCCAGATGAGGACCTGCTAACAGTGGGTGTTGTCATGGGCATCTGTGATGGCAGCAAGAACACAAGCATGCTGAAGAGTGGAAGGAGGAAGCATCTGAAGCAGGACAGGGTGGGGTATATGAATGCCAGGAGTCACATTAGATCTGCACACAGTTTAGCTGAGTGTCTTCCAGCCTTGACTTTTTTTGAGTACTGCACAATCGAGCCTTGGGGACCCATGGAATAATCCCAAATACAGTTATTCACACTGTGGAAGGTTCTGAGTAAATAGCTGCTTTTTCAAAAAATACCCTTTTCTCCTTTTGTTGTTGCCAATCATAGATTCAAGTTTGAGTTTGTCTCCTCTCTAAATGGTACTCAAATATTTGTTGATTCTTAATTTATTTGGCATGTATGACTGTGGACTGACAAAAAGCTGTACTATCAGTCTTTCATTATCAAAACTAGTCTCTTTTTTGTTGACAGATGAAGAAGTATCTATAAGGAATGCAGAAGGATCATTCATGAAGGTATTGAAATCCCGGAAGAAGAGCACCAGTACTGAGCTGATAATTGAGCCAGAGAAGCCATCCTCAGACAAAAATCGCTTCAGTTTAGCCTTTATGAATGAGCAGCTAGACTTTAATGATGAAAGTGATGTTATTAGTGCGCTGAATTACATATTGCCTTATTTCTCAGAGGGAAATCTAGAAGATGTAGAATCAACGTTATTACCATTCATTAAACTTCTGTTTTCAAATGTGCAAGACGGAGACAAGCCCATGGGTCCCTTGACAAACAACACAGGGAACCCTTTTCTTAAACCTGGACCCAACAATTCAACTTACAAAAATAAACTGAGGAAACTCCATTTTCTAGAAAATTTGTTAGATGCAGAAATTCAAGAAAAAATTGATGAGGGGGAAAAGAAAGAAAAAACTGCCATGCTTATACATTCCGGCCTTTTTGGTCCCAAATTCAAACGCCAAATCTTTCCAAAGAAATTGGAAACTGCCCAAGCACAGGAAAAGAGCCTCACCAAGGCTGAGAGTGTAGGGAAAAAGTTTCTGAGAGTAAAGAAGGTTATCAAGGGCCCAAAGGGCCTACGGAAAAGGTACCTCAAAAAAATGCGCCATCAGAGAAACCGGGGGAAACAGAATGCCCAGCCATTTGTGGAGAATATGGCCAAAGAAAGAAGGCTCAGCAGACCGTCCCCAAGGGAGCTGGAGCAGCTTCACATGGCGCAGAGGCCCAGGAAATTAGTGGGAGACTCCTTCAGTAGAGCCTTCATTCACAAAGGAGCACAAGGCAGCAGTCTCTTCTTTCGTGAAACAATACATCTTGGGCAGGCCTTCTGCCTCCACTGCTCCAAAATCCCTACCTGAGGTGAAAAACAAACCAAAAGACTTAACCGACACCATTTTTGTTTTTAGAGGATGCAAATGCTAGAGTTAGGAATATGAAGGCTTCTAAACCAGTCTCACATTCCAGAAAAAAGTACCTCTTTCATAAAACTCGCTCGCCTGTGGTCCACAGAGCACCCAAGGCCAAGCTGAGTCGAAAATCCAGAAAGGAAAGTCCTATCAGTAATAGGCTGATGATTGCAAAGAGGCCTCCATTCTCCGCCATCAGGAGCCTCATAAATTCCCCTTCACGGGAGGCTTTTTCATCTTCAGGAGAACTGAGTTCTCAGGAAAATCCTTTTCCAGAATTATTTACTCTTTCAGAACCTTTTAAAGAAAACACTACTGGAGAAAACACTACTGCACAGAATGTTTTTGAGAAACCTATTTCTACAAGAAACATGACTGTGCCAGAACAAACCCTCCCTGCATTCAGGAACCATAAGAATCTTTCCAGTGCATATTCTGTGGCCACCACAGACAACTTTATGCCAACTGTTAAACAAACCAATGAACCACGATGGATAAACCACAGCGTGGGCACTGAATTGCCCCCGAAGCCCACAGGCTTCACTGTGTCGAAGCTCTCAGCCCCAGGTGACCTATTTGAAATCCAGCTAAACCAGCAGCTACGGTCCCTCATCCCGAACGACGACGTGAGAAGGCTCATTTCTCACGTTATCCGGACTTTGAAAATGGACTGCTCCGAGACCCACGTGCAACTGGCCTGTGCCAAGCTCATCTCCAGAACAGGCCTCCTGATGAAGCTTCTCAGTGAGCAGCAAGAAGTAAAGGTGTCCAAGGCAGAGTGGGATATGGACCAATGGAAGACTGAGAACTACATCAATGAGAGCACAGAAGTCCAGAGTGAACAGAAAGAGCAGGAGTCCAGCGAGGTGAGGAAAACTCCTAAAACATGGGATCTGGACTTTGAGTCAGTTGAGGACGTGCCATGAAAGCACCCAAGCACATAGGCCAGGGGGCTCCTAGTCTGGGTCTTGTCTTGGCCAGGTAACGTTGGCTAAGACAGTGATCTGCCACTTTGCTCATTTAGAGAACAGTGCCACTATCCCCAGGGTAGATGAGAACTAATTCACGTGTGTGTGCCTCCTGGGAAGCTCTTACATTTCTCATTTTAGAGACAAAGAAACTGACACACACACACACACACACACACACACACACACACACACACACACACACACACAGGAGAGATTGGGGGAAGAAGACCTGACTCACCCTCCCGGGTCCTGGGAGAGCCGCCTGGCACAAGGGTGTCCCTGCCCTGACCACCCCTGAGAGCCGGGATAGAACAGGGAGACAACAGGTTTCTGGCCAGATATTTTGTCCTCTGCTTTTGACCAGTGGATTTCTTTAGAGAAGTGCTTGGTTATGTCCTTTGCCCAGCGTTCTCCCGAGACCAGCCCCTGAGCTTTGATATGCCCTGGGCATGGAGTCTGTGCTCTTGACTCAATGTCGCTCAGGGCGGGCTGCCTGCTGTACAGAAAGCAGGGGTGGGAGGAGGAACGGTGGGGACCAGAGAGCCCCACATCGGGCTCCATCCCAGGACCCCAGGATCATGACCCGAGCCGAAGGCAGCCGCTTAACCGACTGAGCCACCCAGGTGCCCCTGTACCTCACTAAATTCTTACACCAGCCCTTGGGTTCCACTGGATTGTCCTCTTGAGATGAAGAAACTCAGAGTTGTTAATTGGCTCACTCAAGATCACACAGCTAGTTAAGTATCAGAACCAGAATTTGAGCCCAGATCTGTCTTGCTCCAAAGCTATGTTCTTAAGTCTTCCTACCCTCCCCCTTCCATCATCCCTGAGCTGGTTTCTGTAGCTACCTGGGGGAAGAGGAAGATGTTGTCTTTGACCTGGGGCCGGGAAGGCAGAGAGAGAACATGGGCTTGTGGAAATAAACAAAGACCACCCAAATGAGAAGACGCAAAGGCTGTTTTCCGAGCCCCCTACCCCAAGGGAGTCAGCTACCAATCACTTGAGTTCGGCAGAGAATTGAAGGCCGGCAGAAGACTAGGAAAGCTTCATAGTGGGACAAAGGGAAGGCTTCAGGTTCTGATCAGAGGCTCTCTCGGCGTGGGGAAGCTGTAGGTGTGCTAACTAGAAGGGGGGTACCCTATGTGATTGGTTAGGGGAGCATATTGGACTTTTCCCAGTTTGTCCTACATTGGACACGGGGGCAAAATTAGGGAGGCTGTCAGCTAGTGGTCCAGTCTTGGCTGTGTTTGGGCCGAGGGCTACAAGGGTTGCCTCGTGGCTGCCCCGAGAGGGGGTCGCCTCCTTAGCTGTTGCTGCAGGGAGCGGGTCAGGTGGTGCAGCCATTGTCTGTGGGTATATTGAGTCTCTCAGACTGCTCGCCAGAGTTCTGGAAGAGGGGCCTTCCTGGCTCGGACCTGGACCGAGGCTTCTTATCTCGTGCTCCTTCCTGCTGCTTCTCCCTTCTGCCCTTTCTGGAGCCACCGGTCCCAGTACGTCTGGTTGCTATTTGATGTGCATTAACTCTTAATTCTTTTTTTTTTGTTTGACAGAGAGAGACACAGCGAGAGAGGGAACACAAGCAGGGGGAGTGGGGGAGGGAGAAGCAGACTCCCCGCTGAGCAGGGACCCCGATGCAGGGCTTGATCCCAGGACCCCGAGATCATGACCTGAGCCAAAGGCAGCTGTTTAACTGACTGAGCCACCCAGGTGCCCCATCTCTTAATTCTTATAACAGCCCCGAAAGGTAAGCATCTTAGTTATTACTGCTGCATCAGAGCTTATCCCCAAATGTAGCAAACATCTATGACTTCACACAGCTTTCGGGGGGCCAGGAAGCCGGACGCAGCTTAGCTGGGAACTTCCAGCTCAGAGTGTCTCATGAGGTTGCAGCCAGGGTGGTGGCCGGCGCCACGGTCGCCTGAGAGCTTGCCTGGGGGTAGAGGATTGGCTCCCGAGAAGGCTCCTGACACGGCTCTTGTCTCATGGCCTCAGTTCCCGTCCATGTAGACCTTTCCACGGGGCTGACATGCAGTTGGCTTGCCTCGGAGCCACTCTTGAAGAATGCGCCGCGATGGTGAGCAACTGGTAGGAGGGAGAGGGGCAGAAGAGTGAGGCTGCAGTGTAAAATGTGTTGGTTCTCTTTGTTATTTAAGTTTCACAGCCACCTTAGGGAGAGAAACCATTAGCCCCATTTGACGGATGAGAAAATGGAGGCTCAGGAAGGAGAGAGATTTTGCCGGAGGGCACAGAGCTGGCTGGTGACTGACACAACCAGAACGTAAGCCCTTTGCTACCTTAAAACCTGACCCCGGCTTTTTCCAGCACTTGGTGTGTGGACGGGTCTGGGGGGGCTTCATTGTTAGGGAAAGACCCCCCAGCCCCCAGAGCTTGGGGGAGGCCTCGGGAGCCTAAGAAGTTGTCTGTCAACTGAGCTGCCTTCTCTGCTCCAGAGACAAGGAAGCCAGGGCCTCTGGGCCCAGCTGCCACCCACACAGGACTATTTTTACCCTCCACCTCAGTGACAAGTCTGCATCTTCCAGCTCTGGAAAGGCCATCTGGGCAGTCTGGCTGTCCCAGGAAGAGCCTCTACCCTGAGGCCACCGTTTATGCCCTGCTGTCCCCTGCAGCTGTTTCTAGATGAACCTTTAGCTTTCTGGCACGTCATGGCTGCCCAGGGTCAGTCAGGTGCCTCCCTCGCCTGGATTCAAGGGTTAATAAAACCTCCTTAATTAGTATCACTTACTAGATGGACCTTTCTGAACTAAAATGTTTAAATCTGCAGATATTTTAAATTGTTCACATTTCAAACAATGTTTAAAAGTGTCCTGTGCAAAACAATGAATCATGGAACACTACATCTAAAACTAATGATGTAATGTATGGGGATTAACATAACATAATAATAAAAATAAAGAAGTTCATTATCACAGAAAAAAAAAAAAGTGTCCTGTGCATGAGCCATTTTTTTAAAGGATTTTGTTTATTTATTTGAGAGAGACAGTATGGGGGGGGAGGGGAGGAGAGGGAGAAGCAGACTCCCCACTGAGCAGGGAGCCTGACGTGGGGCTTGATCCCAGGGCCCCCGAGATCATGACCTGAGCCGAAGGCAGACAGACGCTTAACCTACTGAGCCACCCAGGTGCCCCCTGCATGAGCCATTTTAATGATGAGATAAGAATGATTGTATTTTGCATCTTCAAACTACACACACACACACACACACACACACACACACACACACACACATGAAAAATGTAAATGGATGGCCATTGTATAACATACTTCAGGGGGAAGTCTAAGAACCTTTGGACGTAATTTATTTCCTGAAGTGGTCTCAAACAACCCCCTAGGATCCTGTTTACACTATTCATTTGTTTGGCAAACTCTCCCTGGAGCGGGCAAAGGTTGCCTTCTGCCAGGTTCCTATCCGAATGATCTCATGTTTCACACTGGCAGAGGGGAAGTTAATAATGATTTACTGCATCTCTCACAGAATTAAAATAAACACGGTTGCCCGGTTCAGCCTTTGTCCCGCACACCAAGTGGAGAGCAGTGGAGGGCCCCCAGGCAGCTCAGGCCGTGGGAGCTTGACCCACAGCAGCAGGAGAGACTCCGCAGAGGTGTCTGCGCAGGAGTCGAAAGGGGCAGTTCCTGTGTACGCACCTCGAAACAGGTAACCGAGACAGGTATCACAGGGATCATGGAGCTTCATGGCCCGCCTCCCGCCACCTCACCTCCCACCACCTGTCTGATTTGTGTTTTAGAGAAAACCTGGATTTTGGAGATCTAGGATCTGTTTCTGCCTCTGCCCCTAATTGGCTACTGTGACCGTGAGCAAGTCGCCATCCTCCCTAGGCCTTGACTGGCTCATCTATAAATCAAGGGACCTGGATCAGATCATCTTCAATAAATCTACATTTACAAAAACAGGTGGTGGACCAGATGGGCCATAGTCTACCTTTGCTTTACATTTCCTGTGGGGTTCAGAGAGCCTGGGGCCCAAGATCTGTGCCTGGTCTGCACCTAAAGCCCTGTCTGGGCCTCCATGATCCCATCCATAAAATAAGGAGCACATTAATACCTGCATTCTGCAAACCGCTCAGCAGAGGTGACACTGAGCTAAAGAGGTCTGATCAATACAGGACTTCTCGGGGCCTTTCATACGTTGGTGTGCATTGTGCATTTCCTAGGGGCGGATGCAGGATGCAGGGTTTACCCAACACAAAGTAATATTTTTTGCACTATGTACCACTCAGCACGGCTTGGGAAATGCCCTGTGAGCTCCCTGAAGTCTCATTTCCTTCCCTGTAAAAGAGGGGTGACCATAGCACCTGCCCCCTGAACTGTCGGGAAGGCTGAATGGGGTAATGCATGGAAACGGGCCTGGCACAAAGTAGATGTTCAATAAATGCTGGCAGCTATTATTTATAATAAGATTCTCCCTTTCCAGTGCTGACATTCTGGGTTTCCAACTGCAGCATGTAATTAAACTCCAAAGCATCTGGCTTCCCGAGTTGAAAGAACAAGCCTGCAGGAAGGAAAAAGGAAGAGAAAGATCCTTCTGGATCGTCCATTTGGGCACCAGCCTCACTGCCAGTTGTCACAACAGGGGAACATAGTGAGATGCCAACCCCTAACAACAAGGCTTGGGGGAGTCTGGGGTTCTCTGCTGAGCTCAGATGCTGTGGAGCATATTTCAGAGGCAGACTGGGGAGAGGTGGGATCAGTGCCCCTTTAGACTCAAACAGGAGGACCCAACAGCATCCCCCGCATGGATCAGCTTCCCTTTCCCACTGTCCTGGGCACAGTGATCCTGACCACTTTCCGGTATGTGTCACATGCTGGGGGAGCAGTGAAAGGGAGAGCTGAGTCAGAAAAGGTAAATAGGAGAATTCAGGCAAGGAAAGGCAATCCGCAGAGAAAGAGCATCTGCTATGGCTCAGAAGCCCGCAGGAGCGCAGGGCTGTGGTGGCGGGGACCCAGGGGTGGGGTGGTAGTATAGAGGGCCGTCGGGAGAGAAGGCTAAAGGGGGGGCGGGCACCTGGACCCCAGAGACTTTATTAAAGTCAGCCATACACGTCAATTACACTCCCCTGTATTACACACACACACACTCACTCTCACTGTTTTCTGTAGTTTTCAAAATTTGACCGTGAACATGTATACCTTTGATATGAAGCATGTTCACGTATACGAAGGAAAATAATGCTTTTGAAAAAGAAAAGAAAATGATCACCCTTACGACCATGTGGAGGCCAGTTTGGAGGCCTGCAACTGACCAGGTAAATGGTAATGATGAGCCACTCCACTCACAGACATCTCCCCAAAAGGATGGAAAACGGATGCAAATACATGTATGCGCATGCTAATAGCAGCACCGTCTACAATGGCCACAAGGAGGAAACAGCCCAAAGATCCACCAACAGTTGGATGGGCAAGCAGAATGTGGTCTCTCCATACAGTCGTGTCTTACTCATACAGAGGAATGAGGTACTGGTGCCCGCTACGACATGGATGAACCTCGAAAATGTTACGCTACGTGCAAGAAGCCAGACACAAAAAGTCACACCTTGTACGATTCCGTTTACATGAAATACCCGGAATAGGTAAGCCCACCGAGACAGAATGTGAGACTGATGGTTGCCAGGGGCTCGCAGAAGGAAAACAGGGAGCAGCTGCTTCCCGGGTATGAGAGAAAGTCCCAGCAGCTCGGACCCTGAGCTCTCCCCACAGTTTGGTAATAGAAGCCATTAAATCCTTACCTATGAGTTAAGCTCCCTCGAGCTGACTTTTGGTCGCTTGCACCAGGAATTTATCTTATTGCAGTGGTTTTCAAATTGTGTCCGTTGTGGAACACCAGGGTTCCATAGAGATGTTATGTTGGTTCTGCAAAACTTTGAACGCCACAGGTGCTGAGGCTGATTAGAAAAAAAGAATTTGTAACCATCATCTACGACCCCCAATTGACTTCCTAAACGTGCAATGTACATTTGCATTTGTAAAATATGTTTGGCTAACAAAATGCTTCTCTGACCTGTTATATGTATGAGTTCTAGTTAAAGTTTCATTTGAAAAAGGGTCCAACTTCTGAAAATAAACAGTATAAAATCACTGTCCCAAGAAAATGATCATTTCATACTGGAAGGGTTAGCTTCAAGGAGACTCACTGCAGCTCTGTTTGTACCAGGGCTCAGCCATCTATGGCCCATGTGCTACATTTGGCCGGCCCCTGTTTTTGTAATAAAGTTTTATTTAAACAAACAAACAAACAAAAAATAAATTCTTTTATGCATCCTGGCTGCTTTTGCACTACAATGGAAGGATTAAATCATTGCAACAGAGACCTCAGGTGCCACAAAAACTAGAACATGCATTATCTGGCCCTTAACAGGAAACGCTTGCGACCTCCTGGTTCTTAATGATGACAAATTGGAAGCAACCTAAAGGTCCAAGAAAAGGGGATTGGTCAAATTACTAGAGTGTATCCCTTCAGCAAAGAGAATGCCAGGCCCCTGTTGAAAAATGATGCTGTGGCACAGTGACTCTCAAACTTGGCCGCACACTGGAACCCCCGGGGAGTCTACAAGTCCCCTCCCTAGTCCAGCCGCATCCCTGATGTCTGGGCAGAGTGCAGACATCAGTATTTGTTAAGCTTTTCCAGGGGGTTCTAACGCGGAGCCACTGTTGTAGAGGAATATTCACCGACATGGAAATATGACCACTCTGTATCGTTGAGGGAAGAAAAGCACATAATCTAACAGTCTACCCTATGACCCCTTTTTGGTCATTTTTATTGGTCATTTCTCCACGCGCTCACATCCCGGCCTCGCCTAGAGGAACAAGAGATGCCGAAACATCGACAGTGCTCGTCTCAGGATGATGTGGCTCTGCGACATTTTAATTTTTTTTCTTTTTGGTTATCTGTATTTTCTATGTGTTTTACAATGAACATTGTATCTTGTACCAAGTATGAAAAAAGATAATCAGCTTAAAAAGTATACCTCTTGGGTTTTTTTTTTAATTTTATTATGTTATGTTAGTCACCATACAATACGAAAACAATGGATCGTGGATCACCACATCAAAAACCAATCATATATTGTATGGTGACTAATTTTTTTTTTTAAAGATCTTATTTATTTATTTGACAGATCTTATTTATTTATTACACTCACTGGGAAGAGAGGTGTGTGTGTGTGTGTGTGTGTGTGTGTGTGTGTGAGACCAAAAATGAGGCTACCTGACCCCTGTCCCTCTTATGACTTTGAAACACCCTGAGGGATAGTTCTCCATGGTGATTCTCTTTATAAAACTCCAGGGTCATGATCCTGCATTTATTTATTTTTTTTTTTTTAATTTAAATTTTTTATTATTATGTTAATCCCCATACATTACATCATTAGTTTTAGATATAGTGTTCCATGATTCATTGTTTGTGCATAACACCCAGTGCTCCATGCAGAACGTGCCCTCCTCAATACCCATCACCAGGCTAACCCATCCTCCCACCCCCCTCCCCTCTAGAACCCTCAGTTTGTTTTTCAGAGTCCATCGTCTCTCATGGTTCTTCTCCCCCTCCGATTTCCCCCCCTTCATTCTTCCCCTCCTGCTACATTCTTCTTCTTTTTTTCTTTCTTAACATATATCGCATTATTTGTTTCAGAGGTACAGATCTGAGATTCAACAGTCTTGCACAATTCACAGCGTTTACCAGAACACATACCCTCCCCAGTGACCATCACCCAGTCACCCCATCCCTCCCACCCCACCCCCCACTCCAGCAACCCTCAGTTTGTTTCCTGAGATTAAGAATTCCTCATATCAGTGAGGTCATATGATACATGTCTTTCTCTGTTTGACTTATTTCGCTCAGCATAATACCCTCCAGTTCCATCCACGTCGTTGCAAATGGCAAGATCTCATTCCTTTTGATGGCTGCATAATATTCCATTGTATATATATACCACATCTTCATTATCCATTCATCTGTTGATGGACATCTTGGCTCTTTCCACAGTTTGGCTATTGTGGACATTGCTGCTATAAACATCGGGGTGCACGTAGCCTTTCGGGTCCCTACTTTTGTATCTTTGGGGTAAATACCCAGTAGTGCAATTGCTGGATTGTATGGTAGCTCTATTTTCAACTTTTTGAGGAACCTCCATACTGTTTTCCAGAGTGGCTGCACCAGCTTGCATTCCCACCAACAGTGTAGGAGGGTTCCCCTTTCTCCGCATCCCCGCCAACATCTGTCATTTCCTGACTTGTTAATTTTAGCCATTCTGACTGGTGTGAGGTGGTATCTCATTGAGGTTTTGATTTGGATTTCCCTGATGCTGAGCGATATTGAACACTTTTTCATGTGTCTGTTGGCCATTTGGATGTCTTCTTTGGAAAAATGTCTGTTCATGTCTTCTGCCCATTTCTTGATTGGATTCTTTGTTCTTTTGGTGTTGAGTTTGATGAGTTCTTTATAGATTTTGGATACTAGCCCTTTATCTGATATGTCATTTGCAAATATCTTCTCCCATTCTGTCAGTTGTCTTTTGGTTTTGTTGACTGTTTCCTTTGCTTTGCAAAAGCTTTTTATCTTGATGAAGTCCCAATAGTTCATTTTTGCTCTTGCTTCCCTTGCCTTTGGTGATGTTTCTAGGAAGAAGTTGCTGCGGCTGAGGTCGAAGAGGTTGCTGCCTGTGTTCTCCTTTAGGATTTTGATGGACTCCTGTCTCACATTGAGGTCTTTCAACCATTTGGAGTCTATTTTTGTGTGTGGTGTAAGGAAATGGTCCAGTTTCATTCTTCTGCATGTGGCTGTCCAATTTTCCCAACACCATTTGTTGAAGAGACTGTCTTTTTTCCATTGGACATTCTTTCCTGCTTTGTCAAAGATTAGTTGACCATAGAGTTGAGGGTCCATTTCTGGGCTCTCTATTCTGTTCCATTGATCTATGTGTCTGTTTTTGTGCCAGTACCATACTGTCTTGATGATGACAGCTTTGTAGTAGAGCTGGAAGTCCGGGATTGTGATGCCGCCAGCTTTGCTTTTCTTTTTCAACATTCCTCTGGCTATGCGGGGTCTTTTCTGGTTCCATACAAATTTTAGGATTATTTGTTCCATTTCTTTGAAGAAAGTGGATGGTATTTTGATGGGGATTGCATTGAATGTGTAGATTGCTCTAGGTAGGATTGACATCTTCACAATATTTGTTCTTCCAATCCATGAGCATGGAACGTTTTTCCATTTCTTTGTGTCTTCCTCAATTTCTTTCATGAGTATTTTATAGTTTTCTGAGTACAGATCCTTTGCCTCTTTGGTTAGATTTATGCCTAGGTATCTTATGGTTTTGGGTGCAATTGTAAATGGGATCGACTCCTTAATTTCTCTTTCTTCTGACTTGTTGTTGGTGTATAGGAATGCCACTGACTTCTGTGCATTGATTTTATATCCTGCCACTTGACTGAATTCCTGTATGAGTTCTAGCAGTTTTGGGGTGGAGTCTTTGGGATTTTCCACATAAAGTATCATATCATCTGCAAAGAGTGAGAGTTTGACTTCTTCTTTGCCAATTTGGATGCCTTTGATTTCTTTTTGTTGTCTGATTGCTGTGGCTAGGACTTCCAATACTATGTTGAATAGCAGTGGCGATAGTGGACATCCCTGCCGCGTTCCTGACCTTAGGGGGAAAGCTCTCAGTTTTTCCCCATTGAGAATGATATTCGCTGTAGGTTTTTCATAGATGGCTTTTATGATATTGAGGTATGTACCCTCTATCCCTATACTCTGAAGAGTTTTGATCAAGAAAGGATGCTGTACTTTGTCAAATGCTTTTTCTGCATCTATTGAGAGGATCATATGATTCTTGTTCTTTCTTTTGTTAATGTATTGTATCACGTTGATTGATTTGCGGATGTTGAACCAACCTTGCAGCCCAGGGATAAATCCGACTTGGTCGTGGTGAATAATCCTTTTAATGTACTGTTGGATCCTATTGGCTAGTATTTTGGTGAGAATTTTTGCATCCATGTTCATCAGGGATATTGGTCTGTAATTCTCCTTTTTGATGGGGTCTTTGTCTGGTTTTGGGATCAAGGTAATGCTGGCCTCATAAAATGAGTTTGGAAGTTTTCCTTCCATTTCTATTTTTTGGAACAGTTTCAGAAGGATAGGTATTAATTCTTCTTGAAATGTTTGGTAGAATTCCCCTGGGAAGCCATCTGGCCCTGGGCTTTTGTGTTTTGGGAGATTTTTGATGACTGCTTCTATTTCCTGAGTGGTTATAGGTCTGTTCAGGTTTTCTATTTCTTCCTGGTTCAGTTTTGGTAGTTGATACATCTCTAGGAATGCATCCATTACTTCCAGGTTATCTAATTTGCTGGCATATAGTTGCTCATAATATGTTCTTATAATTGTTTGTATTTCTTTGGTGTTGGTTGTGATTTCTCCTCTTTCATTCATGATTTTGTTGATTTGGGTCATTTCTCTTTTCTTTTTGATAAGTCTGGCCAGGGGCTTATCAATCTTGTTAATTCTTTCAAAGAACCAGCTCCTAGTTTCGTTGATCTGTTCTACTGTTCTTTTGGTTTCTATTTCATTGATTTCTGCTCTGATCTTTATTATTTCTCTTCTCCTGCTGGGTTTAGGCTTTATTTGCTGTTCTTTCTCCAGCTCCTTTAGGTGTAGGGTTAGGTTGTGTACTTGAGACCTTTCTTGTTTCTTGAGAAAGGCTTGTATTGCTATATACTTTCCTCTTAGGACTGCCTTTGCTGTATCCCAAAGATTTTGAATAGTTGTGTTTTCATTTTCATTGGTTTCCATGAATTTTTTTAATTCTTCTTTAATTTCCTGGTTGACCCATTCATTCTTCAGTAGGATGCTCTTTAGCCTCCATGTATTTGAGTTCTTTCCGACTTTCCTCTTGTGATTGAGTTCTAGTTTCAAAGCATTGTGGTCTGAAAATAGGCAGGGGATGATCCCAATCTTCTGGTACCGGTTGAGACCTGATTTATGACCTAGGATGTGATCTATTCTGGAGAATGTTCCATGGGCACTAGAGAAGAATGTGTATTCTGTTGCTTTGGGATGGAATGTTCTGAATATGTCTGTGAAGTCCATTTGGTCCAGTGTGTCATTTAAAGTCTTTATTTCCTTGTTGATCTTTTGCTTAGACGATCTGTCCATTTCAGTGAGGGGCGTGTTAAAGTCCCCCACTATTATTGTATTGTTGTCGATGTGTTTCTTTGCTTTTGTTATTAATTGCCTTATATAATTGGCTGCTCCCATGTTAGGGGCATAGATATTTACAATTGTTAGATCTTCTTGTTGGATAGACCCTTTAAGTAGGATATAATGTCCTTCCTCATCTCTTATTACAGTCTTTGGTTTAAAATCTAATTTGTCTGATATAAGGATTGCCACCCCAGCTTTCTTTTGGTATCCATTAGCATGGTAAATGGTTTTCCACCCCCTCACTTTCAATCTGGGGGTGTCTTTGGGTCTAAAATGAGTCTCTTGCAGACAGCATATCGATGGGTCTTGTTTTTTAATCCAATCTGATAGCCTGTGTCTTTTGATTGGGGCATTTAGCCCATTTACATTCAGGGTAACTATTGAAAGATAGGAATTCAGTGCCATTGTATTGCCTGTAAAGTGACTGTTACTGTATATTGTTTGTGTTCCTTTCTGGTCTATGTTGCTTTTAGGCTCTCTCTTTGCTTAGAGGACCCCTTTCAATATTTGTTGTAGGGCTGGTTTCGTGTTTGCAAATTCCTTTAGTTTTTGTTTGTCCTGGAAGCTTTTTATCTCTCCTTCAATTTTCAATGACAGCCTAGCTGGATATAGTATTCTTGGCTGCATATTTTTCTCATTTAGTGCTCTGAATATGTCCTGCCAGTCCTTTCTGGCCTGCCAGGTCTCTGTGGATAAGTCTGTTGCCAATCTAATGTTTCTACCATTGTAGGTTACATATCTCTTCTCCCGAGCTGCTTTCAGGATTTTCTCTTTGTCTCTGAGAATCGTAAGTTTTACTATTAGATGTCGGGGTGTTGACCTATTTTTATTGATTTTGAGAGGGGTTCTCTGTGCTTCCTGGATTTTGATGCCTGTTTCCTTCCCCAAATTAGGGAAGTTCTCTGCTATAATTTGCTCCATTATACGTTCTGCCCCTCTCTCTCTTTCTTCTTCTTCTGGGATCCCAATTATTCTAATGTTGTTTCGTCTTATGGTATCGTTTATCTCTCGAATTCTGCCCTCGTGATCCAGTAGTTGTTTATCTCTCTTGTTCTCAGCTTCTTTATTTTCCATCATTTGGTCTTCTATCTCACTGATTCTTTCTTCTGCCTCATTTATCCTAGCAGTTAGCGCCCCCATATTTGATTGCACCTCATTGATAGCCTTTTTGATTTCTACTTGGTTCGATTTTAGTTCTTTTACTTCTCCAGAAAGGGTTTCTCTAATAACTTCCATGTTTTTTTCAAGCCCAGCTAGTATCTTTAAAGTGATGATTCTGAACTCTAGATCTGACATCGTACTAATGTCCGTATTGAGTAGGTCCCTGGCAGTCGGTACTACCTCTTGTTCTTTTTGTTGAGGTGATTTTTTCCGTCTTGTCATTTTGTGCAGAGGAGAATAGATTAATGAGAGAACAAAATGCTAGCAGGGTAACAACGTCCCCAGAAAATATACTCTAAACAAATCAGAAAAGACCTGAAGCAGTGGGAAAAGAAAGGGAAAGAGAGAAAAAAGAAAAAGAAAGAAAAAAAGAAAAAAGAAAAAGATAAAGATAAAAATAAAAGCAGGACAAAACAAAACAAAACAAAAACAGAATGTGATCAAATATGATCAGGCTGGATTATAGATCAGTGCCACACACTAGATTTTGGGTGTATTTTGGTCTGTTAAAAGAAAGTCCCTCCCAAAATTTTAAAGAAAGAAAAACATATATGTACAAAAATAAGGGTTGATATGATGAAGGGATGGAATATGACTGTAAAGATGGAAATTATAAAAAATTTTTAAAAGGGATTTGATAAGTTGTTTGAAAAAAGAAAGAATAGGATTAAGAAAAAAAAGAAAGAAAGAAAGAAAAAAGGGAGAGAATGTGATCAGGCAGGGGAGTAGAAAAAAACCATACACTAGAGATTTAGAGTATATTTTGATCTGTTAGAAGAAACTATCTCAAGATTTTAAAGAGAGAACAACTTATATATATATGCCAAAAATACGGGTAACTACTATGAAGGGATAGAATATGACTTTAAAAATGAAAAATAAAAATGTTTTTTTTTTTAAAAAGGGATTGATAAGATGTTGGTTGAAAAAGGGAAAAAGAAAAATTCAAAAAAAAAGAAAAAAGGAAAAAAGAAAAAAAGACAGTTAAAAAAATAATTAACTTTGAAAGACTAAAGAATCATGGTAAAAAAGCCATGAATTCTATGTGCAGTATTCCCCTAGCGCTGGAGTTCTGCCGTTCTCATTGATCGGTAAACTTGGTCTTGGCTGGCTGTTCTCGCTGATCTTCTGGGGGAGGGGCCTGTTGCCGTGGTTCCCAAATGTCTTTGCCGGAGGCAGAATTGCCCCGCCCTTGCCGGTCCGGGCTAAGTAATCTGCTCGGGTTTGCTCTCCGGAGCTTTTGTTCCCTGCAAGCTTTCCGTACAGCTTTGGAGGCGGAGAGTGAAAATGGCAGCCTCCCAGTCTCCGCCCCGGCGGAGCCAAGAACTCGGGGTCCCGCTCCTCAGCGAGCCCCCAGAGAAAAGCCGTCAGTCACTCCCGTCTCCCCGGTCTCCGGCCGCACTCCGCGCTCACCCGGGCTGTGACCGCGCCTTTCTATCCGGCATCCGACCCCGGGTGGAGTCTCCAAACCCAGCAGATCCCCGCGGTGCGCTCCCGCACCTCTCCTCCCGGGGGAGGAAGGTGAGTCTCCCCGGATCTGCCACTTGTTGGGTCCCTGCTGGAGGAGCAGTGTCCCGACTGTGCCGCGGATCACGGTTTATGGCAGCCCCGAGCTGAGAGCCCGCGCCTGGGCTCCGTCTCTGCAGCCGGCTTCCCTGCTCCGATACCTGGGAGCTCTGCCGCACTCAGGCACCCCCGGTCTTTCTGTGACCCCGAGGGTCCTGGGACCACACTGTCCCGCGAGGGTTCCACCCCCCACTTCGCCACCAGAGTGAGGTCCCTCAGCGGAGCAGACTTCTAAAAGTTCCGATTTTGTGCTCCGTGGCTCTATCACTTGCCAGAAGCGGCCGACGGAGGCCCCTCCCCCGCCGTCTATCCTCCCGAATAACGCCTCGGATTCACTTCTCCGCACGTCCTACCTTCCAGAAAGTGGTCGCTTTTCTGTTCAGAGAGTTGTTGCTATTCTTTTCTTCGATCTCCTGTTGAGTTTGTAGGTGTTCAGAATGGTTTGATCCCTATCCAGCTGAATTCCTGAGAAGAGACGAAATCCAGGTCTCCTACTCCTCCGCCATCTTGCTCCGCCCTGATCCTGCATTTAGAGGTATGGATCCCACATATTTTTACTGGAAAAGGACTTATTTAGGCCAGGAGGGCTCATGTGAGAGCAAACCTGTTAATAATTCACTGAATTGGGAGTCCAGGTCTTGTTGAGTGACAAGAAATCTGTCAATTTTTTATCTCTGCAGACACAAGACCTACAGCTGTGGGGTTTTCAGGTGTCTGGAAGCACAGGGTGGGGGGGAGTATGCAGCCCCCTCCTTCCTGCCCCACATCCCAGCCAGACCCACAGTCCCCCGTGTCCCCAGATGTCTACCAGGGAGTGAGAACAATATATTGCTGATGGTTTTCTGTGTGTGTGAAAAATCACTACAGCTTGGGACTTTATGAATCATGCAAAAATATTTCTGTGCTCGAATTACTATCCAGAGAATTCTTAGGAATGAGAATCTGGAGCATAAGATACATAATGACATATCTTAAAATATGCAGGCGATCCTGTGTCTGTGGATTCCTCCGAGACTCCCCATGGGGGGGGCATCAGTTCATTCTGAAGCAGGTAAAACTCAGCAGATCCCATGTGCAAATACATACAGGTATATGAATACATTCTTTTCATGAAATGTAATAACTTTATTTTCATATTAAAGAGACTTACTGGGGGGCTCCAGAGAGGCACAGTAGGTTGAGCTTGCGACCCTAGGTTTATCTCAGGTCGTGCTCCCAGTGTCCTGAGCTCCAGCCCCTCAAAGGCCTCTGCCCTGAGCATGGATCTGCCTAAGACATTCTCTCCCTCTCGCATTGCATTCTCTCTCTAAAATAAATAAATAAGTCTCTAAAAAAAATAAAGAGATTGACTGGGAGTGTTGGCAACACAAAATGAAGCCTGGGGAGAGAGCAGGAAGGAGAATGGGGGGGGGGGTTGCAAGCAGCTGAATTTTCTGGTCATTCTTCTCTTTAGAGATAGACCCTGGAGACTGGGAAACACATCAAGATCATTTCCAGTTTTCTCGGAAATCCTGACATGGAGACATAGGTGAGACTGAAGACCCAGAGCGGGTCCTAAAGCCTGAGGGATGCAGGAGCCAAGAGGAGAAGAGGAGGAGGGTGTGGGGAGTGTTGTCAGGGAGAGTCTGTAGGATCCGGTCCAAGTTCCCGTGGAGCTGGTTCAGAGAGAGGAGACTGTGTCTGTGACCAGGGTTATTGTCAATGTATCAGCTGTGGATACATCAGTCGTGACACAAGGTCACACTTTATGGAATAAGATGATAGAACGGAGTGTGGAGGAATGTTCGCTGGGCAGTATGTTCAGCCGTAGACACAGAATTCATTGCTGTCCATCTTCTCCAGATTGAGTGGGGATGTGCGGTTGGGCTCGGATATCTCATGTGTCTGTGTCTTCCTCGGATGCCCCCATTTTCTGTCACTTTGCGTGCATTACATGACTCTTCCTCTTTCCCTGTTGAAGGATAGATCGTCGTGCAGAAGAGACCACCCCGCTATGTCTCTCCAGCTAAGTTGCTTACTGAAAAGCGGCTCAGAAACAAGATCCGTGGGTCCAGAGGTTTTAGACCCACTTCCTCCTTATCTGAGATGCTGTGAGGAGCGGTAGCTGCTCCCACCGCCGGGAGCTGTAGCCCAGTGATAGTCCGCCTCGGCCTCAGCCTGCAGCCCCGAGATGCGCAGAAGCCCTGCATTGGCCGAGGCGTCTTTGGAGCCCGAGAAGCGTCTGGGGACCCCGGACCCTGGTGCTTATCGGAGTCTGAGGAGTAGTACAGCAGACCCCGGGGAGGGCTCCCTGGCTGCTGCTGGATCCAGTAGATGTTCGAGCCGCCAACACTGATGTCTCTGCTCAGGGTGCAGGTGAGTCTGTCTATCGTTCCCGGAAATGCAGAGACGGAGGGCAGCTGCTCAGCACGGGCTGGGACAGGGAGCCTGCAAACACAGACGTTAATGGGACAAGAAACAGGGAGATATTTATCAAGATGCTGACTTCAGGAAGAGTGACTTTGAGGGCTGCCCAGGTTCCCTGAGGCCTGGACCTACCTGTACAATAGAAGAGGAGGGTGAGGAGGACAGAGTCCAGGCCATGGTGACACAGACACTGGTCCCAACAGTGGGCCGGGCTGCCCCAGGCCTCCTTTTCTCCTGCAGCTTCTGCCACAGGAGGGGCTGTCCATGCAAACGGGGTCCACCCAGTGACTGCCTCCCTGAGCCCTGGTGTTGGGGCTCAGCTCACAGACAGAGGGAGGAGGATGGGGGTGGCTTCAGTCCTGGGAGAGCCCTGGGAGGATGCACCTGCTGAGACCACACACGGGTCCCTGCTCAGGGGACTCTGCCAGGCAAGAGGGGACACAGCTGCTGAGTCCCCATCAGGGAGCACAGGGCCAGTACCCACTTCATTTCTCTTTGAGTGAATGCTCCTCACTGAGCTGCTATGTAGAGACCCCAGGGCAGTCCCACCGTGCCCCCTGCGGGTCACAGCGCAGCCGTCACTGTGTCCCAAAGCCCTGAGAGCCCCGCTGATTTCTGCAGCTCCCCACATCCCTGTGGATACACATATCCATGGACCAAGTCTCAGTACAGGTTTCCCCTGCTGTCTGAAACTCCATCATCCCTAAGAAACCTTAGTAAGCCACGATGGCATAAGGCGAGAAGCAATTAACATTAATTTATATGCACAATTTTTTTTTTGCATGTTTCCAGGCTCAAAAAGAAATCAGTCCTAGGCTTCTCTGATACCCAAGGACACACTTTGCCGTCAGATGTAGAACACGAATGGCGATAAAGTGCATGTGATAACACACACCGTTCACAGCCGCGGTGGCCTGTGGCTGAGCTGCTGGCTGTGACTCCCGGGGAAGCAGCTGGAAGGCGCCCGTCATGCTGGTTGGGTTGTGCACCGTCTCTGGAGAGACTCCTGCAAACCTCACGCTGGATGCTAAGTTGGCGCTTATTTTTTTGTGAAACTGAAAATCCTCTTCAGATTGCTTTGAGCAGTAAAAGCAGCTATTAATGTAAATATTTCATAAAAGCAAAGAGGTGTAAAGAGAACTTTCAAAGTTGGGGGTACCTATACTATGTTTCTGATCTGTGTGCCTGTTTAGTGTAATTTCTCACTCCAGGGGGAGCTGTGGTCCATGCGAGGTGAAAATCTGTGCATATACAATTACAGGACTTTCTAGACAAAGCTGAATGACCCAGGTGCGCAGGGGGCAGGTGTGTCACCGAGGAGGGGACAGTGGAGCTGCTTTGCAGAAGTTGTAGGGGCTGTTTCTGGGAAAGGCATAGAAACAGAATTTTGGGGACGCCTGGGTGGCTCAGTCGGTTGAGCGTCTGCCTTCGGCTCAGGTCATGAACTCAGGTCCGGGGATCGAGTCCCACATTGGCCTCCCTGTTCAACAAGGAGCCTGCTTCTCCCTCTGTCTGCTCCTTCCCTGCTTGTTCTCTCTCTCTCTCTCTGACAAAAAAAAAATAAATAAAATCTTTTAAAGAAATCCCCTACCTGCATTTTTTACACTTTTTCTAGTGTAGTAGAAGTTAAATGTGAAATTGTAATGTTTCCAGAGGTGTTCAATGTCTGAGCAATGACTTCCAGAAGCCTTCCCTTCCTCGCTACACCATGGGTCCAACTCACCTTTCACTCCACACATTATTCCCCCAGTTCTAGACTCAAAGGCCTTTTGACTCAACTTCTGTGACTCCGATCAGCCACTTCCCTGAGACCCTGTGCTCAAGGCAGCGGGAGGGATCTTCCCCACTGAGCTCAGGAATGTCCTCAGGGCTGCTAGCACAGACCCCAAAGTCCTCCCTCCCCTAAGTGTCCATCCTGACCTGGCCCCGCCCACCTTCCTGCTCCCAATGCAGCCCTTCCCCTTGCTCTCTGAACTCCAGCTCCTCTCTTTCCTATAACTCAAAATCCTGAATTCCCACCCCTTCCACGGTTTCCAAGCTGCCTCCTCCTCAGCTTAAAGGGGGAAATGTGCTACAACGTGAGTCATGCAGAAAACACATATTTTGGCAACTCTTGAGTAGCTCCTTAGAGCAGGACACAGGCATATCATCACAGATGGGAAAAGACAATATATAGGCTCATTTGCAAGGTAAGCAAACTATAGACAATAGTGCAAACAACAGCCCGCATCCATATCCAAACACAAGGTCATGAACATGACTCTTCTTGTGGACTCTCCCACTCCTCTTTGTCCCTCATCCTGCTCCCTTCCTGAATATGAAGCCGATCCAACCCCTCCATCATCAGTACATGGTCTTCAGTGGTACAAGGACTTCATGAGCATTAGCACATTACTTTCATGTTCAATGTTCCAAAAGTCTTGTGCATAAAAGCAATGGATTCCAACTACTCTCGCATAAATGTATTAGTGTTGTCATTTCCGATATTTCCAGAGAAAGAGAGAAACTGAGTATCTCTAAGATTTCTGACCTCATGAAATTCTCAGTAAGCCCGGGATGGCACCAGGGGGTAGGTAGGGAATGGGCAGAGGGCCACCTGCTTCTCCCAGGTCACACATCCTGATCCATTGCCCTTCTTGTCATTGCCCCCCAGCAAGAGTGGGGACCACTTTGCTTCTGGAAACAAAGTAATTCTCTTGCACTTAGAGACCAATAACTACAGAGGATATAATTTTTATTGAACTCATAAATATCCACTAAATCTAGAGCATGAAGTCTTCTGATCTCAGTCAGACGTGTAACTATAGAAACCATAATCTGAGCTGTGTTTGGTCCCAGACAGGAACATGGCAGTGATGAAGAAGACTGGAGCAGGGGTGGAGGGTGTAAGTTACCACCTTTGCCCATGGACCAGGAGCTCTTTGTGATGTTTGATTGTATTTAGCTCTAGAACGATGAGAATCAGCCTGTCCTTGGGGTGAAGCACAGAGGTGGTAAAGACGTCAGGGCAGTTGGCCTGTCCCAGGCTTGTCTTATCCTCCCTACTGCTGCCAGGGAAATGAAAATGCTCCTTATGCAAATTTGCGCCCCCTTCCAGACTCTCTCAGCCCTCACTTGATTAGTGACTCAGGAGCAGAGGTAGGACATGAGGACAAAAGAGTCTAAGGGCAGATCCTTCTCTGAGTGGGACCCCGGAGGGAGTGGATGGAGCAGCCATGGGGACACGCACAGGACCCTGCCCAGGAGACTCTGCCAGGCCCTGAGGGACCAGGCTGCTGGGTCTCACCAGGGAGCACAGGGGGCAGCTCAGCCTCTGCCCAGCCCTGAGCCCAGGGGGCTCCCCAAGCTGGGAGGGTCCCCCTGAAGGGCCCAGGGAGATGCACAGTGCCCCCTGCTGGTCACACAGCCCTCTCTGTGTCCTCAGTGTCCTGAGGTTAACATCCAGAGCTGTGTCACCAGCCTTCAACGGTGACTTGAACACCTAACTGTGTGAAGCACACATTTGGGTCTGATTGAAAGAACCTGATTACAGTGTCTATGATTGAGAA
Organism: Halichoerus grypus; assembly: GCF_964656455.1. Taxonomy (NCBI): domain Eukaryota; kingdom Metazoa; phylum Chordata; class Mammalia; order Carnivora; family Phocidae; genus Halichoerus; species Halichoerus grypus. Next base: position 70,568,577 of record NC_135724.1, read on the forward strand.
GCTTCCAACATGAGGGAAAGGTCATCAAGAAATAAACACTGCTGTGAGTATGGGAATGTATAGAAGCAGAAGTCATACAAAAGTGTGAGATTATCCCACCCCCTGGACATTGAGGGAGCTCCTCCGAGGAAGGCCGAGACCTGCACAAAGCATGAACCTCCGTCCCTGAAGGGAGAACGCTGGCTCCCACCGTCTGCTGATTATTGACTTCATTGTTCAATTCCAGGCACGACTCAGAAACATCACAATTACGGAGCCCCTCATCTGACGGGACACAGCTCTGTCCACTGGACTAAGGGGCTCATGTGCAGTGTCTTTTTCCTTTTTCAAACCACCTGTTCGACCGGCCTCAGGTCCACACCTTGCTGCCCTCCCCCTTCAGGGCGGCAGGTTCATGCCTTCGTAGGGCAGCGCATGGGATGACGTCCCACCGGGCCCTCCATCATGGACCCCAGACGCCTAGGTGACTCTCTGTGCCCGCACTAGGATGCTGTCGCTGTGCTTAGAGTTTAGTGAGCTGTGACCACACAGCCCCACAGTGTGGCCGCCCTCACAGTGTCCTGTACGGGAGTGACTCCAGCATAAACACAGTCACTGGGCTTCACACACTCTCCCCCCGCCTTCCCCCTCCCCCTCCTGTCCATCCCTGGCCTCCTCACCACCTCTAGATTCCTGCCTCCCCCAAAATGTGCCACAGCGACCAGTACAGAGAACGCGACCTTTTAGATGCTCTTCGTTCCGAAGAAATGTGCATTTAAAATCCAGGTATGTTTTTGGACTTGAGAGCCTATTTCCTTTAAATTTTGACTAAGAGCCTACTCTTCGAATACACATCCTAATGGAGGACATCTTTGTGACCTCAAGCCTTGGTCATTTTATGAGAAGCTGGTAAAAAATCGGTGTGCAGAGTTTTAATTGCTCTCACGTGTGATTATGAATAAACTTTCCATAAACATTCACATGCGGGTTTTCCTCTAGAAGGCCTTTCTTTTTTTTTTTTGGCTTTTTTAGTTCTGAGTTCGGCATTGTTTTATATATTCTACACAAACATCCAACACTCACCGGAACTGCCATCTGGTTAAGGCTAAGCCAGTAATGAGGGCAGGTGACAGGGAGCTGCCCTGTCCCTCTGCAGAGCAGGGGCGGTGCTGAGGGCCCATGCTAGCTTCGTGACCCGACAGAGCTTCGGGTACTGAAAACTCAGACGATGATAAAGGAATGCACACTAGCCTAGAAGTACATTGTCCCAGCTCGTGAGGACAAGACTTTCTATTTCCTTCGAGGCCCTTCATGTACAAAACGGCTGCTCTGAGGGACTCGGAGGACAGAAAGGAGAGAAGGAGCCACCGGTCCCAGGCGGTGCCCCAGGACGGACCTGGGCCCAGGGCGTCAGCACAAGAATGAGGAGAAATACAGGGGGAGCCTAAGAGGCAGCTGGGGTGCTCATTTACTTTGCAGGGGGTAAGTAGGTTTTTGTCTCACTTCCCCACAGGCCGGGAGCACTGTGTGACCTTTGAGACTGCTGTCCAATGCTGAGCAGTAATACTCAGCCTCGTCCTCAGCCTGGAGCCCAGTGATGGTCAGGGTGCCTGAGCTGCCAGACCTGGAGCCAGAGAATCGATCGGAGACCCCTGAGGGTCGGTTGCTATTATTATAGATGACGGTTCTGGGGGCTTTTCCTGGGAGCTGTTGGTACCAGCTCACATAATACCTCCCGATGTTGGAGCTGCTTCCAGTGCAGGAGATGGTGACCGTCTGGCCCAGAGCCCCAGACACGGAGGGCGGCTGAGTCAGCACAGACTGGGCCCAGGACCCTGCAAGGGGGAGAGACACAGACAGGGTGATGCTGGGGTCGAGAGACAAACAGAGGAAGGAGGGCCCCACAAGTCCTCCCAGGGCCCCTTCCCCTGTCCCTGCATCCAGTCACCTGTGCAGTGAGCGAGGAGGCTGAGGAGGAGAGGGGACCAGGCCATGGTGGAGGTCATCACCGATCCTGCCTTCTGTGGCCCCACAGCTGAGCAGAGCCTCCCATAATCTCTCCCTCTGCCTCTTCATCCTCTGAGAGAGGGAGGGCCTATCCATGCAAATGAGACCCCCAGCTCTCTGACCCCTCCCTGGCCCACTTTCAGTTCCCTGTGCCTGAGGATGTCAGGGGGGGTGGGCAGGGTAGGGGCTGTGTGGAGGCAGGGGTGGAGACGTCAGAGCTGTGAGCCCTGAGCAGAGGGCACAGGCAGGGCCAGGTGGCAGGTCCCAGCACTGATCACCCCTGGTTCCTCAGAAATAGGACCAGAGTGCCCCCTGGTGTCCAGACCCAGACACATCATTGTGTGACTGGTGACCATGACCCATCAGATCTATTTCCACCCCCACCCCACTGCTTTGTCCACTGTTCCCTGTAGTAGGGCCTGACCAGCTGTCCCTCTATGTCACCTCCCATTACTTAAGGACTCAGTATATGCTCATCTAACAGTCTTCAGAGTAACTCTATACATGGCTCCCTTCTCTGTTCCTGGGTCAGGACTGGGGTGGTGTCTCTATACAAACTCTTCTTGGAGATCAGGATCCAGAGCAGTGATGGGTCCCCGTGGACACAGGTTTGCCTCTCTGTTCAGGATAGAGCAATTGCTAGTTCAGACCCCCATGGAGCAGAAGTATAAATTTCTATCAGCAAAAGCCACCTGGACCCAGAAGTTTCTGTCCAAAGTCACATGGGACTGGTGAAGAGGTGCAGATAAGGAGGACCGTGTCCCTGAGCTCACAGACCCTGTGCTTCTGAGTTGTGACAGAAGACTGACCAGAGGTCCAGCCTGGCTGGAGGTGTCACTGGGCTGACTGAGGGAGCGACAGCCCAGCCCTGAGAGCGCAGGGGGTTTGTGTCTCACGTCCCCCATGGGCCACGTGCTCCGTGGGAGCCGCACTGAGGCTGGGGTCCCAGATTCAATGTACTGATCAGCCTCCCACATGGACTGGAGCCCAGAGGTGGTGGGGGCTGAGCTGCCCATGGGGACAGAGACTGCGCCTGGGATTCCTGACATCAGCCTGGTCCCAGGAGAGCAGGTGTTCAGGGCACGTCCTGGCTGCCCTGGTGACATGACCTTAGTCACACTGGTTGTCCCTGGGGTTTCCTCAGATGGGGATTCTGCCTCTTGGACATTGTGACTCTGAGGATGACTGGGTGAGCACGGGTTGAGCCTGACTTCTGGATGGATGGAAAAGCCCAGAAACAGCAGAATGGCGCACAGTACACCCTCAGAGAGAGGAGACAGCTGTGTGTGTGTGTGTGTGTGTGTGACCAAAAATGAGGCAATGACCCCCTGTGTCTCTTACGTCTTCTCCTGAGGGATGGTTCTCCATGAAGCTGAATGTGGATTTAAAGGGCGAGTGTCTCAAAGACCTTTTCCTGGGAGACAATTTATTTTAGGCAGTGAGGACTCAGTTGAAGACAGACCTGTTAACAACTTGCGGAATCAGAAGGCCCGGGCTTGTCGAGGGACAGCAATCTGTCCATTTTATCTCCTCAGGGCTCCATCCACGGAGTGGCATAAGAGGGATTTAAAAAAAGGCTTCCTCATAGTGGAGAATCAGTTATTTGACCCAGTGGAAATAAGACTGGGGTAGTTTTGCCCCAGGAGTATTTGGAAATCCCCTGTGCAGTGAGTGAGGCGGGTGAGGAGCAGAGAAGCAAACCCCATGGTAGAGACACCCCAGTCTCCTGCTGACCCTACAGCAAGGCCCTGAACCCACACACTGTTCCTATGTGTCTCCCTGATCCTCAGGGTAAGGGGTCTCCTTGCGGTTCTGCCCCTTTCTGGGGGCCATGCGAGCACCCCCTCAACCTATGCCTCCGCTCCAGCTGAGCCAAAGAGAATGTAGAAGTGGGGAGGGCTTCACCCCCGGGATGACACCAGAGCACCTGCAGGAGGCAGGGAGACATATCTCCGCTGAGGAACGGGGAGCACGGGCGCCCTCTGGTGGACGCCAGAGACATGTCCACCCAGGGCTGGAGCTGGTGCCCAGGGCTCCTGTCCCCTCATCCCCCACTGGTCACTGTTTCAGCCTCTTCAGATGGGCTTCTTCCACTTAGAAATGTCACTTAGAGATATGCACGGGGGCATCTGGGTGGCTCAATCAGTTAAGCATCCAACTCTTCATTTCAGTGCAGGTCATGAGCTCAGGTTCCTGAGATCCAGCCATGCTTCAAGCTCAGCACACAGCTCAGAGTCCGCTGGAGAATCTCTCTCTCCCTCCCTCTGCCCCTCCCCCTGCCCCAGCTCTATAAATAAGTAAGTAAGTAAGTAAGTAAATAAATAAATAAATAAATAAAATCTTTTAAAAAAGGAAATATGCATGGATGTTTCCTCAATCTTTTTCTGTGGCCTATTCACTTCTTTCTTTTTATTGCTGAATCATATTCGATGTAAAAACCTACCAGAATATTTTCACCAATTCGACTTTTAAAGGATATACATTTTCTTCAAATCTTGGCCATCATAAATAAATGAACAATAAACATATTCTTGTGTGGACATAAGTAACTTATATAGAAAAATACCGAGGAGCATGATGTCAGTATTGTATTATATAAAATTATACTTAAGTTTGTGAGAACCTGCCAAGGCATCTTCCAAAGTGGCTGGGGCATTGGCATTCCCACCAGCAACGACTGAGAGTTCCTGCTGCCCCACATCCTGGGCAGAGTCTGAGCTGTCATTGTATTGAATTTTAGCCATGCTGATGGGAGTCTAGTGCACCTCACTATTTCAATTTGTAATCCCCCAATGACATATTACAAGTGTAATTGTCATTCGTGTACCTTCCTTGGTAAGGGGTCTGTTCAGATCTGCTCACTGGGAGGCCCTGCCCAGTCTCCTGGGTCACACATCCTCCACTACGACAGTCCTTGTCATTCCAACCCAGGAACTGTGCAGGACATTTTGCTTCTGCAAAGACACTTTTGCACTGGGAGACCAATACCTCTGAAAGGAGCTATTTTCATTGACTTTATAAATGTACATTTACGTGAGTCCAGATATTAAAACCCTCTGGTTCTAGTAGGATATGTAAAGTTAGAAGCCATAGTCTGAGCTGTTGTTGGTCCCCGGAAAGAACAGAGGACTGATGAATAAGATCGGGGCAGGGGGGGAAGGTGTATTTTTCACAAGTCCTGATGAATCCGGAGCTCCTGTGACGTTTGGTTGTGAGGAGCTCTACAGCAATGATGACCAGCCTCCCTTTGGGCTGGAGTCCAGAGGAGATTAAAGAGGTTTTCTTAACACACCTGGATCTGGACCATGAGGCTGGAACATCCTGGGTGGTCCCTCACTGCTCTCCTAGGTCACAATACAGGGGCTCTGCCTGGGAACCCTTGTACCATTGCTATGGGAACACCCAGTGTTTCTGCTGCTTCTGAGTAAGCAGAGGTGACCCGGTATCTGGGGTCATCAAAGCTTCCCCAGGTGACTGATACATGACCATGTGGGGGAGTTCCTATTCTGGATGTTTCACAGGCCCCCTGGATTATGGGAAAGTTCCAATGGGGTCTGAGGGGACATGGGAACAGAGTCAGTCCCTGTGGGCTCAGGAAACCCACTCACAGGAGTCTCCATGGGCCCTGGTGGCCGCTGTGCTGGAGCCTGATCCATGGACCTATGGGATCAGCCACTTCCGTTGGGGAGGCTCAGCATCTTCCCAGCAACAGTGGGGCCTATACGCGTTTTGTTAAATATGCACCTGAATATTTCATTTTCGAGTGGCATAATGATATTTTAATTCTGCTTTCACGTGCTGATTGCTATCTATACCTATATATCTGCATCTGTCTATCTATGATCTTTCTGTGTTGATCTTGTATCAAATCACCTTCTTCGTATTACTTATTATTCTTTGAATTTATGTATTTATATACATGTTTGTAGTTTCTTTGTATTTTTCATGGGGACCATTCTCTACCCTGAAACTAGGGAATTTTCTCTTGTTCTTTTTAGTCTGTGTGCTTTGAATTATTTTTCCTGCCTTATGGTTCTATCTGGAGCATCTAGTACTATGTTGAACAGCCATGGTGAGATTGGATATGACTATCTTGGTCTCTACTCCAAGTGGAAGCTTTCAGGGATTCACCTTCATGTGTGTTAGCTGTAGGTGTTTCCTAGATTTATTTATCAAGCTTATGATGTTCTCCCCTATGTTTTACTCTCTGAGAATTTTTTTGTAAAATTCTCCTTCATAAATTCTTGTTCATTATCATGAATGGGTTTTGAATTGTGTCAGATAATTTTTCCATATTGGTTGATAAGATTATGTTTTTTCTTCTTTAGCTGGTTACATGACATTATATTGATTGATTTTTGAATATAGAACTGTCTTTGCATCCCTGCAATAAAACCCCTTTTGGTCCTGGAATATACTTCTTGATAAATATATATACATATATCAAGTAGAAATGTATATAATTGGAATAATTCAATGTATATATTTAGAAAATATAATATAAACATTAGAAAACAGATAACAGTTATATATAGTATAATATATACATATATATACACATATATATTCTGTTTTCTAATATTTTCTTAAGAATTTTTGTGTCCCCCATTCAATGCAATCCCCATCAAAATACCATCCACCTTTTTCAAAGAAATGGAACAAAAAATCCTAAAATTTGTATGGAACCAGAAAAGACCCCGCATAGCCAGAGGAATGTTGAAAAAGAAAAGCAAAGCTGGCGGCATCACACTTCCGGACTTCCAGCTCTATTACAAAGCTGTCATCATCAAGACAGTATGGTACTGACACAAAAACAGACACATAAATCAATGGAACAGAATAGAGAGCCCAGAAATGGACCCTCAAGTCTATGGTCAACTAATCTTTGACAAAGCAGGAAAGAATGTCCAATGGAAAAAAGACAGTCTCTTCAACAAATGGTGTTGGGAAAATTGGACAGCCACATGCAGAAGAATGAAACTGGACCATTTCCTTACCACACACAAAAATAGACTCCAAATGGTTGAAAGACCTCAATGTGAGACAGGAGTTCATCCAAATCCTAAAGGAGAACACAGGCAGCAACCTCTTCGACCTCAGCCGCAGCAACTTCTTCCTAGAAACATCGCCAAAGGCAAGGGAAGCAAGGACAAAAATGGACTCTTGGGACTTCATCAAGATAAAAAGCTTTTGCAAAGCAAAGGAAACAGTCAACAAAACCAAAAGACAACCGACAGAATGGGAGAAGATATTTGCAAATGACATATCAGATAAAGGGCTAGTATCCAAAATCTATAAAAGAACTTATCAAACTCAACACCCAAAGAACAAAGAATCCAATCAAGAAATGGGCAGAAGACATGAACAGACATTTTTCCAAAGAAGACATCCAAATGGCCAACAGACACATGAAAAGGTGTTCAACATTGCTCGGCATCAGGGAAATCCAAATCAAAACCTCAATAAGATACCACCTCACACCAGTCAGAATGGCTAAAATTAACAAGTCAGGAAATGACAGATGTTGGCGGGGATGCGGAGAAAGGGGAACCCTCCTACACTGTTGGTGGGAATGCAAGCTGGTGCAGCCACTCTGGAAAACAGTATGGAGGTTCCTCAAAAAGTTGAAAATAGAGCTACCATACGATCCAGCAATTGCACTACTGGGTATTTACCCCAAAGATACAAAAGAAGGGATCCGAAAGGGTACGTGCACCCCGATGTTTATAGCAGCAATGTCCACAATAGCCAAACTGTGGAAAGAGCCAAGATGTCCATCGACAGATGAATGGATAAAGAAGAGGTGGTATATATATACAATGGAATATTATGCAGCCATCAAAAGGAATGAGATCTTGCCATTTGCAACGACATGGATGGAACTGGAGGGTATTATGCTGAGCGAAATAAGTCAATCAGAGAAAGACATGTATCATATGACCTCACTGATATGAGGAATTCTTAATCTCAGGAAACAAACTGAGGGTTGCTGGAGTGGGGGGTGGGGTGGGAGGGATGGGGTGACTGGGTGATAGACACTGGGGAGGGTATGTGCTCTGGTAAGTGCTGTGAATTGTGCAAGACTGTTGAATCTCAGATCTGTACCTCTGAAACAAATAATGCAATATATGTTAAGAAAAAAAAAAAGAAGAGGATAGCAGGAGGGGAAGAATGAAGGGGGGGAAATCGGAGGGGTAGATGAACCATGAGAGACGATGGACTCTGAAAAAGAAACTGAGGGTTCTGGGGAGGGAGGATGGGTTAGCCTGGTGATGGGTATTGAGGAGGGCACATTCTGCATGGAGGACTGGGTGTTATGCACAAACAATGAATCATGGAACACTACATCTAAAACTAATGATGTAATGTATGGGGATTAACATAACAATAAAAAAATTAAAAAAAAAAAGAATTTTTGTGTCCCTATTTGTGAGGGATATTCCTTTTTTTTTTTTTTTCCTGCCAGGAACTGTTGGCACCAGCTACTGACTGAACAATTTAGGAAGACTTCTTACCTTTGCCTATTTAAACATTGTGATCAACAAGCAAGGAATATCTATTCATTTAATCAAGTTTTCATTAATTTCTCTTACAATGCTTTGCAGTTTTCCATGGCAAGTCTTTCAATTTTTCTAAAATTTATCCTTGATAATTTTATAATTATGTCATTATAAACAGTATTGTGTCTGTTTTTATGTTTTAAAGTTTTTATTTATTTATTTATTTATTTATTTATTTATTTATTTATTTGAGTGAGAGAGTGAGCAAGAGAGAGACAGAGACAGAGCACAAGTGGGGGTAGGCGCAGAGGGAGAAGGAGAAGCAGACTGTCCCACTGAGCGGGGAGCCTGAAACAGGGCTGGATTCCAGGACCCTGGGATCATGACCGGAGGCGAATGCAGACGCTTAACTGACTGAGCCACCCAGGCGCCCCTGGTTTTATTTTTAATTGTTAATGACCTGTTGCTTCTATATAGAATAGCATTTACTTCTGCATGTCGGTTTTGTAACCGGAAGCCCACGAAGAAGCACTTAGACAAAAGCAGGGCTGAGCCAGCGCTGCGGCCAGAGCTGAAGTCAGCACATCTGGGCCTCTGACATCTCCAGCGAATATTGTTTTAAATTTTTAACCTTTTATTTTTAAGTAATTTCTACACCTAAAGTGGAGCTTGAACTCACGTCCTGAGAGCAAGAGTTCCATCCTCTACTCACTGAGCCAGCCAGGCGCCCCTCCACTGAGTAACTTTGAACTCTGAGCAAGCCAGTTTTGCCTTTGGAAACAGGAGCACAGTGAGAATAGGTTATCAATCTGATCATATACTGGAAGGAAAATCATCTCATTCCAGGACAACTAAGGGTCTGTTGAAGATCTGACGACAGAAGTCACCCCTCCTGGGCCACCTGACAGGGTATGTCCCCAGGCCTGGAGACCGGAGGGGGTTTTGTCTCCCTTCCCTATGGATCTGGAGCACTGTGTATGGATTGATACTATCTTAGCATGTGTGACAGTGACTGTCCCCTTGTCCTCACACTGGAGTCCAGACATATCAGAACGCATGAACACACTGGAGTTCAGAGATGTCAGAGCACATGAACGGGTCAAGACATCTTTGGATCCAGGAAATGATGGGGGCCAAGGATCCCTAGCTGAATCTCAGGAGATACCAGGGAGGGCTCCCCGGCGTCTCCTGGTGCCAGTATGTGTATATATATATATATACACACACATACATTTTTTTTAAACAACAATGATGTCACTTCTCAGGGTGCATATAAGTCTGACAGATTCCCCCAGGGATGCAGAGAATGAGGGTCATTGGGTCAGCACAGGCTGGGAGAAGGAACCTGCAAACACAGACATGCATGGGTGATGGGGCAGGCATGGAGGTGAAGCTTCTTGGGGCATCTGGATCCAAAGGGGTTGACATCGTCTTGGGGGCTGCATCAGATCATGGAGGATAGTTCTCACCTGTGCAGGAAGAGGGGAACACAAGAAGGAGAAGTCTACACCATGGTGGACACAGTCCTGCTGAGACCCCACGGGTGGAGCTGGGCTGCCCCAGGTATCTCTTATTCCCTTCAGTGGCCCCTAGGAGGAGGGACTATTCCAGTACGTTTGGGTTCCATTTTCTCATTCTTGATGTATCTTTTGGTGTACAAAAATAGTAGTTTTGGAGAAGTCCAATTGAACATTTTCCCCCTATTTTAGCTGGACCTTTTTTTTTTTATGTTTTATTTAATTATTACACACACACACACACACACATACACAGACAATGAGAGAGAGAGAGAGAGAGAGCACGGACAGGGAGGGCAGCAGACAGAGGGAGAGGGAGGACCAGGCTCCCCACTGAGCAAGGAGCCCAATGTGGGGCTCAAACCAGGACCCTGGGATCATGACCTCAGCCAAAGGCCGACGTTTAACCTACTGAGCCACCCAGGTGCCCCTGCTGGTGCTTTTGATGTCATATGTAAAGAATCCACTGCCAAGTAAAAACTCACAGATATTTCCTTCTCTGTTTGCTTCTAAGACTTTAATACTTTTGGCCCTTAAATATAGATCTTTGTTCCATTTTACATTCATTTTTATAGATGCTATGCGGTAAGGGTCTAATCGCATTCTTTGCCAGTGGACATCTAGTTGCACCAGCACCATTGTTGGAGAGACCATTTTATCCACATTAAATTCTCTTAGCACCCTTTTGAAAATCTATCGACCACAGATGAGTGACTTATTTTTTTTTTAAGATTTTAATTATTTGACAGAGAGAGACACAGCGAGAGAGGGAACACAAGCAGGGGGAGTGGGAGAGGGAGAAGCGGGCTTCCCACGGAGCAGGGAGCCCGATGCGGGGCTCGATCCCAGGAGCCTGGGACCATGACGCGAGACAGAGGCATACGCTTAATAACTGAGCCACCCAGGCGTCCCAGATAAGTGATTTATTTCTGGACTCTCAAATATGTTTAATATATCCTTATGTCTATCGTTAGACCAGTACCACACTCTTGATTACTGTAGCTTTGTAAGTAAGTTTTGGAGAGTTTTGAAATCTGGAATTGTGAGTTCTTACAAATTTGTTCATCTTCAGGATTGTTCAGATGTTCTGAGTCCCTGTAATTGCACAGAAAATTTAAGATCCTCTTTTTGGAGTGTGCAAACACGCATTCAGGGGTTCGATAGGAATTGCATTGAATCTATCCATTGCTAGGGAGAGTATTCCCTTTTTTTTTTTTTTGCAAGTAGGCTCCATGCCCAGCATGGAGCACAAACTCACAACCCTGAAATCCAGAGTTGTGTGCTTCACCTACCGAGCCATCAAGGTGCTCCACGTATTGGCTTCTTAACAATTTACTTAGCTCTTCATTTTTTTGCTAAACTAAATACAATAAAAAAATAAAACACTAGGTACTCACCATAGGTTTATCTTCTTTTGTCTAATTACAGGAAAACTATAAAGATAACCATGGGTCCATTAGTAAACCTGGTGTGTACGTTTGTGAAATATGGTACTATGTTTCTAGAAATTGTGAAATGTATTCCTAAATTTGCTAATCTAAAGAATACTGGCATAACAAACAGGTCACAATCGTTTACTATATAGCTTTCCCTAGAAAGTAAGGTTTCTAAGACTTAAGAATTCTAATAAATATAATTTAGACTACTAGAAATGATAAAGAAAAAAGCTCTGTGTGCCAGGAGAGTAAGACATGTGTTTTTGGTGAAAAAAGGTATGTGGAATGGGAACACATTTTTTGTTGAGGGAAAAGAAAAATGATTTTGTCCTAAAATAAGGCTGGTTAGTTGAAGAAAGAAAATTTAAGTCTAAATTTCAATGTATAAAAGAAAGTTGTAGTAGGTTTTTGGAAAAGGACGCTGGAAAGGAATTTTATGTGTTGTCAATACTGGTTAAAATTAAGATAAATTTAAATACCAAACTGTGTGGATGCAAAATTGAAATTCTGTTTTAACTTGGTTAAAAAGTAAACATTTTTCTTGAACTATTGGTCCGCTCTTAAAAAAAATGGTAAACAAGTTTTTATTCATTTTTAAAATTATGTGCCTAGAACACATGAGTTCTGTATTTTGCCAAGATATTTCCTATGTTTATCTGAACTTTGATGCATTAAAAGTATGTTTTAATATTTTTAAAAAATCCTACGTATTGCTTACAACTCTGTAACTTTCTGTATTTACCTTTGATTTATGTTTGCGTTGTGTGTCACGGGAATAACCACATTTCCTTGTCAATTGCATCGTAATGACCTCTAACCCATCCGTAGCCATGGCCACTGTCATGTCTTGTCACATACAGTTACCATCGTACTCTGATGTTACTGCAAATTCTTACATCTTCAAGGATATTCATGGGCAGGACTTCCAAAAATGTAGGTATCTGATACCTTTGAGATAGCAAAACTAAAGTAAAAATTACCAGAACTAAGAGAAAAACTGGATTCAAACAGATCAGAAATTAATAACATGAAACTGAATGGACAGAGGAAGATAATTGTACTTTTTATGAACTCTTGTTTGAAACATTGTTGACTTTTAAAAATGTTTTCTTCCTTCAGATTTAAGGAAGCTTCTCTTAAGCGAACTGATCTATAATGAATTGATGAAATATACCTTTGTGAACAAATGAAACTATTTATCTTTTCTCCATACCCGAGAAAAGCAGGGATTCTACTTCTTCCTCTCCGTGGGGATTTACTTTAAGCGACATTTCTCCTGCCTTTGTTTCCCTCATCAGCTGACTCTGTTACCCGGGCACCTGCCCCTGGCACCCAAGAGTTTCTCCTCAATAGGAGAAAACCAAACAGTGTCTTCCTGCTTAGGAGAGGCTGAAGGGGCTGAATTTAAGAGAATTTGGAATATTTTGTAGCCAATGTTCCTTGAGAGTAGTTCAGACTACAGTTTAGACCAAACAAAGGAAGGACGTGACTTGGCCAAGGAGGGGGAGCTGCACAGGGACACCCGTTGCTGAGGGACAGCAGGTTTTTGTCTCACTTCCCCACAGGCCGGGAGCACTGTGTTACCACTGAGACTGTTGTCATAGGACTGGCAGTAATACTCAGCCTCGTCCTCAGCCTGGAGCCCAGTGATGGTCAGGGTGCCCGAGCTGCCAGAACTGGAGCCAGAGAATCGATCCGGGACCCCTGAGGGTCGGTTGCTATCACCATAGATGATGGTTCTGGGGGCCTTTCCTGGGAGCTGTTGGAGCCAGGTAACACCATAACTCCCAATGTTGGAGCTGCTTCCAGTGCAGGAGATGGTGACCCTCTGGCCCAGAGCCCCAGACACGGAGGGCGGCTGAGTCAGCACAGACTGGGCCCAGGACCCTGCAAGGGGGAGAGACACAGAGAGGGTGATGCTGGGGCCTAGAGACAAGAGGAGGAAGCAGGATCCACATGGCCTCCCAGGACGCCTTCCCCGTCCCTGCATCCAGTCACCTGTGCAGTGAGCGAGGAGGCTGAGGAGGAGAGGGGACCAGGCCATGGTGGAGGTCATCACCGATCCTGCCTTCTGTGACCCCACAGCTGAGCAGAGCCTCCCCTCATCTCTCCCTTCCCCTCTTCATCCTCTGAGAGAGGGAAGGCCCGGCCATGCAAATGAGACCCCCAGCTCTCTGACCCCTCCCTGCCCCTGGGTCATGTCCCTCTGTCGGTGGATGTCAAGGACATGGGCAGGGGAGGAGCTGTGTGGGGCCAGGGGGTGGAAAAGTCCCAGCTGTGAGCCCTGAGCAGAGGGCACAGGCAGGGCCAGGTGTCAGGTCTCAGCTCTGATCACCCCTGACTCCTCAGAAATGGGACCAGAGTGCCCCCTGGTGTCCGGACCCAGACACATCATTGTGTGACATGGTGGCCAGGGCCCGTCAGACCCACCTCTGCACTGTCCCTTCAATTGCTTTGTCCACTGCTCCTTGCATTAGGGCCTTACCAGGTGTTCCTATCTATCACTTCCCTTAAGTCAGGACTCCTATATGCTCTGCTAAGAGTCTTCAGAATGAGTCTGATCATGGCTCCCTTCTCTGCTCCTGGGTCAGGACTGGGGTGGTGTTTATACACAAACTCCTCTTAGAGATCAGCGTCCAGAGTAGTGACGGGTCCCCATGGACACATGGTGGCTTCTCTGCAGGATGCTGGGACTTTCCTCATATGTGCTTTCTCCCTGATTTCCAGAGCTCTCTTTCCTCTGAGGTCCCCACAGCACTGAGGAGACAGGGAATGATTCTCTCCAGATCGTGGGTAGAAGCCGTCCCGTGCATTCCTAGAGGGTTACGCACTGCACATCTTTGTCTCCTGTCACTGTGTCAAACTACGTGAAACCACAGTTGTCCACACACTGGGCAGGGATTCCCTCCTTGGCTCTGTCCTCCCAGCACAGACACGAGTCTGCAGGAGCCCTGCCACGTGAGTGTGTGTGGCCCTGAGCTCAGAGCACAAAGGACAAACGTGCTGGAAGTTCTAGGAAGAAAGGAGTGACAGCTGTAGGTGCTCTGACAGGGACCTAGTGACAGAGATTATGTGTCAGTCACCACGGAGCCAACGTCATATTTAAGAAGAATGTGTGTTATTTTATACATAATTCCATTCGGTAAGATTGAATTAATGGAACAGGAATGCCTTCTTTTCTCAGGAGAATAGGGTTTTATATACTTTTTCTAAAATCACTTATTTGTACCGTGTGTCTGGTCTCCCACGTAGGAAAGGTCAACGTGGTGCCCAGTGAAACCCCTTGAGGGGCCTATTCTTATGAACTCAGAACCATCCTGCTGGCAAAATTGCCAAACACAGACAGAGCTCCTAGGACAAAGGATTTGGGGTCAGATCACTCTCTGGGTTGGACACAGCTCTAGTCCCTGCAACTGTGTCCAGCACGTTCAGGATGGAAGCCTTATTCATTCAGTGCCCAATGACTACAGGAATGGATTTTACTACCCAAAGCCTACTGGACACAGAAGTTTCTGTCAAATATCCCAAAGCTGAGGGGGGGAGAAGTGGAGATAAGGGGGAGTGTGTCCCTGAGGTCACAGGCCCTGTGGCCCTGGGTTGGGACAGAAGACTTTCCATCAGAGTGCAGCCTGGCTGGAAGTGTCACTGGGGAGTGACTAAAGAGTGACAGCCCAACCCTGAGAACACAGGGAACATGTGTCACTTGTCCTCAAGGGTTTTCTGTTCTGAGGCTGGGGTCCCAGAATCAATCTACTGATCAGCCTCAGCCACTGACTGGATCCCACATGGTCGGGGGCTGAGCTGCCCGTGGGGACAGGGACTCCCTCCTGGGATTCCTGCGCTTCAGCCTCATCCCAGGACAGCAGGTGTTCAGAGCCCATCCTGGCTGCCCTGGTGACAGGACCCCAGTCACACTAGATGTCTCCAGTTCCTATTGAGGAGGATTCTGCCTTCTGGAAATTGTGACATTGAGGATGGCTGGGTGATCACATGTTGACCCTGACTTCTGGAAGGACAGAGAAGCCTGGAATCCGTAGAGTCCCAGACACACTATTCACTCAGAGGAGGAGAGGGGTGTGTGTGTGTGTGTGTGTGTGTGTGTGTGTCCAAAACTGAGGCTACCTCACCTTGTCCTTCTTATGACTTTGAAACACCCTGAGGGATGTTTCTCCATGGGGATTCTCTTTATACACTTCCAGCATCCTGACCCTGCATTTAGAGGTAAGGATCTCAAAGATTTTTACTGGAAAAGGACTTATTTAGGCCAGGAGGGCTCATGTGAGAGCAAATCTGTTCACCATTCACTGAATCGGGAGTTCAGGTCCTGTTGAATGACAAGAAATCTGTCAATTTTTTACCTCTGCAGACACAAGACCTACAACTGTGCGGTTTTCAGGTGTCTGGAAGCACAGGGTGGGGGGGAGCATGCAGCCCCCTCTTTCTTGCCCTGACATCCCAGCCAGAGCCACAGTCCCCCGTGTCCCCAGGGGTCTACCAGGGAGTGAGAACAAGATATTGCTGATGGTTTTGTGCATGTGTGAATAAACACTACAGCCCTGGGCTTTAAGTAGCATAGAAAAATGGTTCTATGGTGAGTCCTCTGTCCAGGGCATTGGAGCATAAGAAAAATAATGACATATCTTAAAATATGCAAGCCTTTGTCTGTGGATTCCTCTAAGACTCCCCATGACATCAGTTAATTCTGAAGGGTGTAAAAATCAAAAGACCCATGTGCAAATACCTCAAGGTAGATAAATACATCCTTTTCAGGAAATGTAATAACTTTATTTTCATATTAAAGAGAAGGACTAGGGGATGCCCGGGGGACTCAGTTCATTGAGTGTCTGACTCTGGAGCCCTGGTGCTTATCGGAGTCTGAGGAGTAGTACAGCAGACCCCGGGGAGGGCTCCCTGGCTGCTGCTGGATCCAGTAGATGTTCCAGCCGCCAACACTGATGTCCCTGCTCAGGTGCAGGTGAGTCTGTCTGTCGTTCCCGGAGATGCAGAGACGGAGGGCAGCTGCTCAGCACGGGCTGGGACAGGGAGCCTGCAAACACACACGCTCATAGCATATTGGATAGGTTCAAAGTAAATTTTCTCTAGACTCGGAAGCAGAGGGGTGATGCAGGCTGTTCCCCGAGGCCTGTCTCTACCTGTGCAGTAAAAGAGCATCCCCAGGAAGACAGGAGTCCAGGCCATGGTGACACAGACCCAGGTTCCCTAGTGGGCCGGGCTGCCCTAGGCCTCCTTTTCTCCTCCAGCCTCTGCCACATGAGGGGCTCTATATGCAAATACGGTCCATCCAGTGAGTCCCTGCCCCTCAATTTCCCTGAGCCTGGTGCTGGAACTCAATTCACATCACATGCTGAGGAGGGCTGAGGTTGCCTTCAGCCCTGGGTCCCGCCCTGGGAGGAAGCACCTGCTGAGACCACACACAGGCCCCTGGGGACACTCTCCCAGACCAGAGGGGACACAGTTGCTGAGTCCCATCAGGGAGCACAGGGCCCAGCCCTCAGGCCCAGACTTCTTTGAATGCTTCTCACTAAAGAGCTGCTTTTTTGGTACAAGGCAGTCCCACAGCGCCACCTGCTGGTCCAGGGCACACATGTCGCCATGCTCCAAAGCCCTGAGAGCCTGCTGGGGTCTGCATATCACTGGGTCTGATTTCCAGATACGATGGTCCTTCAGGCCTGCTGATGATATTGTTGAGTCTCACTCTCAGAAAGAGTCCTGGTCTATGGGAATGTAAACCCATACATATATTATGTGATATTTAATTAAAGGAACATCTCTTTTGCATGGAGGTCAGAGACCAGTAGGGGGAGCTCTCGTGCCCACCGCTCCTCCGTTGCAGACCCAGCAGGAGGACAGACTCTGCAAGTCTGCAGGCCTGTAGCTAGTCCCTTCCTACCTCAGGAAGAGGAAGACTTCTTCCTGCCCTGGCAACAGCCCAGCCAATGAGAAATTGTCACAGCGCCACCAATGAGAAGCCCTGTAATTAGAATTCCCTTTTACTCCCATGGACTTTTTGTCCCTCCCACACTCACCCTTTGCTCCATAAAAGAGCTTCCTTATCCTTTGTTCCCTGCACTTGCCTGTGGTTTTGCCATACCTTACCTGTCCTGGATTTCAAGTTTTTGCTTTTCTTCAATACACCCATTATCACTGTGGAAAATAAATGGCACTTTTGTATTTAACATACAGAAAACAACTGAAGTGGCCAGTGACCCCCGCAGAAGATTCTAGAAAAAGCTGAAGGACCCGTATGTGCAACACCTGATGTCCCACAACAGGGGACAGTGGATCTGGTTTTGTTTGTTTGCTTGTTTGAATGTCCTGCAAGGGTTCTTCAGGGCATCAGTATAGAATGGACTTATTCTAGGATATAAAAATGTTCAGTGATATGTTCAAAAGATTACAGTTTGGTAAAATTCACTAGATATGTAATTGTCATAACATCTGTAGATTCAGTTCATTTGGTAATAAAGGAAAATTAATAAATTTTATAGACTTAACACTAGTGAATAACATGAGATTTTTCTCTAAAAATTTAGGTATATCTAAGTAAAGTGGTTGTTTTGTGCATATCTGTGTCATATATTTCTTGTTGGGATTTTCCCCCAGACTTTACCAATTGCAAATAAGCAAATACTATAATAACATCATAAATATGATCAACTTAAATATGATAAAATAATAAAATAACATAAGATCATTTTCCCACTGTAAATTCCTGTTGATTATGTCCTGCTTCCTAGCAAGATCAGTATTTTAAAGTCCTACTGCAGATATTTTGACTGCCTCTTTAGACCAGAGTAGAAATTCACATTTGGTCAAACTCCCCTTCATATACACTTGTATCAACTCAGCAAATGTCCCCAGACTTGTGGCTGGATCTGTTGGAAATGATCCAGGATCTTCAGTAAAGAATGCAAGGTCTTTAGGAAAGAATGCAGTAAATAAACCCCTGTTGCCCTCAGGTCCTCTCTCCTCATAGCATTCACACAGAACTTTCACACAGTCAACCAATGGCTTAAATCCTTCAGGTGTTCCTAACTTCTTTTGCATAAACTATATCACATTAGCCCCACTGAGATGCCCTTTCGTGAGGTGGTCACGCCTAGCTGCACACCCACCTGCGGCCCCTGTCCTGGTCCTCAGTGCCCTGGCCTCATCACTCTTCTGTCCTTGGACCCCCCTGAGCTCCTGCCCCTCCCATGGCCCCCACACCAGCTTCTCTGTCTGTTGGCAGTAGCTGGGCTTCATCCCCTGGTCAGAGTGAGGACACACATGTTGGCACATTGGACTATCACGTAATAGCAGGACTCACACACATCATGCCTGGTAGGAACAGACACATATGTAGTGTGGACGTATCTGATGTTGCACAAAATCCTACAGAATGGACACTGCACCCATCCCCCACCACAGCCATCATCAATAAGGGTGAGATATTTGATTAGAACAATTCCCAAGCAGCACATAGGTAATCAGTCGTATATTGCCTCCCTTCATCTGCTTCTCCCTGGCAGAACCATCTCTCCTGTGAACACGGAGCCCACACACCCGTCATTCCTGCATCATGAGGTTTTCTGCCAGGACCTTTGTGGGATTTGGGGCTGAGGAGTTGAGACTGGACTTCCACGGACCACAGAGTTGATTTTGAGCTCTGTATTTAACACATTTGGACAACTGATCATCTCACAGTCCCTTAGTCAAGTGAGCTGTTAGCAGGAATTCATCCAACTAAATCATATTCTTCAGTTTCTTTGAAATTTCACGTGTCTCCTCTCCTTAGCATTTACTCCACCATCTACCTGCTCCTTGTGATTTCTTTACCCAAGACTAGAGGCCACCATGTCCTTCTTCTCTGTATATACATACAATTATTCACCCTTATAAAAGGAGGAAGTTATATCTAGAGGACACTATGCGAAGTGGGATAAGCCAGGCCCTGAGGGCAAATCCTACCTGATTACCCTCACAGTGAAACTCCCAGAAGCAGAGAAGAGAAGGGTGGTTGCCAGGACTAGGGTAGGGGAAATGGGAAATATTTGTTCAGTGAGTATAAAATTTTAGTTTTGCAGCATAAATAAGCCTCAGAGAATTGTGATACAACATAGCCTCTCTAGCTTATAATATAATATTGTGTGCTTTAAAATATGTTAAGGAAATATATCCCATGTCATGTGGTGAGGGAGAGAGGAGCCCTAGTCCTGATGCAGGGAGTCTATTTTGGGTGCTGAGGTGAATACAATCATTGCTTTCATAACAAATTAGATAATTGATTTGACTCTTTTCAAAAAGTGTCAAGCATATCCAGAATTGTTTGGAGATAGAAAAGTTGGGGTCACTACTTGGCAAAAGAAGGTGAGGGACATCCATGAGTCCTTGTTGTCATTCAACAAATGGGGTGGAGGGGGCGTCAAGAGGGAAGCAGAGTCACTGGGGGAGAACGTGTGGAGTGAGAAGACTGGGGAAGCCACATCACTGAGGGGCACGTGGAAGAGACTCAAACGTAGCTGAGAGGGTGAGAGCGCCCCGCTTTTATCTGTCGCATTAATTGTTCACCTATGATCACAAGTGATTTCTTTCTACATCTGCTTTGGTGTCAAGGGGACAAGGCAGGAGGCTGGGTGGGAGGACTAGCACCTCCTCTATTCAAGTGAGGACGGGCAGGAGAATATTGGTGAACATGAAAGAAAGTACATTTTTCTCTCTCCCTTTCCCTGATGATTTCTTCATTTCTTTAAATCCCTGTTCCTCCTCACTTATTACAGTCATGGATCCCATTATCATCATTGTAATCCATCCTTTATAACTGCACCATGGTTAGTCCCACTCACCTCACTAACCCACCCACCCATCCAATCCGCCATGTTGCTTTCTCTCCACTTGAACCTCCAGCTGAGTGTGGCTGCAGGTGCACGTGGCCATGCTGACTGCTCCCCTGTGGATGCGTGAGACCCCCTCTAGGGTGTCCCTAGTTCAGACACTGTGTGAACCTTCATTTCTCACATCCTTCTGTGTAAAACATGGTTATGTCCTTTCTTTTCTGCAATATGTGGCCAAGCTTCCCTCGATTTCCTTGAAGTTACAGAGTATCTTCCATCCAGACTCCAAACAGGAAAATAGAAGCTGGAAGATGAGCTGCATGAAATCACCTACTACCTGTTGACATATTTGTAGTTAGTTCCTTATTCAAGACACAAATCAGATGTTCACCATGTTTTCAAATGTGCTTTCATGGGGCACCTGGGTGGCTCAGATGCTTAAGCATCTGCCTTTGGCTCAGGTCATGATCCCGGGGTCCTGGGATGGAGCCCCACATCAGGCTCCCAGCTTGGCAGAGAGTCTGCTTCTCTTTCTCCTTCTGCCTCTCCACCAGCTGTGCTCTCTCTCTTTCTCACTCAAGTGATTAAATAAAATCTTTAAAAAAAACAAAACAGGGGCGCCTGGGTGGCTCAGTCGTTAAGCGTCTGCCTTCGGCTCAGGTCATGCTCCCAGGGTCCTGGGATCGAGCCCCGCATCGGGTTCCCTGCTCGGCGGGAAGCCTGCTTCTCCCTCTCCCACTCCCCTTGCTTGTGTTCCCTCTCTCGC
Source organism: Halichoerus grypus (assembly GCF_964656455.1). Taxonomy (NCBI): domain Eukaryota; kingdom Metazoa; phylum Chordata; class Mammalia; order Carnivora; family Phocidae; genus Halichoerus; species Halichoerus grypus. The sequence goes on from NC_135724.1 coordinate 70,589,616, forward strand.
TGTCTCTCTCTCTGTCAAATAAATAAATAAAATCTTTAAAAAAAATAAAAATAAAAAATAAAATAAAATAAACAAAACAAAAAAATAAAACAAATGTGCTTTCATATTCTTCAGGGAATATTATGATTTCCTATAACATACAGATTGCACACATCTCAGGATGCTTCCTCTCAGTGTAACAGCACTCCCACTGGTCTTTAGGGTGAGCTTGTTTCAAGCTTATGCACTCCGGGTTTGCTGACCTAAGTCCCTTGGTCCGGAGCAGATCTATCCAACTTTCCTTGACATTTGTAGACTGCGGGCTTGAAGGGGTTAACGCCTGACCACATTGGAAGCCGCTGTCAAGGGTGCCAGCAAGTCTGTTCGGGGTCATGTCCACACAGGACTGACAGCCTGAGCACCTGCTTCTCCTGCACAGAGCCCCCAGCCTCGCCTGCACCTCCCCCTGGAACACCCTCGGGCGGCACCTGGACGGGGAAGGTGGGCTTTGAGGTGTTTGTCCACCATCTTCGCAGGGTGCTGGCTTCCTGAATAAAGCACCTTTTTTTGCCACCATTTGCCTCTTGAGTATTGATTTTCCAGTGGTGAACAACCCAGCATGAGTTCAGAACCGGTCGTCTGTCCAGTAACATGAGCATTTTTATTGGTTGGCAATATTACTAGTGTCATTTTCATTAAGTTTAACTTACGAAAATAATTATTATTATAATTACTACTGAAATACTGGAAACTTTATTTTAGATATTTCTAAAGGTTTTACTATTTATCTTATCATTGCAATATTTTTAAACTAAATGCCCTGACCTTTCTGTAAGCAGAAAAATTAGGGATCCCTGTAAAAAGAAAAAAAAAGTGAGAGACAAGTTTCCTGACCCAAAAGCAGTCATCTTAAGCCCCCAGGTTTTTTCCATTATCTGTGCCCTGCAGGATCTACTTGCCCAACACACATCTTCCCAAACCACCTAGGAAGTGTTTGAACAAAGAAATGCAGCAACCACAGTAGGTAAGGATTTTAAGGGAACAAAGGGAATGCAAAATCTGCAGTCTCTACCAGACCAGGACATAGTGTAACCACATCAGAGACAATAACTCGGTGGTAAACTCCCAGGGCTGTGTCAAAAGTGAAGACTAACCGAACGCAATTCTTGAGTTCTTTTTGCAGGATGAAACCATTCCCCGCAGGGTTACTGAGGTTAAAATTGTCACCAGCAAGACCCCCACGGACACTGCTTCTTCTTCACAGGAATGTTAACCTTACATTTCAGAGGCAAACAGCACGAATGGTCCCGCAGCCGAGATGGATTTCAGCTCCTGCACCAACTCGTCCTGCGCAGAAGGACCATGGCGTGTCCTCCGGTGACTCTGCCTCTTATAATGTTAACTCTCAGCCCTGGGAGGAGCACAAGCTTGAGGAACCCACCACAGGACACAGCACAGCTGGTGTTCTCAGTCCCCCTGCACGACCTTGTGCCCACCTTTACCTGGGATGACAGAACTCCCCTTTGTGACCGGTCATCCTAACCCTGAATAATGGCACCCGCTCACCCCCCTCAGGGAGGCACAGCTTGGGAAATTCTTCCCCTGATCCCCTTGTTTGCTGCAGATCAAGTTTCCTCTGTGTGATGTCACCTGGGGTAGCCTCTCCCTGTACCTCCCCAAGCACACCCCTCAGGGTCGTTCCGGGACCCCTGTACCTAATGTATTTCATCCCGTCACCGGAAAACCTGCCTCCTTCTCCCTACTGTCTTCCTGTGATTTTAGCCCCATTTATTGAATGTATTTGTAAGAAATTGCAGAGAAATATTGATTGATAACTGTCATAGCAATTATCTATGTCCAATCATTTTCCCATTTATATCTATGTTAGATGTAAGTAAAAAAGGAAATAAAGTAATTAATTTTATAAGTATCTGTATTTAACAGTGGTCTTCATTATGATTCTTTTTTTCCCTTAAACAAATTTTTCATGAAAAAATCTGAGTAGCTGAGGTGATATTCATCAAGAAAATTTGAAAAACCCATTATGTCTCTTAAAAACACCTGCACAACTAAGAAGACAGAGGAAAGTATGCAAGACTCACACCCTATTAACACGTGAGACAGATTATGTACCAACTTCACACAACCCGTATGAAAGTAAATTAACAAATAAGTAGAACACTAATGACTGAATCCAGACTCCCTGGCTCCCAGGCTCAGACCACAAGCCATGAGCTTCAGTGGAAAGAAAAGTCAGTTCCAGAGAAGTCTGTGGGAGACAGTAGGGGAAGGAGCAGCGGCCTGAACCACCATCCGAGGAGAGAGTCCCTGAGTGTGAAGCCACAGGACAGCAGGGGGAGACCCGAGCCCTGACCACAGGACGGGCATCCAGGGCGAGCAGGACGGACACAGGGGGACTCAGAGGCTGTGCTGTGGGCAGATGGGGCGAGAATGTGAGGAGGGGAGCCCTGGGAACACCTCAGCGATGGGGAAAGAGGGGGAAGGAGACATTTAGCGTCTGCCAGGCACAGGGGACTAGGGAAAAGGGAAAGGAAGCACAGCCGACCTCCCACCACAAGTAAAGCAAAAATGCATGAGACAAAAACTTGAAAAATGGTCTAATTAACACATAATATAATTTTCATAACACAATAAACAACCACTGGCTAATGCATTGAACAAAATGGGAGCACGCACAAATGTACAGATTACAAAGTGACAAGAAGACCAATATGGCAAAATAAATTAGGCTCATTTCGACGTCCTATGTATTAAAATTAGAACCTTACGGATGGATTAGCAAGGCCTCCGCGCAAGGGTGTCGTGTACATACCTGAAGCGATCCGCATATTTCCCGATGGCGGAGCTGACGTCCCCACAGCAATGCACACGCTCCTCAGGCCGGTGAATGGAGCGCTGACAAGGGCACCTGTTCTGGGGTTCAGTCCCTGTGAAATGTGCACAGTAGGGAATCAATGCAGACAGGAGGGAATTGGGGGCCACAGAGGGCTGAGTGCAGGGGGACCCTGGCCTGACTGCTGGTGGGAAGGGGGATTTCTCTGCGGGTGATGGAAATGTTGTCATTTCGATCATGGGGGTGGTGGCCAAACCCCCTAAGCATATTAAAAGTTACTGCATGTTTATTTATTTTACTTTACCCCAGACCCTGGGGCATGTGCAGGTGGGCTCTACCCGTCACCCAGGTGTTCTCCTGGGACACCTGTGCCGGCTCAGGCCACAGCATAGGCTGTGTGTCTGTCCTTCCTCCTCAAGGACAGGTCTCCCCACAGAGGACTCAGTGACTGAGCCACCCAGGCGCCCAGATAAGTGATTTATTTCTGGACTCTCAAATATGTTTAATATACCCTTACGTCTATCTTTAGGCCAGTACCACACTCTTGATTATTGTAGTTTTGTAAGTAAGTTTTAGAGAGTTTTGAAATCTGGAATTGTGAGTTCTTACAGATTTGTTCATCTTCAGGATTCTTCGGATGTTCTGAGTCCCTGTAATTGCACAGAAAATTTAAGATCCTCTTTTTGGAGTGTGCAAACAGGCATTCAGGGTTTCGAAAGGGATTGCATTGAATCTGTCCATTGCTAGGGAGAGTATTGCCTTTTTTTTTTTTTTTCAAGTAGGCTCCACACCCAACATGGAGCACAAACCCACAGCCCTGAAATCCAGAGTTGTGTGCTTCACCTACCGAGCCATCAAGGTGCTCCACGTATTGGCTTCTTAACAATTTACTTAGTTCTTCATTTTTTGCCAAACTAAATACAATAAAATAATAAAACATTAAGTACTAAGCATAGGTTTATCTTCTTTTGTCTTATTACAGGAAAACTATAAAGATAACCATGGGTCCATTAGTAAACCTGGTGGGTACGTTATTGAAATATGGTACTATGTTTCTAGAAATTGTGAAATGTATTCCTAAATTTGCTAATCTAAAGAATACTGGCATAACAAACAGGTCACAATCGTTTACTATATAGCTTTCCCTAGAAAGTAAGGTTTCTAAGACTTAAGAATTCTAATAAATATAATTTAGATTACTAGAAATGATAAAGAAAAAAGCTCCGTGTGCCAGGAAAGTAAGACATGTGTTTTGGTGAAAAAAGGTATGTGGAATGGGAACACATTTTTTGTTGAGGGAAAAGAAAAATGATTTTGTCCTAAGATAAGGCTGGTTATTTGAAGAAAGAAAATTTAAGTCTAAATTTCAATGTATAAAAGAAAGTTGTAGTAGGTTTTTGGAAAAGGAAGTTGGAAAGGAATTTTATGTGTTGTCAATACTGGTTAAAATTAAGATAAATTTAAATACCAAACTATGTGGATGCAAAATTGAAATTCTGTTTTAACTTGGTTAAAAAGTAAACATTTTTCTTGAATTATTGGTCCGCTCTTACAAAAAAAATGGTAAACAAGTTTTTATTCATTTTTAAAATTATGTGCCTAGAAAACATGCGTTCTGTATTTTGCCAAAATATTTCCTATGTTTCTCTGGACTTTGATGCATTAAAAATATTTTTTTAATATTTTAAAAAATCCTACATTTTGTTTACAACTCTGTAACTTTCTGTATTTGCCTTTGATTTATGTTTGCGTGGTGTGTCACGGGAATAACCACATTTCATTGTCAACTGCATCGTAATGAACTCTAACTCATCCGTAGCCATGGCCACTGTCATGTCTTGTCACGTACAGTTCCCACCTTACTCCGATGTTACTGCAAATGTGTTACATCTTCAAGGATATTCATGGGCAGGACTTCCAAAAATGTAGGTATCCGATACCTTTGAGATAGCAAAACTAAAGAAAAAATTACCAGAACTAAGAGAAAAACTGGATTCAAACAGATCAGAAATTAATACCATGAAACTGAATGGACAGAGGAAGATAATTGTACTTTTTATGAACTCTTGTTTGAAACATTGTTGACTTTTAAAAATGTTTTCTTCCTTCAGATTTAAGGAAGCTTCTCTTAAGCAAACTGATCTATAATGAATTGATGAAATATACCTTTGTGAACAAATGAAACTATTTATCTTTTCTCCATACCTGAGAAAAGCAGGGATTCTACCTCTTCCTCTCCGTGGGGATTTACTTTAAGCGACATTTCTCCTGCCTTTGTTTCCCTCATCAGCAGACTCTGTTACCCGGGCAGCCTGCCCCTGGCACCCAGGAGTTTCTCCTCAATAGGAGAAAACCAAACAGTGTCTTCCTGCTTAGGAGAGGCTGAAGGGGCTAAATTTAAGAGAATTTGGAATATTTTGTAGCCAATGTTCCTTGAGATTAGTTCAGACTACAGTGTAGACCAAACAAAGGAAGGAGCTGACTTGGCCAAGGAGGGGAAGCTGCACAGGGAGACCCGTTGCTGAGGGACAGCAGGTTTTTGTCTCACTTCCCCACAGGCCGGGAGCACTGTGTGAGCACTGAGACTATCATCCCATGATGCACAGTAATACTCAGCCTCGTCCTCAGCCTGGAGCCCAGTGATGGTCAGGGTGCCTGAGCTGCCAGAACTGGAGCCAGAGAATCGATCTGGGACCCCTGAGGGTCGGTTGTTATTACTATAGATGACGATTCTGGGGGCCTTTCCTGGGAGCTGTTGGAGCCAGCTCACACCATAGCTCCCGATGTTGGAGCTGCTTCCAGTGCAGGAGATGGTGACCCTCTGGCCCAGAGCCCCAGACACGGAGGGCGGCTGAGTCAGCACAGACTGGGCCCAGGACCCTGCAAGGGGGAGAGACACAGAGAGGGTGATGCTGGGGTCTAGAGACAAACAGAGGGAGGAGGGCCCCACATGTCCTCCCAGGGCCCCTTCCCCTGTCCCTGCATCCAGTCACCTGTGCAGTGAGCGAGGAGGCTGAGGAGGAGAGGGGACCAGGCCATGGTGGAGGTCATCACCGATCCTGCCTTCTGTGGCCCCACAGATGTGCAGAGCCTCCCCTCATCTCTCCCTCCCCTCTTCATCCTCTGAGAGAGGGAGGGCCCGGCCATGCAAATGAGACCCCCAGCTCTCTGACCCCTCCCTGGTCCTGGGTCAGGTCCCTCTGCCTGTGGATGTCAAGGACATGGGCAGGGGAAGGGCTGTGTGGGGCCAGGGGTGGGGAGGTCCCAGCTGTGAGCCCTGAGCAGAGGGCACAGGCAGGGCCAGGTGGCAGGGCCCAGCTCTGATCACCCCTGACTCCTCAGAAATGGGACCAGAGTGCCCCCTGGTGTCTAGACCCAGACACACCATTGCGTGACATTGTGACCAGGGCCCATCAGACCCATCTCTGCATCGCCCCCCAACTGCTTTGTCCACTGCTCCTTGCATTAGGGCCTGACCAGGTGTTCCTATTTATCACTTCCCTTAAGTCAGGACTCATTATATGCCCTGCTAAGAGTCTTCAGAATGAGTCTGATCATGGCTCCCTTCTCTGCTCCTGCGTCAGGACTGGGTGGTGTCTACACAAACTCCTCTTAGAGATCAGGGTCCAGAGTAGTGACAGGTCCCCATAGACACAGGGTCGCTTCTGTGCAGGATGCTGGGACTTTCCTTGTATGTGCTTTCTCCCTGATTTCCAGAGCTCTCCTTCCTCTGAGGTCCCCACAGCACTGAGGAGACAGGGAATGATTCTCTCCAGATTGTGGGTAGAAACCATCTCCTGCATTCCTAGAGGGTTACACACTGAACATCTTTGTCACCTGTCACTGTTTCAAACTGCTTGAAACAACAGTTGTCCACACACTGGCCAGGGATTCCCTCCCCGACTCTGTCCTCCCAGCACAGACACGAGTCTGCAGGAGCCCTGCCACGTGAGTGTGTGTGGCCCTGATCTCAGAGCACAAAGGGCAAATGTGCTGGAAGTTCTAGGAAGAAAGGAGTGACAGTTGTAGATGCTCTGACAGGGACCTAGTGACAGAGTTTATGTGTCAGTCACCACGGAGCCAACATCATATTTAAGAAGAATATGTGTTATTTTATACATAATTCCACTCAGTAACATTGAATTAATGGAACAGGAATGCCTTCTTTTCTCAGGAGAATAGGTTTTTATATACTTTTTCTAAAATCACTTATTTGTACCATGTGTCTTGTCTCCCACGTAGGAAAGGTCAACATGGTGCCCAGTTAAACCCCTTGAGGGGCCTGTTCGTATGAACTCAGAACCATCCTGCTGACAAAACTGCCAAACACAGACAGAGCTTCTAGGACAAAGGATTTGGGGTCAGACCACTCTCTGGGTTGGACACAGCTCTAGTCCCTGCAACTGTGTCCAGCACGTTCAGGATGGAAGCCTTATTCATTCAGTGCCCAATGACTGCAGGAATGGATTTTACTACCCATAGCCTACTGGACACAGAAATTTCTGTCAAATATCCCAAAGGTGAGGGGGGGAGAAGTGGAGATAAGGGGGAGTGTGTCCCTGAGGTCACATGCCCTGTTGCCCTGAGTTGGGACAGAAGACTTTCCATCAGAGTGCAGCCTGGCTGGAAGTGTTACTGGGGAGTGACTAAAGAGTGACAGCCCAGCCCTGAGAACACAGGGAACATGTGTCACTTGTCCACAAGGGTTTTGAGTTCTGAGGCTGGGTTCCCAGAATCAACATACTGATCAGCCTCAGCCACTGACTGGATCCCACAAATGGACAGGGGTTGAGCTGCCCATGGGGACAAGGACTCCCCCCTGAGATTCCTGAGATTCAGCCTCATCCCAGGACAGCAGGTGTTCAGAGCCCATCCTGGCTGCCCTAGGGAAAGGATCCCAGTCACACTAGATGTCTCCAGTTTTCCTATTGAGGAGGATTTTGCCTTCTGGAAATTGTGACACTGAGGATGGCTGGGTGATCTCAAGATGACCCTGACTTCTGGAAGGACAGAGAAGCCTGGAATCTGCAGAGTCCCAGGCACACTATTCACTCAGAGGGAGGAGAGGGGTGTGTATGTGTTTGTGTGTGTGTGTGTTTGTCTGTGTGTATGTGTCCAAAACTGAGGCTACCTGAGCCCTGTCCCTCTTATGACTTTGAAATACCCTGAGAGATGTTTCTCCATGGGGATTCTCTATATATACTTCCAACATTCTGTCCGTGCATTTAGAGGTAATGATCTCAAAGATTTTTACTTGAAAAGGACTTATTTTTTTTTTTTAATTTTTTTTATTGTTATGTTAATCCCCATACATTACATCATTAGTTTTAGATATAGTGTTCCATGATTCATTGTTTGTGCCTAGCACCCAGTGCTCCATGCAGAACGTGCCCTCCTCAATACCCATCACCAGGCTAACCCATCCTCCCAACCCCCTCCCCTCTAGAACCCTCAGTTTGTTTTTCAGAGTCCATCGTCTCTCATGGTTCTTCTCCCCCTCCGATTTCCCCCCCTTCATTCTTCCCCTCCTGCTACATTCTTCTTCTTTTTTTCTTTCTTAACATATATTGCATTATTTGTTTCAGAGGTACAGATCTGAGATTCAACAGTCCTGCACAATTCACAGCGCTTACCAGAGCACATACCCTCCCCAGTGTCCATCACCCAGTCACCCCATCCCTCCCACCCCACCCCCCACTCCAGCAACCCTCAGTTTGTTTCCTGAGATTAAGAATTCCTCATATCAGTGAGGTCATATGATACATGTCTTTCTCTGTTTGACTTATTTCGCTCAGCATAATACCCTCCAGTTCCATCCACGTCGTTGCAAATGGCAAGATCTTATTCCTTTTGATGGCTGCATAATATTCCATTGTATATATATATACCACATCTTCTTTATCCATTCATCTGTTGATGGACATCTTGGCTCTTTCCACAGTTTGGCTATTGTGGACATTGCTGCTATAAACATCGGGGTGCACGTAGCCTTTCGGGTCCCTACATTTGTATCTTTGGGGTAAATACCCAGTAGTGCAATTGCTGGATCATATGGTAGCTCTATTTTCAACTTTTTGAGGAACCTCCATACTGTTTTCCAGAGTGGCTGCACCAGCTTGCATTCCCACCAACAGTGTAGGAGGGTTCCCCTTTCTCCGCATCCCCGCCAACATCTGTCATTTCCTGACTTGTTAATTTTAGCCATTCTGACTGGTGTGAGGTGGTATCTCATTGAGGTTTTGATTTGGATTTCCCTGATGCCGAGCGATATTGAACACTTTTTCATGTGTCTGTTGGCCATTTGGATGTCTTCTTTGGAGAAATGTCTGTTCATGTCTTCTGCCCATTTCTTGATTGGATTCTTTGTTCTTTTGGTGTTGAGTTTGATGAGTTCTTTATAGATTTTGGATACTAGCCCTTTATCTGATATGTCATTTGCAAATATCTTCTCCCATTCTGTCAGTTGTCTTTTGGTTTTGTTGACTGTTTCCTTTGCTTTGCAAAAGCTTTTTATCTTGATGAAGTCCCAATAGTTCATTTTTGCCCTTGCTTCCCTTGCCTTTGGCGATGTTTCTAGGAAGAAGTTGCTGCGGCTGAGGTCGAAGAGGTTGCTGCCTGTGTTCTCCTTTAGGATTTTGATGGACTCCTGTCTCACATTGAGGTCTTTCAACCATTTGGAGTCTATTTTTGTGTGTGGTGTGAGGAAATGGTCCAGTTTCATTCTTCTGCATGTGGCTGTCCAATTTTCCCAACACCATTTGTTGAAGAGACTGTCTTTTTTCCATTGGACATTCTTTCCTGCTTTGTCGAAGATTAGTTGACCATAGAGTTGAGGGTCCATTTCTGGGCTCTCTATTCTGTTCCATTGATCTATGTGTCTGTTTTTTTGCCAGTACCATACTGTCTTGATGATGACAGCTTTGTAATAGAGCTGGAAGTCTGGAATTGTGATGCCGCCAGCTTTGCTTTTCTTTTTCAACATTCCTCTGGCTATGCGGGGTCTTTTCTGGTTCCATACAAATTTTAGGATTATTTGTTCCATTTCTTTGAAGAAAGTGGATGGTATTTTGATGGGGATTGCATTGAATGTGTAGATTGCTCTAGGTAGGATTGACATCTTCACAATATTGGTTCTTCCAATCCATGAGCATGGAACGTTTTTCCATTTCTTTGTGTCTTCCTCAATTTCTTTCATGAGTATTTTATAGTTTTCTGAGTACAGATCCTTTGCCTCTTTGGTTAGATTTATTCCTAGGTATCTTATGGTTTTGGGTGCAATTGTAAATGGGATCGACTCCTTAATTTCTCTTTCTTCTGACTTGTTGTTGGTGTATAGGAATGCCACTGACTTCTGTGCATTGATTTTATATCCTGCCACTTGACTGAATTCCTGTATGAGTTCTAGCAGTTTTGGGGTGGAGTCTTTGGGATGGAAAAGGACTTATTTAGGCCAGGAGGGCTCATGTGAGAGCGAACCTGTTCATCATTCACTGAATGAGGAGTCCAGGTCCTGTTGAGTGACAAGAAATCTGTCAATTTTTTACCTCTGCAGACAGAAGACCTACAACTGTGCGGTTTTCAGGTGTCTGGAAGCACAGGGTGGGGGGGAGCATGCAGAGTGGCACACTGAGCGCAGAGTCTGCTTAAGACTCTCCCTCTCCCTCTGCTACTCCCTGCTGTGCCCTCTCTCTCTCTCTCTCAAAAAAAAAATAAAGAAACCTCTAAAATAAATAAAGAGACTTACTGGGAGTGTTGAGAACAGAAAAATGGGGCCTGGGGTGAGGGCAGGAAGGAGAATGTGGGGAGTTGCATGCAGCTGTATTTTCTGGTCTCTCTCCTGCCTGGAAATGGACACTGGAGACTGGAAACTACAGCAAGGTCATTTCCAGTTTTCTCTGAAACCCTGATGTGGAGACAGAGCTCAGACTGAAGAGCCAGAGGGAGAGACTGACGCCTGAGGGACGCGGGAGTGAGAGGAGAAGAGGAGGAGGATATGGGGAGTGTTGTAAGGGAGAGTCTGTAGGATCCGGTCCAAGTTCACGTGGAGCTGGTTCAGAGAGAGGAGACTGTGTCTGTGACCAGGGTTATTGTCAGTGTATCAGCTGTGGATACATCAGTCATGACACAAGGTCACACTTTATGGAATAAGATGATAGAACGGATTGTGGAGGAATGTTCGCTGGGCAGTATGTTGAGCCGTAGACACAGAATTCATTCCTGTCCATCTTCTCCAGATTGAGTGGGGATGTGCGGTTGGGCTCGGATATCTCATGTGTCTGTGTCTTCCTCGGATGCCCCCATTTTATGTCACTTTCTGTGCATTACATGACTCTTCCCCTTTCCCTGTTGAAGGATAGATCGTCGTGCAGAAGAGACCACCCAGCTATGTCTCTCCAGGTAAGTTTCTTCCTGAAAAGCGGCTCAGAAACAAGATCCGTGGGTCCAGGGGCTTTAGACCCACTTCCTCCTTATCTGAGACGCTGTGAGGAGCGGTAGTTGCTCCCACCACCGTGAGCTGTAGCCCAGTGATAGTCCGCCTCGGCCTCAGCCTGCAGCCCCGAGATGCGCAGAAGCCCTGCATTGGCCGAGGCGTCTTTGGAGCCCGAGAAGCGTCTGGGGACCCCGGAACCCTGGTGCTTATCGGAGTCTGAGGAGTAGTACAGCAGACCCCGGGGAGGGCTCCCTGGCTGCTGCTGGATCCAGTAGATGTTCCAGCCGCCAACACTGATGTCCCTGCTCAGGTGCAGGTGAGTCTGTCTGTCGTTCCCGGAGATGCCGAGAGGGAGGGCGGCCGGGTCAGCACGGGCTGGGACAGGGAGCCTGCAAACACACACACTCATAGGATATTGGATAGGTTCGATGTAAATTTTCTCTAGACTCGGAAGCAGAGGGGTGAAGCAGGCTGTTTCCCGAGGCCTGTCCCTACCTGTGCAGTAAAAGAGCATCCCCAGGAAGACAGGAGTCCAGGCCATGGTGACACAGACCCAGGTTCCCCAGTGGGCTGGGCTGCCCTAGGCATCCTTTTCTCCTCCAGCCTCTGCCACGTGAGGGGCTCTATATGCAAATACGGTCCATCCAGTGAGTCCCTGCCCCTCAGTTTCCCTGAGCCCTGGTGCTGAGCTCAGTTCACATCACACACTGAGGAGGATGGGGGTTGGCTTCAGCCCTGGGGCCAGCCCTGGGAGGAAACACCTGCTGAGACCACACACAGGTCCCTTCGGGACACTCTGCCAGACCAGAGGGGACACAGCTGCTAAGTCCCATCAGTGAGCACAGGACACAGCCCTCAGGACCAGACTTCTTTGTTTTTTGTTTTTTTGGTGTTTTTATATGTTTTGTTAGTCACCATACACTTCTTAGAATGGTTCTCACTAGTGAGCTGCTTTTTTAGCACAAGGTAGTCCCACAGGTCACCTTTTGGTCCTGGGCACATGTCACCACAGTCCAAAGCCCTGAGAGTCCAGCTGGGGTCTGCATATCACTGGGTCTGATTTCTAGATACGATGGTCCTACAGGCCTGCCGATGATATTGTTGAGTCTCACTCTCAGAAAGAGTCCTGGGCTATGGGAATGTAAACACATGCATATATTATGTGAAATTTATTTAAAGGAACATCTCTTTTGCATGGAGGTCAGAGGCCACTAGGGGGAGCTCTCGTGCCCACCACTCCTCAATTGCAGACCCAGCAGGAGGACAGACTTTGCAAATCCACAGGCCTGTAGCTAGTGCCTTCCTACCTCAGGAAGAGGAAGACTTCTTCCTGCCCTGGCAACAGCCCAGCCAATGAGAAATTGTCACAACGTAACCAATGACAAGCCCTGTAATTAGAATCTGCTTTTCCTCCCCTGGACTTTTTGTCCCTCCCACACTCACCCTTTGCTCCATAAAAGAGCTTCCTTATCCTTTGTTCCCTGCTCTTGCCTGTGGTTTTGCCATACCTTACCTGTCCTGGATTTCAAGTTTTTGCTTTTCTTCTATAAACCCATTATCACTGGGGAAAATAAATGGCACATTTGTATTAAACGTTCAGAAAAACAACTGAAGTGGTCAGTGACCCCCACAGGAGATTCTAGAAAAAACTGAAGGACCCGTATGTGCCACACCTGATGTCACACACCAGGGGACAGTGGATCTGGTTTTGTTTGTTTCCTCGTTTGAATGTCCTGCAAGGGTTCCTCACTTACTTACAATCACGGATCATCATTATCATCATCATCATCCATTCTTTATAACTGCATGGTTAGTCCCACTCACCTCACTAACCCACCCACCCATCATATCCCCCATGTTGCTTCCTCTCCACTTGAACCCCCGGCTGCCTGTGGCTGCAGGTGCACGTGACCATGCTGACTGCTCCCCTGTGAATGTGTGAGACCCCCTCTGGGGTGTCCCTAGTTCAGACACTCTGTGATCCTTCACTTCTCACATCCCTCTCTGTAATGCATGGGTATGTCTTTCTGTTTCTGCAATATATGGTCAAGCTTCCCTCAATTTCCTCGAAGTTAGGAAATATCTTCCATCCAGACCCCAAACAGGAAAATAAAAGCTAAAACATGAGCTACATGAAATCATCTACGATCTGTTGACATATTTATACTGTGTTTTCTTATTCAAGACAAAACTCAGATGTTCACCATGTTTCAGATGTGCTTTCATATTCTTCAGGGAACTTTAGGATTTCCTTTAACATACAGATTACACACATCTCAGGATGTTTCCTCTCAGTGTAACAGCAGTCGACTGGTCTTTAGAGTGAGCTTGTTTCAAGCTTATGCACTCTGGGTTTGCTGACCTAAGTCCCTTGGTCCATAGCAGATCTACCCGACTTTCCTTGACATTTGTAGACTGCTGGCTTGAAGGGGTAACGCCTGACCACATTGCCCGATGTCAAGGATGCCAGCAAGTCTGTTCGGGGTCATGTCCACACAGGACTGACAGCCTGAGCACCTGCTTCTCCTGCACAGAGCCCCCACCCTCGCCTCCACCTCCCCCTGGAACACCCTTGGGCGGCACCTGGACGGGGAAGGTGGGCTTTGAGGTGTTTGTCCACCATCGTCGCGGGTCCTAGGCGAGAGGTGTCTTTGGGCTGTGCTTTTCATCTCTGAAGGACCCTGCTGATGCACACTGTCCACCAGGGGCTACAATACCAAAGAGTCCCATCAATGGGTCCACATGTGAGCAGAAAAACCTAGGGGTCCCCAGGAGAAAAAAACAAAAACAAAAACAGATGGGCTACAGCTTTCCTGACACAAGAGAAGTCATTTTGGGCCCCCAGCTATTTCCTGTGATCTCTGCCCTTGTGTCTCTACTTTCCCAGCACACATGTTGCAGAACTTCCTAAGAGGTGTCAGAATTAAGAAGAAATGAAAACTAACAAACAAAGCAGAACAGAAAAACTCCAGTAGTTAAAGATTTAAGGGAACAAAGGGAATGCAAAAATGGACAGGCTCTACCAGGCCAGGAAACGGTCTATCTAACCACATCAGAGACAATGAATCAATCAGTGGTGAACCCCCCAGTGCTGTTTTCAAGGAAACCAGGCCCTGCATTCCTTGCCCCAGATAAGGAGCTCAAACCCTTTCCAGTTTATCCTGGCTCTGGGAGCAGGTCCCTAGGCCCATCCCCTTGTGGGGCAGCCACCTCGGCTTCACTATACTGTTCAAGTCTCTGCACTAGGAGGAGCAGGGAGAAAGGGAAACAAGGAAGAGTAGGAGAAGTGAAGAGCATCTAAAGCAGACAGAAAGGACCCCCTCTGTCGAATTCATTGCCAGTTCCCAGCACAGAGCCCCTGCCCCTCCAGAGGGGAGCTGTCTGAGGAAACTGCAGAATGTGGTGGAATGACTGACTGAGGGCATGAGGAAGCTGGACAAGCACAGAGAACCTGCAAGATTGATCCAGTTACTGGGACACCTGGGTGGTTCAGTTGGTTAAGCGTCTGCTTTCTCTTCATGTCCTGATCCCAGGGTCCTGGGATCGAGCCCCTCTGCCCCTGCCACCGCTCATGCTTGCTCTCTCTCTCACACTCTTTCTCTCTCTCTTTCAAATAAATAAATAAAATCTCTTTTAGAAAAAGAAAAAATAGAGAATATTATAAGGAACTATTCCACAAAAAGGCATGAGATGAGATTAGCTTCACAAGAAAAAATAACAAACTTTCAGAGAGCAGAAAATTTTATTTGTTTGTTTCATATATATGTTATTGAAAAGCATTGAAAAACAATGGAAAATTTAAATTCATTTTTTTTTTTTACACTTTTAAGTAGGATCCATGCCCAATGTGGGGCTTGAACTTACGACACTGAGATCTAGAGCTGCATGCTCACCTGACTAAGCCAGCCAGGTGCCCCCAGAAAAGTTAAATTCTTATAGAAACAAAATGTAATACTGATACAGACATCTGAAATATATTATAAGGGAAAAGGAAATTTGCAGATCAGTATTAAGACATATTTTACGAATGATCTAAATACCATATCAACAGTGTGACTCCGATCTCACATCCATATGTTCATACACCATGACCGTATGTGATTTACTGCAGGCATACAAGTTGAATTCCACAGTAAAAAATTATTTCATATAAGATATCCTATTAATAAAGCAATAGATGAAAATCACATTATCTCACTAGACCTTGACAGACTCTTTGAGCAAATGGAAAGCAAAGCCCTAACAAAAACTACATAAAATAGAAACAGACAGACACATTTGACCCATGGTAACACACTCTCTCCCACACACCTAGAACTCAGTCCCCCAGACAGGAAGTTAGCTACTGTGGTGAGGGGGGAGGACCTTTCTACAAGATCAGGAACAGGCAGAAGTGGCCTTAACTCCATGATTATTCAACGTGTTTCTGCAAGTAATAGACAATGAAAGTGAACAAGAAAAATCACTGGTTCGCTCTCAGCATTGATGGGAATAAAAAGGGAGTCATCCTAAAAGACCCAAATATATGATTCCTCAATACTCCCCTGTTGGTGCAGCAGGGACAGAAGAAATCAGCCCACTGAGCAGAAAGAACAGACATTCCTATGGAAGACTAAGGATTACATGGGTCTGGAAACTTGTAGAAATAGGTAAATGATCAAGAATGCAGACCCCAGATTCCTCACAGTTCAGGGGGGAGATGAGCACCCTGGACCTGCCACCCCCAGTCATGAACCTCAGTGTAGAGACCCTGTGTCTCAACCTGATGGGGGAGATGTCCTTTCTGTGTCCTTGGGAGACCCTTTGTCTAGGGAGAGGCTGCTGTGAGTGAAGGTGGGGACAGGAGGAAAGGAGGAGCGCTCACCCCCAGCACACGCCCTTGCATGGACTTGGCCCCATGATGGCGGCAGCAGGAGCACCAGAAGCGGAAGGCATGGGAAGAGCCTGAGCAGTAGCTGGGCCTCCCCCTCCTGGTTGATGAGAAAGGGGCTCTGGTCCCAATTTCCACAGGCCTGGAGTCTGTGTGAGCCCTGAGATGTTGTCCCAGGAGGGTCACTGAGGAGCAGACTGTCCTCAGACCTCAGCCCAGTGATGGTCAGGGAGCCAAAGCTGTAAGACATGGAAGCAAAGAAAGGATCAGGGTCCCCAGAGGGACTCACATCATAATGGTTGCGGATTTGGGACCCCATACATGGGATCTGTTGGTATAGGACACATATAGGACACTCCCGACGTGTCGGGACTTGCACGTAGCTAGACTGTGTTTTGCTGGTTCTTCCCCAACTCATGATGGACTCTGTCCACCGGCCATCCTGCCATGGTACCCAGAAATTTTTGCTCAATTTGAGAAAATGACAAAATCTGTGGATGCCAAGGACGGGGCTCAGGGACAAATTTAAAAGAATGTGAAATGAATTCGCGGACAAATTCCCTCAGGTGGATCTCAGGCCCCAGGTTGTACCAAAGAAAGAAAGCAAGCAGTTGGCTTGGCCAGGAAATAGGGTTGCACGGGGAGCCCCGTTGCTGTGGGGACAGCACGTCTGTGTTGCTTCCCCACAGCCCGGGAACACGGTGTGAGCATGGAGTCCACTGTCATAGGGCGGGCAGGAGTAATCAGCCTCGTCCTCAGCCTCAAGCCCAGCAATGCTCAGGGAGCCTGAGTTGCAAGACCTGGAGCCAGAGAACTGATCAGGGACCCCCAAAGATTGATTATTGTGAGCATAGATGAGGAGTTTGAGGGGCTGCTCCTCAGAGCTGTTGGCACTAAAGTGGTACTAAAGAGCATAACCCCTGGGGTTGGAGCTGCTTCCAGTGCAGGAGATGGTGACCCAGGGCCCCAGACACGGAGGGCGGCTGAGTCAGCACAGACTGGGCCCAGGACCCTGCAAGGGGGAGAAACACAGACAGGGTGATGCTGGGGTCTAGAGACAAGAGGAGAAAGTTGTAGCAGGTTTTGGGAAAGGAACCTAGAAAGGAATTCTATGTGTGGCTAATACTCATTAAAATTAAGATAAATTTAAATAAATAAGTGGGCTTTAATGTCAAACTATGTGGATGCAAAATTAGAATTCTGTTTTAACTTGGTTAAAAAGTCAAATTTTTCTTGAAATACTGGTCCGCTTTTCCAAAAAGAAAAAATGGTAAACAAAAGTTTTTATTCACTTTTAAAATTATCTGCTTGGAAAACATGCACTCCTTTTTACCAAAATATTTCCTATGTTTATCAGGACTTTGTTGCATTGAAAAACATATATTTTTAATATTTTTCAAAATCCTACATTTTGCTTACAACTATATAACTTTCTGTACTTGCGTTTGATAGTATTGTGTTCGGTGTCACGGGAATAACACATTTCCTTGTCAATTGCGTCGTAATGACCTCTAACCCATCCGTAGCCATGGCCACTGTCATGTCTTGTCATGTACGGTTCCCATCTTACTCGGATGCTGCTGCAAATGTGTTACATCTTCAAGGATATTCATGGGCAGAACTTTGAAAATCTGTAGGTTTCTGATATGTTTAAGAGAGTAAAACTAAAGTAAAAATTGCCAGAACTAATAGAAGAACTGGATTCAAACAGAACAAAAAATGAATAACATGAAACTAAATGTCCAGAGGAAAATCATTATAATTTTGATGACTTTCTGTTTGAAACACTGTTGACTTTTAAAAATGTTTTGTTCCTTCAGATTTAAGGAAACTTCTCTTAAGCTAACTGATCTATAAGAACTTACCCAAATATACCTTGGTGAACAAATGAAACTATCTATTTTTTCTCCATACCTGATCCCATCAAAACTCAGAAACCATCAGGGAGCATTGTTATACATTGATGGCAATGTCTTTATTAGCATAAGTTTCCTAAGATTCTGTTTTCCTTGTAACAAGATATAACTGGAAACATTGGTTAGATTACTAAGACTCTGACTACAAGGTCATATTTCAAAGAGATACGTATCTGTGTATACTCAGATCTGACCAGGCAGCTCTAAGGAACTGACATTGACTTTATGGAGACAATAAAGCCGCTTGGAAGTATCAGCCGGCCACCTGCTTACAGAGTTTCCAGCAGCTTTACCAGGTGACTCAAGAAGGTCATGTCCTGGCAGGTGCAGGAACCGTGGGATATTTGGGTCCCTGAAAAACAGAGAATTTCCCCAAGTCTATAGGTGTTGCAGGTTAAGTCTGATGACAAGTATCTGGCACAAGTTTTGGCTTGGCTTCTGGCCTGGACGGGCTGTTAAATGTTCAATCTAGAGGTTTCTTATAAAAGTTCCAGCAAAGCAGGTTTTAAAGAGCCTCTATGGTTGATTGCCATTCTTGCTGCACTTATGTAAATAATCAGACCAAGTTCTTTTTGAAAACACAATTACGTGGTGAACAAATTAATGTTAATTTGGCTATACTTAGTAGAAATGAGGGTGATTGTAGAGAAAAAATGTTGCAATAACACACCAGAGTGATTACTTGATTCCAATCCTGTTCATTAAAACCTGGACTAGATCCTGATGTTCTCTAGCTTCCTACAATGTCTGGCTACAAGTCTCAAAACTAACATTACGATTTTTCTCCCACCTTTCTGAGTTGGACTCAAACTGCCTTTTTCCCTGAAGTCCTGAAAAGTAAATGCAAACAACACAATGTAAACTTCAGAAAAACCGCCAGAGCAGCTCACATCGAGATGGTCTTCGTCCGTGTTGCTCTGTGGGCCACTCACGGATCACCAGACACATTGAACTACAAACCAGGAAAATCTGTCAGATTGTCACAGCTTGCCGTCACTCTGTCTGAAGATGATCTGAGCTTGACATCTAGAAGTCTTCTCCCCTGGCTACCCTCAGAACTCGGGAACTGCTTTATACTTTGATACAATCATTAACCATCATTTTGTTTGTTTCCACAGAAATGCCTCTTGTTTAATACCTGATTTCTAGAACCACAAGCCTTACTTTGAGAACACACCTGCATTCCCCCCTCCTGAAATAAGTTCAACTAAACTGGCTTATTGTCAGGAGAGTGTCAGCCAAACCGAACAATCGTGTAGCCCAACTTTGGACATGTGTAACTTTGGGAAGTTTCAGAGGAGGGAGGGAACTGGCCGAGACTAGGCTGCCCCAAGTTGAGCCACTTTGGTGTGACCATTATTTTCTTAAAAGGAAATGAAACTCACCAGATTTAGGAAAAGCTCTATACCTCCCACAAAACTGCCTGCTTGTACCAGGAAGAGACCTATTAGTAGGGTGTCCTCTTACCTAAGACATGTATCTACATAGCAGGACAACCTTTGTTTTGCAAACATGTCCTCTCACCTTCCTGCTAATGCTCTTTCTCCTCTTTGATCCTCAGATCCCTATCCCTCTACTTCACTCATATAAGCGTCATGTTGCCTGACTGTCTTTGGAATTCTGCATGTCTGTGTGGATTCACGTTATGCAGGCTATTAATTTTGATTTTGACCTGCATATCCGACAATGTCAATTTGATTCTGATTCAGCCAAATGGACCTTGAAGAGCACAGGAAATACTTCCTCCCCAACAACAGGCACAGGTGAAGTTTCATCAAGGTTCCCGACAAGAGTAAGTAGACACGTGCGTCCCTCGGACTCCTGACGAACAGTCCCCTGGGTCAGGGGCTGATCCTATCTCCTGGAAACATGAGATATAAGTCATCCTGCATCAGAGATGGGCACTCATACTGTCCCAGCTTGTGGAACCCCCTCCACCCACTGTTCCCAAGCCCCCCCACCTCTAACCTGTCCTTCCCACTCCTATTCTCAGTCCCTGCTTCCCCCAGGTCCTGAGGACTCTTACTTTCCTCCCTATCAACCACTTGCCCAGAACTCCTTGTCTGACTGGGACAGAGTCCACAGCCCCTGCCGCATCCCACCTACATGGTCCCTCCTGTTCCTTCATTGTCTGTGCAGAACGGGGATGCCACTATGACACATGAGATTCTGGAGTTCCCTGTGAACCCCTCCAATGCTCCCACTCCACCCCACCAACCTCTCCCCTCCTCATGATCCTGAGACACAACTTTCCATGACAACATGTTTAGCTTCTGTGTCCTCTCTCTTCCCCCACACACTGTCAGCTCCCCGAGCCTGCAGACCCTTCCTGTCATGTCCCCATATGTCCCACATCCCTAGACTAACCTGGTAGGTGCTCAGTAAGTGGTGTGAACACACACTCACTGGACAGTGCTCTATCCTCCGTCAGACACAGGTGGACTCCCTGTCTCTGGTTCTGTCCTGACCTGTCACCGTGATATGGGATTGTCAAGCCCAGTGGTCAAGAAAGAATTCTTGAGACATTTAATGTTGAAAAAAGATGATTTTACCATAGCCCGGGGACAGGACCCATGGGCAGAAAGCTCACTGGCATTGTGAGGAGTGACTGATTATATACTTTATAATTATTGGAGGTGAGGGATAGTGTAAGTCTCTAAGGAATTTGGAAGCCAGGCTTTCAGGAATCAAGGGGCTAGCTGCTATGAAGACGAGGTTACTTCAGTCTTTAATAAAACACACACAGGAAGGCGCTAAGGCAGCCATGAGGTCCTTGAGGAAGGTCACACTCTGCATGGGTCAGGTATCTATCAGGGGCTGCAGCTGTAGGAGATTTACTTTAAGGGACATTTCTCCTGCCTTTGTTTCCCTCATCAGCTGACTCTGTTACCCGGGCAGCCGGCCCCTGGCACCCAGGAGTTTCTCCTCAATAGGAGAAAACCAAACAATGTCTTCCTGCTTAGGAGAGGCTGAAGGGGCTGAATTTAAGAGAATTTGGAATATTTTGTAGCCAATGTACCTTGAGATTAGTTCAGACTACAGAGTAGACCAAACAAAGGAAGGAGCTGACTTGGCCAAGGAGGGGGAGCTGCACAGGGACACCCGGTGCTGAGAGACAACAGGTTTTTGTCTCACTTCCCCACAGGCCGGGAGCACTGTGTTACCACTGAGACTGCTGTCCACCGATGAGCAGTAATACTCAGCCTCGTCCTCAGCCTGGAGCCCAGTGATAGTCAGGGTGCCTGAGCTGCCAGACTTGGAGCCAGAGAATCGATCCGGGACCCCTGAGGGTCGGTTGCTATTATAATAGATGACGGTTCTGGGGGCTTTTCCTGGGAGCTGTTGGTGCCAGCTCACACCATATCCCCCAATGTTGGAGCTGCTTCCAGTGCAGGAGATGGTGACCGTCTGGCCCAGAGCCCCAGACACGGATGGCGGCTGAGTCAGCACAGACTGGGCCCAGGACCCTGCAAGGGGGAGAGACACAGAGAGGGTGATGCTGGGGTCGAGAGACAAAAAGAGGAAGGAGGGCCCCACCTGTCCTCCCAGGGCCCCTTCCCATGTCCCTGCATCCAGTCACCTGTGCAGTGAGCGAGGAGGCTGAGGAGGAGAGGGGACCAGGCCATGGTGGAGGTCATCACCGATCCTGCCTTCTGTGGCCCCACAGCTGAGCAGAGCCTCCCCTCATCTCTCCCTTCCCCTCTTCATCCTCTGAGAGAGGGAGGGCCCATCCATGCAAATGAGACCCCCAGACCCCTGACCCCTCCCTGGTCCTGGTCAGGTCTTCTGCTTCAGCATGTCAGGGGGTTGGGCAGGGGAGGGGCTGTGTGGGGCCAGGGGTGGGGAGGTCCCAGCTGTGAGCCCTGAGCAGAGGGCACAGGCAGGGCCAGGTGGCAGGGCCCAGCTCTGATCACCCCTGACTCCTCAGAAATGGAACCAGAGTGCCCCCTGGTGTCCAGACCCAGACACACCATGATGTGACATGGTGACCAGCCCATCAGACACATGCCCACACACCTCTCAACTGTTTTGACCACTGTTCCCTGCATTTGGGCCTGACCAGGTGTCCTTATATGTCACCTCCCACTAAGTCAGGACTCACTATATGCCCTGCTAAGAGTCTTCAGAATGAGTCTGTCCATGGTTCCCTTCTCTGCTCCTGCGTCACGACTGAGGTGGTGTCTCTACACAAACTCTTCTAGATCAGGATCCAGTCCTGAGCAGTGACAGGTCGCCATGGACAAAGGGTCGCTTCTGTGCAGGATGCTGGGACTTTCCTCTTATGTGCCTTCTTCCTGATTTCCAGAGCTCTCATCTTCTGAGAACCCCACAGCACTGAGGACATGGGGAGCTCTTCTCTCCAGGTTGTGGGTAGAGGCCATCACGTGCATTCCTAGAGGGTTACACACGGAGCATCTTTGTCATCCGTCACTCTTTCTCCCTGCTTGAAACAACAGGCCTCCACACACTGGCCAGGGATTCCCTCCTTGGCTCTGTCCTCCCAGCACAGACACGAGTCTGCAGGAGCCCTGCCACGTGAGTGTGTGCGGCCCTGACCTCGGAGCACAAAGGGTAAATCTGCTGGAAATTCTGGGAAGAAAGGAGTGACAGCTCTAGGTGCTCTGACAGGGACCTAGTGACAGAGTTTATGTGTCAGTCCCCACGGAGCCAACCTCGTACTTAGGATGAACGTGTGTTATTTTATACGTAATTCTATTCAGTAAGATTGATTTAAACTCAACGACAATGTCAGTGTGAAGATGCAGGTACAATCAGGAGTGTACTTTCCCCAGATCTGTGCTTAGTGCAGAGAGAATCTGGGTGGAAAACAGTGGTACAGAAATGCCTTCTGTTCTCAGGAGAATACGGCTTTATAGTCTTTGTACTTATTTGTACCATGTGTCTGGTCTCCCAGGTAGGAAAGGTCAACGTGGTGCCAGTGAAACCCCTTGAGGGGCCTGTTCCTATGAACTCAGAACCATCCTCCTGACAAAAGTACCAAACACAGACAGAGCTTCCAGGACAGAGGGATTTGGGGTCAGACCACTCTCTGGGGTGAGCACAGCTCTAGTCCCTGCAACTATGTCCAGATGTTCAGGATGGAACCTTTATTCATTCAGCCACCCATGACTACAGGAATGGATATCTCCTACCCAAGGCCAACTGGACCCAGAAGTTTCTGTCAAAGGTCCCACATGTGAGTGGTGGCAAGGTGGAGATAAGGGGGAAGGTGTCGCTGAGGTCACAGGCCCTGTGGCCCTGGGTTGGGACAGAAGACTTTCCATCAGAGTGCAGCCTGGCTGGAGTTGTCAATGGGGTGACTGAGGGAGGGACAGCCCAGGACTGAGAGCACAGGGAATGTGTGTCTCATGTGCCCCATGGGCCTTGAGCTCCAATGAGCAGCACTGAGCCTGGGGTCCCAGAATCAAGGTACCGATCAGCCTCAGACCCTCCAGGGAACCGAGAGGTGATGGGGGGCTGAGTTGCCCATGGGGACAGAGACTCCCCCTGGGATTCCTGAGCATCAGCCTCATCCCAGGACCAAAATGAAGCTATGTGACTCCTGTCCCTCACCCCCGAGGAATGTTTCTCCATGGTGATTCTCTTTATAAATCCCCAGGGTCCTGATCCTACCTTTAGATGTAAGGATCTAAAAGATTTTATTGGAAAAGGATTTATTTTGGCCAGGAAGACTCATGTGAGAGCAAAACTTAATAATTTACTGAATCAGAAGTCCAGGTCCTGGGGAGTAACAAGAAATCTGTCCGGGTGACTGGGTAGCTCAGTCATTAAGCAACTGCCTTCAGCTCAGGTCATGGTCCCAGGGTCCTGGAATTGAGCCCCACATTGGGCTCCCTGCTCCTTGGGAAGACTGCTTCTCCCTCTCCCACACACCCTGCTTGTGTCCCCTCTCTCACTGTGTCTTTCTCTGTCAAATAAATAAAATCTAAGAAAAAAAAATCTCTCAATTTTTTTTTATCTCTGCAGATACAATACCTACAGCTGTGAGTTTTTCAGGTGTCTGGAGGGACAGGGAAGGGGGAAGCACACAGCCCCCTCCTTCCTGCCCCGCATCCCAGCCAGACCCAAAGGCCCCCGTGTCCCCAGGGGTCTACCAGGGAGTGAGAAAAAGATATTGCTGATGGTTTTGTGTGTGTGAGAAAACACTACAGCCTGGTACTTTAGGAATTATACAAAAGTATTTCTGTGGTGGAATTCCTGTCAAGAGAATTCTTAGGAATGAGAATCTGGAGCATAAGAAAAATAACAACATATCTTAAGATACTCAGGCGATCCATTGTCTGTGGATTCCTCCAAGACTCCCCATGGGTGGGGGCATCAGTTAATTCTGAAGTGGGTCAAAATCAGCAGATCCCATGTGCAAATACATACAGGTAGATGAATACATCCTTTTCATGAAATGTAATAACTTTAATTTCATATTAACGAGACTGACTGGGGGGTGTCTGAGGGGCACAGTAGGTTTAGCTTCCGACTCTAGGTTTGTCTCAGTTCGTGATGCCAGTGTCCTGAGCTCCAGCCCCGCAAAGGTCTCCGCACTGAGAGCTGAGTCTGCTTAAGACAATCTCTCCCTCTCCATCTGCCTTTCCCAATTGTTCTCTCTCTAAAATAAATACATAATTCTCAAAAAAAAATAAAGAGATTGACTGGGAGTGTTGGGCACACAAAATGGAGCCTGGGGTGAGAGCAGGAAGGAGAATGTGGGGGGTTGTATGCAGCTGTATTTTCTGGTCTCTCTCCTGCCTGGAGATGGACACTGGAGACTGGAAACTACAGCAAGGTCATTTCCAGTTTTCTCTGAAACCCTGATGTGGAGACAGAGCTCAGACTGAAGAGCCAGAGGGAGAGACTGACGCCTGAGGGACACAGGAGCCAAGAGGAGAAGAGGAGGAGGGTGTGGTGGGTGTTGTCAGGGAGAGTCTGTAGGATCCGGTCCAAGTTCACGTGTAGCTGGTTCAGAGAGAGGAGACTGTGTCTGTGACCAGGGTTATTGTCAATGTATCAGCTGTGGATACATCAGTCGTGACACAAGGTCACACTTTATGGAATAAGATGATAGAACGGATTGTGGAGGAATGTTCGTGGGCAGTATGCTCAGCCGTAGACACAGAATTCATTCCTGTGCATCTTCTCCAGATTGAGTGGGGATGTGCGGTTGGGCTCGGATATCTCATATGTCTGCGTCTTCCTCGGATGCCCCCATTTTATGTCACTTTCGGAGCATTACATGACTCTTCCCCTTTCCCTGTTGAAGGATAAATCGTGCAGAAGAGACCACCCCGCTATGTCTCTCCAGGTAAGTTTCTTACTGAAAAGAGGCTCAGAAACAAGATCTGTGGGTCCGGAGGTTTATGACCCAATTCCTATAATCTGAGACGCTGTGAGGAGCGGTAGGTGCTCCCACTGCCTTTTCTCCTCCAACCTCTGCCACAGGAGGGGCTGTCCATGCAAACGGGGTCCACCCAGTGACTGCCTAGCCCTTCCCTGAGCCCTGGTGCTTGGGCTCAGCTCACAGACAGAGGGAGGAGGATGGGGGTGGCTTCAGCACTGGGGAGAACCCTGGGAGGATGCACCTGCTGAGACCACACATGGGTCCCTGCTCAGGGGATTCTGCCAGGCAAGAGGGGACACAGCTGCTGAGTCCCCATCAGAGAGCACAGGGCCAGTCCCCACTTCATTTCTCTTTGAGGGAATGCTCCTCACTGAGCTGCTATGTAGAGACCACAGGGCAGTCCCACCTCGTCCCCTGCTGGTCACGGGTGCAGTCGTCACTGTGTCCCAAAGCCCTGAGAGCCCCGCTGATTTCTACAGCTCCCCACATCCCTGTGGATACACACATCCGTGGACCAAGTCTCAGTAGAGGTTTCCCCTGCTGTCTGAAACTCCATCATCCCTAAGAAATCTTAGTAAGCCACAGTGGCATAAGGCAAGAAGCAATTAATATTAATTTGTATGCATAATTTTTTGCATATTTCCAGACTGAAAAAGAAATCAGTCCTAGGCTTCTCTGATACCCAAGGACACACTTTGCCGTCAGATGTAGAACACGAATGGCGATAAAGCGCATGTGATAACATACACCGTTCACAGCCGCGGTGGCCTGTGGCTGAGCTGCTGGCTGTGACTCCCGGGGAAGCAGCTGGAAGGCGCCCGTCAGGCTGGTTGGGTTGTGCACCGTCTCTGGAGAGACTCCTGCAAACCTCATGCTGGATGCTAAGTTGGCGCTTATTTTTTTGTGAAACTGAAATTCCTCTTCAGATTGCTTTGAGCAGTAAAAGCAGCTATTAATGTAAATATTTCATAAAAGCAAAGAGGTGTAAAGAGAACTTTCAAAAGTTGGGGGTACCTGTACTATGTTTCTGATCTGTGTGCCTGTTTACTGTAATTTCTCACTCCAGGCGGAGCCGTGGTCCATGCGAGGTGAAAATATGTGCATATACAATTACAGGACTTTCTAGACAAAGCTGAATGACCCAGGTGCGCAGGGGGGCACGTGTGTCACTGAGGAGGGGACAGTGGAGCTGCTTTGCAGAAGTGGTAGGGGCTGTTTCTGGGAAAGGCATAGAAACAGAATTTTGGGGACACCTGGGTGGCTCAGTCGGTTGAGTGTCTGCCTTCGGCTCAGGTCATGAGCCCAGGTCCCGGGATCGAGTCCCGCATCAGGCTCCCTGCTCAGCGAGGAGCCTGCTTCTCCCTCTGCCTGCCACTCCCCCTGCTTGTGCTTTCTCTCTCTCTCCCTTAGAAATAAATACAATCTTAAAAAAAAAAAAAAAAAAGAAAGAAAGAATTTTGTAAGGATACACTCACTCAGTGGCCTAATGTTTCCCAGCGTTCACTGTTGATTCACACCTGGTACATCCTTACAGTGAGACTGAAGTCGGTGGTGCTGCATTAGGAGAGTCTCCGGGAACATCCCATAACCCCCAGTCACAGCCCTGGCATTGGACGTCTGCATTTGTCAGGAGACTAAAATAATTTAAACAAAATGTGTCTACTGTTCATGCTTCCCACTCTAGGTTTTCATTTTCCCTTTTTGGTTAACCTGGGAATTCATTATTTCCTGTGTCTCTCTGATATACTTACGATGAATTTTCCTTTACATTAGTCCAGTTTTGTAACTGTTCTCAGTATGAGCATTAATATAAACCCTTACACTGTACAACTGACGTCCCTCTTCTTAGAATTTCTCTCTCCACTCCTGCATCACGGGGCCCCCAGGACAAGGTATCCCACCCACATTTTTTTTTTATTTTTTTTATTTTTTTTATTGTTATGTTAATCCCCATACATTACATCATTAGTTTTAGATATAGTGTTCCATGATTCATTGTTTGTGCGTAACACCCAGTGCTCCATGCAGAACGTGCCCTCCTCAATACCCATCACCAGGCTAACCCATCCTCCCAACCCCCTCCGCTCTAGAACCCTCAGTTTGTTTTCAGAGTCCATCGTCTCTCATGGTTCTTCTCCCCCTCCGATTTCCCCCCCTTCATTCTTCCCCTCCTGCTACATTCTTCTTCTTCTTTTTTTCTTTCTTAACATATATTGCATTATTTGTTTCAGAGGTACAGATCTGAGATTCAACAGTCTTGCACAGTTCACAGCGCTTACCAGAACACATACCCTCCCCAGTGTCCATCACCCAGTCACCCCATCCCTCCCACCCCACCCCCCACTCCAGCAACCCTCAGTTTGTTTCCTGAGATTAAGAATTCCTCATATCAGTGAGGTCATATGATACATGTCTTTCTCTGTTTGACTTATTTCGCTCAGCATAATACCCTCCAGTTCCATCCACGTCGTTGCAAATGGCAAGATCTTATTCCTTTTGATGGCTGCATAATATTCCATTGTATATATATACCACCTCTTCTTTATCCATTCATCTGTTGATGGACATCTTGGCTCTTTCCACAGTTTGGCTATTGTGGACATTGCTGCTATAAACATCGGGGTGCACGTAGCCTTTCGGGTCCCTACTTTTGTATCTTTGGGGTAAATACCCAGTAGTGCAATTGCTGGATCATATGGTAGCTCTATTTTCAACTTTTTGAGGAACCTCCATACTGTTTTCCAGAGTGGCTGCACCAGCTTGCATTCCCACCAACAGTGGAGGAGGGTTCCCCTTTCTCCGCATCCCCGCCAACATCTGTCATTTCCTGACTTGTTAATTTTAGCCATTCTGACTGGTGTGAGGTGGTATCTCATTGAGGTTTTGATTTGGATTTCCCTGATGCCGAGCGATATTGAACACTTTTTCATGTGTCTGTTGGCCATTTGGATGTCTTCTTTGGAAAAATGCCTGTTCATGTCTTCTGCCCATTTCTTGATTGGATTCTGTGTTCTTTGGGTGTTGAGTTTGATAAGTTCTTTATAGATTTTGGATACTAGCCCTTTATCTGATATGTCATTTGCAAATATCTTCTCCCATTCTGTCAGCTGTCTTTTGGTTTTGTTGACTGTTTCCTTTGCTTTGCAAAAGCTTTTTATCTTGATGAAGTCCCAATAGTTCATTTTTGCCCTTGCTTCCCTTGCCTTTGGCGATGTTTCTAGGAAGAAGTTGCTGCGGCTGAGGTCGAAGAGGTTGCTGCCTGTGTTCTCCTTTAGGATTTTGATGGACTCCTGTCTCACATTGAGGTCTTTCAACCATTTGGAGTCTATTTTTGTGTGTGGTGTAAGGAAATGGTCCAGTTTCATTCTTCTGCATGTGGCTGTCCAATTTTCCCAACACCATTTGTTGAAGAGACTGTCTTTTTTCCATTGGACATTCTTTCCTGCTTTGTCAAAGATTAGTTGACCATAGAGTTGAGGGTCCATTTCTGGGCTCTCTATTCTGTTCCATTGATCTATGTGTCTGTTTTTGTGCCAGTACCATACTGTCTTGATGATGACAGCTTTGTAGTAGAGCTGGAAGTCTGGAATTGTGATGCCGCCAGCTTTGCTTTTCTTTTCAACATTCCTCTGGCTATGCGGGGTCTTTTCTGGTTCCATACAAATTTTAGGATTATTTGTTCCATTTCTTTGAAGAAAGTGGATGGTATTTTGATGGGGATTGCATTGAATGTGTAGATTGCTCTAGGTAGGATTGACATCTTCACAATATTTGTTCTTCCAATCCATGAGCATGGAACGTTTTTCCATTTCTTTGTGTCTTCCTCAATTTCTTTCATGAGTATTTTATAGTTTTCTGAGTACAGATCCTTTGCCTCTTTGGTTAGATTTATGCCTAGGTATCTTATGGTTTTGGGTGCAATTGTAAATGGGATCGACTCCTTAATTTCTCTTTCTTCTGACTTGTTGTTGGTGTATAGGAATGCCACTGACTTCTGTGCATTGATTTTATATCCTGCCACTTGACTGAATTCCTGTATGAGTTCTAGCAGTTTTGGGGTGGAGTCTTTGGGATTTTCCACATAAAGTATCATATCATCTGCAAAGAGTGAGAGTTTGACTTCTTCTTTGCCAATTTGGATGCCTTTGATTTCTTTTTGTTGTCTGATTGCTGTGGCTAGGACTTCCAATACTATGTTGAATAGCAGTGGTGATAGTGGACATCCCTGCCGCGTTCCTGACCTTAGGGGGAAAGCTCTCAGTTTTTCCCCATTGAGAATGATATTCGCTGTAGGTTTTTCATAGATGGCTTTTATGATATTGAGGTATGTACCCTCTATCCCTACACTCTGAAGAGTTTTGATCAAGAAAGGATGCTGTACTTTGTCAAATGCTTTTTCTGCATCTATTGAGAGGATCATGTGATTCTTGTTTTTTCTTTTGTTAATGTATTGTATCACGTTGATTGATTTGCGGATGTTGAACCAACCTTGCAGCCCAGTGATAAATCCCACTTGGTCGTGGTGAATAATCCTTTTAATGTACTGTTGGATCCTATTGGCTAGTATTTTGGTGAGAATTTTTGCATCCATGTTCATCAGGGATATTGGTCTGTAATTCTTTTTGATGGGGTCTTTGTCTGGTTTTGGGATCAAGGTAATGCTGGCCTCATAAAATGAGTTTGGAAGTTTTCCTTCCATTTCTATTTTTTGGAACAGTTTCAGAAGGATAGGTATTAATTCTTCTTGAAATGTTTGGTAGAATTCCCCTGGGAAGCCATCTGGCCCTGGGCTTTTGTTTTTTGGGAGATTTTTGATGACTGCTTCTATTTCCTTAGTGGTTATAGGTCTGTTCAGGTGTTCTATTTCTTCCTGGTTCAGTTTTGGTAGTTGATACATCTCTAGGAATGCATCCATTACTTCCAGGTTATCTAATTTGTTGGCATAGAGTTGCTCATAATATGTTCTTATAATTGTTTGTATTTCTTTGGTGTTGGTTGTGATCTCTCCTCTTTCATTCATGATTTTGTTGATTTGGGTCATTTCTCTTTTCTTTTTGATAAGTCTGGCCAGGGGCTTATCAATCTTGTTAATTCTTTCAAAGAACCAGCTCCTAGTTTCGTTGATCTGTTCTACTGTTCTTTTGGTTTCTATTTCATTGATTTCTGCTCTGATCTTTATTATTTCTCTTCTCCTGCTGGGTTTAGGCTTTATTTGCTGTTCTTTCTCCAGCTCCTTTAGGTGTAGGGTTAGGTTGTGTACTTGAGACCTTTCTTGTTTCTTGAGAAAGGCTTGTATTGCTATATACTTTCCTCTTAGGACTGCCTTTGCTGTATCCCAAAGATTTTGAATAGTTGTGTTTTCATTTTCATTGGTTTCCATGAATTTTTTTAATTCTTCTTTAATTTCCTGGTTGACCCATTCATTCTTCAGTAGGATGCTCTTTAGCCTCCATGTAGTTGAGTTCTTTCTGACTTTCCTCTTGTGATTGAGTTCTAGTTTCAAAGCATTGTGGTCTGAAAATAGGCAGGGGATGATCCCAATCTTCTGGTACCGGTTGAGACCTGATTTATGACCTAGGATGTGATCTATTCTGGAGAGTGTTCCATGGGCACTAGAGAAGAATGTGTATTCCGTTGCTTTGGGATGGAATGTTCTGAATATGTCTGTGAAGTCCATTTGGTCCAGTGTGTCATTTAAAGTCTTTATTTCCTTGTTGATCTTTTGCTTAGACGATCTGTCCATTTCAGTGAGGGGGGTGTTAAAGTCCCCCACTATTATTGTATTGTTGTCGATGTGTTTCTTTCCTTTTGTTATTAATTGCCTTATATAATTGGCTGCTCCCATGTTAGGGGCATAGATATTTACAATTGTTAGATCTTCTTGTTGGATAGACCCTTTAAGTATGATATAGTGTCCTTCCTCATCTCTTATTACAGTCTTTGGTTTAAAATCTAATTTGTCTGATATAAGGATTGCCACCCCAGCTTTCTTTTGGTGTCCATTAGCATGGTAAATAGTTTTCCACCCCCTCACTTTCAATCTGGGGGTGTCTTTGGGTCTAAAATGAGTCTCTTGCAGACAGCATATCGATGGGTCTTGTTTTTTAATCCAATCTGATAGCCTGTGTCTTTTGATTGGGGCATTTAGCCCATTTACATTCAGGGTAACTATTGAAAGATAGGAATTCAGTGCCATTGTATTGCCTGTAAAGTGACTGTTACTGTATATTGTTTGTGTTCCTTTCTGGTCTATGTTGCTTTTAGGCTCTCTCTTTGCTTAGAGGACCCCTTTCAATATTTGTTGTAGGGCTGGTTTCGTGTTTGCAAATTCCTTTAGTTTTTGTTTGTCCTGGAAGCTTTTTATCTCTCCTTCAATTTTCAATGACAGCCTAGCTGGATATAGTATTCTTGGCTGCATATTTTTCTCATTTAGTGCTCTGAATATGTCCTGCCAGTCCTTTCTGGCCTGCCAGGTCTCTGTGGATAAGTCTGTTGCCAATCTAATGTTTCTACCATTGTAGGTTACATATCTCTTCTCCCGAGCTGCTTTCAGGATTTTCTCTTTGTCTCTGAGACTCGTAAGTTTTACTATTAGAGGTCGGGGTGTTGACCTATTTTTATTGATTTTGAGAGGGGTTCTCTGTGCCTCCTGGATTTTGATGCCTGTTTCCTTCCCCAAATTAGGGAAGTTCTCTGCTATAATTTGCTCCATTATACCTTCTGCACCTCTCTCTCTTTCTTCTTCTTCTGGGATCCCAATTATTCTAATGTTGTTTCGTCTTATGGTATCGTTTATCTCTCGAATTCTGCCCTCGTGATCCAGTAGTTGTTTATCTCTCTTTTTCTCAGCTTCTTTATTTTCCATCATTTGGTCTTCTATCTCACTGATTCTTTCTTCTGCCTCATTTATCCTAGCAGTTAGTGCCCCCATATTTGATTGCACCTCATTAATAGCCTTTTTGATTTCTACTTGGTTCGATTTTAGTTCTTTTACTTCTCCAGAAAGGGTTTCTCTAATAACTTCCATGTTTTTTTCAAGCCCAGCTAGTATCTTTAAAGTGATGATTCTGAACTCTAGATCTGACATCGTACTAATGTCCGTATTGAGTAGGTCCCTGGCAGTCGGTACTACCTCTTGTTCTTTTTGTTGAGGTGATTTTTTCCGTCTTGTCATTTTGTGCAGAGGAGAATAGATTAATGAGAGAACAAAATGCTAGCAGGGTAACAACGTCCCCAGAAAATATACTCTAAACAAATCAGAAAAGACCTGAAGCAGTGGGAAAAGAAAGGGAAAGAGAGAAAAAAGAAAAGGAAAGAAAAAAAGAAAAAAGAAAAAGATAAAGATAAAAACAAACAAAAGCAGAACAAAACAAAACAAAACAAAAACAGAATGTGATCAAATATGATCAGGCTGGATTATAGATCAGTGCCACACACTAGATTTTGGGTGTATTTTGGTCTGTTAAAAGAAAGTCCCTCCCAAAATTTTAAAGAAAAAAAACTTATATATGTACAAAAATAAGGGTTGATATGATGAAGGGATGGAATATGACTGTAAAGATGGAAGTTATAAAAAATTTTTAAAAAGGATTTGATAAGTTGTTTGAAAAAAGAAAGAAGAGGATTAAAAAAAAAAGAAAGAAAAAAGGGAGAGAATGTGATCAGGCAGGGGAGTAGAAAAAAACCATACACTAGAGATTTAGAGTATATTTTGATCTGTTAGAAGAAACTATCTCAAGATTTTAAAGAGAGAACAACTTATATATATATGCCAAAAATACGGGTAACTACTATGAAGGGATAGAATATGACTTTAAAAATGAAAAATAAAAATGTTTTTTTTTTAAAAAGGGATTGATAAGATGTTGGTTGAAAAAGGGAAAAAGAAAAATTCAAAAAAAAAAGAAAAAAGGAAAAAAGAAAAAAAGACAGTTAAAAAAAATAATTAACTTTGAAAGACTAAAGAATCATGGTAAAAAAGCCATGAATTCTATGTGCAGTGTTCCCCTAGCGCTGGAGTTCTGCCGTTCTCATTGATCGGTAAACTTGGTCTTGGCTGGCTGTTCTCGCTGATCTTCTGGGGGAGGGGCCTGTTGCCGTGGTTCCCAAATGTCTTTGCCGGAGGCAAAATTGCCCCGCCCTTGCCGGTCCGGGCTAAGTAATCTGCTCGGGTTTGCTCTCCGGAGCTTTTGTTCCCTGCAAGCTCTCCGTACAGCTTTGGAGGCGGAGAGTGAAAATGGTGGCCTCCCAGTCTCCGCCCCGGCGGAGCCGAGAACTCGGGGTCCGCTCCTCAGCGAGCCCCCAGAGAAAAGCCGTCAGTCACTCCCGTCTCCCCGGTCTCCGGCCGCACTCCGCGCTCACCCGGCCTGTGACCGCGCCTTTCTATCTGGCACCCGACCCCGGGTGGAGTCTCCAAGCCCAGCAGATCCCCGCGGTGCGCTCCCGCACCTCTCCTCCCGGGGGAAGAAGATGAGTCTCCCCGGATCTGCCGCTTGTTGGGTCCCTGCTGGAGGAGCAGTGGCCCGACTGTGCCGCGGATCACGGTTTATGGCAGCCCCGAGCTGAGAGCCCGCGCCTGGGCTCCGTCTCTGCAGCCGGCTTCCCTGCTCCGATACCTGGGAGCTCTGCCGCACTCAGGCACCCCCGGTCTTTCTGTGACCCCGAGGGTCCTGGGACCACACTGTCCCGCGAGGGTTCCACCCCCCACTTCGCCACCAGAGTGAGGTCCCTCAGCGGAGCAGACTTCTAAAAGTTCCGATTTTGTGCTCCGTGGCTCTATCACTTGCCAGAAGCGGCCGTCGGAGGCCCCTCCCCCGCCATCTATCCTTCCGAATATCGCCTCGGATTCACTTCTCCGCACGTCCTACCTTCCAGAAAGTGGTCGCTTTTCTGTTCAGAGAGTTGTTGCTCTTCTTTCTTTGATCTCCTGTTGAGTTTGTAGGTGTTCAGAATGGTTTGATCCCTATCCAGCTGAATTCTTGAGAGGAGACGAAATCCAGGTCTCCTACTCCTCCGCCATCTTGCTCCGCCTATCCCACCCACATTTAAGCTTCATCATGTTTACCTGGTAAATGTCCCATGGATTGGCGGGAACCAAAAAACAGAGTTTTCTAGATTTTTGTCTGTAATATGAGGGCTTTCTATGACAATGAAGGTGGAATTCCTAGGCTCTGTTCTTCTAAATACTGCGATGCATCTCAGCATCACTCCAACTGAAAAGGCAGAGGAAAACCAATGAGAGAAAAAGACTATGAAACATGAGATGAAACATACTGGTCTCACCACAGCTGATTACGTCTGCAACAACCCCATTTCCCAATACAGTCACATCCTGAAATACAAGATTTTTGTAGAACTTTTGTCACATGGATTGATAAAGATACAGTTCAACCCATAACGATTCACAACCATGGTTTATTCAGATTTTCTCAATTTTTACCTAATGTCCCTTTGCTGTTCTAATATCCAGTTCAGGATCTTTATGGCATTTAGTTGTGATGCCTCCTTAAGCTTCTCTCACTGTGACACTTTCTCAGATTCTCCTTGTTTTGATGACTTCGTCCACACTTACCGAGTGGGAATCATGCCTGACATGCTTCGGGCTAAGTGTTTGCACCTGTTACTTGAAATCTCTGTACTGGAACGTGTCTCTTCCTCCATTTATTCTTTTATTCAACCATTTCACAATAGGGACTGTGGACAATTATTTTAAATTTTGAGTTAGAAGTTATTACTGTCACATTTATTCGGTTGCTCAAATCTTTCCAGTTTTGCCCAATGAGGGCATTTTAAGTGTCTCACGAGCTCCTGGACACACCCCGTCACTGTGTGTGTGGACTGGGCCTGCGCTGATGTGCTTGTGTTTGTTCTGAAGGATTCTACGCTTTCTGACACTAGAAGTCGCCCCAAGCTCGTCCGTGTAATTCCTGATCTGGGGACTAAGCATCTCTCCAAAGCAGCCTGCATCTCTTCCCCGGAGAACGGTACTAGGAAGCACTATTTGGGGGAATGCACTCAGGGCTGTGGGCATCCCAGCGTGTACTTCCGCCCCGCTGACAGACCGAGGGCTTCTGTATGACAGTCACTCACCCAGGACCCTGCACACAGCACTGACTGTCTCCACAGGCAATTATCTGTCCCCATCAAACTACACACGATTCCAAACCACCCTCCCCAGCTCGAACCCATGAGCTCACGCTTCACCCAGGCCTCCTCCCTGGGTTGTATCTGCGACTTTCCAGTCCTACCGGGAGAAATCTGGCTCCCCCAGGGCCCACCCACTGACTTGATTGCTCAATTCCAGGACACAGTGCAGCCCCCTCAAAATAACCCACCTGTTCCCGTGGGACACAACCCTGTCTACTGGAGCACAGAGCCCACGGGCGGTCGCTTCTGACTTTGCCACTGACGGGCTCCGCTCCTTTGCACGGTCACTCGGCCCAGCGGCTCTGCCCCGAGCCCGGCCCTGAGCTGGGCTCACACGTCTGTCCGGCAGGTACGGGGGTTTGTCACAGTCCGCATTCCACCCCGGCCCCGAACCTCCCTAATGAGTTTTATCTGCACACCGTCGCTTCTGTCATGTGGCTGCACGGTGTTCAGTGAACTCTGACAGTCATCATGTCATTTCACTGCCGTTACAGCATCACAGAGAATCCTTCTCTTGCTCAGAAACGTTTTCCTCCATTCACATGATCAACTCTTTTATCTCTTTCCTCCTTCCAGAAACTGCAGATGTTTGCACTCTCTCCAGAGTGTTGCTCTTCCCATATGTGATACAACTTTAACCGTACTACGTATTATTTCCCATTTTAGAAATGTGCTGCCTATTTGGTGGCATCTCAGTTCGGGTCCATGTTTGGGTGATTAGATACAAACCTGGACTAAATCTCTATGGACAGACTTCCGGTCACTTTCAGTTTTAGTGATTATGAATGAAAGTGGTACAAACATTCATGTGCAGGTTTTTCCTATGGAGAAAAGTTTTGGGATTCCTTTATAGTTTTATAATTCTAAGTGAGTGTCTATTTCTCAAAAAAATCAGGAAATAAGACAAAACTAGGCAGCAGCACCATTTATAGCCATGCAGATAATAATTTCTGATGCAACAGGACTGAATTATTCTTCAAGCACCACATGGGGAGTGCTGAGATCCCATGATATGTTCAGAGACAAAATAAAATGTTGGATTTGTTTTAAAATCAGAAGGAAAGAGTTAATATGATGTAGCCTAGAAGTTAAATACCCCCAGTTGATGAAAAAGAAAAAAGAACTTTCTGTTTACATGAAGATTCCTTGTCTGGGAATGGGCTGTTCCAAGTGACTGTGACGACAGAAGGGACAGGAGGGACCTCGTCCTAAATGGTGCCCCTGGATGGACCTGGTCCCAGGGCATCAGCAAAAGAATAAGCAGAATCACAGGCTAAGCTGGTGTGTGTCCTCCTCTTTACACATGAGTTAGAGGGTTTTTGTCTCACTTCCCCACAGGCCGGGAGCACTGTGTGAGCACTGAGACTATCATCCCACACTGAGCAGTAATACTCAGCCTCGTCCTCAGCCTGGAGCCCAGTGATGGTCAGGGTGCCAGAGTTGCCAGACGTGGAGCCAGAGAATCGTTCGGGGGCCCCCGTGGGTCCTCCACTACAACCAGAGATCATGGTTTTAGGGGACTTTCCTGGGAGCTGTTGGTACCAGGTAACACAATTACCACTCCCAATGATGGAGCTGCTTCCAGTGCAGGAGATGGTGACCGTCTGGCCCAGGGCCCCAGACACGGAGGGCGGCTGAGTCAGCACAGACTGGGCCCAGGACCCTGCAAGGGGGAGAGACACAGAGAGGGTGATGCTGGGGTCTAGAGACAAGAGGAGAAACAAGGCCCCACATATCCTCCCAGGGCCCTTTCCCCTGTCCCTGCATCCAGTCACCTGTGCAGTGAGCGAGGAGGCTGAGGAGGAGAGGGGACCAGGCCATGGTGGAGGTCATCACCGATCCTGCCTTCTGTGACCCCACAGCTGAGCAGAGCCTCCCCTAATCTCTCCCTTCCCCTCTTCATCCTCTGAGAGAGGGAGGGCCTGTCCATGCAAATGAGACCCCCAGCTCTCTGACCCCTCATTGGCCCTGGGTCAGGTCCCTCTGCCTGAGAATGTGAGGGGGGGTGGGCAGGGGAGGGACTGTGTGTGCCCACGGGTGGGGAGGTCCCAGCTGTGAGCCCTGAGCAGAGGGCACAGGCAGGGCCAGGTGGCAGGGCCCAGCTCTGATCACCCCTGACTCCTCAGAAATGGGACCAGAGTGCCCTCTGGTGTCCAGACCCAGACACATCATTGTGTGACATGGTGACCAGGGCCCATCAGACCCATCTCTGCATCGCCCCTTCAACTGCTTTGTCCACTGCTCCTTGCATTAGGGCCTGACCAGGTGTTCCTATATATCACTTCCCCTTAAGTCAGGACTCCTATATGCCCTGCTAAGAGTCTTCAGAATGAGTCTGTTCATGGCTCCCTTCTCTGTTCCTGGGTCAGGACTGGGGTGGTGTCTCTACACAAACTCCTCTTAGAGATCAGGGTCCAGAGTAGTGATGGGTCCCCATGGACACAGGGTGGCTTCTGTGCAGGATACTGGGACTTTCCTCGTATGTGCTTTCTCCCTGATTTCCAGAGCTCTCCTTCCTCTGAGGTCCCCACAGCACTGAGGAGACAGGGAATGATTCTCTCCAGATTGTGGGTAGAAGCCGTCCCCTGCATTCCTAGAGGGTTACACACCGCACATCTTTGTCTCCTGTCACTGTGTCAAACTACTTGAAACCACAGTTGTCCACACAGTGGGCAGGGATTCCCTCCTCAGCTCTGTCCTCCCAGCACAGACACGAGTCTGCAGGAGCCGTGCCACGTGAGTGTGTGTGACCCTGACCTCAGAACACAGAGGACAAACATGCTGGAAGTTCTAGGAAGAAAGGAGTGACAGCTGTAGATGCTCTGACAGGGACCTAGTGACAGAGATTATGTGTCAGTCACCACGGAGCCAATGTCATATTTAAGAAGAATGTGTGTTATTTTCACAAAAATAGACTCCAAATGGTTGAAAGACATCAATGTGAGACAGGAGTCCATCAAAATCCTAAAGGAGAACACAGGCAGCAACCTCTTCGACCTCAGCCGCAGCAACTTCTTCCTAGAAACATCGCCAAAGGCAAGGGAAGCAAGGGCAAAAATGAACTATTGGGACTTCATCAAGATAAAAAGCTTTTGCAAAGCAAAGGAAACAGTCAACAAAACCAAAAGACAACTGACAGAATGGGAGAAGATATTTGCAAATGACATATCAGATAAAGGGCTAGTATCCAAAATCTATAAAGAACTCATCAAACTCAACACCAAAAGAACAAAGAATCCAATCAAGAAATGGGCAGAAGACATGAACAGACATTTTTCCAAAGAAGACATCCAAATGGCCAACAGACACATGAAAAAGTGTTCAACATCGCTCGGCATCAGGGAAATCCAAATCAAAACCTCAATGAGATACCACCTCACACCAGTCAGAATGGCTAAAATTAACAAGTCAGGAAAGGACAGATGTTGGCGGGGATGCGGAGAAAGGGGAACCCTCCTACACTGTTGGTGGGAATGCAAGCTGGTGCAGCCACTCTGGGAAACAGTATGGAGGTTCCTCAAAAAGTTGAAAATAGAGCTACCATACGATCCAGCAATTGCACTCCTGGGTATTTACCCCAAAGATATAAAAGTAGGGATCCGAAAGGGTACGTGCACCCCAATGTTTATAGCAGCAATGTCCACAATAGCCAAACTGTGGAAAGAGCCAAGATGTCCATCAACAGATGAATGGATAAAGAAGAGGTGGTATATATATACAATGGAATATTATGCAGCCATCAAAAGGAATGAGATCTTGCCATTTGCAACGACGTGGATGGAACTGGAGGGTATTAGGCTGAGCGAAATAAGTCAATCAGAGAAAGACATGTATCATATGACCTCACTGATATGAGGAATTCTTAATCTCAGGAAACAAACTGAGGGTTGCTGGAGTGGGGGGTGGGGTGGGAGGGATGGGGTGACTGGGTGATGGACACTGGGGAGGGTATGTGCTCTGGTAAGCGCTGTGAATTGTGCAAGACTGTTGAATCTCAGATCTGTACCTCTGAAACAAATAATGCAATATATGTTAAGAAAGAAGAAAAGAAGAAGAAGAATGTAGCAGGAGGGGAAGAATGAAGGGGGGGAAATCGGAGGGGGAGAAGAACCATGAGAGACGATGGACTCTGAAAAACAAACTGAGGGTTCTAGAGGGGATGGGGTTGGGAGGATGGGTTAGCCTGGTGATGGGTATTGAGGAGGGCACGTTCTGCATGGAGCACTGGGTGTTATGCACAAACAATGAATCATGGAACACTATATCTAAAACTAATGATGTAATGTATGGGGATTAACATAACAATAAAAAAATTTAAAAAAAAAGAAGAATGTGTGTTATTTTATACATAATTCCATTCGGTAAGTTGAATTAATGGAACAGGAATGCCTTCTTTCCTCAGGAGAATAGGGTTTTATATACTTTTTCTAAAATCACTTATTTGTACCATGTGTCTGGTCTCCCAGGTAGGAAAGGTCAACGTGGTGCCCAGTGAAACCCCTTGAGGGGCCTGTTCCTATGAACTCAGAACCATTCTGCTGACAAATTTGCAAACACAGACAGAGCTCCTAGGACAAAGGATTTGGGGTCAGACCACTCTCTGGGTTGGACACAGCTGTAGTCCCTACAACTGGGTCCAGCACGTTCACGATGAAAGCGTTATTCATTCAGTGCCCAATGACTACAGGAATG
The DNA here is from genome assembly GCF_964656455.1 of Halichoerus grypus. Classification (NCBI taxonomy): domain Eukaryota; kingdom Metazoa; phylum Chordata; class Mammalia; order Carnivora; family Phocidae; genus Halichoerus; species Halichoerus grypus. The sequence continues at coordinate 70,629,858 of NC_135724.1, forward strand.
GATTTTACTACCCAAAGCCTACGGGACACTGAAGTTTCTGTCAAATATCCCAAAGCTGAGGGGGGAAGAAGTGGAGATAAGGGGGAGTGTGTCCCTGAAGTCACAGGCCCTGTGGCCCTGCGTTGGGACAGAAGACTTTCCATCAGAGTGCAGCCTGGCTGGAAGTGTCACTGGGCAGTGACTAAAGAGTGACAGCCCAGCCCTGAGAACACAGGGAACATGTGTCACTTGTCCGCAAGGGTTTTGAATTCTGAGGCTGGGGTCCCAGAATCAACATACTGATCAGCCTCAGCCACTGACTGGATCCCACAAATGGACGGGGGCTGAGCTGCCCGTGGGGACAGGGATTCCCCCCTGGGATTCCTGCGCTTCAGCCTCGTCCCAGGACAGCAGGTGTTCAGAGCCCATCCTGGCTGCCCTGGTGACAGGACCCCAGTCACACTAGATGTCTCCAGTTTTCCTATTGAGGAGGATTCTGCCTTCGGGAAATTGTGACCCTGAGGATGGCTGGGTGAGCACATGTTGACCCTGACTTCTGGAAGGACAGAGAAGCCTGGAATCTGCAGAGTCCTAGACACACTATTCACTCAGAGGGAGGAGAGGGGTGTGTGTGTGTGTGTGTGTGTGTGTGTGTGTGTGTGTGTGTGTCTAAAACTGAGGTTACCTGAGCCCTGTCCCTCTTATGACTTTGAAACACCCTGAGGGATGCTTCTCCATGGGGATTCTCTTTATATACTTCCAGGGTTGACCCTGCATTAGAGGTAAGGATCTCATAAATTTTTACTGGAAAAGGACTTATTTAGGCCAGGAGGGCTCATGTGAGAACAAATCTGTTCACCATTCACTGAATCAGGAGTCCAGGTCCTGTTGAATGACAAGAAATCTGTCAATTTTTTACCTCTGCAGACAGAAGACCTACAACTGTGCGGTTTTCAGGTGTCTGGAAGCACAGGGCGTGGCGGGAGCATGCAGCCCCCTCCTTCTTGCCCTGACATCCCAGCCAGAGCCACAGTCCCCCGTGTCCCCAGGGGTCTACCAAGGAGTGAGAACAAGATATTGCTGATGGTTTTGTGCGTGTGTGAATAAACACTACAGCCCTGGGCTTTAAGTAGCATAGAAAAATGGTTCTATGGTGAGTCTTCTGTCCAGGGAATTGGAGCATAAGAAAAATAATGACATATCTTAAAATATGCAGGCCATCCTTTGTCTGTGGATTCCTCTAAGACTCCCCATGGCATCAGTTAATTCTGAAGGGGGGAAAAATCAATAGACCCATGTGCAAATACCTCAAGGTAGTTAAATACATCCTTTTCAGGAAATGTAATAACTTTATTTTCATATTAAAGAGAATGACTGTGGGATGCGTGGGGGGAACAGTTGGTTGAGTGTCTGACTATTGGTTTGGCTCTGCTCCTAATCTCAGGGTCCTGAGGGGCATCCGGGTGTCTCAGGCAGTTAAACCTCTGCCTTCGGCTCAGGTCATGATCTCAGGGTCCTGAGCTCTAGACCCGCATAAAGTTCCACACTGAGCGCAGAGTCTGCTTAAGACTCTCTCTCTCCCTCTGCTTCTCCCTGCTGTGCCCTCTCTCTATCCCTCTCTCTCAAATAAATAAAGAAACTTCTAAAATAAAAAAAAAGAGACTGACTGGGAATGTAGAGAACAGAAAAATGGGGCCTGGGTCTGAGAGCAGGAAGGAGAATGTGAAAGGTTGCATGCACCTATATTTTCTGGTCATTCTCCTGCCCAGAAATGGGCCCTGGAGACGGGAAACTACAGCAAGGTAATTTCCAGTTTTCTCTGAAATCCTGATGTGGAGACAGAGCTCAGACTGAAGAGTCAGAGGGAGAGACTGAAACCTGAGGGACGCGGGAGCGAGAGGAGAAGAGGAGGAGGGTGTGGGGGTGTTGTCAGGGAGAGTGTGTAGGATCCGATCCAAGTTCAAGTGTAGCTGGTTCAGAGAGAGGAGACTGTGTCTGTGACCAGGGTTATTGTCAACGTATCAGCTGTGGATACATCAGTCGTGACACAAGGTCACACTTTATGGAACAAGATGATAGAACGGATTGTGGAGGAATGTTCGCTGGGCAGTATGTTCAGCCGTAGACACAGAATTCATTCCTGTCCATCTTCTCCAGATTGAGTGGGGATGTGCGGTTGGGCTCGGATATCTCATGTGTCTGTGTCTTCCTCGGATGCCCCCATTTTATGTCACTTTCTGTGCATTACATGACTCTTCCTCTTTCCCTGTTGAAGGATAGATTGTCGTGCAGAAGAGACCACCCAGCTATGTCTCTCCAGGTAAGTTTCTTTTTTCTTTTTTTTTTTCCAAATTTTTTTATTGTTATGTTAATCCCCATACATTACATCATTAGTTTTAGATATAGTGTTCCATGATTCATTGTTTGTGCATAACACCCAGTGCTCCATGCAGAACGTGCCCTCCTCAATACCCATCACCAGGCTAACCCATCCTCCCACCCCCCTCCCGTCTAGAACCCTCAGTTTGTTCTTCAGAGTCCATCGTCTCTCATGGTTCTTCTCCCCCTCCAATTTCCCCCCCTTCATTCTTCCCCTCCTGCTACATTCTTCTTCTTTTTTTTCTCCAGGTAAGTTTCTCACTGAAAAGCGGCTCAGAAACAAGATCCGTGGGTCCAGAGGTTTTAGACCCACTTCCTCCTTATCTGAGACTCTGTGAGGAGCAGTAGCTGCTCCCACCGCCGTGAGCTGCAGCCCAGTGATAGTCCGCCTCGGCCTCAGCCTGCAGCCCCGAGATGCGCAGAAGCCCTGCATTGGCCGAGGCGTCTTTGGACCCCGAAAAGCGGCTGGGGATCCCGGAGCCCTGGTGCTTATCGGAGTAGTACAGCAGACCCTGGGGAGGGCTCCCTGGCTGCTGCTGGATCCAGTAGATGTTCGAGACGCCAGCACTGATGTCCCTGCTCAGGGTGCAGGTGAGTCTGGCCGTTGTTCCCAGAGATGCAGAGAGGGAGGGCGGCTGGGTCCGCACGGGCTGGGACAGGGAGCCTGCAAACACACACACTCATAGGATATTGGATAGGTTCAATGTAAATTTTCTCTAGACTCAGAAGCAGAGGGGTGATGCAGGCTGTTCCCTGAGGCCTGTCCCTACCTGTGCAGTAAAAGAGCATCCCCAGGAAGACAGGAGTCCAGGCCATGGTGACACAGACCCAGGTGCCCCAGTGGGCCGGGCTGCCCTAGGCCTCCTTTTCTAGTCCAGCCTCTCCTACATGAGGGGCTCTATATGCAAAAACGGTCCATCCAGTGAGTCCCTGCCCCTCACTTTCCCTGAGCCTGGTGCTGGAACTCAGTTCACATCACACACTGAGGAGGATGGAGGTTGTCTTCAGCTCTGGGGCCAGCCCTGGGAGGAAGCACCTGCTGAGACCAAACACAGGCCCCTCAGGACACTTTGCCAGACTAGAAGGGACACAGCTGCTGAGTCCCATCACTGAGCACAGGACCCAGCCATCAGGACCAGACTTCTTTGTTTTTTGTTTTATTATGTTATGTTAGTCACCATACACTTCTTAGAATGGTTCTCACTAATGAGCTGACTTTTTAGCACAAGGCAGTCCCACAGCGCCACCTGCTGGTCCAGCAACACATGTCACCACGGTCCGAAGCCCTGAGAATCCAGCTGGGGTCTGCACCTCACTTGGCCTAATTTCTAGATACGATGGTCTTTCAGGCCTGCTGATGATATTGTTGAGTCTCACTGTCACATAGAGTCCTGGTCTATGGGAATGTAAACACATACATATATTATGTGATATTTAATTAAAGGAACATCTCTTTTGAATGGAGATCAGAGACCAGTAGGGGGAGCTCTCGTGCCCACCACTCCTCAATTGCAGACCCAGCAGGAGGACAGACTTTGCAAGTCTGCAGGCCTGTAGCTAGTCCCTTCCTACCTCAGGAAGAGGAAGACTTCTTCCTGCCCTGGCACCAGCCCAGCCAATGAGAAATTGTCACAACGCAACCAGTGACAAGCCATGTAATTAGAATTCCTTTTTATTCCCATGGACTTTTTGTCCCTGCCACACTCACCCTTTGCTCCATAAAAGAGCTTCCCTATCCTTTGTTTTCTGGACTTGCCTGTGGTTTTGCCCTACCTTCCCTGTCCTGGATTTCAAATTTTTGCTTTTCTTCTATAAACCCATTATCACTGGAGGGAATAAATGGCACATTTGTATTAAACGTTCAGAAAAACAACTGAAGTGGTCAGTGACCCCCACAGGAGATTCTAGAAAAAGCTGAAGGACCCGTATGTGCCACACCTGATGTCACACACCAGGGGACAGTGGATCTGGTTTTGTTTGCTTCCTCGTTTGAATGTCCTGCAAGGGTTCCTCACTTACTTACAATCACGGATCATCATTATCATCATCATCATCCATTCTTTATAACTGCATGGTTAGTCCCACTCACCTCACTAACCCACCCACCCATCATATCCCCCATGGTGCTTCCTCTCCACTTGAACCCCCGGCTGCCTGTGGCTGCAGGTGCACGTGGCCATGCTGACTGCTCCCCTGTGAATGTGTGAGACCCCCTCTGGGGTGTCCCTAGTTCAGACACTCTGTGATCCCTCACTTCTCACATCCCTCTCTGTAATGCATGGGTATGTCTTTCTGTTTCTGCAATATATGGTCAAGCTTCCCTCAATTTCCTCGAAGTTAGGAAATATCTTCCATCCAGACCCCAAACAGGAAAATAGAAGCTAAAACATGAGCTACATGAAATCACCTACGATCTGTTGACGTATTTATACTGTGTTTTCTTATTCAAGACAAAACTCAGATATTCACCATGTTTCAGATGTGCTTTCATATTCTTCAGGGAACTTTAGGATTTCCTATAACATACAGATTGCACACATCTCAGGATGTTTCCTCTCAGTGTAACAGCACTCCCACTGGTCTTTAGGGTGAGCTTGTTTCAAGCTTATGCACTCCGGGTTTGCTGACCTAAGTCCCTTGGTCCATAGCAGATCTACCCGACTTTCCTTGACATTTGTAGACTGCGGGCTTGAAGGGGTTAACGCCTGACCACATTGGAAGCCGCTGTCAAGGGTGCCAGCAAGTCTGTTCGGGGTCATGTCCACATAGGACTGACCGGACTGACAGCCTGAGCACCTGCTTCTCCTGCACAGAGCCCCCAGCCTCGCCGGCACCTCCCCCTGGAACACCCTCGGGCGGCACCTGGACGGGGAAGGTGGGCTTTGAGGTGTTTGTCCACCATCTCTGCAGGGTCCTAGGTGAGAGGTGTCTTTGGGCTGTGCTTTTCATCTCTGAAGGACCCTGCTGATGCACACTGTCCACCAGGGGCTACAATACCAAAGAGTCCCATCAATGGGTCCACATGTGAGCAGAAAAAGCTAGGGGTCCCCAGGAGAAAAAAACAAAAACAAAAACAGATGGGCTACAGCTTTCCTGACACAAGAGAAGTCATTTTGGGCCCCCAGCTATTTCCTGTGATCTCTGCCCTTGTGTCTCTACTTTCCCAGCACACATCTTGCAGATCTTCCTAAGAGGTGTCAGAATTAAGAAGAAATGAAAACTAACAAACAAAGCAGAACAGAAAAACTCCAGTAGTTAAAGATTTAAGGGAACAAAGGGAATGCAAAAATGGACAGGCTCTACCAGGCCAGGAAACGGTCTATCTAACCACATCAGAGACAATGAATCAATCAGTGGTGAAGCCCCCAGTGCTGTTTTCCAGGAAACCAGGCCCTGCATTCCTTGCCCCAGATAAGGAGCTCCAACCCTTTCCAGTTTATCCTGGCTCTGGGAGCAGGTCCCTAGGCCCATCCCCTTGTGGGGCAGCCACCTCGGCTTCACTATACTGTTCAAGTCTCTGCACTAGGAGGAACAGGGAGAAAGGGAAACAAGGAAGAGTAGGAGAAGTGAAGAGCATCTAAAGCAGACAGAAAGGACCCCCTCTGTCGAATTCATTGCCGGTTCCCAGCACAGAGCCCCTGCCCCTCCAGAGGGGAGCTGTCTGAGTAACCTGCAGGATGTGCCAGAATGACTGACTGAGGGCATGAGGAAGCTGGACAGGCACAGAGAACCTGCAAGACTGATGCACTCACTGGGACACCTGGGTGGTTCAGTCAGTTAAGCGTCTGTTTTCTCTTCAGGTTCTGATCCCAGGGTCCTGGGATCGAGCCCCTCTGCCCCTGCCGCCGCTCATGCTTGCTCTCTCTCTCACACTCTTTCTCTCTCTCTTTCAAATAAATAAATAAAATCTCTTTTAGAAAAAGAAAAAATAGAGAATATTATAAGGAACTATTTCACAAAAAGGCATGAGATGAGATTAGCTTCACAAGAAAAAATAACAAACTTTCAGAGAGTAGAAAATAGTTTTTGTTTGCTTCATATATCTGTTAATGAAAAGCATTGAAAAACAATGGAAAATTTAAATTCATTTTTTTGACACTTTTAAGTAGGATCCATGCCTAATGTGGGGCTTGAACTCACGACTCTGAGATCTAGAGTTGCATGCTCAACTGACTAAGACAGCCAGGTGCCCCCAGAAAAGTTAAATTCTTATAGAAAGAAAATGTAATACTGATACAGACATCTGAAATATAAGGGAAAAGGAAATTTGCAGGTCAGTATTAAGACATATTTTACGAATGATCTAAATACCATATCAACAGTGTGACTCTAATCTCACATCCATATGTTCATACACCATGACCGTCTGTGATTTACTGCAGGCATACAAGTTGAATTCCACAGTAAAAAATTATTTTATAGGGGCGGAGCAAGATGGCGGAGGAGTAGGAGACCTGGATTTGGTCTCCTCTCAGGAATTCAGCTGGATAGGGATCAAACCATTCTGAACACCTACAAACTCAACAGGAGATCGAAGAAAAGAATAGCAACAACTCTCTGAACAGAAAAGCGACCACTTTCTGGAAGGTAGGATGTGCGGAGAAGTGAATCCGAGGCGATATTCGGGAGGATAGATGGCGGGGGAGGGGCCTCCATCGGCCGCTTCTGGCAAGTGAAAGAGCCACGGAGCACAAAATCGGAACTTTTAGAAGTCTGCTCCGCTGAGGGACGTCGCTCCGGTGGCTAAGTGGGGGGTGGAACCCTTGCAGGACAGTGTGGTCTCAGGACCCTCGGGGTCACAGGAAGACCGGGGGTGCCTGAGTGCGGCAGAGCTCCCAGGGATCGGAGCAGGGAAGCCGGCTGCAGAGACGGAGCCCAGGCGCGGGCTCTCAGCTCGGGGTTGTCATAAACCGTGATCCGCGGCACAGTCGGGCCACTGCTCCTCCAGCAGGGACCCAACAAGCGGCAGATCCGGGGAGACTCACCTTCTTCCCCCGGGAGGAGAGGTGCGGGAGCGCACCGCGGGGATCTGCTGGGTTTGGAGACTCCACCCGGGGTCCGGTGCCAGAGATAGAAACGCGCAGTCACAGGCCGGGTGAGCGCGGAGTGTGGCCGGAGACCGGGGAGACGGGAGTGACTGACGGCTTTTCTCTGGGGGCGCACTGAGGAGCGGGACCCCGAGTTCTTGGCTCCTCTGGGGCGGAGACTGGGAGGCTGCCATTTTCACTCTCCTCCTCCAAAGCTGTACGGAAAGCTTGCAGGGAACAAAAGCTCCCGAGAGCAAACCCGAGCAGATTACTTAGCCCGGACCGGCAAGGGCGGGGCAATTCCGCCTCCGGCAAAGACATTTGGGAACCACGGCAACAGGCCCCTCCCCCAGAAGATCAGCGAGAACAGCCAGCCAAGACCAAGTTTACTGATCAGTGAGAACGGCAGAACTCCAGCGCTAGGGGAATACTGCACATAGAATCCATGGCTTTTTTACCATGATTCTTTAGTCTTTCAAAGTTAATTATTTTTTTAACTGTCTTTTTTTCTTTTTTCTTTCTTTTTTTTGAATTTTTCTTTTTCCCTTTTTCAACCAACATCTTATCAATCCCTTTTTTAAAAAAAAACATTTTTATTTTTCATTTTTAGAGTCATATTCTATCCCTTCATAGTAATTACCCGTATTTTTGGCATATATATATAAGTTGTTCTCTCTTTAAAATTTTGAGATAGTTTCTTCTAACAGATAAAAATATACTCTAAATCTCTAGTGTATGGTTTTTTTCTACTCCCCTGCCTGATCACATTCTCTCCCTTTTTTCTTTTTTCTTTTTTTTTAAATCCTCTTCTTTCTTTTTTCAAACAACTTATCAAATCCTTTTATAAAATTTTTTATAATTTCCATCTTTACAGTCATATTCCATCCCTTCATCATATCAACCCTTATTTTTGTACATATATAAGTTTTTCTTTCTTTAAAATTTTGGGAGGGACTTTCTTTTAACAGACCAAAATACACCCAAAATCTAGTGTGTGGCACTGATCTATAAACCAGCCTGATCATATTTGATCACATTCTGTTTTTGTTTTGTTTTGTTTTGTTTTGTTCTGCTTTTGTTTGTTTTTATCTTTATCTTTATCTTTTTCTTTTTTCTTTTTTTCTTTCTTTTTCTTTTTTCTCTCTTTCCCTTTCTTTTCCCACTGCTTCAGGTCTTTTCTGATTTGTTTAGAGTATATTTTCTGGGGACGTTGTTACCCTGCTAGCATTTTGTTCTCTCATTAATCTATTCTCCTCTGCACAAAATGACAAGACGGAAAAAATCACCTCAACAAAAAGAACAAGAGGTAGTACCGACTGCCAGGGACCTACTCAATACGGACATCAGTACGATGTCAGATCTAGAGTTCAGAATCATCACTTTAAAGATACTAGCTGGGCTTGAAAAAAGCATGGAAGTTATTAGAGAAACCCTTTCTGGAGAAGTAAAAGAACTAAAATCTAACCAAGTAGAAATCAAAAAGGCTATTAATGAGGTGCAATCAAATATGGGGGTGCTAACTGCTAGGATAAATGAGGCAGAAGAAAGAATCAGTGAGATAGAAGACGAAATGATAGAAAATAAAGAAGCTGAGAAAAAGAGAGATAAACAACTACTGGATCACGAGGGCAGAATTCGAGAGATAAACGATACCATAAGATGAAATAACATTAGAATAATTGGGATCCCAGAAGAAGAAGAAAGAGAGGGGCAGAAGGTATAATGGAGCAAATTATAGCAGAGAACTTCCCTAATTTGGGGAAGGAAACAGGCATCAAAATCCAGGAAGCACAGAGAACCCCTCTCAAAATCAATAAAAATAGGTCAACACCCCAACATCTAATAGTAAAACTTACGAGTCTCAGAGACAAAGAGAAAATCCTGAAAGCAGCTCGGGAGAAGAGATATGTAACCTACAATGGTAGAAACATTAGATTGGCAACAGACTTATCCACGGAGACCTGGCAGGCCAGAAAGGACTGGCAGGACATATTCAGAGCACTAAATGAGAAAAATATGCAGCCAAGAATACTATATCCAGCTAGGCTGTCATTGAAAATAGAAGGAGAGATAAAAAGCTTCCAGGACAAACAAAAACTAAAGGAATTTGCAAACACGAAACCAGCCCTACAAGAAATATTAAAAGGGGTCCTCTAAGCAAAGAGAGAGCCTAAAAGCAACATAGACCAGAAAGGAACACAAACAATATACAGTAACAATCACTTTACAGGCAATACAATGGCACTAAATTCCTATCTATCAATAGTTACCCTGAATGTAAATGGGCTAAATGCCCCAATCGAAAGACACAGGCTATCAGACTGGATTAAAAAACAAGACCCATCGATATGCTGTCTGCAAGAGACTCATTTTAGACCCAAAGACACCCCCAGATTGAAAGTGAGGGGGTGGAAAACCATTTACCATGCTAATGGACACCAAAAGAAAGCTGGGGTGGCAATCCTTATATCAGACAAATTAGATTTTAAACCAAAGACTGTAATAAGAGATGAGGAAGGACACTATATCCTACTTAAAGTGTCTATCCAACAAGAAGACCTAACAATTGTGAATATCTATGCCCCTAACATGGGAGCAGCCAATTATATAAGGCAATTAATAACAAAAGCAAAGAAACACATCGACAACAATACAATAATAGTGGGGGACTTTAACACCCCCCTCACTGAAATGGACAGATCGTCTAAGCAAAAGATCAACAAGGAAATAAAGACTTTAAATGACACACTGGACCAAATGGACTTCACAGACATATTCAGAACATTCCATCCCAAAGCAACGGAATACACATTCTTCTCTAGTGCCCATGGAACATTCTCCAGAATAGATCACATCCTAGGTCATAAATCAGGTCTCAACCGGTACCAGAAGATTGGGATCATCCCCTGCCTATTTTCAGACCACAATGCTTTGAAACTAGAACTCAATCACAAGAGGAAAGTCAGAAAGAACTCAACTACATGGAGGCTAAAGAGCATCCTACTGAAGAATGAATGGGTCAACCAGGAAATTAAAGAAGAATTAAAAAAATTCATGGAAACCAATGAAAATGAAAACACAACTATTCAAAATCTTTGGGATACAGCAAAGGCAGTCCTAAGAGGAAAGTATATAGCAATACAAGCCTTTCTCAAGAAACAAGAAAGGTCTCAAGTACACAACCTAACCCTACACCTAAAGGAGCTGGAGAAAGAACAGCAAATAAAGCCTAAACCCAGCAGGAGAAGAGAAATAATAAAGATCAGAGCAGAAATCAATGAAATAGAAACCAAAAGAACAGTAGAACAGATCAACGAAACTAGGAGCTGGTTCTTTGAAAGAATTAACAAGATTGATAAGCCCCTGGCCAGACTTATCAAAAAGAAAAGAGAAATGACCCAAATCAACAAAATCATGAATGAAAGAGGAGAGATCACAACCAACACCAAAGAAATACAAACAATTATAAGAACATATTATGAGCAACTCTATGCCAGCAAATTAGATAACCTGGAAGTAATGGATGCATTCCTAGAGATGTATCAACTACCAAAACTGAACCAGGAAGAAATAGAACACCTGAACAGACCTATAACCACTAAGGAAATTGAAGCAGTCATCAAAAATCTCCCAAAACACAAAAGCCCAGGGCCAGATGGCTTCCCAGGGGAATTCTACCAAACATTTCAAGAAGAATTAATACCTATCCTGAAACTGTTCCAAAAAATAGAAATGGAAGGAAAACTTCCAAACTCATTTTATGAGGCCAGCATTACCTTGATCCCAAAACCAGACAAAGACCCCATCAAAAAGGAGAACTACAGACCAATATCCCTGATAAACATGGATGCAAAAATTCTCACCAAAATACTAGCCAATAGGATCCAACAGTACATTAAAAGGATTATTCACCACGACCAAGTGGGATTTATCACTGGGCTGCAAGGTTGGTTCAACATCCGCAAATCAATCAACGTGATACAATACATTAACAAAAGAAAGAACAAGAATCATATGATCCTCTCAATAGATGCAGAAAAAGCATTTGACAAAGTACAGCATCCTTTCTTGATCAAAACTCTTCAGAGTATAGGGATAGAGGGTACATACCTCAATATCATAAAAGCCATCTATGAAAAACCTACAGCGAATATCATTCTCAATGGGGAAAAACTGAGAGCTTTCCCCCTAAGGTCAGGAATGCGGCAGGGATGAACACTCTCACCACTGCTATTCAACATAGTATTGAAAGTCCTAGCCACAGCAATCAGACAACAAAAAGATATCAAAGGCATCCAAATTGGCAAAGAAGAAGTCAAACTCTCACTTTTTGCAGATGATATGATACTTTATGTGGAAAATCCCAAAGACTCCACCCCAAAACTGCTAGAACTCATACAGGAATTCAGTCAAGTGGCAGGATATAAAATCAATGCACAGAAGTCAGTGGCATTCCTATACACCAACAACAAGTCAGAAGAAAGAGAAATTAAGGAGTGGATCCCATTTACAATTACACCTAAAACCATAAGATACCTAGGAATAAATCTAACCAAAGAGGCAAAGGATCTGTACTCAGAAAACTATAAAATACTCATGAAAGAAATTGAGGAAGACACAAAGAAATGGAAAAACGTTCCATGCTCATGGAGTAGAAGAACAAATATTGTGAAGATGTCAATCCTACCAAGAGCAATCTACACATTCAATGCAATCCCCATCAAAATACCATCCACTTTCTTCAAAGAAATGGAACAAATAATCCTCAAATTTGTATGGAACCAGAAAAGACCCCGCATAGCCAGAGGAATGTTGAAAAAGAAAAGCAAAGCTGGCAGCATCACAATTCCGGACTTCCAGCTCTACTACAAAGCTGTCATCATCAAGACAGTATGGTACTGACACAAAAACAGACACATAGATCAATGGAACAGAATTCAGAGCCCAGAAATGGACCCTCAACTCTATGGTCAACTAATCTTTGACAAAGCAGGAAAGAATGTCCAATGGAAAAAAGACAGTCTCTTCAACAAATGGTGTTGGGAAAATTGGACAGCCACATGCAGAAGAATGAAACTGGACCATTTCCTTACACCACACACAAAAATAGACTCCAAATGGTTGAAAGACATCAATGTGAGACAGGAGTCCATCAAAATCCTAAAGGAGAACACAGGCAGCAACCTCTTCGACCTCAGCCGCAGCAACTTCTTCCTAGAAACATCGCCAAAGGCAAGGGAAGCAAGGGCAAAAATGAACTATTGGGACTTAATCAAGATAAAAAGCTTTTGCAAAGCAAAGGAAACAGTCAACAAAACCAAAAGACAACTGACAGAATGGGAGAAGATATTTGCAAATGACATATCAGATAAAGGGCTAGTATCCAAAATCTATAAAGAACTCATCAAACTCAACACCCAAAGAACAAAGAATCCAATCAAGAAATGGGCAGAAGACATGAACAGACATTTTTCCAAAGAAGACATCCAAATGGCCAACAGACACATGAAAAAGTGTTCAATATCGCTCAGCATCAGGGAAATCCAAATCAAAACCTCAATGAGATACCACCTCACACCAGTCAGAATGGCTAAAATTAACAAGTCAGGAAAGGACAGATGTTGGCGGGGATGCAGAGAAAGGGGAACCCTCCTACACTGTTGGTGGGAATGCAAGCTGGTGCAGCCACTCTGGAAAACAGTATGGAGGTTCCTCAAAAAGTTGAAAATAGAGCTACCATATGATCCAGCAATTGCACTACTGGGTATTTACCCCAAAGATACAAAAGTAGGGACCCAAAAGAGTACGTGCACCCCGATGTTTATAGCAGCAATGTCCACAATAGCCAAACTGTGGAAAGAGCCAAGATGTCCATCGACAGATGAATGGATAAAGAAGAGGTGGTATATATATACAATGGAATATTATGCAGCCATCAAAAGGAATGAGAGCTTGCCATTTGCAACAACATGGATGGAACTGGAGGTTGTTATGCTGAGCGAAATAAGTCAAACAGAGAAAGACATGTATCATATGACCTCACTGATAGGAGGAATTCTTAATCTCAGGAAACAAACTGAGGGTTGCTGGAGTGGGGGGTGGGGTGGGAGGGATGGGGTGACTGGGTGATGGACACTGGGGAGGGTATGTGCTCTGGTAAGCGCTGTGAATTGTGCAAGACTGTTGAATCTCAGATCTGTACCTCTGAAACAAATAATGCAATATATGTTAAGAAAGAAAAAAAGAAGAAGAAGAATGTAGCAGGAGGGGAAGAATGAAGGGGGGGAAATCGGAGGGGTAGATGAACCATGAGAGACGATGGACTCTGAAAAACAAACTGAGGGTTCTAGAGGGGAGGGGGGTGGGAGGATGGGTTAGCCTGGTGATGGGTATTGAGGAGGGCACGTTCTGCATGGAGCACTGGGTTTTATGCACAAACAATGAATCATGGAACACTATATCTAAAACTAATGATGTAATGTATAGGGATTAACATAACAATTAAAAAATTTAAAAAAAAAAGTAAATACAAACAACACAATGTAAAGTTCAGAAAAAACGCCAGAGCAGCTCACATCGAGACGGTCTTCATCCCTGAGCTCTGTGGGCCACTCAGGGATCAGCAGACACATTTGAACTACAAACCAGGAAAATCTGTCAGATTGTCACAGCTTGCCGTCACTCTGTCTGAAGATGATCTGAGCTTGACATCTAGAAGTCTTCTCCCCTGGCTACCCTCAGAACTCGGGAACTGCTTTATACTTTGATACAATCATTAACCATCATTTTGTTTGTTTCCACAGAAATGCCTCTTGTTTAATACCTGATTTCTAGAACCCCAGGCCTTACTTTGAGAACACACCTGCATCCCCCCTCCTGAAATAAGTTCAACTAAACTGGCTTATTGTCAGGAGAGTGTCAACCAAACTGAACAATCGTCTAGCCCAACTTTGGACATGTGTAACTTTGGGAAGTTTCAGAGGAAGGAGGGAACTGGCCAAGACTAGGCTGCCCCAAGTTGAGCCACTTTGGTGTGACCATTATTTTCTTAAAAGGAAATGAAACTCACCAGATTTAGGAAAAGCTCTATACCTCCCCCCCAAAACTGCCTGCTTGTACCAGGAAGAGACCTATTAGTAGGGTGTCCTCTTACCTAAGACATGGATCTACATAGCAGGACAACCTTTGTTTTGCAAACATGTCCTCTCACCTTCCTGCTAATGCTCTTTCTCCACTTTGATCCTCAGATCCCTATCCCTCTACTTCACTCATATAAGCGTCATGTTGCCTGACTGTCTTTGGAATTCTGCATGTCTGTGTGGATTCACGTTATGCAGTCTATTAATTTTGATTTTGACCTGCATATCCGCCAAAGTCAATTTGATTCTGACTCAGCCAAATGGACCTTGAAGAGCACAGGAAATACTTCCTCCCCAACAACAGGCACAGGTGAAGTTTCATCAAGGGTCCGACAAGAGTAAGTAGATATCTGCGTCCCTCGGACTCCTGACGAACAGTCCCCTGGGTCAGGGGCTGATCCTATCTCCTGGAAACATGAGATATAAGTCATCCTGCATCAGAGATGGGCACTCATACTGTCCCAGCTTGTGGAACCCCCTCCACCCACTGTTCCCAAGCCACCCCCACCTCTAACCTCTCCTTCCCACTCCCATTCTCAGTCCCTGCTTCCCCCAGGTCATGAGGACTCTTACTTTCCTCCCTATCAACCCCTTGCCCAGAACTCCTTGTCTGACTTGGACAGAGTCCACGGACCCTGCTACATCCCACCTACATGGTTCGTCCTGTTCCTTCATTGTCTGTGCAGAACGGGGATGCCACTATGACACATGAGATTCTGGAGTTCCCTGTGCACCCCTCCAATGCTCCCACTCCACCCCACCAACCTCACCCCTCCTCATGATCCTGAGACACAGCTTTCCATGACAACATGTTTAGCTTGTGTCCTCTCTCTTCCCCCACACACTGTCAGCTCCCTGAGCCTGCAGACCCTTCCTGTCATGTCCACATATGTCCCACATCCCTAGACTAACGTGGTAGGTGCTCAGTAAGTGGTGTGAACGCACACTCACTGGACAGTGCTCTATCCTCCGTCAGACACAGGTGGACTCCCTGTGTCTGGTTCTGTCCTGACCTGTCACAGTGATATGGGATTGTCAAGCCCAGTGGTCAATAAAGAATTCTTGAGACACTTAATGTTGAAAAAAGATGATTTTACCATAGCCCGGGGACAGGACCCATGGGCAGAAAGCTCACTGGGATTGTGAGGAGTGACTGATTATACACTTTATAATTATTGGAGGTGAGGGATAGTGTAAGTCTCTAAGGAATTTGGAAGCCAGGCTTTCAGGAATCAAGGGGCTAGCTGCTGTGAAGACGAGGTTACTTCAGTCTTTAATAAAACACACACAGGAAGGCGCTAAGGCAGCCATGAGGTCCTTGAGGAAGGTCACACTCTGCATGGGTCAGGTATCTACCAGGGGCTGCACCTGTAGGAGATTTACTTTAAGGGACATTTCTCCTGCCTTTGTTTCCCTCATCAGCTGACTCTGTTACCCGGGCAGCCTGCCCCAGGCACCCAGGAGTTTCTCCTCAATAGGAGAAAACCAAACAATGTCTTCCTGCTTAGGAGAGGCTGGAGGGGCTGAATTTAAGAGAATTTGGAATATTTTGTAGCCAATGTACCTTGAGATTAGTTCAGACTACAGAGTAGACCAAACAAAGGAAGGAGCTGACTTGGCCAAGGAGAGGGAGCTGCACAGGGACAGCCATTTCTGAGAGACAACAGGTTTTTGTCTCACTTCCCCACAGGCCGGGAGCACTGTGTTACCACTGAGACTGCTGTCCCCCGATGAGCAGTAATACTCAGCCTCGTCCTCAGCCTGGAGACCAGTGATGGTCAGGGTGCCTGAGCTGCCAGACTTGGAGCCAGAGAATCGTTCAGGGACCCCTGAGGGTCGGTTGCTATTATAATAGATGATGGTTCTGGGGGCTTTTCCTGGGAGCTGCTGGTGCCAGCTCACAGCATATCTCCCGATGTTGGAGCTGCTTCCAGTGCAGGAGATGGTGACCGTCTGGCCCAGAGCCCCAGACACGGAGGGCGGCTGAGTCAGCACAGACTGGGCCCAGGACCCTGCAAGGGGGAGAGACACAGAGAGGGTGATGCTGGGGTCGAGAGACAAAAAGAGGAAGGAGGGCCCCACCTGTCCTCCCAGGGCCCCTTCCCATGTCCCTGCATCCAGTCACCTGTGCAGTGAGCGAGGAGGCTGAGGAGGAGAGGGGACCAGGCCATGGTGGAGGTCATCACCGATCCTGCCTTCTGTGGCCCCACAGCTGAGCAGAGCCTCCCCTCATCTCTCCGTTCCCCTCTTCATCCTCTGAGAGAGGGAGGGCCTGGCCATGCAAATGAGACCCCCAGATCCCTGACCCCTCCCTGGTCCTGGTCAGGTCCTCTGCTTCAGCATGTTAGGGGGTTGGGCAGGGGAGGGGCCGTGTGGGGCCAGGGGTGGGGAGGTCACAGCTGTGAGCCCTGAGCAGAGGGCACAGGCAGGGCCAGGTGGCAGGGCCCAGCTCTGATCACCCTGACTCCTCAGAAATGGAACCAGAGTGCCCCCTGGTGTCCAGACCCAGACACACCATGATGTGACATGGTGACCAGCCCATCAGACACATGCCCACACACCTCTCAACTGTTTTGACCACTGTTCCCTGCATTTGGGCCTGACCAGGTGTCCCTATATGTCACCTCCCACTAAGTCAGGACTCACTCTATGCCCTGCTAAGAGTCTTCAGAATGAGTCTGTCCATGGTTCCCTTCTCTGCTCCTGGGTCAGGACTGAGGTGGTGTCTCTACACAAACTCTTCTAGATCAGGATCCAGTCCTGAGCAGTGACAGGTCGCCATGGACAAAGGGTCGCTTCTGTGCAGGATGCTGGGACTTTCCTCTTATGTGCCTTCTCCCAGATTTCCAGAGCTCTCCTTCCTCTGAGAACCCCACAGCACTGAGGACATGGGGAGCTCTTCTCTCCAGGTTGTGGGTAGAAGCCGTCACGTGTATTCCTAGAGGTTTACACACGGAGCATCTTTGTCACCCGTCACTCTTTCTCCCTGCTTGAAACAACAGGCCTCCACACACTGGCCAGGGATTCCCTCCTCGGCTCTGTCCTCCCAGCACAGACACGAGTCTGCAGGAGCCCTGCCACGTGAGTGTGTGTGGCCCTGACCTCAGAGCACAAAGGGCAAATCTACTGGAAATTCTAGGAAGAAAGGAGTGACAGCTGTAGATGCTCTGACAGGGACCTAGTGACAGAGTTTATGTGTCAGTCCCCACGGAGCCAACCTCGTACTTAAGATGAACGTGTTTTATTTTATACGTAATTCTATTCAGTAAGATTGATTTAAACTCAACGACAATGTCAGTGTGAAGATGCAGGTACAATCAGGAGTGTACTTTCCCCAGATCTGTGCTTAGTGCAGAGAGAATCTGGGTGGAAAACAGTGGTCCAGAAATGCCTTCTGTTCTCAGGAGAATATGGCTTTATAGTCTTTGCTTAAATCACTTATTTGTACCATGAGTCTGGTCTCCCAGGTAGGAAAGGTCAACGTGGTGCCCAGTGAAACCCCTTGAGGGGCCTGTTCCTATGAACTCAGAACCATTCTACTGACAAATGTACCAAACACAGACAGAGCTTCCAGGACAGAGGGATTTGGGGTCAGACCACTCTTTGGGGTGAGCACAGCTCTAGTCCCTGCAACTGTGTCCAGCATGTTCAGGATGGAACCTTTATTCATTCAGCCACCCATGACTACAGGAATGGATATCTCCTACCCAAGGCCAACTGGACCCAGAAGTTTCTGTCAAAGGTCCCACATGTGAGTGTTGGCAAGGTAGAGATAAGGGGGAAGGTGTCCCTGAGGTCACAGGCCCTGTGTCCCTGGGTTGGGACAGAAGACCTTCCATCAGAGTGCAGCCTGGCTGGAGGTGTTAATGGGGTGAGTCAAGGAGGGACAGCCCAGGACTGAGAGCACAGGGAGGGTGTGTCTCATGTCCCCCATGGACCTTGAGCTCTAAGGGAGCAGCACTGAGGCTGGGGTCCCAGAATCAAGGTACCGATCAACCTCAGGCCCTCCAGGGAACCCAGAGATGATGGGGGGCTGAGCTGCCCATGGGGACAGAGACTCCCCCTGGGATTCCTGAGCATCAGCTTCATCCCAGGACCCAAAATGAAGCTATGTGACCCCTGTCCCTCACTCCCGAGGGATGTTTCTCCATGGTGATTCTCTTTATAAACTCCCAGGGTCCTGATCCTATCTTTAGATGTAATGATCTCAAAGATTTTTATTGGAAAGGGATTTATTTTGGCCAGAAAGACTCATGTGAGAGCAAAACTATTAACAATTTACTGAATCAGAGCTCTAGGTCCTTTTGAGTAACAAGAAGTCTGTTGGGGTACCTGGGTGGCTCAGTCATTAAGCGTCTGCCTTCAGCTCATGTCATGGTCCCCGAGTCCTGGGATCGAGCCCCGCATAGGACTCCCTGCTCGGCGGGAAGTCTCCTTTCCCTCTCCCACTCCCCCTGCTTGTGTTCCATCTCTCCTTGTGTTCCTCTCTGTCAAATAAATAAAATCTAAGGAAAAAAAAATCTCTCAAATTTTTTTATCTCTGCAGACACAAAACCTACAGCTGTGGGGTTTTCAGGTGTCTGGAAGCACAGGGCGGTGGGGAGCACACAGCCCGCTCCTTCCTGCCCCGCATCCCAGCCAGACCCAAAGGCCCCCATGTACCCAGGGATCTACCAGGGAGTGAGAAAAAGATATTGCTGATGGTTTTGTGTGTGTGAGAAAACACTACAGCCTGGTACTTTAGGAATTATAGAAAAATATTTCTGTGGTGGAATTCCTGTCGAGAGAATTCTTAGGAATGAGAATCTGGAGCATAAGAAAAATAACGACATATCTTAAGATATGCAGGCGATCCTTTGTCTGTGGATTCTTCCAAGACTCCCCATGGGTGGGGGCATCAGTTAATTCTGAAGTGGGTCAAAATCAGCAGATCCCATGAGTAAATACATACAGGTAGATGAATACGTCCTTTTCACGAAATGTAATAACTTCACTTTCATATTAACGAGACTGACTGGGGGGTGTCTGAGGGGCACAGTAGGTTTAGCTTCCGACTCTAGGTTTGTCTCAGTTCGTGATGCCAGTGTCCAGAGCTCCAGCCCCGCAAAGGGCTCCGCACTGAGAGCAGAGCCTGCTTAAGATGATCTCTCCCTTTCCTTCTGCCTCTCCCAATTATTCTCTCCCTAAAATAAATAAATAAATCTCTAAAAAAATAAAGAGACTGACTGGGAGTGTTGGGCACAGAGAAAGGAGGCTGGGGTGAAAGCAGGAAGGAGAAAGTGGGGGGTTGCATGCAGCTGTATTTTCTGGTCTCTCTCCTGCCTGGAGATGGACACTGGAGACGGGAAACTACAGCAAGGTCATTTCCAGTTTTCTCTGAAACCCTGATGTGGAGACAGAGCTCAGCCTGAAGAGCCAGAGGGAGAGACTGATGCCTGAGGGACGCGGGAGCCGAGAGGAGAAGAGGAGGAGGGTGTGGTGGGTGTTGTCAGGGAGAGTCTGTAGGATCTGGTCCAAGTTCAGGTGTAGCTGGTTCAGAGAGAGGAGACTGTGTCTGTGACCAGGGTTATTGTCAATGTATCAGCTGTGGATACATCAGTCGTGACACAAGGTCACACTTTATGGAATAAGAATATAGAACGGATTGTGGAGGAATGTTCGTGGGCAGTATGTTCAGCCGTAGACACAGAATTCATTCCTGTCCATCTTCTCCAGATTGAGTGGGGATGTGCGGTTGGGCTCGGATATCGCATGTGTCTGTCTTCCTCGGATGCCCCCATTTTCTGTCACTTTGCGTGCATTACATGACTCTTCCTCTTTCCCTGTTGAAGGATAGATCGTCCTGCAGAAGACACCACCCCGTTATGTCTCTCCAGCTAAGTTTCTTACTGAAAAGCGGCTCAGAAACAAGATCCGTGGGTCCAGAGGTTTTAGACCCACTTCCTCCTTATCTGAGACGCTGTGAGGAGCGGTAGGTGCTCCCACCGCCGGGAGCTGTAGCCCAGTGATAGTCCGCCTCGGCCTCAGCCTGCAGCCCCGAGATGCGCAGAAGCCCCGCATTGGCCGAGGCGTCTTTGGAGTCCGAGAAGCGTCTGGGGACCCCGGAGCCCTGGTGCTTATCGGAGTCTGAGGAGTAGTACAGCAGACCCCGGGGAGGGCTCCCTGGCTGCTGCTGGATCCAGTAGATGTTCGAGCCACCAACACTGATGTCCCTGCTCAGGGTGGCATCACGAAGAAGTGGGGACGGACAAGAACCCAAACATCTCACCCCACCCGCACATCCCCAGGACCTCCAGGCACAGGCAGGCGGAGCTGCAGGCTCTCTCTCATCCCCTTCAGCCCCCAGGGCGAGGAGCACTGCATTCTGGTCACAGGTCCCCACCCCCACTTGCTCTTCCTGGTGTCTGTCATGGGGAGGGGGCTGGGAAGACCCACCTGAGCTCTGGGGGCCCGGGGTTGGAAGCGGGTGGACACCGGACCCAGATTCAGGTAGGGGCTGCTTTACCAATTGCCCTCACCCCATGGACCTCTGGGACAGGCTCACAGTGCCCCTGCTGCCCCAGGCCCGGTCCCCCCTGATGGAGATGAGGGGACAGGAGCCCAGAGCAGAGCTCCCCCGCCTCCAGTGCTCTGGGGCCGCTGCCCACTCCCCATGGAGGACAGACCACACCCAGGCCCCACTCCGCCTTCCTTAGGCTGCAGCTCCGTGGCCTCACTTGGCTCAGAATCCCCTGCTGTGGCTCCTCCCCGAGGACCGTCTCCAGCTGTCTCCCCTGCTCCATGCTTCTCCACTAAGCATGTGAGGCCCCATGTCAGCACTGTCCCCAGGGCAGGGAGCAAAAGAACGAGGACATCAGCGAGCCTGCCCCCCATGGCCTACGGTGTGGGTCCCTAGAAGACTGGTCTCTCTGTCTCTCTGTGCCTCTATCTCTGTCTCTCACCCCAAGTCCTTCCTCTGTCAGCTGAGTCTCTGTCCACACTCCTGGAGAGGAAGGCACGCGCTCGCTCTTTCCTTCTCTATCCATGACCTCGGGCTGTTGATCCAAGTGAACTGTGTAATCTCTAGGTCTTGAAAGTAATAAACCTTTATTTTACAAAGTTTCCTGTGTTGTTCCTGAAGTGTGTCTTGCAGTCATAATAAGAACCACAAGGGGGACACCTGGGTGGCTCAGTCGTTAAGCGTCTGCCTTCGGCTCAGGTCATGATCCCAGGATCCTGGGATAGAGTCCCACATCGGGCTCCTTGCTCAGCGGGGAGCCTCCTTCTCCCTCTGCTTGCCACTACCCTTGCTTGTGCTCTCTCTCTCTCTCTGAGAAATAAATAAAATCTTAAAAAAAAAAAATTAAGAACCACAAGGGCAGGTCTCAGCACAACATTCGTTATGGGGAGGCTGAGACCTGCACAAAACATGAACTTCCGTCCCTGAAGGGAGAACGCTGGCTCCCACCGTCTGCTGATTATTGACTTCATTGTTCAATTCCAGCCACGACTCAGAAACATCACAATTACGGACGCCCTCATCTGACGGGACACAGCTCTGTCAACTGGACTAAGGGGCTCATGTGCAGTGTCCTTTTCCTTTTTCAAACCACCTGTTCGACCGGCCTCAGGTCCACACCTTGCTGCCCTCCCCCTTCAGGGCGGCAGGTTCATGCCTTCGTAGGGCAGCGCATGGGATGACGTCCCACCGCGCCCTCCATCATGGACCCCAGACGCCTAGGTGACCCTCTGTGCCCGCACTAGGATGCTGTCGCTGTGCTTAGAGTTTAGTGAGCTGTGACCACACAGCCCCACAGTGTGGCCGCCCTCACAGTGTCCTGTACGGGAGTGACTCCAGCACAAACACAGTCACTGGGCTTCACACACTCTCCCCCCTCCTCCCCCCTCCCCCTCCTGTCCATCCCTGGCCTCTTCACCACCTCTAGATTCCTGCCTCCCCCAAAATGTGCCACAGCGACCAGTACAGAGAACGCGGCCTTGTAGATGCTCTTCGTTCCGAAGAAATGTGCATTTAAAATCCATAAAAAATCCATTTTTGGACTTGAGAGCCTATTTCCTTTAAATTTTGACTAATAGCCTACTGTTCGAATACACATCTTAATGGAGGACATCTTTGTGACCTCAAGCCTTGGTCATTTTATGAGAAGCTAGTAAAAAATCGGTGTGCAGAGTTTTAATTGCTCTCACGTGTGATTATGAATAAAGTTTCCATAAACATTCACATGCGGGTTTTCCTCTAGATGGCTTTTTTTTTTTTTTTTTTTGGCTTTTTTAGTTCTGAGTTCGGCATCGTTTTATATATTCCACACAAACATCCAACACTCACCGGAACTGCCATCTGGTTAAGGCTAAGCCAGTAATGAGGGCAGGTGACAGGGAGCTGCCCTGTCCCTCTGCAGAGCAGGGGCGGTGCTGAGGGCCCATGCTAGCTTCGTGACACGACAGAGCTTCGGGTACTGAAAACTCAGACGATGATAAAGGAATGCACACTAGCCTCGAAGTACATTGTCCCAGCTCGTGAGGACAAGACTTTCTATTTCCTTCGAGGCCCTTCATGTACAAAACGGCTGCTCTGAGGGACTCGGAGGACAGAAAGGAGAGAAGGAGCCACCGGTCCCAGGCGGTGCCCCAGGACGGACCTGGGCCCAGGGCGTCAGCACAAGAATGAGGAGAAATACAGGGGGAGCCTAAGCAGGCAGCTGGGGTGCTCATTTACTTTGCAGGGGGTAAGTAGGTTTTTGTCTCACTTCCCCACAGGCCGGGAGCACTGTGTTACCACTGAGACTGCTGTCCAATGCTGAGCAGTAATACTCAGCCTCGTCCTCAGCCTGGAGCCCAGTGATGGTCAGGGTGCCTGAGCTGCCAGACCTGGAGCCAGAGAATCGATCCGGGACCCCTGAGGGTCGGTTGCTATTATTATAGATGACGGTTCTGGGGGCTTTTCCTGGGAGCTGTTGGTACCAGCTCACACCATATCCCCCAATGTTGGAGCTGCTTCCAGTGCAGGAGATGGTGACCGTCTGGCCCAGGGCCCCAGACACGGAGGGCGGCTGAGTCAGCACAGACTGGGCCCAGGACCCTGCAAGGGGGAGAGACACAGAGAGGGTGATGCTGGGGTCGAGAGACAAACAGAGGAAGGAGGGCCCTTCATGTCCTCCCAGGGCCCCTTCCCCTGTCCCTGCATCCAGTCACCTGTGCAGTGAGCGAGGAGGCTGAGGAGGAGAGGGGACCAGGCCATGGTGGAGGTCATCACTGATCCTGCCTTCTGTGGCCCCACAGCTGAGCAGAGCCTCCCATAATCTCTCCCTCTGCCTCTTCATCCTCTGAGAGAGGGAGGGCCTATCCATGCAAATGAGACCCTCAGGTCTCTGACCCCTCCCTGGCCCACTTTCAGTTCCCTGTGCCTGAGGATGTCAGTGGGGGTGGGCAGGGTAGGGGCTGTGTGGAGGCAGGGGTGGAGACGTCAGAGCTGTGAGCCCTGAGCAGAGGGCACAGGCAGGGCCATGTGGCAGGTCCCAGCACTGATCACCCCTGGTTCCTCAGAAATGGGACCAGAGTGCCCCCTGGTGTCCAGACCCAGACACATCATTGTGTGACTGGTGACCAGGACCCATCAGATCTATTTCCACCCCCACCCCACTGCTTTGTCCACTGTTCCCTGTAGTAGGGCCTGACCAGCTGTCCCTCTATGTCACCTCCCATTACTTAAGGACTCAGTATATGCTCATCTAACAGTCTTCAGAGTGACTCTGTACATGGCTCCCTTCTCTGTTCCTGGGTCAGGACTGGGGTGGTGTCTCTATACAAACTCTTCTTAGAGATCAGGATGCAGAGCTTGACGGGTACCCGTGGACACAGGGTCCCTCTCTGCAGGATGCTGGGACTTTCCTCTTATGTACTTTCTCCCTGATTTCCAGAGCTCTCCTTCCTCTGAGGTCCCCACAGCACTGAGGAGACGGGGAACACTTCTGCCCAGATTGCGTGTAGAAGCCGTCACGTGCATTCCTAGAGGGTTACACACTGATCATCTTTGTCACCGGTCACTGCTTGAAACAACAGTTGTCCACACACTGGGCAGGGATTCCCTCCCCGGCTCCATCGTCCCAGCACAGACACGAGTCTGCAGGAGCCCTGCCACGTGAGTGTGTGTGGCCCTGACCTCAGAGCACAAAGGACAAACGTGCTGGAAGTTCTAGCAGGGAAGGAGTGACAGCTGCATGACAAGAATCCAGAGGAAGAGGTTATGTACTGGTCACCACTTGGCCAACCGGGCACTTAAAATGCATGAATATTCTTTTCAAGAAACTCTTCTCAATAATACTGATTCAAGCTCAATGGCAGCGCCGTGGTGAAGACGCAGGTGCAATCACGAGTATGTCGTTCCCAGATCCGTGCTTGTTGCAGGGACAATGTGGATGGAAACTGTGGTTACATACATCACTGCAGGACAGAGAAGAAGTATGACTTTGGCTTTCCTTTGAATAGACTTCTATAAACATTTTCTGAAAGCATTTGTCTTATTTTTTCCCCTAAGATTGCATCGTGGCTCTGGTCGTGCAGGTGGGAAAGCTGGAAGTGGTGCCCATGACCCCCCAGGAGGGACCTGCTTCTACGAACTTCCGAGCCCTCTGGTGATGGAATCCCCAAACACAGACAGAGCTTCCAGGACGGAGCCAGCGAGCGCCACACTCACATCCGGGGTGGGCTCAGCTGTGGTCTCAGCCGCCTGTGTCCAGCATGTTCAGGAGAGAGCAGGTGCTCGTTCAGACCCCCAGGAGCAGAAGTATGAATTTCTATCAGCAAAAGCCACCTGGACCCAGAAGTTTCTGTCCAAGGTCACATGGGACTGGTGAAGAGGTGCAGATAAGGAGGACCGTGTCCCTGAGCTCACAGAGGTGCAGATAAGGAGGACCGTGTCCCTGAGCTCACAGACCCTGTGCTTCTGAGTTGTGACAGAAGACTGAGCAGAGGTCCAGCCTGTCTGGAGGTGTCACTGGGGTGACTGAGGGAGCGACAGCCCAGCCCTGAGAGCGCAGGGGGTTTGTGTCTCACATCCCCATGGGCCACGTGCTCCGTGGGAGCCGCACTGACGCTGGGGTCCCAGATTCAATGTACTGACCCGCCTCCCACACGGACTGGGGCCCAGAGGTGGTGGGGGCTGAGCTGCCCATGGGGACAGAGACTGCGCCTGGGATTCCTGACATCAGCCTGGTCCCAGGAGAGCAGGTGTTCAGGGCACGTCCTGGCTGCCCTGGTGACATGACGCTAGTCACACTGGTTGTCCCTGGGGTTTCCTCGGATGGGGATTCTGCCTCTGGGACATTGTGACTCTGAGGATGACGGGTGAGCACGGGTTGAGCATGACTTCTGGATGGATGGAAAAGCCCAGAAACAGCAGAATGTCACACAGTACACCCTCAGAGAGAGGAGAGAGACAGCTGTGTGTGTGTGTGTGTGTGTGTGTGTGTGTGTGTGTGTGTGACCAAAAATGAGGCAATGACCCCCTGTGTCTCTTAAGTCTTCTCCTGAGGGATGGTTCTCCATGAAGCTGAATGTGGATTTAAAGGGCAAGTGTCTCAAAGACGTTTTCCTGGGAGGGGATTTATTTTAGGCAGTGAGGACTCAGTTGAAAACAGATCTGTTAACAACTTGCGGAATCAGAAGGCCCAGACTTGTCGAGGGACAGCAATCTGTCCATTTTATCTCCTCAGGGCTCCATCCATGGAGTGGCATAAGAGGGATTTAAAGAAAGGCTTCCTCATAGTGGAGAATAAGTTATTTGACCCAGTGGAAATAACACTGGGGTAGTTTTGCCCCAGGAGTATTTGCAAATCCCCTGTGCAGTGAGTGAGGAAGGTGAGGAGCAGAGAAGCAAACCCCATGGTAGAGACACCCCAGTCTCCTGATGACCCTATGCTGAGGCCCTGAACCCACACACTATTCCCATGTGTCTCCTGGATCCTCAGGGTAAGGGGTCTCCTTGCGATTCTGCCCCTTTCTGGGGGCCATGCGAGCACCCCCTCAACCTATGCCTGGGCTCCAGCTGAGCCAAAGAGAAGCAGACTGTCCCACTGAGCGGGGAGCCTGACACAGGGCTGGATCCCAGGACCCCGGGATCATGACTGGAGGCGAATGCAGACGCTTGACTGACTGAGCCACCCAGGTGCCCCTGGTTTTATTTTTAATTGTTAATGACCTGTTGCTTCTATATAGAATAGCATTTACTTCTGCATGTCGGTTTTGTAACCGGAAGCCCACGAAGAAGCACTTAGACAGAAGCAGGGCTGAGCCAGCGCTGCGGCCAGAGCTGAAGTCAGCACATCTGGGCCTCTGACATCTCCAGCGAATGTTTTTTTAAATTTTTAACCTTTTATTTTTAAGTAATTTCTACACCTAAAGTGGAGCTTGAACTCACGTCCTGAGAGCAAGAGTTCCATCCTCTACTCACTGAGCCAGCCAGGCGCCCCTCCACTGAGTAACTTTGAACTCTGAGCAAGCCAGTTTTGCCTTTGGAAACAGGGAGCACAGTGAGAATAGGTTATCAATCTGATCATATACTGGAAGGAAAATCATCTCATTCCAGGACAACTAAGGGTCTGTTGAAGATCTGACAACAGAAGTCACCCCTCCTGGGCCACCTGACAGGGTATGTCACCAGGCCTGGAGACCGGAGGGGGTTTTGTCTCCCTTCCCTATGGATCTGGAGCACTGTGTACGGATTGATACTATCTTAGCATGTGTGACAGTGACTGTCCCCTTGTCCTCACACTGGAGTCCAGACATATCAGAACGCATGAACACACTGGACTTCAGAGATGTCAGAGCACATGAACTGGTCAAGACATCTTTGGATCCAGGAAATGATGGGGGCCAAGGATCCCTAGCTGAATCTCAGGAGATACCAGGGAGGGCTCCCCAGCGTCTCCTGGTGCCAGTATGTGTATATATATATATACACACACATACATTTTTTTTAACAACAATGATGTCACTTCTCAGGGTGCATATAAGTCTGACAGATTCCCCCAGGGATGCAGAGAATGAGGGTCACTGGGTCAGCACAGGCTGGGAGAAGGAACCTGCAAACACAGACATGCATGGGTGATGGGGCAGGCATGGAGGTGAAGCTTCTTGGGGGATCTGGATCCAAAGGGGTTGACATCGTCTTGGGGGCTGCATCAGATCATGGAGGATAGTTCTCACCTGTGCAGTAAGAGGGGAACACAAGAAGGAGAAGTCTACACCATGGTGGACACAGTCCTGCTGAGACCCCACGGGTGGAGCTGGGCTGCCCCAGGTATCTCTTATTCCCTTCAGTGGCCCCTAGGAGGAGGGACTATTCCAGTACATTTGGGTTCCATTTTCTCATTCTCGATGTATCTTTTGGTGTACAAAAATAGTAGTTTTGGAGAAGTCCAATTGAACATTTTCCCCTTATTTTAGCTGGACCTTTTTTTTTTTAAGATTTTATTTACTTATTTCACACACACACACATACACAGACAATGAGAGAGAGAGAGAGAGAGAGCACGGGCAGGGAGAGCAGCAGACAGAGGGAGAGGGAGGACCAGGCTCCCCACAGAACAAGCAGTCCAATGTGGGGCTCAAACATGGACCCTGGGATCATGACCTCAGCCAAAGGCAGACGCTTAACCTACTGAGCCACCCAGGCGCCCCTGCTGGAGCTTTTGAGGTCATATGTGAAGAATCCATTGCCAAGTCAAAGCTTACAGATATTTCCTTCTCTGTTTGTTTCTAAGACTTTAATACTTTTAGCCCTTAAATATAGATCTTTGTTCCATTTTACATTCATTTTTATATATGCTATGCGGTAAGGCTCTAACCACATTCTTTGCCAGTGGACCTCTAGGTGCACCAGCACCATTGTTGGAGAGACCATTTTATCCACATTAAATTCTCTTAGCAGCCTTTTGAAAATCTATGGACCACAGATGAGTGATTTATTTTTTTTAAAGATTTTATTTATTTGACGGAAAGAGACACAGCGAGAGAGGGAACATAAGCAGGGGGAGGGGGAGAAGGAGAAGCAGGCTTCCCACGGAGCAGGGAGCCCGATGTGGGGCTCAATCCCAGGACCCTGGGACCATGACCTGAGCCTAAGGCAGACGCTTAACGACTGAGCCACCAAGGCGCCCCAGAGAAGTGATTTATTTCTGGACTCTCAAATATGTTTAATATATCCTTACATCTATCTTTAGGCCAATAACACACTCTTGATTATTGTAGCTTTGTAAGTAAGTTTTAGAGAGTTTTGAAATCTGGAATTGTGAGTTCTTACAAATTTGTTCATCTTCAGGATTCTTCGGATGTTCTCAGTCCCTGTAATTGCACAGAAAATTTAAGATCCTCTTTTCGGAGTGTGCAAACAGGCATTCAGGGGTTCAATAGGGATTGCATGGAATCTGTCCATTGCTAGGGAGAGTATTGCCTTTTTTTTTTTTCATGTAGGCACCACGCCCAACATGGAGCACAAACTCACAACCCTGAAATCCAGAGTTGTGTGCTTCACCTACTGAGCCATCAAGGTGCTCCACGTATTGGCTTCTTAACAATTTACTTAGTTCTTCATTTTTTGCCAAACTAAGTACAATAAAATAATAAAACATTAAGTACTAAGCATAGGTTTATCTTCTTTTGTCTTATTACAGGAAAACTATAAAGATAACCATGGGTCCATTAGTAAACCTGGTGGGTACGTTATTGAAATATGGTACTATGTTTCTAGAAATTGTGAAATGTATTCCTAAATTTGCGAATCTAAAGAATACTGGCATAACAAACAGGTCACAATCGTTTACTATATAGCTTTCCCTAGAAAGTAAGGTTTCTAAGACTTAAGAATTCTAATAAATATAATTTAGACTACTAGAAATGATAAAGAAAAAAGCGCTGTGTGTCAGGAAAGCAAGACATGTGTTTTGGTGAAAAAAGGTATGTGGAATGGGAACACATTTTTTGTTGAGGGAAAAGAAAAATAATTTTGTTCTAAGATAAGGCTGGTTATTTGAAGAAAGAAAACTTAAGTCTAAATTTCAATGTATAAAAGAAAGTTGTAGTTGGTTTTTGGATAGCAACCTGGAAAGGAATTTTATGTGTTGTTAATAGTGGTTAAAATTAAGATAAATTTAAATACCAAACTATGTGGATGCAAAATTAAAATTCTGTTTTAACTTGGTTAAAAAGTAAACATTTTTCTTGAATTATTGGTCCGCTCTTACAAAAAAAATGGTAAACAAGTTTTTATTCATTTTTAAAATTATGTGCCTAGAAAACATGTGTTCTGTATTTTGCCAAAATACTTCCTATGTTTACCTGGACTTTGATGAATTAAAAATATATTTTTACTAGTTTTGCTTACAACTCTGTAACTTTCTGTATTTGCCTTTGATTTATGTTTGCGTGGTGCGTCACGGGAATAACCGCATTTCCTTATCAATTGTATTGTAATGAACTCTAACCCATCTGTAGCCATGGCCACTGTCATGTCTTGTCACGTACGCTTCCCACCTTACTCCGATGTTGCTGCAAATGTGTTACATCTTCAAGGATATTCATGGGCAGGACTTCCAAAAATGTAGGTATCTGATACCTTTGAGATAGCAAAACTAAAGTAAAAATTACCAGAACTAATAGAAAAACTGGATTCAGACAGATCAGAAATTAATAACATGAAACTAAATGGACAGAGGAAGATAATGGTACCTTTTATGAATTGTTTGAAACATTGTTGACTTTTAAAAATGTTTTCTTCCTTCAGATTTAAGGAAGCTTCTCTTAAGCGAACTGATCTATAATGAATTGATGAAATATACCTTTGTGAACAAATGAAACTATTTATCTTTTCTCCATACCCGAGAAAAGCAGGGATTCTACTTCTTCCTCTCCGTGGGGATTTACTTTAAGCGACATTTCTCCTGCCTTTGTTTCCCTCATCAGCAGACTCTGTTACCCGGGCAGCCTGCCCCTGGCACCCAGGAGTTTCTCCTCAATAGGAGAAAACCAAACAGTGTCTTCCTGCTTAGGAGAGGCTGGAGGGGCTGAATTTAAGAGAATTTGGAATATTTTGTTGCCAATGTTCTTTGAGATTAGTTCAGACTACAGTTTAGACCAAACAAAGGAAAGAGCTGACTTGGCCAAGGAGGGGGAGCTGCACAGGGAGACCCGTTGCTGAGGGACAGCAGGTTTTTGTCTCACTTCCCCACAGGCCGGGAGCACTGTGTGACCACTGAGACTATCATCCCACGATGCACAGTAATACTCAGCCTCATCCTCAGCCTGGAGCCCAGTGATGGTCAGGGTGCCTGAGCTGCCAGACTTGGAGCCAGAGAATCGCTCAGGGACCCCTGAGGGTCGGTTGTTATTACCATAGATGATGATTCTGGGGGCCTTTCCTGGGAGTTGTTGGAGCCAGGTAACACCATTACCACCCCCAATGTTGGAGCTGCTTCCAGTGCAGGAGATGGTGACCGTCTGGCGCAGGGCCTGAGAAACGGAGGACGGCTGAGTCAGCACAGACTGGGCCCAGGACCCTGCAAGGGGGAGAGACACAGACAGGGTGATGCTGGGGCCTAGAGACAAGAAGAGGAAGCAGGATCCACATGGCCTCCCAGGACCTCTTCCCCTGTCCTTGCATCCAGTCACCTGTGCAGTGAGCGAGGAGGCTGAGGAGGAGAGGGGACCAGGCCATGGTGGAGGTCATCACCGATCCTGCCTTCTGTGGCCCCACAGCTGAGCAGAGCCTCCCCTCATCTCTCCCTCCCCCTCTTCATCCTCTGAGAGAGGGAGGGCCCGGCCATGCAAATGAGACCCCAGTTCTCTGACCCCTCCCTGCCCCTGGGTCATGTCCCTCTGCCTGTGGGTGTCAAGGACATGGGCAGGGGAGGGGCTGTGTGTGCCCAGGGGTGGGGAGGTCCCAGCTGTGAGCCCTGAGCAGAGGGCACAGGCAGGGCCAGGTGGCAGGTCCCAGCTCTGATCACCGCTGACTCCTCAGAAATGGGACCAGAGTGCCCCCTGGTGTCCAGACCCAGACACATCATTGTGTGACATGGTGACCAGGGCCCATCAGACCCACCTCTGCACTGTCCCTTCAACTGCTTTGTCCACTGCTCCTTGCATTAGGGCCTGACCAGGTGTTCCTATATATCACTTCCCCTTAAGTCAGGACTCCTGGATGCCCTGCTAAGAGTCTTCAGAATGACTCTGTTCATGGCTCCCTTCTCTGTTCCTGGGTCAGGACTGGGTGGTGTCTCTACACAAACTCCTCTTAGAGATCAGGGTCCAGAGTAGTGACGTGTCCCCATGGACACAGGGTGGCTTCTGTGCAGGATGCTGGGACTTTCCTCGTATGTGCTTTCTCCCTGATTTCCAGAGTTCTCCTTCCTCTGAGGTCCTCACAGCACTGAGGAGACAGGGAATGATTCTCTCCAGATTGTGGGTAGACGCCGTCCCGTGCATTCCTAGAGGGTTACACACTGCACATCTTTGTCTCCTGTCACTGTGTCAAACTACTTGAAACAACATTTGTCCACACACTGGCCAGGGATTCCCTCCTCGGCTCTGACCTCCCAGCACAGACACGAGTCTGCAGGAGCCCTGCCACGTGAGTGTGTGTGGCCCTGATCTCAGGGCACAAAGGACAAATGTGCTGGAGGTTCTAGGAAGAAAGGAGTGACAGCTGTAGATGCTCTGACAGGGACCTAGTGACAGAGATTATGTGTCAGTCACCACGGAGCCAACATCATATTTAAGAAGAATGTGTGTTATTTTATACATAATTCCATTCGGTAAGATTGAATTAATGGAACAGGAATGCCTTCTTTTCTCAGGAGAATAGGGTTTTATATACTTTTTCTAAAATCACTTATCTGTACCATGTGACTGGTCTCCCAGGTAGGAAAGGTCAACGTGGTGCCCAGTGAAACCCCTTGAGGGGCCTGTTCTTATGAACTCAGAACCATCCTGCTGAGAAAATTACCAAACACAGACAGAACTCCTAGGACAAAGGATTTGGGGTCAGACCACTCTCTGGGATGGACACAGCTCTAGTCCCTGCAACTGTGTCCAGCACATTCAGGATGGAAGCGTTATTCGTTCAGTGCCCAATGACTACAGGAATGGATTTTACTACCCCAAACCTACTGGACACTGAAGTTTCTGTCAAATATCCCAAAGCTGAGGGGGAGAGAAGTGGAGATAAGGGGGAGTGTGTCCCTGAGGTCACATGTCCTGTGGCCCTGGGATGGGACAGAAGACTGCCCATCAGAGTGCAGCCAGGCTGGAAGTGTCACTGGGCAGTGACTAAAGAGTGACAGCCCAACCCTGAGAACACAGGGAACATGTGTCACTTGTCCTCAAGGGTTTTGAGTTCTGAGGCTGAGGTCCCAGAATCAACGTACTGATCAGCCTCAGCCACTGACTGGATCCCACATTTTCGGGGGCTGAGCTGCCCGTGGGGACAGGGACTCCCCCCTGAGATTCCTGAGCTTCAGCCTCATCCCAGGACAACAGGTGTTCAGAGCCCATCCTGGCTGCCCTGGGGACAGGACCCCAGTCACACTAGATGTCTCCAGTTCCTATTGAGGAGGATTCTGCCTTCTGGAAATTGTGACATTGAGGATGGCTGGGTGAGCACATGTTGACCCTGACTTCTAGAAGGACAGAGAAGCCTGGAATCCGTAGAGTCCCAGACACACTATTCACTCAGAGGGAGGAGAGGGGTGTGTGTGTGTGTGTGTGTGTCCAAAACTGACGCTACCTGACCCTTGTCCTTCTTATGACTTTGAAACACCCTGAGGGATGTTTTTCCATGGGGATTCTCTTTATATCCTTCCAGGGTCCTGATCCTGCATTTAGAAGTAAGGATGTCAAAGATTTTTACTGGAAAAGCACTTATTTGGGCCAGGAGGGCTCATGTGAGAGCAAATCTGTTCACCATTCACCGAATCAGGAGTCCAGGTCCTGTTGAGGGACAAGAAATCTGTCAACTTTTTATCTCTGCAGATACAAGACCTACAACTGTGTGGTTTTCAGGTGCCTGGAAGCACAGGGTGGGGGGGAGCATGCAGCCCCCTCTTTCTTGCCCTGACATCCCAGCCAGAGCCACAGTCCCCCGTGTCCCCAGGGGTCTACCAGGGAGTGAGAACAAGATATTGCTGATGGTTTTGTGCATGTGTGAATAAACACTACAGCCTTGGGCTTTAAGTAGCATAGAAAAATGGTTCTATGGTGAGTCCTCTGTCCAGGGCATTGGAGCATAAGAAAAATAAAGACATATCTTAAAATATGCAGGCCATCCTTTGTCTGTGGATTCCTCTAAGACTCCCCATGGCATCAGTTAATTCTGAAGGGTGTAAAAATCAAAAGGCCCATGTGCAAATACCTAAAGGTAGATAAATACATCCTTTTCAGGAAATGTAATAACTTTATTTTCATATTAAAGAGAAGGACTGGGGGATGCCCGGGGGACTCAGTTCATTGAGTGTCTGACTCCGGAGCCCTGGTGCTTATCGGAGTCTGAGGAGTAGTACAGCAGACCCCGGGGAGGGCTCCCTGGCTGCTGCTGGATCCAGTAGATGTTCGAGCCGCCAACACTGATGTCCCTGCTCAGGTGAAGGTGAGTCTGTCTGTCGTTCCCAGAGATGCAGAGAGGGAGGGCGGCTGGGTCAGCACGGGCTGGGACAGGGAGCCTGCAAACACACACACTCATAGGATATTGGATAGGTTCAATGTAAATTTTCTCTAGACTTGGAAGCAGAGGGGTGATGCAGGCTGTTCCCCGAGGCCTGTCCATACCTGTGCAGTAAAAGAGCATCCCCAGGAAGACAGGAGTCCAGGCCACGGTGACACAGACCCAGGTTCCCCAGTGGGCTGGGCTGCCCTAGGCCTCCTTTTCTCCTCCAGTCTCTGCCACATGAGGGGCTCTATATGCAAATATGGTCCATCCAGTGAGTCCCTGCCCCTCAATTTCCCTGAGCCTGGTGCTGAGCTCAGTCCCCATCACACCCTGAGGAGGATGGAGGTTAGCTTCAGGCCTGGGGCCAGCCCTGGGAGGAAGCACCTGCTGAGACCACACACAGGTCCCCTCGGGACACTCTGCCAGACCAGAGGGGACACAGATGCTGAGTCCCATCAGGGAGCACAGGGCCCAGCCCTCAGGCCCAGACTTCTTGGAATGGTTCTCACTAATGAGCTGCTTTTTTAGGACAAGGCAGTCCCACAGCGCCACCTGCTGGTCCAGGGCACACATGTCACCAGGGTCCGAAGCCCTGAGAGTCCAGCTGGGGTCTGCATCTCACTGGGTCTGATTTCTAGATACCCTGGTCCTTCAGGCCTGCTGATGATATTGTTGAGTCTCACTCTCAGAAAGAGTCCTGGTCTATGGGAATGTAAACCCATACATATATTATGTGATATTTAATTAATGGAACATCTCTTTTGAATGGAGATCAGCGACCACTAGGGGGAGCTCTAGTGCCCACCACTCCTCAATTGCAGACCCAGCAGGAGGACAGACTTTGCAAGTCTGCAAGCCTTTAACTAGTCCCTTACTATCTCAGGAAGAGGAAGACTTCCTCCTGCCCTGGCAACAGCCCAGCCAATGAGAAATTGTCACAACGTAACCAATGACAAGCCCTGTAATTACAATTCTCTTTTAGTCCCATGGACTTTTTGTCCCTTCCACACCACGCTTTGCTCCATAAAAGAGCTTCCTTATCCTTTGTTCCCCGCACTTTCCTGTGGTTTTGCCATACCTTACCTTTCCTGGATTTCACGTTTTTGCTTTTCTTCAATAGACCCATTATCACTGGGGAAAATAAATGGCACATTTGTATTTAACGTACAGAAAACAACTGAAGTGGCCAGTGACCCCTGCAGGAGATTCTAGAAAAAGCTGAAGGACCCGTATGTGCAACACCTGATGTCCCACATCAGGGGACAGTGGATCTGGTTTTGTTTGTTTGCTTCTTTGAATGTCCTGCAAGGGTTCTTCAGGGCATCAGTATAAAATGCACATATTCTAGGATATAAAAATGCTCAGTGATATGTGCAGAAGATTACAGTTTGGTAAAATTCACTAGATACGTAATTGTCATAACATCTGTAGATTCAGTTGATTTGATAATATAGGAAAATTAATAAATTTTATAGACTTAACACTAGTGAATAACATGAGATTTTTCTCTAAAAATTTAGATATATCTAAGTAAAGTGGGTGTTTTGTGCATATCTGTGTCATATACTTCTTGTTGGGATTTTTCCCCATGTTTTACCAATTGCAAATAAGCAAATAATATAATAACATCATAAATATGATCAACTTAAATATGATAAAATAATAAAATAAAATAAGACCATTTTCCCACCGTAAATTCCTGTTGATTATGTCCTGCTTCCTAGCAAGATCAGTATTTTAAAGTCCTACTGCAGATATTTTGACTGCCACTTTAGACCAGAGTAGAAACTCATTTCTCAAACTCCCCTTCATATACACTTGTATCAACTCAGCAAATATCAGATGTTGCACAAAATCCTACAGAATGGACACTGCACCCATCCCCCACCACAGCCATCATCAATACGAGTGAGGTATTTGATTAGAACAATTCCCAAGCAGCACATAGGTAATCAGTAGTATATTGCCTCCCTTCATCTGCTTCTCCCTGGCAGAACCATCTCTCCTGTGAACACGGAGCCCACACACCCGTCATTCCTGCATCATGAGGTTTTCTGCCAGGACCTTTGTGGGATTTGGGGCTGAGGAGTTGAGACTGGACTTCCACGGACCACAGAGTTGATTTTGAGCTCGGTATTTAACACATTTGGACAAGTGATCATCTCACAGTCCCTTAGTCAAGTGAGCTGTTAGCAGGAATTCATCCAACTAAATCCTATTCTTCAGTTTCTTTGAAATTTCATGTGTCTCCTCTCCTTAGCATTTACTCCACCATCTCCCTGCTCCCTGTGATTTCTTTACGCAAGACTGAATGTGCATGACAAAAGTTCAGGGATGCTTGCCAGAAGGTAACTCATGTTGATGGGATGGGGACTGCTGAAGTGAATCCCTAGGTGAGGAGGTTGCCAAAGCCCACCACTCCTCCCCCAGATGTGTGGGTCTGGCCCACCTCTCAGCTCCCCATGTGAGGAAGGAACTGAGTGAAGACACTCAGGAAGACACATGGATCTTCAACTAGAACAATGGTTCCCTTGGGATGAAGCATCATCACCATATGGGGTAGTCGTCTATAACCATACATCTATTCCACATATATGTCCCATCTCTGCTTCTGGTCAAGGACAAAGATAGGTATGAGAAGGGGAAGGTGGAAACAGAAATAAGGAACAGACTCTCAGAAGGGATATAGAGGAATGTGGTCCAGGGAAGGGCTGTGCCTTGTGCAGTTGACAAATGGGGAGAGAGGTCCCTCAAGGAATTCTAGGTGAAGGTAGGATTCTCCCCCCCTCCTCTGGGAAGGACAGGTATAATACAGTGGGGGAGGAAACGGTTAATTACTCTTTGGGGCAGGATATCAGAGTTTTAGGAATGCCTTGGAGCAGGGAGAAAGTGAAACAAGGAAGAGTAGGAGAAGTGAAGAGCATCTAAAGCAGACAGAAAGGACCCCCTCTGTCGAATTCATTGCCGGTTCCCAGCACAGAACCCCTGCCCCTCCAGAGGGGAGCTGTCTGAGGAAACTGCAAGATGTGCCAGAATGACTGACTGAGGGCATGAGGAAGCTGGACAGGCACAGAGAACCTGCAAGATTGATCGGGTCACTGGGACACCTGGGTGGCTCAGTCGGCTTTCTCCTCAGGTCATAATCCCAGGGTCCTGGGATCGAGCCCTCTGCCCCTGCCGCCGATCATGCTTGCTCTCTCTCTCACACTCTTTCTCTCTCTCTTTCAAATAAATAAATAAAATCTCTTTTAGAAAAAGAAAAAATAGAGAATATTATAGGGAACTATTCCACGAAAAGGCATGAGATGAGATTAGCTTCACAAGAAAAAATAACAAACTTTCAGATAGCAGAAAATTTTATTTGTTTGCTTCATATATATGTTATTGAAAAGCATTGAAAAACAATGGAAAATTTAAATTCATTTCTTTTTGACACTTTAAGTAGGATCCATGCGCAATGTGGGGCTTGAACTCACGACTCTGAGACCTAGAGTTGCATGCTCAACTGACTAAGCCAGCCAGGTGCCCCCAGAAAAGTTAAATTCTTAGAGAAACAAAATGTAATACTGATACAGACATCTGAAAAATATTATAAGGGAAAAGGAAATTTGCAGATCAGTATTAAGACATATTTTACAAATGATTTAAATACAACATCAACAGTGTGACTCCGATCTCACATCCATATGTTCATACACCATGACCGTATGTGATTTACTGCAGGCATACAAGTTGAATTCCACAGTAAAAAATTATTTTATATAAGATATCCTATTAATAAAGCAATAGGTGAAAATCACATTATCTCACTAGATCTTGACAGACTCTTTGAGCAAATGGAAAGCAAAGTCCTAACAAAAGCTACATAAAATAGAAACAGACAGACACATTTGACCCATGGTAACACACTCTCTCCCACACACCTAGAGCTCAGTCCCCCAGACAGAAAGTTAGCTACTGTGGTGAGGGGGCAGGACCTTTCGACAAGATCAAGAACAGGCATAAGTGGCCTTAACTCCATGATTATTCAACGTCTTTGTGCAAGTAATAGACAATAAAAGTGAACAAGAAAAATCACTGGTTCACTCTCAGCATTGATGGGAATAAAAAGGGAGTCATCCTAAAAGACCCAAATATATGATTCCTCAATACTCCCCTGTTGGTGCAGCAGGGACAGAAGAAATCAGCCCACTGAGCAGAAAGAACAGACATTCCTATGGAAGACTAATAGGATTACATGGGTCTGGAAACTTGTAGAAATAGGTAAATGATCAAGAATGGAGACCCCAGATTCCTCACAGTTCAGGGGGAAGATGAGCACCCTGGACCTGCCACCCCCAGTCCATGAATCTCAGTGTAGAGACCCTGTGTCTCAACCTGATGGGGGAGATCACCTTTCTGTGTCCTTGGGAGACCCTTTGTCTAGGGAGAGGCTGCTGTGAGTGAAGGTGGGGCAGGAGAAATGGAGGAGCCCTCACCCCCAGGAGATGCCCTTGCATGGACTTGGCCCCATGATGGTGGCAGCAGGAGCACCAGAAGCAGAAGCCACGGGAAGAGCCTGAGCAGTAGCTGGGCCTCCCCTTCCTGGCCGATGAGAAAGGGGCTCTGGTTCCAATTTCCACAGGCCTGGAGTCTGTGTTAGCCCTGAGATATTGTCCCAGGAGGGTCACTGAGGAGCAGACTGTCCTCAGACCTCAGCCCAGTGATGGTCAGGGAGCCAGAGCTGTAAGTCATGGAAGCAAAGAAAGGATCAGGGTCCCCAGAGGGACTCACATCATAATAGTTGTGGATTTGGGACCCCATACATGGGAGCTGTTGGTACTGGACACATACAGGACACTCCCGACGTGTCAGGACTCGCATGTAGGTAGACTGTGTTTTGCTGGTTCTTCCCCAGCTCATGATGGACTCTGTCCACCGGCCATCGTGCCATGGTACCCAGAAATTTTTGCTCATTTTGGAAAATGACAAAATCTGTGGATGCCAAGGACAGGGTTCAGGGACAAATATAAAAGAATGTGAAATGAATTCGCGGACAAATTCCCTCATATGGATCTCAGGCCCCAGGTTGTACCAAAGAAAGCAAGCAAGCAGTTGGCTTGGCCAGGAAATAGGGCTGCACGGGGAGCCCCGTTGCTGTGGGGACAGCACGTCTGTGTTGCTTCCCCACAGCCCGGGAACACGGTGTGAGCATGGAGTCCACTGTCATAGGGCAGGCAGGAGTAATCAGCCTCGTCCTCAGCCTCAAGCCCAGCGATGGTCACGGAGCCTGAGTTGCCAGACCTGGAGCCAGAGAACTGATCGGGGACCCCCAAAGATTGATTATTGTGAGCATAGAAGAGGAGTTTGAGGGGCTGCTCCTCAGAGCTGTTGGCACTAAAGTGGTACTAAAGAGCATAACCCCTGGGGTTGGAGCTGCTTCCAGTGCAGGAGATGGTGACCGTCTGGCCCAGGGCCCCAGACACGGAGGGCGGCTGAGTCAGCACAGACTGGGCCCAGGACCCTGCAAGGGAGAGAGACACAGACAGGGTGATGCTGGGGTCTAGAGACAATAGGAGAAAGTTGTAGTAGGTTGTTGGGAAAGGAAGCTAGAAAGGAATTGTATGTGTGGTCAACACTCGTTAAAATTAAGATAAATTTAAATAAATAAGTGAGCTTTAATGTCAAACTATGTGGATGCAAAATTAGAATTCTGTTTTAACTTGGTTAAAAAGTCAAATTTTTCTTAAATACTGGTCCGCTTTTCCAAAAAGAAAAAATGGTAAACAAAAGTTTTTATTCACTTTTAAGATTATCTGCTTGGAAAACATGCACTCCTTTTTACCAAAATATTTCCTATGTTTATCAGGACTTTGATGCATTG
Source organism: Halichoerus grypus (assembly GCF_964656455.1). Classification (NCBI taxonomy): domain Eukaryota; kingdom Metazoa; phylum Chordata; class Mammalia; order Carnivora; family Phocidae; genus Halichoerus; species Halichoerus grypus. The sequence goes on from NC_135724.1 coordinate 70,669,938, forward strand.
AAAAACATATATTTTTAATATTTTTCAAAATCCTACATTTTGCTTACAACTATATAACTTTCTGTATTTGCGTTTGATAGATTTTGTGTTCAGTGTCACGGGAATAACACATTTCCTTGTCAATTGCGTCGTAATGACCTCTAACCCATCCATAGCCATGGCCACTGTCATGTCTTGTCATGTATGGTTCCCATCTTACTCGATGCTGCTGCAAATGTGTTACATCTTCAAGGATATTCATGGGCAGAACTTTGAAAATCTGTAGGATTCTGATACGTTTAAGAGAGTAAAACTAAAGTAAAAATTGCCAGAACTAATAGAAGAACTGGATTCAAACAGAACAAAAAATGAATAACATGAAACTAAATGTCCAGAGGAAAATCATTATAATTTTGATGACTTTCTGTTTGAAACACTGTTGACTTTTAAAAATGTTTTGTTCCTTCAGATTTAAGGAAACTTCTCTTAAGCTAACTGATCTGTAAGAACTTACCCAAATATACCTTGGTGAACAAATGAAACTATTTATTTTTTCTCCATACCTGATCCCATCAAAACTCAGAAACCATCAGGGAGCATTCTTATACATTGATGGCAATGTCTTTATTAGCATAAGTTTCCTAAGATTCTGTTTACCTTGTAACAAGATATAACTGGAAACATTGGTTAGATTACTAAGACTCTGACTACAAGGTCATATTTGAAAGAGACACGTATCTGAATATACTCAGATCTGACCAGGCAGCTCTAAGGAACTGACATTGACTTTATGGAGACAATAAAGCCACTTGGAAGTATCCCCCGGCCACCTGCTTACAGAGTTTCCAGCAGCTTTACCAGGTGACTCAAGAAGGTCATGTCCTGGCAGGTGCAGAAACGGTGGGGTATTGGGTCCCTGAAAAACAGAGAATTTCCCCAAGTCTATAGGTGTTGCAGGTTAAGTCTGATGACAAATATACTGCACAAGTTTTGACTTGGCTTCTGGCCTGGACGGGCTGTTAAATGTTCCAATCTAGAGGTTTCTTATAAAAGTTCCAGCAAAGTAGGTTTTAAAGAGCCTCTATGGTTGATTGCCTTTCTTGCTGCACTTATGTAAATAATCAGACCAAGTTCTTTTTGAAACTACAATTACTTGGTGAGTAAATTAATGTTAATTTGGTTATACTTCGTAGAAATGAGGGTGATTGTAGAGAAAAAATGTTTCAGTAACACACCAGAGTGATTACTTGATTCCAATCCTGTTCATTAAAACCTGGACTAGATCCTGATGTTCTCTAGCTTCCTACAATGTCTGGCTACAAGTCTCAAAACTAACATTACGATTTTTCTCCCACCTTTCTGAGTTGGACTCAAACTGCCTTTTTCCCTGAAGTCCTGAAAAGTAAATACAAACAACACAATGTAAAGTTCAGAAAAACCGCCAGAGCAGCTCACATCGAGATGGTCTTCGTCCCTGTTGCTCTGTGGGCCACTCACGGATCAGCAGACACACTTGAACTACAAACCAGGAAAATCTGTCAGATTGTCACAGCTTGCCGTCACTCTGTCTGAAGATGATCTGAGCTGGACATCTAGAAGTCTTCTCCCCTGGCTACCCTCAGAACTCGGGAACTGCTTTATACTTTGATACAATCGTTAACCATCATTTTGTGTGTTTCCACAGAAATGCCTCTTGTTTAATACCTGATTTCTAGAACCCCAGGCCTTACTTTGAGAACACACCTGCATTCCCCCCTCCTGAAATAAAGTTGAACTAAACTGGCTTATTGTCAGGAGAGTGTCGACCACACTGAACAATCGTCTAGCCCAACTTTGGACATGTGTAACTTTGGGAAGTTTCAGAGGAGGGAGGGAACTGGCCAAGACTAGGCTGCCCCAAGTTGAGCCACTTTGGTGTGACCATTATTTTCTTAAAAGGAAATGAAACTCACCAGATTTAGGAAAAGCTCTATACCTCCCCCAAAACTGCCTGCTTGTACCAGGAAGAGACCTATTAGTAGGGTGTCCTCTTTACCTAAGACATGGATCTACATAGCAGGACAACCTTTCTTTTGCAAACATGTCCTCTCACCTTCCTGCTAATGCTCTTTCTCCTCTTTGATCCTCATATCCCTATCCCTCTACTTCACTCATATAAGCGTCATGTTGCCTGACTGTCTTTGGAATTCTACATGTCTGTGGATTCACGTTATGCAGTCTATTAATTTTGATTTTGACCTGCTAATCCGCCAATTGTCAATTTGATTCTGATTCAGCCAAATGGACCTTGAAGAGCACAGGAAATACTTCCTCCCCAACAACAGGCACAGGTGAAGTTTCATCAAGGGTCCGACAAGAGTAAGTAGATACCTGCGTCCCTCGGACTCCTGACAAACAGTTCCCTAAGTCAGGGCCTGATCCTATCTCCTGGAAACATGAGATATAAGTCATCCTGCATCAGAGATGGGCACTCATACTGTCCCAGCTGGTGGACCCCCCACCACCCACTGTTCCCAAGCCCCCCCACCTCTAACCTCTCCTTCCCACTCCCATTCTCAGTCCCTGCTTCCCCCAGGTCATGAGGACTCTTACTTTCCTCCCTATCAACCCCTTGTCCAGAACTCCTCGTCTGACTGGGACACAGTCCACAGCCCCTGCCGCATCCCACCTACATGGTCCCTCCTGTTCCTTCATTGTCTGTGCAGAATGGGGATGCCACTATGACACATGAGATTCTGGACTTCCCTGTGAACCCCTCCAATGCTCACACTCCACCCCACCAACCTCACCCCTCCTCATGATCCTGAGACACAGCTTTCCATGACAACATGTTTAGCTTGTGTCCTCTCTCTTCCCCCACACACTGTCAGCTCCCTGAGCCTGCAGACCCTTCCTGTCATGTCCACATATGTCCTACATCCCTAGACTAACATGGTAGGTGCTCAGTAAGTGGTGTGAACGCACACTCACTGGACAGTGCTCTATCCTCCGTCAGACACAGGTGGACTCCCTGTCTCTGGTTCTGTCCTGACCTGTCACAGTGATATGGGATTGTCAAGCCTAATGGTCAAGAAAGAATTCTTGAGACATTTCATGTTGAAAAAAGATGATTTTACTATAGCCCGGGGACAGGACCCATGGGCAGAAAGCTCACTGGGATTGTGAGGAGTGACTGATTATACACTTTTTAATTAGTAGAGGTGAGGGATAGTGTAAATCTCTAAGGAATTTGGAAGCCAGGCTTTCAGGAATCGAGGGGCTAGCTGCTGTGAAGACGAGGTTACTTCAGTCTTTAATAAAACACACACATGAAGGCGCTAAGGCAGCCATGAGGTCCTTGAGGAAGGTCACACTCCGCATGGGTCAGGGATCTACCAGGGGCTGCAGCTGTAGGAGATTTACTTTAAGCGACATTTCTCCTGCCTTTGTTTCCCTCATCAGCTGACTCTGTTACCCGGGCAGCCTGCCCCTGGCACCCAGGAGTTTCTCCTCAATAGGAGAAAACCAAACAATGTCTTCCTGCTTAGGAGAGCCTGGAGGGACTGAATTTAAGAGAATTTGGAATATTTTGTAGCCAATGTTCCTTGAGATTAGTTCAGACTACAGTTTAGACCAAACAAAGGAATGAGCTGACTTGGCCAAGGAGGGGGAGCTGCACAGGGAGACCCGTTGCTGAGAGACAACAGGTTTTTGTCTCACTTCCCCACAGGTCGGGAGCAGTGTGTGACCACTGAAACTGCTGTCATAGGACTGGCAGTAATACTCAGCCTCGTCCTCAGCCTGGAGCCCAGTGATGGTCAGGGTGCCTGAGCTGCCAGACTTGGAGCCAGAGAATCGATCCGGGACCCCTGAGGGTCGGTTGCTATTACCATAGATGATGTTTCTGGGGGCTTTTCCTGGGAGTTGTTGGTACCAGCTCACATAATTACTACCGATGGAGCTGCTTCCAGTGCAGGAGATGGTGACCGTCTGGCCCAGAGCCCCAGACACGGAGGGCGGCTGAGTCAGCACAGACTGGGCCCAGGACCCTGCAAGGGGGAGAGACACAGACAGGGTGATGCTGGGGTCGAGAGACAAAAAGAGGAAGGAGGGCCCCACAAGTCCTCCCAGGGCCCCTTCCCATGTCCCTGCATCCAGTCACCTGTGCAGTGAGCGAGGAGGCTGAGGAGGAGAGGGGACCAGGCCATGGTGGAGGTCATCACCGATCCTGCCTTCTGTGGCCCCACAGCTGAGCAGAGCCTCCCCTCATCTCTCCCTTCCCCTCTTCATCCTCTGAGAGAGGGAGGGCCCATCCATGCAAATGAGACCCCCAGACCCCTGACCCCTCCCTGGTCCTGGTCAGGTCCTCTGCTTCAGCATGTTAGGGGGTTGGGCAGGGGAGGGGCTGTGTGGGGCCAGGGGTGGGGAGGTCCCAGCTGTGAGCCCTGAGCAGAGGGCACAGGCAGGGCCAGGTGGCAGGGCCCAGCTCTGATCACCCCTGACTCCTCAGAAATGGAATCAGAGTGCCCCCTGGTGTCCAGACCCAGACACACCATGGTGTGACTTGGTGACCAGGGCCCATCAGACACATGTCCACACACCTCTCAACTGTTTTGACCACTGTTCCCTGCATTTGGGCCTGACCAGGTGTCCCTATATGTCACCTCCCACTAAGTCAGGACTCACTCTATGCCCTGCTAAGAGTCGTCAGAATGAGTCTGTCCATGGTTCCCTTCTCTGCTCCTGCGTCACGACTGAGGTGGTGTCTCTACACAAACTCTTCTAGATCAGGATCCAGTCCTGAGCAGTGACGGTCCCCATGGACAAAGGGTCGCTTCTGTGCAGGATGCTGGGACTTTGCTCTTATGTGCCTTCTCTCTGATTTCCAGAGCTCTCCTTATTCTGAGAACCCCACAGCACTGAAGACATGGGGAGCTCTTCTCTCCAGGTTGTGGGTAGAGGCCGTCACGTGTATTCCTAGAGGGTTACACACGGAGCATCTTTGTCACCCGTCACTCTTTCTCCCTGCTTGAAACAACAGGCCTCCACACACTGGCCAGGGATTCCCTCCTCGGCTCTGTCCTCCCAGCACAGACACGAGTCTGCAGGAGCCCTGCCACATGAGTGTGTGCGGCCCTGACCTCAGAGCTCAAAGGGCAAATCTGCTGGAAATTCTGGGAAGAAAGTAGTGACAGCTCTAGGTGCTCTGACAGGGACCTAGTGACACAGTTTATGTGTCAGTCCCCACGGAGCCAACCTCGTACTTAGGATGAACGTGTGTTATTTTATACGTAATTCTATTCAGTAAGATCAATTTAAACTCAACGACAATGTCAGTGTGAAGATGCAGGTACAATCAGGAGTATACTTTCCTCAGATCTGTGCTTAGTGCAGAGAGAATCTGGGTGGAAAACAGTGGTCCAGAAATGCCTTCTGTTCTCAGGAGAATTCGGGTTTATAGTCTTTGTCTAAAATCACTTATTTGTACCATGTGTCTGGTTTCCCAGGTAGGAAAGGTCAACGTGGTGCCCAGTGAAACCCCTTGAGGGGCCTGTTCCTATGAACTCAGAACCATCCTGCTGACAAAATTATCAAACACAGAGCATCCAGGACAGAGGGATTTGGGGTCAGACCACTTTCTGGGGCGAGCACAGCTCTAGTCCCTGCAACTGTGTCCAGCATGTTCAGGATGGAACCTTTATTCATTCAGCCACCCATGACTACAGGAATGGATATCTACCACCCAAGGCCAACTGGACCCAGAAGTTTTTGTGAAAGGTCCCACATGTGATTGGTGGCAAGGTGGAGATAAGGGGGAAGGTGTCCCTGAAATCATAGGCCCTGTGCCCCTGGGTTGGGACAGAAGACTTTCCATCAGTGTGCAGCCTGGCTGGAGGTGTTAATGGGGTGACTTAGGGAGGGACAGCCCAGGACTAAGAGGACAGGGAGGGTGTGTCTCATGTCCCCCATGGGCCTTGAGCTCCAAGGGAGCAGCACTGAGCCTGGGGTCCCAGAATCAAGGTACTGATCAGCCTCAGGCCCTCCAGGGAACCCAGAGATGATGGGGGGCTGAGCTGCCCATGGGGACAGGGACTCCCCCTGGGATTCCTGAGCATCAGCTTCATCCCAGGACCAAAAATGAAGCTATGTGACCCCTGTCCCTCACTCCCGAGGAATGTTTCTCCATGGTGATTCTCTTTATAAACCCCCAGGGTCCTGATCCTGCCTTTAGAGGTAAGGATCTCAAAGATTTTTACTGGAAAAGGATTTATTTTGGCCAGGAAGACTCATGTGAGAGCAAAACTATTAACAATTTACTGAATCAGAAGTCCAGGTCCTGATGAGTAACAAGAAGTCTGTTGGGGTACCTGGGTGGCTCAGTAATTAAGCGACTGCCTTCAGCTCAGGTCATAGTCCCCGGGTCCCGGGATCGAGCCCCGCATTGGGCTCCCTGCTCAGCAGGAAGCCTGCTTCTCCCTCTCCCACTCCCCCTGCTTGTGTTCCATCTCTCGTTGTGTCCCTCTCTGTCAAATAAATAAAATCTAAGGAAAAAAAACCCTCAATTTTTATCTCTACAGACCCAAGACCTACAGCTATGGGGTTTTCAGGTGTCTGGAAGCCCAGGGTAGGGGGGAGCACACAGCCCCCTGCTTCCTGCCCCGCATCCCAGCCAGACCCAAAGGCCCCCGTGTCCTCAGGGGTCTACCAGGGAGTGAGAAAAAGATATTGCTGATGGTTTTGTGTGTGTGAGAAAACACTACAGCCTGATACTTTAGGAATTATAGAAAAATATTTCTGTGGTCAAATTCCTGTCGAGAGAATTCTAGGAATGAGAATCTGGAGCATAAGAAAAATAACGACATATCTTAAGATATGCAGGCGATCCTTTGTCTGTGGATTCTTCCAAGACTCCCCATGGGTGGGGGCATCAGTTAATTCTGAAGTGGGTCAAAATCAGCAGATCCCATGTGCAAATACATAAAGGTAGATGAATACATCCTTTTCACGAAATGTAATAACTTTACTTTCATATTAATGAGACTGACTGAGGGGTGTCTAAGGGGCACAGTAGGTTTAGCTTCCGACTCTAGGTTTGTCTCAGTTCCTGATCCCAGTGTCCTGAGCTCCAGCCCCGCAAAGGGCTCCGCACTGAGAGCAGAGCCTGCTTAAGACGATCTCTCCCTCTCTGTCTGCCTTTCCCAAATGTTCACTCTCTAAAATAAATAAATAATTCTCTAAAAAAATAAAGAGACTGACTGGGAGTGTTGGGCACACAAAATGGAGCCTGGGGTGAGAGCAGGAAGGAGAATGTGGGGGCTTGCATGCAGCTGTATTTTCTGGTCTCTCTCCTGCCTGGAGATGGACACTGGAGACTGGAAACTACAGCAAGGTCATTTCCAGTTTTCTCTGAAACCCTGATGTGGAGACAGAGCTCAGCCTGAAGAGCCAGAGGGAGAGACTGACGCCTGAGGGACGCGGGAGCCTAGAGGAGAAGAGGAGGAGGGTCTGGGGGGTGTTGTCAGGGAGAGTCTGGAGGATCCGGTCCAAGTTCACGTGCAGCTGGTTCAGAGAGAGGAGACTGTGTCTGTGACCAGGGTCATTGTCAATGTATCAGCTGTGGATACATCAGTCGTGACACAAGGTCACACTTCATGGAATAAGATGATAGAACGGATTGTGGAGGAATGTTCGTGGGCAGTATGTTCAGCCGTAGACACAGAATTCATTCCTGTCCATCTTCTCCAGGTTGAGTGGGGATGTGCGGTTGGGCTCGGATATCTCATGTGTCTGTGTCTTCCTCGGATGCCCCCATTTTATGTCACTTTCCGTGCATTACATGACTCTTCCTCTTTCCCTGTTGAAGGATAGATCGTCGTGCAGAAGAGACCACCCTGCTATGTCTCTCCAGGTAAGTTTCTTATTGAAAAGCGGCTCAGAAACAAGATCCGTGGGTCCAGAGGTTTTAGACCCACTTCCTCCTTATCTGAGACGCTGTGAGGAGCGGTAGCTGCTCCCACCGCCGGGAGCTGTAGCCCAGTGATAGTCCGCCTCGGCCTCAGCCTGCAGCCCCGAGATGCGCAGAAGCCCCGCATTGGCCGAGGCGTCTTTAGAGCCCGAGAAGTGGCTGGGGACCCCGGAGCCCTGGTGCTTATCGGAGTCTGAGGAGTAGAAAGCAGACCCCGGGGAGGGCTCCCTGGCTGCTGCTGGATCTAGTAGATGTTCGAGCCACCAACACTGATGTCCCTGCTCAGGGTGCAGGTGAGTCTGTCTGTCGTTCCCAGAGATGCAGAGAGGGAGGGCAGCTGCTCAGCACGGGCTGGGACAGGGAGCCTGCAAACACAGACGTTAATGGGACAAGAAACAGGGAGATATTTATCAAGATGCTGACTTCAGGAAGAGTGACTTTGAGGGCTGCCCAGGTTCCCTGAGGCCTGGACCTACCTGTACAATAGGAGAGGAGGGTGAGGAGGACAGGACTCCAGGCCCTGGTGACACAGACTCTGGTCCCAACAGTGGGCCGGGCTGCCCCAGGCCTCCTTTCCTCCTGCAGCTTCTGCCACAGGTGGGGCTGTCCATGCAAACGGGGTCCACCCAGTGACTGCCCAGCCCCTCCCTGAGCCCTGGTGTTGGGGCTCAGCTCACACACAGAGGGAGGAGGATGGGGGTGGCTTCAGCCCTGGGGAGAGCCCTGGGAGGATGCACCTGCTGAGACCACACATAGGTCCCTGCTCAGGGGACTCTGCCAAGCAAGAGGGGACACAGCTGCTGAGTCCCCATCAGGGAGCACAGGGCCAGTCCCCACTTCATTTCTCTTTGAGGGAATGCTCCTCACTGAGCTGCTATGTAGAGACCCCAGGGCAGTCCCACCGCGCCCCCTGCTGGTCACGGGTGCAGCCGTCACTGTGTCCCAAAGCCCTGAGAGCCCCGCTGATTTCTGCAGCTCCCCACATCCCTGTGGATCCACACATCCGTGGACCAAGTCTCACTACAGGTTTCCCCTGCTGTCTGAAACTCCATCATCCCTAAGAAACCTTAGTAAGCCACGATGGCATAAGGCGAGAAGCAATTAACATTAATTTGTATGCACAATTTTTTGCATGTTTCCAGGCTCAAAAAGAAATCAGTCCTAGGCTCCTCTGATACCCAAGGACACATTTTGCTGTCAGATGTAGAACACGAATGGCGATAACGCGCATGTGATAACACACACCGTTCACAGCCGCGGTGGCCTGTGGCTGAGCTGCTGGCTGTGACTCCCGGGGAAGCAGCTGGAAGGCGCCCGTCATGCTGGTTGGGTTGTGCACCGTCTCTGGAGAGGCTCCTGCAAACCTCACACTGGATGCTAAGTTGGCGCTTCTTTTTTTGTGAAACTGAAAATCCTCTTCAGATTGCTTTGAGCAGTAAAAGCAGCTATTAATGTAAATATTTCATAAAAGCAAAGAGGTGTAAAGAGAACTTTCCAAGTTGGGGGTACCTATACTATGTTTCTGATCTGTGTGCCTGTTTACTGTAATTTCTCACTCCAGGGGGAGCCGTGGTCCATGCGAGGTGAAAATATGTGCATATACAATTACAGGACTTTCTAGACAAAGCTGAATGACCCAGGTGCGCAGGGGGGCACGTGTGTCACCGAGGAGGGGACAGTGGAGCTGCTTTGCAGAAGTTGTAGGGGCTGTTTCTGGGAAAGGCATAGAAACAGAATTTTGGGGACGCCTGGGTGGCACAGTCGGTGGAGCGTCTGCCTTCGACTCAGGTCATGAACCCAGGTCCCGGGATCGAGTCCCGCATCGGCCTCCCTGTTCAACAAGGAGCCTACTTCTCCCTCTGTCTGCGGCATCCCCTGCTTGTTCTCTCTCTCTCTCTCTCTCTGACAAAAAATAAATAAATAAAATCTTTAAAAAAAATCCCTACCTGCATTTTTTACACTTTTTCTAGTGTAGTAGAAGTTAAATGTGAAATTGTAATGTTTCCAGAGGTGTTCAATGTCTGAGTAATGACTTCCAGAAGCCTTCCCTTCCTCACTGCACCATGGGTCCAACTCACCTTTCACTCCGCACATGATTCCCACACTTCTAGACTCAAAGGCCCTTTGACTCAACTTCTGTGACTGTGATCAGCCACTTCCCTGAGATGGTGTGCTCAAGGCAGTGGGAGGGATCTTCCCCACTGAGCTCAGGAATGTCCTCAGGGCTGCTAGCACAGACCCCAAAGTCCTCCCTCCCCTAAGTGTCCATCCTGACCTGGCCCCGCCCACCTTCCTGCCCCCAATGCAGCCCTTCCCCTTGCTCTCTGAACTCCAGCTTCTCTCTTTCCTATTACTCAAAACCCTGAATTCCCACCCCTTCCATAGTTTCCAAGCTGCCTCCTCCTCAGCTTAAAGGGGGAAATACGCTACAACGTGAGTCATGCAGAAAACACATATTTTGGCAACTCTGAGTAGCTCCTTAGAGCTGGATACGGGCATATCATCACAGATGGGAAAAGACAATATATAGGCTCATTTGCAAGGTAAGCAAACTATAGACAATAGTGCAAACAACAGCCCGCATCCATATCCAAACACAAGGTCATGAACATGACTCTTCTTGTGGACTCTCCCACTCCTCTTTGTCCCTCATCCTGCTCCCTTCCTGAATATGAAGCCGATCCAACCCCTCCATCATCAGTGCATGGTCTTCACTGGTACAAGGACTTCATGAGCATTAGCACACTACTTTCATGTTCAATGTTCCAAAAGTCTTGTGCATAAAAGCAATGGATTCCAACTACTCTCGCATAAATGTATTAGTGTTGTCTTTTCCGATATTTCCAGAGAAAGAGAGAAACTGAGTATCTCTAAGATTTCTGATCTCATGAAATTCTCAGTAAGCCCGGGATGGCACCAGGGGGTAGGTAGGGAATGGGCAGAGGGCCACCTGCTTCTCCCAGGTCATACATCCTGACCCATTGCACTTCTTGTCATTGCCCCCCAGCAAGAGTGGGGACCACTTTGCTTCTGGAAACAAAGTAATTCTCTTGCACTTAGAGACCAATAACTACAGAGGATATAATTTTTATTGAACTCATACATATCCACAAAATCTAGAGCATGAAGTCTTCTGATCTCAATCGGACATGTAACTATAGAAACCATGATCTGAGCTGTGTTTGGTCCCAGACAGGAACATGGCAGTGATGAAGAAGACTGGAACAGGGGTGGAGGGTGTAAGTTACCACTTTACCCATGGACCAGGAGCTCTTTGTGATGTTTGATTGTATTTAGCTCTGGAACAATGAGAATCAGCCTGTCCTTGGGGTGAAGCGCAGAGGTGGTAAAGAAGTCAGGGCAGTTGGCCTGTCCCAGGCTTGTCTTATCCTCCCTGCTGCTGCCAGGGAAATGAAAATGCTCTTTATGCCAATTTGCGCCCCCTTCCAGACTCTCTCAGCCCTCACTTCATTAGTGACTCAGGAGCAGCGGTAGGACGTGAGGACAAAAGAGTCTAAGGGCAGATCCTTCTCTGAGTGGGACCCCGGAGGGAGTGGATGGAACAGCCATGGGGACACGCACAGGACCCTGCCCAGGAGCCTCTGCCGGGCCCTGAGGGACCAGGCTGCTGGGTCTCACCAGGGATCACAGGGGGCAGCTCAGCCTCTGCCCAGCCCTGAGCCCAGGGGGCTCCCCCAGTTGGGAGGGTCCTCCTGAAGGGCCCAGGGAGATGCACAGTGCCCCCTGCTGGTCACACAGCCCTCTCTGTGTCCTCAGTGTCCTGAGGTTAACATCCAGAGCTGTGTCACCAGCCTTCAACGATGACTTGAACACCTAACTGTGTGAAGCACACTTTTGGGTCTGATTGAAAGAACCTGATTACAGTGTCTATGATTTGAGAAGCTTCCAACATGAGGGAAAGGTCATCAAGAAATAAACACTGCTGTGAGTATGGAAATGTCTAGAAACAGAAGTCATACAAAAGAGTGAGATTATCCCACCCCCTGGACATTGAGGGAGCTCCTCTGAAGAAGGCTGAGACCTGCACAAAGCATGAACCTCCGTCCCTGAAGGGAGAACGCTGGCTCCCACCGTCTGCTGATTATTGACTTCATTGTTCAAATCCAGGCACGACTCAGAAACATCACAATTACGGAGCCCCTCATCTGACGGGACACAGCTCTGTCCACTGGACTAAGGGGCTCATGTGCAGTGTCCTTTTCCTTTTTCAAACCACCTGTTCGACCGGCCTCAGCTCCTCACCTTGCTGCCCTCCTCCTTCAGGGCGGCAGGTTCATGCCTTCGTAGGGCAGCGCATGGGATGACGTCCCACCGGGCCCTCCATCATGGACCCCAGACGCCTAGGTGACTCTCTGTGCCCACACTAGGATGCTGTCGCTGTGCTTAGAGTTTAGTGAGCTGTGACCACACAGCCCCACAGTGTGGCCGCCCTCACAGTGTCCTGTACGGGAGTGACTCCAGCACAAACACAGTCACTGGGCTTCACACACTCTCCCCCCTCCTCCCCCCTCCCCCTCCTGTCCATCCCTGGCCTCTTCACCACCTCTAGATTCCTGCCTCCCCCAAAATGTGCCACAGCGACCAGTACAGAGAACGCGGCCTTGTAGATGCTCTTCGTTCCGAAGAAATGTGCATTTAAAATCCATAAAAATTCTATTTTTGGACTTGAGAGCTTATTTCCTTTAAATTTTGATTAATAGCCTACTCTTCGAATACACATCTTAATGGAGGACATCTTTGTGACCTCAAGCCTTGGTCATTTTATGAGAAGCTGGTAAAAAATCGGTGTGCAGAGTTTTAATTGCTCTCACGTGTGATTATGAATAAAGTTTCCATAAACATTCACATGCGGGTTTTCCTCTAGAAGGCTTTTCTTTTTTTTTTTTTGGCTTTCCTAGTTCTGAGTTCAGCAGTTTTATATATTCCACACGAACATCCAACACTCACTGGAACTGCCATCTGGTTAAGGCTAAGCCAGTAATGAGGGCAGGTGACAGGGAGCTGCCCTGTCCCTCTGCAGAGCAGGGGCGGTGCTGAGGGCCGATGCTAGCTTCGTGACCCGACAGAGCTTCGGGTACTGAAAACTCAGACGATGATAAAGGAATGCACACTAGCCTAGAAGTACATTGTCCCAGCTCGTGAGGACAAGACTTTCTCTTTCCTTCGAGGCCCTTCGTGTACAAATGGGCCTCTCGAGGGACTCGGAGGACAGAAAGGAGAGAAGGAGCCACCGGTCCCAGGCGGTGCCCCAGGACGGACCTGGGCCCAGGGCGTCAGCACAAGAATGAGGAGAATTACAGGGGGAGCCTAAGCAGGCAGCTGGGGTGCTCATTCACTTTGCAGGGGGGTAAGTAGGTTTTTGTCTCACTTCCCCACAGGCCGGGAGCACTGTGTTCCCACTGAGACTGCTGTCCCCTGCTGAGCAGTAATACTCAGCCTCGTCCTCAGCCTGGAGCCCAGTGATGGTCAGGGTGCCTGAGCTGCCAGACTTGGAGCCAGAGAATCGATCCGGGACCCCTGAGGGTCGGTTGCTATTATTATAGATGATGGTTCTGGGGGCTTTTCCTGGGAGCTGTTGGTACCAGCTCACACCATATCTCCCGATGTTGGAGCTGCTTCCAGTGCAGGAGATGGTGACCCTCTGGCCCAGAGCCCCAGACACGGAGGGCGGCTGAGTCAGCACAGACTGGGCCCAGGACCCTGCAAGGGGGACAGACACAGACAGGGTGATGCTGGGGTCGAGAGACAAAAAGAGGAAGGAGGACCCTTCATTTCCTCCGAGGGCCCCTTCCCCTGTCCCTGCATCCAGTCACCTGTGCAGTGAGCGAGGAGGCTGAGGAGGAGAGGGGACCAGGCCATGGTGGAGGTCATCACCGATCCTGCCTTCTGTGGCCCCACAGCTGAGCAGAGCCTCCCCTCATCTCTCCCTTCCCCTCTTCATCCTCTGAGAGAGGGAGGGCCCGGCCATGCAAATGAGACCCCCAGCTCTCTGACCCCTCCCTGGCCCTGGGTCATGTCCCTCTGCCTGTGGATGTCAAGGACATGGGCAGAGGAGGAGCTGTGTGGGGCCAGGGGGTGGGGAGGTCCCAGCTGTGAGCCCTGAGCAGAGGGCACAGGCAGGGCCAGGTGGCAGGGCCCAGCTCTGATCACCCCTGACTCCTCAGAAATGGGACTAGAGTGACCCCTGCTGTCTAGACCCAAACACACATTGTGTGACATGGTGCCCCGGGCCCATCAGACCCATCTCTGCATCGCCCCCCAACTGCTTTGTCCACTGCTCCTTGCATTAGGGCCTGACCAAGTGTTCCTATGTATCACTTCCCCTTAAGTCAGGACTCCTGGATGCCCTGCTAAGAGTCTTCAGAATGAGTGTTCATGGCTCCCTTCTCTGCTCCTGTGTCAGGACTGGGTGGTGTCTACACAAACTCTTCTTAGAGATCAGGGTCCAGAGTAGTGACAGCTCCCCATGGACACAGGGTCGCTTCTGGGCAGGAAGCTGGGACTTTCCTCGTATGTGCTTTCTCCCTGATTTCCAGAGCTCTCCTTCCTCTGAGGTCCCCACAGCACTGAGGAGACAAGGAATGAGATTGTGGGTAGAATCCGTCCCCTGCATTTCTAGAGGTTTACACACTGAACATCTTTGTCACCTGTCACTGTTTCAAACTGCTTGAAACAACACTTGTCCACACACTGGCCAGGGATTCCCTCCTCGGCTCTGACCTCCCAGCACAGACACGAGTCTGCAGGAGCCCTGCCACGTGAGTGTGTGTGGCCCTGACCTCAGAGCACAGAGGACAAACATGCTGGAGGTTCTAGGAAGAAAGGAGTGACAGATGTAGATGCTCTGACAGGGACCTAGTGACAGAGTTTATGTGTCAGTCACCACGGAGCCAACATCATATTTAAGAAGAATGTGTGTTATTTTATACATCATTCCATTCAGTAACATTGAATTAATGGAACAGGAATGCCTTCTTTTCGCAGGAGAATAGGCTTTTATATACTTTTTCTAAAATCACTTATTTGTACCGTGTGTCTGGTCGCCCACGTAGGAAAGGTCAATGTGGTGCCCAGTGAATTCTCTTGAGGGGCCTGTTCGGATGAACTCAGAACCATCCTGCTGACAAAATTACCAAACACAGACAGAACTTCTAGGACAAAGGATTTGGGGTCAGACCACTCTCTGGGTTGGACACAGCTCTAGTCCCTGCAACTGTGTCCAGCACGTTCAGGATGGAAGCCTTATTCATGCAGTGCCCAATGACCACAGGAATGGATTTTACCACCCGAAGCCAACTGGACACAGAAATTTCTGTCAAATATCCCAAAGGTGAGGGGGAGAGAAGTGGAGATAAGTGGGAGTGTGTCCCTGAGGTCACAGGCCCTGTGGCCCTGGGTTGGGACAGAAGACTTTCCATCAGAGTGCAGCCTGGCTGGAAGTATCACTGGGGAGTGACTAAAGAGTGACAGCCCAGCCCTGAGAACACAGGGAACATGTGTCACTTGTCCACAAGGGTTTTGAGTTCTGAGGCTGGGGTCCCAGAATCAACGTACTGATCAGCCTCAGCCACTGACTGGATCCCACAGATGGACGGGGTTTGAGCTGCCCGTGGGGACAGGGACTCCCCCCTGAGATTCCCGAGCTTCAAACTCATCCCAGGACAGCAGGTGTTCAGAGCCCATCCTGGCTGCCCTGGGGACAGGACCCCATTCACACTAGATGTCCCCAGTTTTCCTATTGAGGAGGATTCTGCCTTCTGGAAATTGTGACCCTGAGGATGGCTGGGTGAGCACAGGTTGACCCTGACTGCTGGAAGGACAGAGAAGCCTGGATTCCGCAGAGGCCCAGGCACACTATTCACTCGGAGGGAGGAGAGGGGTGTGTGTGTGTGTGTGTGTGTGTCCAAAACTGAGGCTACCTCACACCTGTCCCTCTTTTGACTTTGAAATACCCTGAGGGATGTTTCTCCTTGGGGGTTCTCTTTGTATACTTCCAGCATCCTGACCCTGCATTTAGAGGTAAGGAACTCAAAGATTTTTACTGGAAAAGCACTTATTTAGGCTAGGAGGGCTCATGTGAGAGCAAATCTGTTCACCATTCACTGAATCGGGAGTTCAGGTCCTGTTGAATGACAAGAAATCTGTCAATTTTTTACCTCTGCAGACAGAAGACCTACAACAGTGCAGTTTTCAGGTGTCTGGAAGCACAGGTTGGGGGGGGAGCATGCAGAGTTCCACACTGAGCGCAGAGTCTGCTTAAGACTCTCCCTCTCCCTCTGCTACTCCCTGCTGTGCCCTCTCTCTCTCTCTCTCTCTCAAAAAAATAAAGAAACCTCTAAAATAAACAAAGAGACTGACTAGGAGTTGTGAACAGAAAAATGGGGCCTGGGTCTAAGAGCAGGAAGGAGAATGTGGGGGGTTGCATGCACCTATATTTTCTGGTCTCTCTCTTGCCTCGAAATGGGTCCTGGAGACTGGAAACTACAGCAAGGTCATTTCCAGTTTTCTCTGAAACCCTGATGTGGAGACAGAGCTCAGACTGAAGAGCCAGACGGAGAGACTGACGCCTGAGGGACGCGGGAGCCGAGAGGAGAAGAGGAGGAGGGTGTGGTGGGTGTTGTCAGGGAGAGTCTGTAGGATCCAGTCCAAATTCACATGTGGATGGTTCAGAGAGAGGAGACTGTCTGTGACCAGGGTCATTGTCAATGTATCAGCTGTGGATACATCAGTCGTGACACAAGGTCACACTTTATGGAATAAGATGATAGAACGGATTGTGGAGGAATGTTCGCTGGGCAGTATGTTCAGCCGTAGACACAGAATTCATTCCTGTCCATCTTCTCCAGATTGAGTGGGGATGTGCGGTTGGGCTCGGATATCTCATGTGTCTGTGTCTTCCTCGGATGCCCCCATTTTATGTCACTTTCCGTGCATTACATGACTCTTCCTCTTTCCCTGTTGAAGGATAGATCGTCGTGCAGAAGAGACCACCCCGCTATGTCTCTCCAGCTAAGTTTCTTACTGAAAGTGGCTCAGAAACAAGATCCATGGGTCCAGAGGTTTTAGACCCACTTCCCCCTTATCTGAGACGCTGTGAGGATCGGTAGCTGCTCCCACTGCTGTGAGCTGTAGCCCAGTGATAGTCCGCCTCGGCCTCAGCCTGCAGCCCTGAGATGCGCAGAAGCCCTGCATTGGCCGAGGCGTCTTTGGAGCCCGAGAGGCGGCTGGGGACCCCGGAGCCCTGGTGCTTATCGGAGTCTGAGGAGTAGTACAGCAGACCCCGGGGAGGGCTCCCTGGCTGCTACTGGATCCCTTAGATGTTAGATCCGCCAACGTGATGTTCCTGCTCAGGGTGCAGGTGAGTCTGTCTGTGGTTCCCAGAGATGCAGAGAGGGAGGGCGGCTAGGTCAGCACGGGCTGGGACAGGGAGCCTGCAAACACACACACTCATAGGATATTGGATAGGTTCAATGTAAATTTCCTCTAGACTCGGAAGCAGAGGCGTGATGCAGGCTGTTCCCCGAGGCCTGTCCCTACCTGTGCAGTAAAAGAGCATCCCCAGGAAGACAGGAGTCCAGTCCATGGTGACACAGACCCACGTTCCCTAGTGGGCTGGGCTGCCCAAGCCTCCCTTTCTCCTCCAGCCTCTGCCAAATGTGGGCTCTATATGCAAATACAGTCCATCCAGTGAGTCCCTGCCCCTCACTTTCCCTGAGCCCTGGTGCTGAGCTCAGTTCACATCACACACTGAGGAGGATGGAGGTTGGCTTCAGGCCTGGGGCCAGCCCTGGGAGGAAGCACCTGCTGAGACCACACACAGGTCCCCTCGGGACACTCTGCCAGACCAGAGGGGACACAGCTGCTGAGTCCCATCAGGGAGCACAGGGCCCAGCCCTCAGGCCCAGACTTCTTTGAATGATTCTCACTAATGAGGTGCTTTTTTAGGACAAGGTAGTCCCACAGCGCCACCTAGTGGTCCAGGGCACACATGTCACCAGGGTCCGAAGCCCTGAGAGTCTCGCTGGGGTCTGCATATCACTGGGTCTGATTTCTAGATACCCTGGTCCTTCAGACCTGCTGATGATATTGTTGAATCTCACTGTCAGAAAGAGTCCTGGTCTATGGGAATGTAAACACATACATATATTATGTGATATTTAATTAATGGAACATCTCTTTTGAATGGAGATCAGAGACCAGTAGGGGGAGCTCTCGTGCCCACCACTCCTCAATTGCAGACCCAGCAGGAGGACAGACTTTGCAAGTCTGCAGGCCTGTAGCTAGTCCCTTCCTACCTCAGGAAGAGGAAGACTTCTTCCTGCCCTGGCAAAAGCCCAGCAATGAGAAATTGTCACAACGCCACCAATGACAAGCCCTGTAATTAGAATTCCCTTTTACTCCCATGGACTTTTTGTCCCTCCCACACTCACCCTTTGCTCCATAAAAGAGCTTCCTTATCCTTTGTTCTCCACACTTGCTTGTGGTTTTGCCATACTTTACCTGTCCGGGATTTCAAGTTTTTGCTTTCCTTCAATAAACCCATTATCACTGTGGAAAATAAATGGCACATTTGTATTTAACGTACAGAAAACAACTGAAGTGGTCAGTGACCCCTGCAGGAGATTCTAGAAAAAGCTGAAGGACCCTTATGTGCAACACCTGATGTCCCACATCAGGGGACAGTGGATCTGGTTTTGTTTGTTTGCTTGTTTGAATGTCCTGCAAGGGTTCTTCAGGGCATCAGTATAAAATGGACATATTCTAGGGTATAAAAATGCTCAGTGATATGTTCAAAAGATTACAGTTTGGTAAAATTCACTAGATATGTAATTGTCATAACATCTGTAGATTCAGTTGATTTGGTAATATAGGAAAATTAATAAATTTTATAGGCTTAACACTGGTGAATAACCTGAGATTTTTCTCAAAAATTTAGGTATATCTAAGTAAAGTGGGTGTTTTGTGCATATCTGTGTCATATATTTTTTGTTGGGATTTTTCCCCAGGTTTGACCAATTGCAAATAAGCAAATAATATAATAACATCATCAATATGATCAACTTAAATATGATAAAACAATAAAATAAAATAAGATCATTTTCCCACCGTAAATTCTTGTTGATTATCATGTCCTGCTTCCTAGCAAGATCAGTATTTTAAAGTCCTACTGCAGATATTTTGACTGCCTCTTTAGACCAGAGTAGAAACTCACATTTGCTCAAACTCCCGTTCATATAGACTTGTATCAACTCAGCAAATGTCCCCAGACTTGTTGCTGGATCTTTTGGAAATGATCCAGGATCTTCAGTAAAGAATGCAAGGTCTTTAGGAAAGAATGCAGTAAATAAACCCCTGTTGCCCTCAGGTCCTCTCTCCTCATAGCATTCACACAGAACTTTCACACAGTCAACCAATGGCTTAAATCCTTCAGGGGTTCCTAACTTCTTTTGCAGAAACTATATCACATTAGCCCCACTGAGATGCCCTTTCGTGTGGTGGTCACGCCTAGCTGCACACCCACCTGCGGCCCCTGTCCTGGTCCTCAGTGCCCTGGCCTCATCACTCTTCTGTCCTTGGACCCCCCTGAGCTCCTGCCCCTCCCATGGCCCCCACACCAGCTTCTCTGTCTGTTGGCAGTAGCTGGGCTTCATTCCCTGGTCCGAGTGAGGACACACATGTTGTCACATTGGACTATCACGTAATAGCAGGACTCACATACATCATGCCTGGTAGGAACAGACACATATGTACTGTGGACGTATCTGATGTTGCACAAAATCCTACAGAATGGACACTGCACCCATCCCCCACCACCCCCATCATCAATACGAGTGAGGTATTTGATTAGAACAATTCCTAAGCAGCACAGAAGTAATCAGTCGTATATTGCCTGCCTTCATCTACTTCTCCCTGGCAGAACCATCTCTCCTGTGAACACGGAGCCCACACACCCGTCATTCCTGCATCATGAGATTTTCTGCCAGGACCTTTGTGGGATTTGGGGCTGAGGAGTTGAGACTGGACTTCCACGGACCACAGAGCTGATTTTGAGCTCGGTATTTAACACATTTGGACAAGTGATCATCTCACAGTCCCTTAGTCAAGTGAGCTGTTAGCAGGAATTCATCCAACTAAATCATATTCTTCAGTTTCTTTGAAATTTAATGTGTCTCCTCTCCTTAGCATTTACTCCACCATCTACCTGCTCCCTGTTGTTTCTTACCCAAGACTAGAGGCCATCATGTCCTATGTATATACATACAATTATTCACCCTTATAAAAGGAGGAAGTTAAATCTAGAGGACATTATGGGAAGTGGGATAAGCCAGGCCCTGAGGGCAAATCCTACCTGATTACCCTCACAGTGAAACTCCCAGAAGCAGAGAAGAGAAGGGTGCTTGCCAGGGCTAGGGTAGGGGAAATGGGAAATATTTGTTCAGTGAGTATAAAATTTTAGTTTTGCAGGATAAATAAGCCTCAGAGAATTGTGATACAACATAGCCTCTCTAGCTTATAATACAATATTGTGTGCTTTAAAATATGTTAAGGAAAAGGATCCCATGTCATGTGGTGATGGAGTGAGGAGCCCTAATAATGATGCAGGGAGTGTATTTTGGGTGCTGAGGTGAATACAATCGTTGCTTTCATAACAAATTAGATAATTGATTTGACTCTTTTCAAAAAGTATCAAGCATATACAAAATTGTTTGGAGATAGAAAAGTTGGGGTTACTACTTGGCAAAAGAAAGTGAGGGCCATCCATGAGTCCTTGTTGTCAATCAACAAATGGGGTGGATAGGGCGTCAAGAGGGAAGCCGAGTCCCCGGGGGAGAACGTGTGGAGTGAGAAGACTGGGGAAGCCACATCACTGAGGGGCACGTGGAAGAGACTCAAACCTAGCTGAGAGGGTGAGAGCGCCCCACTGTTATTTGTCACTTTAATTGTTCACCTATGATCACAAGTGATTTCTTTCTACATCTGCTTTGGTGTCAAGGTGACAAGGCAGGAGGCTGGGTGGGAGGACTAGCACCTCCTCTATTTAAGTGAGGTTGGGCAGGAGAATATTGGTGAACGTGAAAGAAAGTACATTTTTCTCTCTCCCTTTCCCTGCTGATTTCCTCAATTCTTTAAATCCCTGTTCCTCCTCACTTATTACAATCACGGATCCCGTTATCATCATTGTAATCCATCCTTTATAACTGCACCATGGTTAGTCCCACTCACCTCACTAACCCACCCACCTATCCAATCCGCCATGATGCTTTCTCTCCACTTGAACCTCCAGCTGAGTGTGGCTGCAGGTGCACGTGGCCATGCTGACTGCTCCCCTGTGAATGCGTGAGACCCCCTCTAGGGTGTCCCTAGTTCAGACACTGTGTGAGCCTGCATTTCTCACATCCTTCTCCGTAAAGCATGGTTATGTCCTTTCTTTTCTGCAATATGTGGCCAAGCTTCCCTCGATTTCCTTGAAGTTACGAAGTATCTTCCATCCAGACTCCAAATAGGAAAATAGAAGCTGGAAGATGAGCTGCATGAAATCACCTACTACCTGCTGACATATTTGTAGTTTGTTTCCTTATTCAAGACACAAATCAGATGTTCACCATGTTTTCAAATGTGCTTTCATGGGGCACCTGGGTGGCTCAGATGCTTAAGCATCTGCCTTTGGCTCAGGTCATGATCCCGGGGTCCTGGGATGGAGCCCCACGACAAGGTCCCAGCTTGGCAGAGAGTCTGCTTCTCCTTCTCCTCTGCCTCTCCACCAGCTGTGCTCTCTCTCTTTCTCACTCAAGTGATTAAATAAAATCTTAAAAAAAAACAAAAAAAAAAAAATAAAACAAATGTGCTTTCATATTCTTCAGGGAATATTATGATTTCCTATAACATACAGATTGCACACATCTCAGGATGCTTCCTCTCAGTATAACAGCACTCCCACTGGTCGTAAGGGTGAGCTTGTTTCAAGCTTATGCACTCCGGGTTTGCTGACCTAAGTCCCTTGGTCCGGAGCAGATCTACCTGAATTTCCTTGACATTTGTAGACCCCTTGAAGGGGTTAACGCCTGACCACATTGGAAGCCGCTGTCAAGTGTGCCAGCAAGTCTGTTCATGGTCATGTCCACACAGAACTGACAGCCTGAGCACCTGCTTCTCCTGCACAGAGCCCCCAGCCTCGCCTGCACCTCCCCCTGGAACACCCTCGGGCGGCACCTGGACGGGGAAGGTGGGCTTTGAGGTGTTTGTCCGCCATCTTCGCAGGGTGCTGGCTTCCTGAATAAAGCACCTTCTTTTGCCACCATTTGCCTCTTGAGTATTGATTTTCCAGTGGTGAACAACCCAGCATGAGTTCAGAACCGGTCGTCTGTCCAGTAACATGAGCATTTTTATTTGTTGGTAATTATACTACTATCATTTTCATTAATTTTAACTAGTGAAAATAATTATTATTGTAATTATTACTGAAATAATGGAAACTATATGTTAGATATTTCTAAAAATTTTACTATTTATCTTATCATTGCAATATTTTTAAACTAAATGCCCTGACCTCTCTGTAAGCAGAAAAATTAGGGATCCCTGTAAAAAAAAAAAAAAAAAGGGAGAGACAACTTTCCTGACCCAAAAGCAGTCATCTTAGGCCCCCAGGTTTTTTCCAATATCTGTGCCCTCAGGATCTACTTGCCCAACACACATCTTCCAGAACCTCTTAGGAAGTGTTTGAACAAAGAAATGCAACAACCACAGTAGGTAAGGATTTTAAGAGAACAAAGGGAATGCAAAATCTGCAGTCTCTACCAGACCAGGACATAGTGTAACCACATCAGAGACAATAACTCGGTGGTAAACTCCCAGGGCTGTGTCAAAAGTGAAGACTAACCGAACGCACATTCTTGAGTTCTTTTTGCAGCACGAAACCATTCCCCAGAGGGTTAGTGATGTTAAAACTGTCACCAGCAAGACCCCCAGGGAAACCCCTTCTTCTTCACAGGAATGTTAACCTTACATTTCAGAGGCAAACAGCACGAATGGTCCCACAGCCGTGATGGGTTTGAGCTCCTGCACCAACTCGTCCTGCGCAGAAGGACCATGGCGTGTCCTCCGGTGACTCTGCCTCTTATAATGTTAACTCTCGGCCCTGGGAGGAGCACAAGCTTCAGGAACCCACCACAGGACACAGCACAGCTGGTGTTCTCAGTCCCCCTGCACGACCTTGTGCCCACCTTTACCTGGGATGGCAGAACTCCCCTTTGTGACCGGTCATCCTAACCCTGAATAATGGCACCCGCTCACCCGCACTCAGGGAGCCACAACTTGGGAAATTCTTCCCCTGATCCCCTTGTTTGCTCAGATCAAGTTTCCTCTGTGTGATGTCACCTGGGGTAGCCTCTCCCTGTACCTCCCCAAGCACACCCCTCAGGGTCGTTCCGGGACCCCTGTACCTAATGTATTTCATCCCGTCACCAGAAAACCTGGCTCCTTCTCCCTACTGTCTTCCTGTGATTTTAGCCCCATTTATTGAATGTATTTGTAAGAAATTGCAGAGAAATATTAATTGATAACTGTCATAGCAATTATCTATGTCCAATCATTTTCCCATTTATATCTATGTTAGATGCAAGTAAAAAAGGAAATAAAGTAATTAATTTTATAAGTATCTGTATTTAACAGTGGTCTTTATTATGATTTTTTTTTCCCTTAAACAAATTTTTCATGAAAAAATCTGGGTAGCTGAGGTGATATTCATCAAGAAAATTTGAAAAACCCATTATGTCTCTTAAAAAGACCTGCACAATTAAGAAGACAGAGGAACGTATGCAAGACTCACACCCTATTAACACGTGAGACAGATTATGTACCAACTTCACACAACCCGTATGAAAGTAAATCAACAAATAAATAGAACACTAATGACTGAATCCAGACTCCCTGGCTCCCAGGCTCAGACCACAAGCCATGAGCTTCAGTGGAAAGAAAAGTCAGTTCCAGAGAAGTCTGTGGGAGACAGTAGGGGAAGGAGCAGCGGCCTGAACCACCATCCGAGGAGAGAGTCCCTGAGTGTGAAGCCACAGGACAGCAGGGGGAGACCCGAGCCCTGACCACAGGACGGGCATCCAGGGCGAGCAGGAGGGACACAGGGGGACTCAGAGGCTGTGCTGTGGGCAGATGGGGTGAGAACGTGAGGAGGGGAGCCCTGGGAACACCTCAGCGATGGGGCTAGAGGGGGAAGGAGACATTTAGCGTCTGCCAGGCACAGGGGACTAGGGAAAAGGGAAAGGAAGCACAGCCGACCTCCCACCACAAGTAAAGCAAAAATGCATGAGACAAAAACTTGAAAAATGGTCTAATTAACACATAATATAATTTTCATAACACAATAAACAACCACTGGCTAATGCATTGAACAAAATGGGAGCACGCACAAATGTACAGATTACAACGTGACAAGAAGACCAATATGGAAAAATAAATTAGGCTCATTTCAACGTCCTATGCATTAAAATTAGAACCTTACGGATGGATTAGCAAGGCCTCCGCGCAAGGGTGACGTGTACATACCTGAAGCGATCCGCATATTTCCCGATGGCGGAGCTGACGTCCCCACAGCAATGCACACGCTCCTCAGGCCGGTGAATGGAGCGCTGACAAGGGCACCTGTTCTGGGGTTCAGTCCCTGTGAAATGTGCACAGTAGGGAACTCACTGCAGACAGGAGGGAATTGGGGGCCACAGAGGGCTGAGTGCAGGGGGACCCTGGCCTGACTGCTGGTGGGAAGGGGGTTTTCTCTGCAGGTGATGGAAATGTTGTCATTTCGATCATGGGGGTGGTGGCCAAACCCCTAAGCATATTAAAAGTTACTGCATGTTTTATGATCCAGCAATTGCACTACTGGGTATTTACCCCAAAGATACAAAAGTAGGGACCCGAAAGGCTATGTGCACCCCGATGTTTATAGCAGCAATGTCCACAATAGCCAAACTGTGGAAAGAGCCAAGATGTCCATCAACAGATGAATGGATAAAGAAGATGTGGTATATATATACAATGGAATATTATGCAGCCATCAAAAGGAATAAGATCTTGCCATTTGCAACGACGTGGATGGAACTGGAGGGTATTATGCTGAGCGAAATAAGTCAAACAGAGAAAGACATGTATCATATGACCTCACTGATATGAGGAATTCTTAATCTCAGGAAACAAACTGAGGGTTGCTGGAGTGGGGGGTGGGGTGGGAGGGATGGGGTGACTGGGTGATGGACACTGGGGAGGGTATGTGTTCTGGTAGGCGCTGTGAATTGTGCAAGACTGTTGAATCTCAGATCTGTACCTCTGAAACAAATAATGCAATATATGTTAAGAAAGAAAAAAAGAAGAAGAATGTAGCAGGAGGGGAGGAAGGAAGGGGGGGGAATTGGAGGGGGAGAAGAACCATGAGAGACAATGGACTCTGAAAAACAAACTGAGGGTTCTAGAGGGGATGGGGGTGGGAGGATGGGTTAGCCTGGTGATGGGTATTGAGGAGGGCACGTTCTGCATGGAGCACTGGGTGTTATGCATAAACAATGAATCATGGAACACTATATCTAAAACTAATGATGTAATGTATGGGGATTAACATAACAATAAAAAAATTAAAAAAAAAAAAAGTTACTGCATGTTTATTTTTTTTACTTTACCCCAGACCCTGGGGCATGTGCAGGTGGGCTCTACCCGTCACCCAGGTGTTCTCCTGGGACACCTGTGCCGGCTCAGGCCACAGCATGGTCTGTGTGTCTGTCCTTCCTCCTCAAGGACAGGTCTCCCCACAGAGGACTCAGTGACTGAGCCACCCAGGCGCCCCAGATAAGTGATTTATTTCTGGACTCTCAAATATGTTTAAAATATCCTTATGTCTATCTTTAGGCCAGTACCACACTGTTCATTATTGTAGTTTTGTAAGTAAGTTTTAGAGAGTTTTGAAATCTGGAATTGTGAGTTCTTACATATTTGTTCATCTTCAGGATTCTTCGGATGTTCTGAGTCCCTGTAATTGCACAGAAAATTTAAGATCCTCTTTTCAGAGTGTGCAAACAGGCATTCAGGGGTTCGAAAGGGATTGCATTTAATCCGTCCATTGCTAGGAAGAGTATTGCCTTTTTTTTTTTCAACTAGGCTGCACGCCCAACATGGAGCACAAACCCACAACCCTGAAATCCAGAGTTGTGTGCTTCACCTACCGAGCCATCAAGGTGCTCCACGTATTGGCTTCTTAACAATTTACTTAGTTCTTCATTTTTTTTGCTAAACTAAATACAATAAAAAATAAAACATTAGGTACTAACCATAGGTTTATCTTCTTTTGTCTTATTATAGGAAAGCTATAAAGATAACCATGGGTCCATTAGTAAACCTGGTGTATACGTTATTGAGCTATGGCACTATGTTTCTAGAAATTGTGAAATGTATTCCTAAATTTGCTAATCTAAAGAATACTGGCATAACAAACAGTTCACAATCGTTTACTATATAGCTTTCCCTAGAAACTAAGGTTTCTAAGACTTAGGAATTCTAATAAATATAATTTAGACTACTAGAAATGATAAAGAAAAAAGCTCTGTGTGCCAGGAAAGTAAGACATGTGTTTTGGTGAAAAAGGGTATTTGGAATGGGAACACATTTTTTGTTGAGGGAAAAGAAAAATGATTTTCTCCTAAGATAAGGCTGGTTATTTGAAGAACGAAAACTTAAGTCTAAATTTCAATGTATAAAAGAAAGTTGTAGTAGGTTTTTGGAAAAGGAAACTGGAAAGGAATTTTATGTGTTGTCAATACTGGTTAAAATTAAGATAAATTTAAATACCAAACTATGTGGATGCAAAATTAAAATTCTGTTTTAACTTGGTTAAAAAGTAAACATTTTTCTTGAATTATTGGTCCGCTCTTACAAAAAAAATGGTAAACAAGTTTTTATTCATTTTTTAAATTATGTGCCTAGAAAACATGCGTTCTGTATTTTGCCAAAATATTTCCTATGTTTTTCTGGACTTTGATGAATTAAAAAAAAATATATATTTTTAAAGCTTTTAAAAATATATTTTTAATATTTAAAAAAATCCTACGTTTTGCTTACAACTCTGTAACTTTCTGTATTTGCCTTTGATTTATGTTTGCGTGGTGTGTCATGGGAATAACCACATTTCCTTGTCAATTGCATCGTAATGAACTCTAAACCCATCCGTAGCCATGGTCACTATCATGTCTTGTCATGTACGGTTCCCACCTTACTCCGATGTTACTGCAAATGTGTTACATCTTCAAGGATATTCATGGGCAGGACTTCCAAAAAGTAGGTATCTGATATCTTTGAGATAGCAAAAGTAAAGTAAAAATTACCAAAACTAATAGAAAAACTGGATTCAAACAGACCAAAAATTAATAACATGAAACTGAATGGACAGAGGAAGATAATTGTACTTTTTATGAACTCTTGTTTGAAACATTGTTGACTTTTAAAAATGTTTTCTTCCTTCAGATTTAAGGAAGCTTCTCTTAAGCGAACTGATCTATAATGAATTGATGAAATATATCTTTGTAAACAAATGAAATTATTTCTCTTTTCTCCATACCCGAGAAAAGCAGGGATTCTACTTCTCCCTCTCCGTGTGCCCCTTCTCCCGCTGGTGCACTCTCCCTCTCTCAAAAAAGAAAAAAGAAAAAAAAAGAAGGTCTTGTCCTAGCAGGTGCAGGAACCTCAGGATATTTTCGGTTTCTCAAGAACAGAGAATTTACCCAAGTCTATAGGTGCTGCAGGTTAAGTCTGATGGCAAGTATTTGGCACAAATTTTGGCTTGCTTCCTGGCCTGGAGGTGCTGTTAAATGTTCATTCTAGAGGTTTCTTACAAAAGCTTCAGTGACACAGGTTTTAAAGACCCTTTATGATCAATGGCTAGTCTTGCTGAACTTATGTAAATAATCAGACCAAGTTCTTTTTGAAACTACAATTACTTGGTGAGCAATGAATGTTA
Organism: Halichoerus grypus; assembly: GCF_964656455.1. Taxonomy (NCBI): domain Eukaryota; kingdom Metazoa; phylum Chordata; class Mammalia; order Carnivora; family Phocidae; genus Halichoerus; species Halichoerus grypus. The sequence goes on from NC_135724.1 coordinate 70,697,888, forward strand.
ATTTGGCTATAATTAGTAGAAATGAGGGTGACTGTAGAGAAAAAACATGTTTCAATAACACACCTGAGTGATTACTTGATTCCAATCCTGTTCAGTATAACCTGGACTAGATCCTAATGTTGTCTAGCTTCCTACAATGTCTGCCTACAAGTCTCAAAACTAACATTATGATTTTTCTCCCACCTTTCTCAGTTGGACTCAAACTGCCTTTTTCCCTGAAGTCCTGAAAGGTAAATACAATTGTACAACATGATGCAAACTTCAGAAAAACCGCCAGAGCAGCTCACATACAGACGGTCTTCGTCCCTGTTGCTCTTTGGGCCACTCAGGGATCAGCAGACACATTTGAACTACAAACCAGGAAAATCTGTCAGATTGTCACAGCTTGCCGTCACTCTGTCTGAAGATGATCTGAGCTGGACATCTAGAAGTCTTCTCCCCTGGCTACCCTCAGAACTCGGAACTGCTTTATACTTTGATACAATCATTAACCATCATTTTGTGTGTTTCCATAGAAATGCCTCTTGTTTAATACCTGATTTCTAGAACCCCAGGCCTTACTTTGAGAACACACCTGCATCCCCCCTCCTGAAATAAGTTCAACTAAACTGGCTTATTGTCAGGAGAGTGTCGACCAAACTGAACAATCGTCTAGCCCAACTTTGGACATGTGTAACTTTGGGAAGTTTCAGAGGAAGGAGGGAACTGGCCAAGACTAGGCTGCCCCAAGATGAGCCACTTTGGTGTGACCATTATTTTCTTAAAAGGAAATGAAACTCACCAGATTGAGGAAAAGCTCTATACCTCCCCTAAAACTGCCTGCTTGTACCAGGAAGAGACCTATTAGTAGGGTGTCCTTTTTACCTAAGACATGGATCTACATAGCAGGACAACCTTTGTTTCCAAACGTCTCTCACCTTCTTGCTAATGCTCTTTCTTCTCTTTGATCCTCAGACCCCTACCCCTCTCTTTCACTCATATAAGTGTCATGTTGCCTGACTGTCTTTGGAATTCTCCATGTCTGTGTGGATTCACATTATGTAGGCTATTAAATTTGATTTTCTCCTGTTAATCTGCCAAATGTCAATTTGATTCCGATTCAGCCAGAGGGACCTTGAAGAGCACAGGAAATACTTCCTCCCCAACAACAGGCACAGGTGAAGTTTCATCAAGGGTCCGATAAGAGTAAGTAGATATGTGCATCCCTAGAACTCCTGATGAACAGTCCCCTGGTTCAGGGGCTGATCCTATCTCCTGGAAACATGAGGTGTAAGTCATCCTGCATGAGAGATAGGTCCTCACACTGTCCCAGCTGGTGGAACCTTCTCCATACATTGTGTCCAAGCCCCCCACCTCCTTCTTCTCCTTCCCATTCCCATCCTCAGTCCCTGCCTCCTCCACATCCTGAGGACTCTTACTTTCTTCCCAATCAATCACTTGCCCAGAACTCCTAGTCTGACTGGGACAGGTTCCACGGCCCCTGCCAAGTCCCTCCTATATGCTCCTCTCCTGCTCCATCATTGTCTGTGCAGAACGGGGATGTCATGATGACACATCCGATTCCAGGGTTCCCTGTGCACCCCTCCAATGCTTCCGCTCCAACCCACCAACCTCACCCTCCTCATGCTCCTGGGACACAGCTTCTCTTTACAACGTGTTTATCTTCTGTGTCCTGTCTCTTCCCCTAGACACTGTCAACTCCCTGAGCATGGGGACCCTTCCTGTCATGTCCACGTGTCCCACATCCCTAGACTTACATGTGGCACATGCTAGGTGTTCAAGAGGTGGTGTGAACGCACACTCACTGGACAGTGCTCTATCCTCCATCAGACACAGCTGGACTCCCCGTCTCTGGTTCTGTCCTGACCTGTCACAGTGATACGGGATTGTGGAACCCAAAGGTCAAGAGAGAATGCTTGAGACATTGAATGTTGCAAAAAAAAAAAAAAGATGATTTTACTACAGCCCGGGGACAGGACCCATGGGCAGAAAGCTCACTGGGATTGTGAGGAGTGACTGATTATATACTTTTTAATTAGTGGAGGTGAGGGATAGGGTAAATCTCTAAGGAATTATGGAAGCCAGGCTTTCAGGAATCGAGGGGCTAGCTGCTATGAAGACGAGGTTACTTCAGTCTTTAATCAAACACACACATGAAGGCGCTAAGGCAGCCATGAGGTCCTTGAGGAAGGTCACACTCCGCATGCGTCAGGGATCTACCAGGGGCTGCAGCTGTAGGAGATTTACTTTAAGCAACATTTCTCCTGCCTTTGTTTCCCTCATCAGCAGACTCTGTTACCCGGGCAGCCTGCCCCTGGCACCCAGGTTGTCTCCTCAATATGAGAAAACCAAACAATGTCTTCCTGCTTAGGAGAGGCTGGAGGGACTGAATTTAAGAGAATTTGGAATATTTTGTAGCCAATGTTCCTTGAGATTAATTCAGACTACAGAGTAGACCAAACAAAGGAAGGAGCTGACTTGGCCAAGGAGGGGGAGCTGCACAGGGAGACCCGTTGCTGAGAGACAACAGGTTTTTGTCGCACTTCCCCACAGGCTGGGAGCACTGTGTTACCACTGAGACTGTTGTCATAGGACTGGCAGTAATACTCAGCCTCGTCCTCAGCCTGGAGCCCAGTGATGGTCAGGGTGCCTGAGCTGCCAGACTTGGAGCCAGAGAATCGATCCGGGACCCCTGAGGGTCGGTTGCTGTTACCATAGATGATCATTCTGGGGGACTTTCCTGGGAGCTGTTGGTACCAGCTCACATAATAACCACCCCCGATGTTGGAGCTGCTTCCAGTGCAGGAGATGGTGACCCTCTGGCCCAGGGCCCCAGACACGGAGGGCGGCTGAGTCAGCACAGACTGGGCCCAGGACCCTGCAAGGGGGAGAGACACAGAGAGGGTGATGCTGGGGTCTTGAGACATGAGGAGAAACAGGGCCCCACAAGTCCTCCCAGGGCCCCTTCCCCTGTCCCTCCATCCAGTCACCTGTGCAGTGAGCGAGGAGGCTGAGGAGGAGAGGGGACCAGGCCATGGTGGAGGTCATCACCGATCCTGCCTTCTGTGGCCCCACAGCTGAGCAGAGCCTCCCCTCATCTCTCCCTTCCCCTCTTCATCCTCTGAGAGAGGGAGGGCCCGGCCATGCAAATGAGACCCCCAGCCCGCTGACCCCTCCCGGGGCCTGGGTCAGGTCCTCTGCTTCAGCATGTTAGGGGTTGGCCAAGGGAGGGGCTGTGTGGGGCCAGGGGTGGGGAAGTCCCAGCTGTGAGCCCTGAGCAGAGGGCACAGGCGGGGCCAGGTGGCAGGTCCCAGCTCAGATCACCCCTGACTCCTCAGAAATGGAACCAGAGTGCCCCCTGGTGTCCAGACCCAGACACACCATGATGTGACATGGTGACCAGCCCATCAGACACATGTCCACACACCTCTCAACTGTTTTGACCACTGTTCCCTGCATTTGGGCCTGACCAGGTGTCCCTATATGTCACCTCCCACTAAGTCACGACTCACTATATGCCCTGCTAAGAGTCTTCAGAATGAGTCTGTCCATGGTTCCCTTTTCTGCTCCTGGGTCAGGACTGGGTGGTGTCTCTACACAAACTCTTCTAGATCAGGATCCAGTCCCGAGCAGTGATGGGTCCACATGGACAAAGGGTCGCTTCTGTGCAGGATGCTGGGACTCTCCTCTCATGTGCCTTCTCCCTGATTTCCAGAGTTCTCCTTCTTCTGAGGCCACCACAGCACTGAGGAGATGGGGAGCTCTTCTCTCCAGGTTGTGGGTAGAGGCCATCACGTGTATTCCTAGAGGGTTACACACGGAGCATCTTTGTCACCTGTCACTCTTTCCCCCTGCTTGAAACAACAGGCCTCCACACACTGGCCAGGGATTCCCTCCTCGGCTCTGTCCTCCCAGCACAGACACGAGTCTGCAGGAGCCCTGCCACGTGAGTGTGTGTGGCCCTGACCTCAGAGCACAAAGGGAAAGTCTGCTGGAAATTCTGGGAAGAAAGGAGTGACAGCTGTAGATGCTCTGACAGGGATGTAGTGACAGAGTTTATGTGTCAGTCACCACAGAGCCAACCTCGTACTTAGGATGAACGTGTGTTATTTTATATGTAATTCTATTCAGTAAGATTGATTGAAACTCAATGACAATGTCAGTGTGAAGATACAGGCACAATCAGGAATGTACTTTCCCCAGATCTGTGCTTAGTGCAGAGAGAATCTGGGTGGAAAACAGTAGTACAGAAATGCCTTCTGTTCTCAGGAGAATTCGGGTTTATAGTCTTTTTCTCAAATCACTTATTTGTACCATGTGTCAGGTCTCCCAGGTAGGAAAGGTCAACGTGGTGCCCAGGGAAACCCCTTGAGGGGCCTGTTCCTATGAACTCAGAACCATCCTGCTGACAAAATTAAACACAGACAGAGCATCCAGGACAGAGGGATTTGGGGTCAGACCACTCTCTAGGGTGAGCACAGCTCTAGTCCCTGCAACTGTGTCCAGCATGTTCAGGATGGAACCTTTATTCATTCAGCCACCCATGACTACTACCCAAGGTCAACAGGATCCAGAAGTTTTTGTGAAAGGTCCCACATGTGAGTGGTGGCAAGGTAGAGATAAGGGGGAAGGTGTCCCTGAGGTCACAGGCCCTGTGACCCCAGGTTGGGACAGAAGACTTTCCATCAGAGTGCAGCCTGGCTGGAGGTGTTAATGGGGTGACTCAAGGAGGGACAGCCCAGGACTGAGAGCACAGGGAGGGTGTGTCTCATGTCCCCCATGGGCCTTGAGCTCCAAGGGAGCAGCACTGAGGCTGGGGTCCCAGAATCAAGGTACTGATCAGCCTCAGGCCCTCCAGGGAACCCCGAGATGATGGGGGGTGAGCTGCCCATGGGGACAGAGACTCCCCCTGGGATTCCTGAGCATCAGCTTCATCCCAGGACCAAAAATGAAGCTATGTGACCCCTGTCCGTCACTCCCGAGGGATGTTTCTCCATTGTGATTCTCTTTATAACCCCCCAGAGTTCTGATCCTGCCTTTAGAGGTAAGGATCTCAAAGATTTTTATTGGAAAAGGATTTATTTTGGCCAGAAAGACTCATGTGAGAGCAAAACTATTAACAATTTACTGAATCAGAGGTCCAGATCCTTATGAGTAACAAGAAGTCTGTTGGGGTACCTGGGTGGCTCAGTCATTAAGCGTCTGCCTTCAGCTCAGGTCATGGTCCCCGGGTCCTGGGATCGAGCCCCGCAATGGACTCCCTGCTCGGCAGGAAGCCTCCTTCTCCCTCTCCCACTCCCCCTGCTTGTGTTCCATCTCTCCTTGTGTCCCTCTCTGTCAAATAAATAAAATCTAAGGGGAAAAAAAAAATCTCTCAAATTTTTTTATCTCTGCAGACACAAAACCTACAGCTGTGGGGTTTTCAGGTGTCTGGAAGCACGGGCGGTGGGGAGCACACAGCCCCCTCCTTCCTTGCCGCATCCCAGCCACACCCAAAGGCCCCCGTGTCCCCAGGGGTCTACCAGGGAGTGAGAAAAAGATATTGCTGATGGTTTTGTGTGTGTGAGAAAACACTACAGCCTGGTACTTTAGGAATTATAGAAAAATATTTCTGTGGTAGAATTCCTCTCGAGAGAATTCTTAGGAATGAGATTCTGGAGCATTAGAAAAATAACGACATATCTTAAGATATGCAGGCAATCCTTTGTCTGTGGATTCCTCCAAGACTCCCCATGGGTGGGGGCATCAGTTAATTCTGAAGTGGGTCAAAATCAGCAGATCCCATGTGCAAATACATACAGGTAGATGAATACATCCTTTTCACGAAATGTAATAACTTCACTTTCATATTAACGAGACTGACTGGGGGGTGTCTGAGGGGCACAGTAGGTTTAGCTTCCGACTCTAGCTTTGTCTCAGTTCGTGATCCCAGTGTCCTGAGCTCCAGCCCCGCAAAGGTCTCCGCACTGAGAGCTGAGCCTGCTTAAGACGATCTCTCCCTCTCTGCCTGCCTTTCCCAATTGTTCTCTCTCTAAAATAAATAAATAAATCTCTAAAAAAATAAAGAGACTGACTGGGAGTGTTGGGCACACAAAATGGAGCCTGGCGTGAGAGCAGGAAGGAGAATGTGGGGGGTTGCATGCAGCTGTATGTTCTGGTCTCTCTCCTGCCTGGAGATGGACACTGGAGACTGGAAACTACAGCAAGGTCATTTCCAGTTTTCTCTGAAACCCTGATGTGGAGACAGAGCTCAGACTGAAGAGCCAGACGGAGAGACTGACGCCTGAGGGACGCGGGAGCCGAGAGGAGAAGAGGAGGAGGGTGTGGGGGGTGTTGTCAGGGAGAGTCTGTAGGATCCGGTCCAAGTTCACGTGTAGCTGGTTCAGAGAGAGGAGACTGTGTCTGTGACCAGGGTCATTGTCAATGTATCAGCTGTGGATACATCAGTCGTGACACAAGGTCACACTTTATGGAATAAGATGATAGAACGGATTGTGGAGGAATGTTCGCTGGAGAGTATGTTCAGCTGTAGACACAGAATTCATTCCTGTCCATCTTCTCCAGATTGAGTGGGGATGTGCGGTTGGGCTCGGATATCTCATGTGTCTGTGTCTTCCTCGGATGCCCCCATTTTATGTCACTTTCCATGCATTACATGACTCTTCCTCTTTCCCTGTTGAAGGATAGATCGTCGTGCAGAAGACACCACCCCGCTATGTCTCTCCAGGTAAGTTTCTTACTGAAAAGAGGCTCAGAAACAAAATCTGTGGGTCCAGAGGTTTTAGACCCAATTCCTCCTTATCTGAGATGCTGTGAGGAATGGTAGGTGCTCCCACTGCCTTTTCTCCTCCACCCTCTGCCACAGGAGGGGCTGTCCATGCAAACGGGCTCCACCCAGTGACTGCCCAGCCCCTCCCTGAGCCCTGGTGCTGGGGCTCAGCTCACAGACAGAGGGAGGAGGATGGGGTGGCTTCAGCCCTTGGGAGAACCCTGGGAGGATGCACCTGCTGAGACCACACACGGGTCCCTGCTCAGGGGACTCTGCCAAGCAAGAGGAGACACAGCTGCTCAGTCCCCATCAGAGAGCAGAGGGCCAGTCCCCAGTTCATTTCTCTTTGAGTGAATGCTCCTCACCGAGCTGCTATGTAGAGACACCAGGGCAGTCCCACCGCGCCCCCTGCTGGTCACGGGCGCAGCCGTCACTGTGTCCCAAAGCCCTGAGAGCCCCGCTGATTTCTGCAGCTCCCCACATCCCTGTGGATACACACATCCGTGGACCAAGTCTCAGTACAGGTTTCCCCTGCTGTCTGAACTCCATCATCCCTAAGAAACCTTAGTAAGCCACGATGCATAAGGTAAGAAGCAATTAACATTAATTTATATGGACTTTTTTTCATATTTCCAGACTCAAAAAGAAATCAGTCCTAGGCTTCTCTAATACCCAAGGACACACTTTGCCGTCAGATGTAGAACACGAATGGCGATAAAGCTCATGTGATAACACCCACTGTCACAGCCGCGGTGGCCTGTGGCTGAGCTGCTGGCTGTGACTCCCGGGGAAGCAGCTGGAAGGCGCCCGTCATGCTGGTTGGGTTGTGCACCGTCTCTGGAGAGACTCCTGCAAACCTCACGCTGGATGCTAAGTTGGCGCTTATTTTTTTGTGAAACTGAAAATCCTCTTCAGATTGCTTTGAGCAGTAAAAGCAGCTATTAATGTAAATATTTCGTAAAAGCAAAGAGGTGTAAAGAGAACTTTCAAAAGTTGGGGGTACCTATACTATGTTTCTGATCTGTGTGCCTGTTTGCTGTAATTTCTCACTCCAGGCAGAGTCGTGGTCCATGCGAGGTGAAAATATGTGCATATACAATTACAGGACTTTCTAGACAAAGCTGAATGACCCAGGTGCACAGGGGGGCACGTGTGTCACCGAGGAGGGGACGGTGGAGCTGCTTTGCAGAAGTTGTAGGGGCTGCTTCTGGGAAAGGCATAGAAACAGAATTTTGGGGACGCCTGGGTGGCTCAGTCGGTTGAGCATCTGCCTTCAGCTCAGGTCACGAGCCCAGGTCCCGGGATCGAGTCCCGCATCAGGCTCCCTGCTCAGCGAGGAGCCTGCTTCTCCCTCTGCTTGCCACTCCCCCTGCTTGTGCTTTCTCTCTCTCTCCCTAAGAAATAAATAAAATCTAAAAGAAAGAAAGAATTTTGTAAGGATACACTCACTCAGTGGCCTAAAGTTTCCCAGCGGTCACTGTTGATTCACACCTGCTACATCCTTACAGTGAGACTGACGTCGGTGTTGCTGCATTAGGAGAGTCTCCGGGAACATCCCATAACCCCCAGTCACAGCCCTGGCATTGGACGTCTGCATTTGTCATGAGACTAAAATAATTTCAACAAAAATGTGTCCACTGTTCATGCTTCCTACTCTAGGTTTTCGTTTTCCCTTTTTGGTTAACCTGGGAATTCATTATTTCTTGTGTCTCTCTGATATACTTACGATGAATTTTCCTTTACATTAGTCCAGTTTTGTAACTGTTCTCAGTATGAGCATTAATATAAACCCTTACACTGTACAACTGACGTCCCTCTTCTTAGAATTTCTTTCTCCACTCCTGCAACAAGGGGCCCCCAGGACAAGGTATCCCACCCACATTTAAGCTTCATCATGTTTACCTGGTAAATGTCCCATGGATTGGCGGGAACCAAAAAACAGAATTTTCTCGATTTTTATCTGTAATATGAGGGCTTTCTATGACAATGAAGGTGGAATTCCTAGGCTCTGTTCTCCTAAATACTGCGATGCATCTCAGCATCACTCCAACTGAAAAGGCAGAGGAAAACCAATGAGAGAAAAAGACTATGAAACATGAGATGAAACATACTGGTCTCACCACAGCTGATTACATCTGCAACAACCCCATTTCCCAATACAGTCACATCCTGAAATACAAGATTTTTGTAGAACTTTTATCACATGGATTGATAAAGATACAGTTCAACCCATAACGATTCACAACCATGGTTTATTCAGATTTTCTCAATTTTTACCCAATATCCCTTTGCTGTTCTAAGATCCAGTTCAGGATCTTTATGGCATTTAGTTGTGATGCCTCCTTAAGCTTCTCTCACTGTGACACTTTCTCAGGTTCTCCTTGTTTTGGTGACTTCGTCCACACTTACCGAGCGGGAATCATGCCTGACATGCTTCGGGCTAAGTGTTTGCACCTGTTACTTGAAATCTCTGTACTGGAACGTGTCTCTTCCTCCATTTATTCATTCATTCAACCATTTCACAATAGGGACTATGGACAATTATTTTAAATTTTGAGTTAGAAGCTATTACTGTCACATTTATTTGGTTGCTCAAATCTTTCCAGTTTTCCACAATGGGGGCATTTTAAGTGTCTCACGAGCTCCTGGACACACCCCGTCACTGTGTGTGGGGGCTGGGCCTGCGCTGATGTGCTTGTGTTTGTTCTGAAGGATTCTACGCTTTCTGACACTAGAAGTCGCCCCAACCTCGTCCGTGTAATTCCTGATCTGGGGACTAAGCATCTCTCCAAAGCAGCCTGCATCTCTTCCCCAGAGAACGGTACTAGGAAGCACTATTTGGGGGAATGCACTCAGGGCTGTGGGCATCCCAGTGTGTACTTCCGCCCCGCTGACAGACCGAGGGTTTCTGTATGACAGTCACTCACCCAGGACCCTGCACACAGCGCTGACTGTCTCCACAGGCAATTATCTGTCCCCATCAAACTACACACGATTCCCAAATTTATATCTCCTTCTCACCCTGCCTGCCAAACTCCCACACCCTCTCATCCCAACAAGCACACTTAAACAATTCACCAAAATTACGTAGGAAAATCAAGGAACACTTTTTCAGGATTTTGAAACTGGCTGCTATAAAGATATCCGTACCCTAGGATCCTGTAAGCTCACCCTTTGGACTCTACCCTAAAAATACACTTGAATAGAAGCACTAAACACGACTTCGATGTGGTGGGGCTGCTGGAGGGGAAGTAGTCAGAGACCCGCCCAGACTGGGAGGGGCCAGGGAGAGGACTGGGAACAGCCCTCGCCCCACCCGCGCTGGGCTGGCCCCGCCCCTCGTACGAGACCTTTTTTTAAAAAGCGCGGGCGCGCCTTGCGCAGGCGCACTGCCGCTTGAAGCTTAGCCGCGCATGCGCAGTGGTGGTAGGATGGCGGAGGTGGTCTCCTTTGCAGTGCCCACCGAAAGCGACAAAACCTTGCTGGTGTGGGAGCTGAGTTCTGGGCCCACGGCCGAGGCTTTGCATGTGAGCCCAGTCAGGAGGGAGGGAGGGAGGGATGGAGAACGCCGTGTGTCCTCCCCCCGCCGTGACTGGGAGCCCTGGAGTCTGGCCTTAGCACCTCACGCGCCTCGTAGTCTCCGCCGTGAGGAATCTTAGTTCTAGAGGGGACCTCAGCAGTCTATCAGCCCCAACGGATTTCTGAGAGGTAACTCTCAACAGCCAGCACATGTTGCCTTCTAATGCTTCTCGAATCTTAAGATTTCAGAGGGAGACCTGTTCATGAAATGAGAGGAGCTTGGGGTTGTATGTGCAGAAGGGTTTAGGGAATATAAGGGAACGGGCAGTTTTGGTTTGTGGGCGTGAAATTTCATGCACTTACTTGGCGTGGGACCACCCCACAGCATTCTCTGTTCACGGTATTCTCCCAGTTTGGCCTTGTGTATTCGATCCGAGTCTTCCCAAACGCTGCAGTGGCCCGTCCTGGTTTCTATGCCATCATCAAGTTTTATTCAGCAAGGGATGCTCACAGAGCTCAAATGGCATGCCACGAGAAGCATCTTTTTCAGAATTCTCCAGTGAAGGTGGGTCCAAATAGGAAATTCCTAACTCCACTGGGACGGAGTGCTGAATTCCGTTCTAATAGACTAGCATTTGTGCAGCACTCTGCTTTACAGAATGCTTTCAGATGCATTGCTACATCGATCCTCCGGTTTCCCTGGGTTTTTGTTTGTTTTCTTCTTTTTAGACGAAGAAACTCGAACTGAAGATAGTTAAGTGACTTACTTACGGTTCATGATAGTAACTGGAAGCTGGAGATCAAACCCCAACTTACTGATATTAAACCCCGTGGCATTTTATCCTGCCCCTTAATTTAAGAAATCTTAACAGGAAGAGTCTTGCTTATATTTACTATTATGTGGATTTACAATGACAAACTCTAGGGGTGCCTGGGTGGCTCAGTCGGTTGAGTATCTGCCTTCAGCTCAGGTCATGATCCCGGTCCGGCTCCCTGCTCAGCGGGGAGTCCGCTTCTTCCTCTTCCTCTTCGCTCTTGTGCTCTCTCTCTCACTCTCTCTCTCAAATAAATAAATAAAATCTTAAAAAAAATGACAGATTCTTTCATCTGTTGTATTTATAAAGGATGCTTCATCGTCATTATCATCATCATCAGTCTCAAACTGCCTATTCAGGACTCCCTTCAATTCCCAGAAAATGGTTAAAACATTCTTTAATGCACTACAGGAACTTTATTCCATACTAACCATGCTGTCCATTTTACTTTCCCAGAGCCCCAGAATTATATTTCAGTATGTGCCTCAATTCAATCACCATTTCTTTATCAAGGACCATGTCATTTCCTCTGAATAAGTGAGTGAGACTTAGATTTCCAAACCTTTCACTTTGTAATTGTATGTCTTTATCAGCCTTCTCTAACTGGCTTCTTAATCTGGCTACTTCATAGTGATGTGCTGCCTATTCTTTTTTTTTTTTTTTTTTTAAGATTTTATTTATTTATTTGACAGAGAGAGAGAGAGTGTGTACAAGTAGGCAGAGTGGCAGGCAAAGGGAAACGGAGAAGCAGACTCCCCGCCGAGCAGAGAGCCCGACGTGGGGCTCCATCCCAGGACCCTGGGATCATGACCCGAGCCGAAGGCAGATGCTTAACCAACTGAGCCACCCAGGCGCCCCACGTGGCTGCCTATTCTTATCATTTGCCTTTCCTTATTGATTTAAGCTTGATTGAATCTGAGAACTCTGCTCACATGTGACTCTAGGTGTACTGCCTACTTGTTCAACACCCTCTTCAATCTTGGCTTCACTCCCTGTGATTGAAATGATGACCTGTCAGACCTTCTTTAGTTTGCAAACTGTGCTCTGCCTGTTTCTAGCCTGTGCAAAGTTCACATAGCCACTCACATATTATAGATTATGAAACAATTACTTTGTATCAGTTGTAAGAAATGAGGTTTTTGTCTCTCATTGGACATTAAGATCATTTCATAAATTTAGGTTTTGAGATTTAACAGCATAAAGCCCATCACTGAGAGTGATGAAGGTAATGTTCTACAAGTCAATATATAGTTGACAGGAGAGCGTATTCATATTCGATCTCTTTTTTTAATTTAACACAGAACCTTGGGTTACTACCCCTGCTTTCCAAAATTGTTATCCAATTTACTTATGTGTTCTTTTCTACTTTGGCAACTACATATAGTTCCTGGTTGGGTTTGTTGTTGTTGTTTTTTGCCTTTTATAAATACAGGAAAAAGAATAATGTCTTAAATAAAATAAATCAAGGAAAGGCCTAAGGCATTTGAGAGAGTTTTTTTCAGTAGCATGAAGGAAAATGGTTGGCAGCAGGAACTATTTCTCCGACAGAGAGGCTCGGGGCCCTTCTAAAGCTTCCTTCTTATCCAGAACAGCTCCACTATGCCTCGCCATTAGCCTCCCCTGCAGCACTCAACATTTAAAAGTTCATCTTCATTTCTTCTTTCCAGCATGCAGCTTCAGCTGGAGAAAGTAATTTGATTTTCTTATCACCCATTCTTTCATTCGTTCACTCAATCAACAACAGAATGTGCTCGGTTTTAGGAATGAGAAAAGAGTAAGAGATGGTTCCTTCAAGCACTTAAGGAGCTTATAAACTAGTGATAGAGGAAGATGCACGAACAAATCAATAAAGAATTAATAGTGCTGTGACTTCATTTGCATTATTTGAATCTTTATGAATATATTACTATACTACACCCTGCTTAAAGTTGAAATAGACATTTAAGACAGAACATTTAATAAATTCACCATAGAGCGTAAGTTAGACTGGAAGTATTTGCATTCTCAAAGAAGCTTATTAATGCAAATGAACCTCTAGTTGTTTAGTTGCTTATAAAATTTTTAGAGGTATGTATATTCCTTGTTCTAACAGGTTAGTAACTTGGGGAGGAGGGTGCTGCAGGTTAAGGTCCTACCTCCATGTCAGGTCCATCTTGTCGGCTCTTCAGGTCATATTCTCAAACGAGCTACAGGATGGGACAACAAAAACAATTTCTTTCCTTTGCTCACCTACATAATTTGCTCCGGGACGGCTTCCTTAGTGGCTTTCATCATCACTCTCACCACCAGAGGTCAGGGAAATCTTCCAATTCAATCAGGAGCCCTGGAAATGGTGCAGAAAAGTACTGTAGCTTAAAAATAATGAACACCATTTATTCAGGGCTTACTATGAGCTCATTGCTTACAATCCTTTTTAATCTTTTAAATCTTCACAGCCAGTCTCTGAAATAGGTATTGATCAATCTCAGGTGTATCCAAAATAAGCCTCTGTGGCAGGTTGTGATATTTTTCAGTCTCTCTCTTATGTCTTTCGGTTCGTCTTGGCACCAAACATAAAGCAGTTCAACATCAGGCCCTTGCCCTAAATAGCTCCCAGTGCCAAGAATTGGCAAATTATTACTTTGGTTTCAATGGATGGTCAAAAAGGATCATCAAGGTAAACTTTATAGATTTTCTTTGGCTAATCAGACTCATTTCAACATTGAAATCCTGGACTTCAGAGAGGAGAGAACTGGGTGTGGGGAGAAGATGTGAGAGGCTTCTAAGTGGAAGGACCTGAGCATCGGCCTGCCACCTAGAATTAATAATACTTTCAATGACTTGGGTAGTGATGTCCATAATTTTCGCCAGTATTTGTAGGGTATAGAGTAAAAAAAACTAGTTGTCTGTATTTAATAATTCATTTGCAAGTCTTACTTGATTTTGAAGCTATAGGACCTCAACTGTTCGCTGGGTTTACTGGAGTTTAGTTTTTATTTCTAATAACAAAACATCTTGAAGTCTATGTTGAGATCCTAGGAAGGACCTTTAATTTAAAATCCTAACAGCTTCAGGATCTTTCTGACCTCGAAGAAAGAGAAAATGAAGATGCTCCGGTACCACTTCAGAAGCAGAGCCTGAAATTCTTCTGTGCTTTAGAGGTGGTGTTGCCATCCTATGAGTGCAGGAGTCCTGGAGTTGGCATGGCCGAGGAGCCTTTGGAGAAGCTGGAAGAAGGTCTGTTTATGGTGGGGGTGGGGCTGGAGTGGAGTGGAGGTAGAATCTCTCTTTCTTTCTGAAACTCATCTTTTCAGATATATCATCAAGCCCTCCCCTTGCTAAGCTACTAAAACCCTGGGCAGAGCTTTTCTACCGTACACTACAGGTTTTTATCATACACAATACCTAAAAGAACTTAGCTTTACAATTCTAAAACTGACTTTCTGCCAAGAAGTTTAGGAAGAGGGAAGTAATGTTTTTCCCATTTTTGGTTAAGAATCTGCCTTGTGCTAAAAAAAAAAGAAGAAGAAGAAGAAGAAGAAGAAGAATTTGCCTTGTGCTAAAATAGTCCTTTAAATACAGATCTCTTGTAGCCTTCAGTGATCCCAGCAAAATCATCATCTAAAGATTTAAATAAACTCTTGTGTAAATGTTCAGTCCTTTGCCTCCTATAAAAGGGCTGGTGTGTAAAGAATCAAATACAGATCCTAGAAAAGGTATTCCAATTGGTACTGATTTTTCCCAGAGTCCGTAGCACTTAGGCTTAGGGTTTTAAGGCAGAGGCAGGGCTGTTAGCAAATGGAGGGAAGTAGGTTCCCACGGGTGATGCTCAGGAAAAGACCAGGTCATGTGTGCTACCACCAAATCTTTCTCACTCTGTGATTCCAGCCCTTGATGCCCAGGAGAGTAGGTAGGGTCTGTAGGATTATAGTTTCAACTTGTCCATTTGAAATCTGTGAGTGATGTGAGATTTGTGCCACCTTCTTGGCTTGCATCTCCCTTCTGGTACTTCAGGAACTTCTGGGGTAGATCAGGGCAGTAAAAATGTGCCCGGCCAGGATATACCTACAGCAGAGCCATTCCACCAAGTGCTTGTGTTGTGCCTGCTCTTAGTTGCTAAGATAATGATCTACGAATCATGGATGCACTTTCATATATAAACATATAACATAAAAATCGGTTATCATTCAGCTAGGTATTTTAAATCCATTTGTTTTGGTTGAATTTAGGGCCATTATCAGTTCTGATGAAAAGGAAAACAACCCAGAAGCTTGCTATTCAGAAGGCTGTGTCAGATGCATTCCAGAAACTGTTGATTGTGGTTTTAGGTAAGACTTTCTTGATTGTCCTTTACTTCTTTATTTTCTTTTCTTTTCTTTTCTTTTGATTGTCCTTAAACAACTTCAGTTTCCATGAACAAATAAACTCATTTTGAGAAGTTAGTTGGATGAAAACACTTCACATTCTTTTATTCACCAAATGCTTTCAAAGCAGCAGTCTCAAATTTGTTCTTTGTAGCATTTGTGAGGAAAAATGACAGTAAATATTATTGTCCCCAGGGTATAGATATACAGTGACTTGCCTCCACATAGAAAGTGCTTGATCCAGTGTTTCTTGATTGATTGCCCATAACACAAAGTAGTATAGTGATTGTAAGCTTTGGACATCTGTTGTTGAATCCTAACTCTGTCTCTTAGATTTCTGATGCAATTTTAGGTTTTATACTCAAATTTGAAGGTATTTAGTCTCTCTAAGCTGCAATTTCTTTATCTGCAAAATAAGGTTAATAATTCAGCTTACCTCATGGAGATATAGTAAGAATAAATGAGATGATGAATATAAAAAGCTTAGAACTATCTCTGGAACGTGGTAAGCAGACAAAATATGTTAACTTCTTATCATGATTATTTTCCTGTTGGAGAATTTATTAGATTATGCTTTTGGAATCAATTCAGTTTCAGTTTTTGTTTCTGGCACTGACATATTGGGTGACCATGATTCTTATGTAATGATCAGCTACATTTTTGTGAACCTTGAAAGTGGCCATCCTATTGAATAATGTTGATTGTATTCCCTATTGAGTTCGACAGTAGTATGAATGTTATAGGCTGTGCTCAAAGGAAATTTTATTTTTTTTAAAATATTCTTTTATTTTAAATAAAATAAAAGAGGGAGGCAGGGGAGGCGTAGAGGGAGAGGGAGAGAGAGAATCAATCCAGGCTCAAAGGAAACTTATTTTATTCATTTTATTTTATTTTATTTTATTTTATTTTATTTTATTAGTTTAAATAAAAGAGGGAGACAGGGGAGGAGTAGAGGGAGAGAGAGGGAGAGAGAGAGAGAGAGAGAGAGAGAGAATATCTTAAGTAGGCTCCACACGCAGCATGGTGCCCCATGCAGGGCTTGATCTCACAATCCTGACATCCTGACCTGAGCCGAAATCAAGAGTGGGACACTCAACCGACTGAGCTACCCAGGTGCCTTTTTTTCTGGAAATTTTATAATTAGTAGAGAGTCCCCAAACAGTTGCTCCCCTGCTTCAGAGCCTTGAGTCTTAAAGACTAAGAAATCCTAGCTAAGTTTCAGAGACCTTATTTGCTTGTAAGAGTTGACCGTGGATTGGTCTCAGGTTTCCAGCCTGGGCAAGTCTTCCCGTGAAGACTGACTTCCCTGGTCATCAGGTAGACTCTCCATTAGCTGTCAATTCTGAATGACAACCTTGAAGAACCAAACTAAGCGTTTGGGTTGTTGACCTCTCCATAATATGCTATGGTGTCTCTTGTACACATTCAAAATTCCTTAGACTAAAAAGTCTTGTAGCTCTAGTTTGCCCTAAGGTAAATTGTATTGTCTATAAGTTACACGGGCCTGTTTCTGCCAATAAAGTGTTCAAATACATGCCCTGCCCACCCCCCTCCAAAGCATTGTTCATTGTATCTGGTGGGATTTTGGTTCTCAGGGAGTAGACACTTGCCTTGTTTCTGATATAAAGTATCAGCCATAGTCCAGTGGTCTCCATTCCAGGTTTGAACTTACATTGACCCCTACCTAACGTCTTACTGTTTAATCATACTATGATTGAACATTTTTGCTTCCACAGTTTTAACTTCCTATGTCATTATTCCTTAGTTCCTATCTCTGAGATCATAAAGTTTTTTTAAGCACATGGTTGATAACTTCATATATATTTTTTCACAGATAGTTATGATAGTGGTGCCTGAGTGGCTTAGTCGGTTAAGCGTCTGCCTTCAGCTCAGGTCATGATCCCAGGGTCCTGGGATGAAGCCCTATGTCGGACTGCCTTGCTCAGTGGGGAGTCTGCTTCTCCCTCTCCCTCTGCCCCTCCCCCCTGCTCGTGTTCTCTCTCTCAAATAAATATTTAAAATCTTAAAAAAAACTAGTTATGATAAAAACTGAAGTGTGAGATGAGAAAACTTCTGAGAAAATGCTTTTATTTTCTGCTTTTAGAAATCAAAAGAATGTCTATGGGGCACCTGAGTGGCTCAGTTGGTTAAGGTCTGCCTTCGGCTCAGGTCATGATCCCAGGGTCGTGGGATTGAGCCCCTCATCAGGCTCCCTACTCAGCAGGTTGCTTGCTTCTCCCTCACCCTCTCCGGTTCCCCCTGCTTGTGCACTCTCTCTCTCAGATAAATAAATAAAATATTTTTTAAAAATCAAAAGAATGTCTAATTACTAGGTGCTATCCCAGTTATATACAGCAAGTTTTAGAACAAGAAAAATTTTGATATGCTACTTGTTAACTTTATTTCAGAAAGTGGTAAAATAGCTGTGGAATATAGACCCTGTGAAGAGATTACCGATGCCAGAACCGAAGAGGAGCTACAGGATTTAATTCAAGTATGTGGAGATTAGAGCTCGAGGATTCCACAGCCAGTGTAGCCATAATTTAAAGCAACCGGCAGGATTTGGAAGACTTGGGCACGTACAGTTAGCTCTGTCATCCTTTGGGAAATGTAAAACTCTGAAACGGCTTTTGAGTGCAGAGAATTTCTGGGGCTTTTCCTGAAGTCCTGGCCCTTGGCTCTGACCCCTTATTTAAAATTTGGAGAGCAAATTGCATCAGAATACTCCTACTGTTGTGGCCATAGGAGAGGACACAGCCTTTTAGAGCTCCCCTCAAACAGAATCTCAAGGATTTGGGAACAGAGTAACTCTGGCCTTCAGTGAGATTATGCTACAGTGCTTGAAAACCATTATGCCTTTCAAATAAGGTGTATTACCCAGATGTCAGCATCTCATACATATCTTGTATGAAATATTTTGCTGAAGAACTTTTCTGTAAATCACTTATATCAATGCCCTGAATTAGGGATTAAGTTGCCGAAGTAATTTCTAAAAGAAGATATTAAAATACTGCATATAGAATGTTTAAAAAAAAAAGGAGAAAAGGATGTGTTTCATGTCATTGAAAACTTAATTTGGGGCTAGATTTCTGATTATTTAACTCACTCCAAAGTTGCAAAGTTTGTTTGTTTTGAAGGGAAGAGTGGAGAAAGGAAAGATGGTTACTTTCTGAAAAAGTATTTGAAGGTTTTTTTTTTGTGCAAAATAATTATTTTAATTCAATTTAAATCAAGCCAGTCAAGGAAACTTCAGACTTATCCAAGTTTACACTTTAAGAAGTCTAGCTTCCTGTGAAATGTGAAAGAGATTCCGTATTGATGCTAAAGATTTCAGAAACCTGATTGTAACAACAGATCCATTCCTAAATAAGGCCAGTCTTGGAATCCGTTCCATTTAAAAACCATTGCTATGTGCTACACGCTGGGAATAAGATAAAACCCTTCTGTCTTACGGTTTGCGTGCTAGAGCTTGTGCCAGACCATAAACAAGGACTCAAATAAAACAGATTGTAAAAAGGGCTGTGAAGGATGTAAACTGGGTGCTAGTTACAGTATTTCAAGAAAATTGTTTAACATGCTAACTTGAACATCCTAAGTGCCTTCTCCATGTGCACACACAGGGTCAGACCTCTCAAAAGTGGTGGTGTTACTTTTTCTAGACTGACGGCTGTGTTGAATCCAGGTGGGATGGGGGAAGTTTTCCCATGCCAGTGTAAATAGAGGGCTATTCTCTTGGTTTCAGACCCTCATTCCCAGAATGAAATGCTCACCTGCCCCCTCAAGCTCCACCCCAAAACCCCTCCTACAGAAATTTTGGAGCCATCACTGATTCAGTGGTAGGTAGCCTCCTAACAGAGTGGCGACTTAATACTCAGACATGCGTATTGAGAATTGAGAGGAAATGGCAACATTTTAGAATAACTAACTGTAAAATGTGTTCCCTTCCCCACTGCCCTGACGGGTGCTTATTCTGCAGGTCAGCTACTTTTCTTGGAAGCAGGATGGCCGAGGGGAGGAAGAATGTCTCTCGGATTTAAGCTTTGAAGAGGCCGAGTTCAAACCGCCAGAATCGGACTAGCATTTTTTAATTTCCCGGGATGCCGGGTCCTGTGGCGTCCTTGGGAAACTGCACCCTGCCCCCTTCCACCCCAGAGCTGCTGGAGTCCGGGGCCATCCTGCCTCGCTGTGAGCCCCAGGAGGTGGTTGTGCCCTTTGTAGGGGGAAGGGAGGCTTGGGCCCCGGTGATTCTGGAAAAAGGGCTCGCTCCGAGGGGCGCGGTGCCCGTCCTCGCTGAGCTAATAAAGGAGCGTAAACAAAGGCGTAGTAAATAAAGGGTGGGATGTAGGCGGGGGAGGGGCAGGCAGTGATGAACGGTGCGCGCGTCACGGGGCTGCCATAACGGTTCGGCTCCGGTTGGGGCGCGTGCTGATCCACTAGCGTGGGTCGCTGCGCCCCAGAGCCTCCGCGTGTCATGTCCCGGCTGCGCCTCTGGGCCCCACTGCTCCTCCGCACGTGGCAATCATTGTGGCTGCTGGTCCAGGCAGCTCAGCCTCCGGAGTGGGCCCTGGACCCTGCCCAGCTGACCTCCGACCTCCTGGGGCCCACCGAGCCCTGGTCTTCACACTCCTCTGAATTCCCGCCCGAATCGCCCCAGGCCCTTACACCGCCAGCAGAGGGGTCCTCTGCTCCAGCCCAGATGTTGGCCCTGCCTAAGGATTGACTGAGACTTTGGTTCCGTTCCCGGACACGGATTCAGTTGGCAAGCTGCCCCCAGAGGCAGATCAGGATCTGAATGACAGGCTAACCCAGCTTGAAAGGCTCCCAGAGGTGGTTCCAAGGCTAGGTTGGGATCAGAATCCGACCATAGCTCCGCCTCCTCGACTCAAATTAAGATTAAAACTGTAGGTCTAGATCAGGCTAAAGATCACCAATCATTTGAAATACTTGTTCCACCTCTGGATAGTCACAGTTCAAAGCCAACGTTTATTGTTTCACCCCCAAACCTGGAGAAAGATCTAGCTCAGCATCAAAGGCTTGCCAAAGTTGTTGGAACTCCAAAACAATTTGCAAATAAAGACCACCCTCAACAACAGTTGCAGGATGGTTATTCAGATTCCAGTATGGATATCCTATATCCTGAGGTGAACTTACCAATGGATTTCCCAGGGGGATCGGATCAACCTCCAAAGCTCCCTGAGGAGGTTGAAATTCCTCCACTCCTGCAGGAGACCCCAAATCATCCAGAGTTGCCTGAGCAAGCTGAATCTTTTTTGCCTCAGATGGAGGCCCAGGCCCCACATTCAGAGCCCCCTGAAGATAATAGAAACATCTCCAATTCAGCAGGGGGCTCCATCTCCGCCTCCAGAGATCCTTAAGGAAGCTGTAAACCCACAGGAGGCTCTAGCTGAGCCTTCAAGTACCCCTGAAGAAATCAAACTTTCTTCAGTCCAGCAGAAAGCCTCAGCTCAACCGACAGAGGCCCCTGAGGAAGTAGAACCTTCGACCCCTCAGGAGGCCTCCGCTCAACCTCCAGAGCCATCTAAGGAGATGGTACCTCAGCCAATAGCACATGAGGTGAATGTGCCATCTCTAAGTAAGAACGAAGCTCAGTGGCCAAACTTCTCCAATGTCACTGTTAACCTGTGGATCTGGTACTTACTGTAACTCTAACTCAGCCTCCAGAGCGCACCGAGGAGGCTCAGGCTTCTCCAATCCAGCTGGAGGCCCCAGCTCGGCCAGCAGAGCGCCCCGAGGAGGCTGGGCCCACCCCAGTCCAGCTGGAGGCGCCAGCTAGGCCAGCAGAGCACCCCGAGGAGGCTGGGCCCACTCCAGTCCAGCTAGAGGCCCCGGTTCAGCCACTAGAGCTCCCCGAGGAGGCTGGGCCCACCCCAGCCCAGCCGGAGCCCCCGGCTCAGCCAGCAGAGCGCCCCGAGGAGGCTGGGCCCACCCCAGCCCAGCCGGAGGCCCCGGCTCGGCCAGCAGAGCGCCCCGAGGAGGCTGGGCCCACCCGAGCCCAGCTGGAGGCCCCGGCTCGGCCTGCAGAGCGCCCCGAGGAGGCTGGACCTAGTCCAGTCCAACAGGAGGCCCCAACTCTAGTTCCAGAGTTTCCTATGGAGTATCTATTTCAAACTTCAGTAAGTGATGAGGTGATAAGTCAACCTATAAGCCACTATCCAACTTAGAGTTCAAGAAGAGGCAAAACTAACTTATGTTGTTTACAGCTGCCATATGATAGGTAAAACTACATTTAAAAAGAGAGGAAATTAGGGGTGCCTGGGTGGCTCAGTTGGTTAAGCATCCAACCTTGACTTGGGCTCAGGTCATGATCTCAGGGTTGTGGGACAGGGCTCTTTGTAATTGAACTCTAACTCTATATAAATGGAATCATATTATATGTATTATTTTCTGCGTTGCTTCTTTCATTCAACATTATCTTGTAAATTCATTATATTGTTGCATGTAGCTGAGGTTGGTTCATTTCAATGCCTAGTATTGCATGTCTTGCTACATGTGGCTACTGAATACTTGGGAGTAGCTAGTGTGACTGAGGAGCTGAATGTTTAATTTAGTTAATTTCAATTATTTTAAAATTTAAATTAAAAAACTGATACTCAACAGTTATTAGAAAATGTTTAAATATGTTTGCAACAATGTGGGTATGTGATGTTAGCTTTTCAACTGTAAATTTTATGAAATCTAAATAGAGTCAAGTATTTCTGATAAAAAAAATTAGTAACCAAATTGAGATTTCAACTCCCCACTCTGTGGGGAGTCTGCTAGAGATTCTCTCTCTCCCTCTCCCTCTGCCCCTCCCTCTGTCTTTCAAATTAATAAATCTTTAAAAAAATAAAAAAAACCAAAAAGCAAGGAAATTGTTATTAAAGTCAGCATAGTGGTTACTTCTGGGGAATCAGAGAGAGGGTTGTGATTGGAAGGGGCACACTGGGGGCTTCTGGGATGCAGGCAGGGCTTTTTCTTGACATGAATGGTGTTACATGGGTATTTGCTTGATAATTATTAAACTGAACATTTATTAATGAACATTGTTTTAGTTCTCAAAAATAGTTTTTAGTCGGGGAGAAAAAAAACGAACGGCTTTCTCTGCCACACTGCTATAGTTGTGTATGGGGCTTCCGAATAGAATTTGGGAAAAGAGAGGAGGAAATGGCAGTTCTGCCAGGGTTGTTGGCACCCAGAGCTGGGTTCTAGCAGAGACTTTGTGATCCAGAGAGTAGGCATTAAATATGCATTTTGGTGCAAAGAGTAGATAGGGGTGTGTGTGTGTGTATGACAGAGAGAGAGAGAGAGAGGGAGAGAGAGATGGAGAGAGATGGACACAAAGGAGTACATGAAAAGAAGGATTTGAATGGAAACAGAGCAGAGATCAGTACTCCTAAATTAAATAAGAATTAGTGTATTTACGGGGCACCATTACCCAAGTTTCCCCTCCCATATGGAAGTTAATCCTAGGTAGTAAATAGTTGTAGTTATTTTGCATTTTGATGCAAAAATAACCTTTTCATTTTTCAGAATTCTCAGTGAAAATTATTTGACCGAATTACATAAGGACTCATTTGAAGGCCTACTATCCCTCCAGTATTTGTAAGTTAATTAATCATTTATTATGACTTTTTAGTTATCTATAAAATAAATATGGGGTTCAAATTAGATAATCGCGACAATTTCTTCTAACAATAAAATTCTACAGTTCTGTAAGTCTGTAGGGCCCCAACCCATCTCTAGCATTAAATGTCTTCTATGCGTTTTCAGTTTTTTTAACTTTATATACAAGATATAGACAGAAAAAGACCCTACAGTTATAGAGCAAAAGGGGTAATGAGGTCTGAGCAATTATGGACACCCATATGCACCTTGTTTCCTACGTGTTCATATACCATCTGCTTACATTTATATTTAGTTTATGGCTCATGGATCAAATCCCGCCCATGGTCTGTCTTTATACAGCCTATGAGTTAAGAATGATTTTTACATTCTTAAAGGGCTATAAAAGAGAAAAGAAGAGAAAGAGAAGAATATGCAACAGAAACGGCATGTGGCCTGCAAAGCCCAACATATTTACTATCTGGCTTTTACAGAAAAGGTTTTAAAAGTTGGTTTAATAAAATGAGAGGAATTAAAGTTAACCTCAAATTATCACCTACAGGACAAGAAAATATAGAACACTTAGATTAATTTGAATGCCATTAACCCAGAATTTTTTTAAAATTTAAGCTCAATTAAATATTTAAATATTAAATATTTAACTAAGCAGGTAAATTATGTAAGCAGTATTATCAAGTACATATTAAGTTACCAAGAGAACAGATTAAGGATTTCAGTGTGGGAATTCTTAGACCAATATTAAAAATAGATGTTTAAAATGATGGTTAAGGGGTGCCTGGCTGGCTCAGTTGGTAGAGCAAGCGACTCTGGATCTCGGGGTTGTAGGTTCAAAACCCACATTGGGTATAGAGATTACTTGAGAAAAATAAACTCTTCTTAAAAAAAAGTAAAATAAGGGGCTCCTGGGTGGCTCAGTCGGTTAAGCATCTGCCTTCGGCTCAGGTCATGATCCCAGGACCCTGAGATCGAGTCCCTATCGAGCTCCTTGCTCAGCGGGGAGCCTGCTTCTCCCTCTGCCTGCCGCTACCTCAGCTTGTGCGTTCATACATTCTCTCTCTCACAAATAAATAAATAAAATCTTTAAAAAATAAAATAAAATGATGGTTAAGTGGTATAGTTAGAAATGTTTACGCTAAAGAAACATATCAGAAATGCCCTAACTTCACAAATTACAAAATAAAATCTCTCCAGCCTCATTGTAAAGAAGGAAATGCTTGCATGGTATTTCTATGGATTTAGACATACAGGGATACTATATTCTTTGTTATGAAGGTTCAATTTTTATTCTTTTTTTAATTTTTTAAAAAGATTTTATTTATTTGTTTGACAGTGAGAGAGAGAGCATGAGCAGGGGGGAGGAGCAAGGAGAGAGGACTCCCCACTGAGCAGGGAGCCTGATGCGGGACCACGCAATCCCAGGACCCCGGGATCATGACCTGAGCCGTAGTCAGACGCTTAACCAACTGAGCCACCCATATGCCTGGTTCAATTTTTCTTCTTTGTCCATGGCATCCAGAGCTGTGTATGTCATTAATCCTTATTAATGATGCTCTTTAGCAAATAGATTCTTCTTGTAAATGTAGAAGGTTTAAGGGTAGTGGGTAAAAAGAGCCTGATATGATATTAAGAATAGTCTTTTAAATGATCAAACCTTCCAAGTCTTAGGAAACAGCCACCCTTGTATTGGTCTTCTTGGATACCTCTGCCATCTGGACTCCAAACCTTACAAACACAGGTTGGAAAAAAACAAATGAGATAAACTGCTCAATGGATTAGGTCCTTCATTACTTCTACTGTGAAATACTTTGTAAACCAATTACTTCATGTTAGCTGAAGTATTCTCATTCATTTAAAAAAATGTCAATGGAAAGCTAATATGACATGTACTGTGCCCAGTATCATAGGCTCACAGATGGTTAAGACAGGCTTCTGACCCTTGTAGGAACTCATGATCTCACAAGGAAAATAAACAGAATCTCAAGCCATAATGTGTAAAGCACTAAGCGGACAAGGTGCCGGAGAGGTGCAGAAGAGGGAGCCATAAAGTCATAAAACTACATTTCTTTTAAAACAGTCATTTTGCTTCTGCTACTCATTACCCAGCTATTTGTTTATTTTATAAATATTTGAGTTTATGTCCCTGTGTCAGTTTTAAACATGGTAGGCAATGCAGATGAACACAACTAGTCCATAGTTTCAAGGAGTTTATGCTCAGTGGACATGGGATGCCAAAATAAGTATATTAAAAAGAAATTGGGGTGCCTGCCTGGCTGAGTCGGTAGAGCATGTGACTCTTGATCTTGGGATCATGAGTTCAAGCCCCAGGTTGGGCATGGAGCCTACTTAAAATTTTTTTTAAAAAGAAGAAGGAGGAGGAGGAGGAGGAGAAGGAGAAGGAGAAATGGATATGGGCAATGAGAGATAGAAGTTGTTTTTGGAACACAGATGAGGGAAAAAAGACTTCACGTTGGATCAGGGAAGCTACTAGAGCAATGCTGTTTGAACAGGACCTTGAAGAGCTATTGGGTATCATCAGACGGACATCTTGGGAAGAATAAGCTTGCAAAGGAGAATGGGAGAAAGGCCAAATGCAGGAATATCTTGTACCTGTAGAGTAGGAGGTTGGAGCCAGATCTTCTAGGATTTTGAAGGCCATGGATAACATGCCAAGCTACTGGGTTATCACTGCAGTGCTCCAGGACGGACTTTAGCCTACAGCAGAGTCACCTGGAGGGCTTGTCGGAACACAGTTACTGATTACAGACTGCTCAGTCCACAGTAGGGCTGAGAATTTGCATCTTGATTAAGTTCCCAAGTGATGCTGGTATTCGAGAACCACTTCGGGAGAATGAATCTGGTAACTGTGTGTAGGATGGATCAGAAAGGGAGAGACTGGATATGGCAATGCCCATCAGAAGACTAGGTGGAAAGTGAGGAACTAAGCTGGGATGGAGTGGAAGTAAGAGGGTCAGCTATAATCAAGAATGGGTGTTTTCAAATAAAAATCCAGTACCATGTGGTTTTTATTGTTGTCTCACTACCTGTAACTGAAGCAGTTAATAAATTCATGGACTATTAAGGCAGTGTGTGACCAAAAATGAATTTCTATTAATATGACAATATAATTCTGAGTTAGTTCAAAGTTATGTATTGATTAGAGGAGTGATTTCCTTTCAAGTTAAATGAAAGGATATCTTTTATTTCTTCTGCTATTGAATTGGCCTAGAAAAATAGAACTAAACCAAGAAGTTGTGCTAATAAAATGAGAATATCCCTTTTAATATTAGAAATTATAATTATAGGGGCGCCTGGGTGGCACAATTGGTTGAGCATCTGACTCTTGGTTTCAGCTCAGGTCATGATCTCAGGGTCCCGAAATGGAGCCCCGCACTGGGCTCTGTGCTCAGTGCGGGGTCTGCTTGGGATTCTCTCTCCCTCTCCCTCTGCCCCTCCTACTTGTGCTCTCGCTCGCTCGCTCGCTCACTCTCTTTCTCTGAAATAAATAAATAAATAAATCTTTTGAAAAAAGAAATTATTGTATGTGGAGATAAAAGCTTTGACCTCATAATCTAGAAATTGATGAGACCACAAAAGATCCTCTAATCAATTCTTCTGCTCTCAGGAGAGATTCCTTCCAAGATCTATCAAGATCTATAGTTGTGGATTTTATTTATGAAGATCTTGAAGGTGAGACTCTTTTAAGAGAGGTGAGGACAGAGTAAGTAGAGTTAGGGGCTCTGGAAGGTTCAAAAAACAATTCCTGA
The DNA here is from genome assembly GCF_964656455.1 of Halichoerus grypus. Lineage (NCBI taxonomy): Eukaryota > Metazoa > Chordata > Mammalia > Carnivora > Phocidae > Halichoerus > Halichoerus grypus. The sequence goes on from NC_135724.1 coordinate 70,724,721, forward strand.
GATTCAGAGTTTAGGCAAAAGCTACTTATTCAATACTATCATCCTACTCATTAGATATCTAATAGATAATTGAGGCAATATTTTCCTTTTACTTTTCCTAGAGAGTTATCCTGCAATAAAATACAATCTATTGAAAGACGTACATTTGAACCACTACCTTTCTTGCAGTTTATGTAAGTTACAAATATAATTTCATTATACTTGGAATTTTTGTTAAACTTAATTGTAAGCCTCTTTGTTATAATCATTTTGAAATATGATTGAAATTTTATTAGTAGAAAGCTACTAAAATTATGTAGCAAATCTTTTCTGTCTGTAGCAAAGATTAGTGTGAGAATTTTATATAGATCAGACTGAATCATTCTAGAGCAGTGGTTCTCAACCGGGGTCATTTTGCACCCGGGTGACATTTGGCACTGTCTGGAAACGTTTATGGTTGTCAGACTGTAGATGAACTACTGGCATCTCGTGGGCAGAGGCTGCTAAACACCCCACAATGCGCAGGACCGCCCCTCCTAACAAAGACGATCCAACCATAGATGTCAATAATGCTGATGTTGTGAAACATTTTCCTAGAGAAATAAAGATTACTTGACACAAGTATTTATAGAACACTGACTGATTTGTATCTAATGCACCACATGTATAAACATGAAAGTATAAATCTTTCGTGCAAGTTTTTTTCAAAAAGTAAGTATCTTCCATAGTGAGATTTCTTCAGTGTATGGAGAGAGTATTGAGATTATGTTTCATCATATATAAATTGGAATCACTGCCAAAGGATAAATGTTCTGAAAGAATATCTTTTGTTCTTCTTTTGCTTGTGTCTTTTTTTTTTTTTTTTTTTTTTTTTTTTTTTAGAAATCTTGGTTGCAATTTACTCACAGAACTGAGCTTTGGAACATTTCAGGCCTGGCATGGAATGCAGTTTTTACACAAAGTGTAAGTGAAATAGAAAATGAATACATGTAAAAAAAAATAACTATGTGTAAAAACATCATACAGTTAATGGTTCGGTGGGTATAATAAGCCTAGTATGAACTCTGAAAAGTATGTCTTAAAATCTATTCATTTTTTCAAATGAGGAAACTAAGGTACAAAGAGGCCAAGAGACTTGTCTGTCTCATAAATGGCACACTCTGCTTTCTCTAGTACTCAGCTTTGGTGTGGGCAATAAAAGACCCCAAGCAAATAACACCCAAATCAGCATTATCCTGGGACTCCATGACAATGATGCTTCTCCAATAGGTGCGTGGTCCTTGAAATTCCACTTTTGAATTTAACTTTGATTCCTGCTCATGTGCAAAGTTCCTAACTGCTTCAATACATGCAAAATAAAGCTTCAAAGAACTAAGTTTAGCACAGAGTTCTCCGGGGAGCAAAAGTGTGTGTCCTTCCTCAGCCATCAGCTTCTTTTAAATGGTAAAGCAGAAAGAACTCCTGAAAACTTACCACAGGACACTTCTCTCCCCAGTCACCCAGAGCAAAAAGTATATACCTCTGAAGTAAATGATCTGGGGGCAATAGCAAGGTATGGAAAGGTATGGAGGTATGGAAAAAGATGTGTTTCTGTTAAGTTGGAGTGTGAAAAACGTTCATGAAGAGAATACATTGCTGTAGCCTAATTTCATATGCTTTCTTTCCTGGCTGTTCTTCAGTAAGAAGCGTGTTATTCCCTTTCAGCTGGAAAATTCCGTGATTTCTCTGTGACATAGCAAGTCATAAGTGGGTATGTTCAATGGCCTGAGTGGGATTTTAGACACAAGGTGAAGATCCTCCTCTAAACCTGACTTTGGAAAAGACTATCTTACCTGTCTCGTGGTTCAGAAATACAATTTCACACAGTTTATTTTAGAATAGATGAAGGTGTTGAGGGTGTGTCTGGAGCTGAGTAACTGTTGCCACCGACGTCCATCTGCAGTGGCCTCCTCTCTCCTCTCATTAATTTGCTGATGCCTCACTTGGGGAAGGAGTCCTCAGGGTCAGTTTTTTGTTTTGCCAGCACACCAGAGAACAGGCTCATTGGGTTTCTCCACCAAGAGGTATACCGTCTCAGACTGACCACCTTTACTAAGCACTCTCTAACACCAGGAGTCTCTTACGAGAGTCTGAATTTCATTATAGTTAGGTGGGCAACATAGGAAGAAATCGGGTGGAATCAGTTGATAAAAATTAATGGATTCACTGAAAAACATTCACTGAGTGCCATGCCCACCATATGTTGACACTGTACTAAGTACTGGGGGTGCAAAGAAGAACGGGACAGGGACTGCCCCCAAGAAACTTTCATACCAGAAGGAGGAAGATGGGTGTTGAGGGGAAGGCACACGGGAGTCCTCGGGCATCTGTACAGCAGGGTCCCAAGGTGGGGGGGTGACAAAGTAGGCAATGGGTTGCGGGATAGGAAAGATTCGTAACGGATGAGGCAACAACTTGTTTGTGTTGAGTTTCTGCGTGCATCTTAAATGACAGAAAAAGGTAATTAAAGAACCAGAGCTAGCTGGCGTTGAAAATCAATTCATACACATGTCACATGATTTGAATAGAGCTGCACTACTGAAACTAATTCACGGTTCCTTCCGAAAGAAATCACAGTATAGTAAGTGTGTACTGGGGGCGAGGCTCCTTCTTTGTTTGGAGCCACATTTTTCTAATAGACAAAGCTAGTCTGCTTCGGGAAATGTTTGCCATAGTGAGATAATAGACTTTACTGCATCTCTTTTCAAAGGCAAGTTGCCAAGGGAAGGAGCTACCTATAGTCATGTTATTACCTATGTGACATATTACCGGGGTGTTTATAAGTTGAAACGATACTTTCTCTGGCATTAACTTAGTTTGTAAAACTTAGAGGCCCCAGCTGAGGTGGATTTATCTTGAACTTACGCTTCAGGGCTCCTTGCTTACACAGGCCCCTTCCAAGGTCTTGGGAGAGGGTCCTAGCAATTTTTTGTATTCATAATTTTGCATGTTTTATTAGACAGGATTTCCCAAAGTAGATGAGGTTCAGGCCCCACAAGATCCTTGATTTACCCCTGGGTTTCAGATAACTATAACTCAGTAAGTTTCTTGAATGAAGCCTCTAAGTTATTGATAAACACAGAGTGAACTAGTTAGCAGTGTGGTAAAGTCTATTTTGAGTGGGCATGGCACTCGGTGAATGTTTTTCAGTGAATCCATTAATTTTTATCAACTGATTCCACCCGATTTCTTCCTACGTTGCCCACCTAACTATAATGAAATTCAGACTCTCGTAAGAGACTCTTGGTGTTAGAGAGTGCTTAGTAAAGGTGGTGAGTTTGAGACGTTATACCTCTTGGTGGAGAAACCCAATGAGCCTGTTCTCTGGTGTGCTGGCAAAACAAAAAACTGAAATCCACCTCAAAGACATTCCAAGAGCTTATTAATAAGGTACCACTTTCAGGGTTTTTTGTTACATTTTGTTTTAATAAGGTACCGCTTTTTGAATGGTAGTAATAATCATATCTCTTTCAGATGAAATCAGGAATGAAATATATTATGGAAAACCAGCAGTGGTTGATAATCCTAAATGTTAAGTATACTTTTTTTTCTGACTTGAAAGTGCTTCTCCTTCATTCACCTACAGAGGTCCAGACTGATGGCTTATTTTTTAAAATTCTTTTAGTCACTTCATTGGTTCTAACAATACAAGCTCCATGATTTTAGAAACTGAAGGACTCTGCAATGTAGAAGGGCTCTACCTGATCCACGTAGAGCACATCCACATGCTGGCTTGTCTGTGGTGCATCAGTGTTGTGCCAAGAACATAAGCACTAAGAGAGAATGAGGAAAATCTAAGCCTTATCCCTACTGAATTATTTATCCCACTATTGAGAATACCATTGAGGTAGTTGTGGCCACAATGTGAAGGCAAATCGAGCTGCAGTCACAGAGACACCCTAATGCTCCCCCGTCATCCAGCGTCGGTTTCCTTTAGATGGCTGTGTGCACACACAAGTTTATACACTGCAGGGTATCATCATCACTTTTTGCTATGTACTGGAAATCCTGGCAGCTTCTTCTCCGATTCAGAAAGGCAGAAACATTCAGGATGAAAATAATAACTCGGGTCTGTCCTTTGAGGGAACTTCGGGTGGCTGTTTTATTATTTTCTATTTGTAATAGTTCAAAAGGTTTGAGATAGTCCTACCCAGCAACTACCATACTTTTCTTCTCCCAGCCGCATCCCTTCTTCCCACATATCTTACAACATATCTTCTTTCTCTTGGAAGCAGAGTAGTTCTTCCTCTGCGCCTTAACATTTCTTTATGACCTATCTCTAGTAGGCACTTACTGTGTTTCAGGCACTAGGCTAGGGACCTTTACGTATTGTACAAGCAAGAGAGTGTGCCCAACACTCTCAGATAGTGCCTGGCACATAGAAAATGCTCAATACATGCTCTCTCACACTGTATCTCATTTTCATGTTTCCAACAGCTCTTGCAATGTAGATATCGTTATCCCCACTTTGGGGATGAGGAAATTGAAACTCGGAGACGTTGGGTCACTTGCCTAGATTCACACTGTTAACAAGTGGCAGAACCGCCTAGGAGCTTTGCAAGTAAGGCAACTCCACATTCCCTTGGACTAGGAGCTGAATGATGACTATTTGGCATTTTGTGCATTGTCTCTTGGAGTTGGTTTCTAACTGGAATAGGACTTTTTGGGGAAGAGAGCTCCTTTTCCCCATGACAGTCGCATGCTTCTGGAGCTCCTGGCCATGCCACCTCTGGGCATCCCCAGATTTTCTGCTCACTGCCCAGTGCAAATGTAACATCATTATTACTAGGCACCTACTCTGTGCCCAGCCTTATGTGAGGTGCTTTGCACGTGCTCTTTCATTTAATCCTCAAATTGCCTTATGAAGTAAATGGTGCAAAGTGAGACTCAGAGATGTTTGTTACTCCAGTCACTTCACCAGGATGTGACAGCCAGAATTCAAACCTAGGTCTTCCTGATTCCAGAGGCCCTTGCTTCTTCTGCTGTTCCTCACTGCCAGGAACTCTTCTTCAAAGCTATTCTCAGAACTTTGATTAAAATATAGGCCCACAATTTCAGATCCTTTAGACTTCGCCCTCCCCTCCCACCCGAGAAAGGATTTACGTCATGAAATTAGATGTCTTGTATTGAGGAGCTTCACATGGGGAGTCATGTTCTCGTGGCTCATGGACCTATGTAGATGAATAGAGGAAAGGGGTTACTCCATCCCCAAGTACTTCAAACATACTGGAACAGGTTCTAGGTCACTCTGCTTACTTCTTGGACTGCCTTCCTCCAAAGAGCCAGTTTTCCCTGCCTGCCTTGGGATTCTAGCATAGATAGTTTGGAGTTGGTCCTATTTTAAATTTATTTTCACTGCGTGCTTTGGACATTTTTTCAGCTAAACCTGTTAGGATTTCAGTACATTCAGGACAGTGATGACATGCTTCAGTCCTCAATTCTTCTCTGTCTCCTCAGTTAATAGAAAAGAAACGTAGCCCATCTGTCTGGACCTGTATAGAAGAATTTGGAGAAAAAAAAATAACAGGTAAGAAATGTTCCCTTATTTTGTGAGCTACCTTTAATCTGTCCCGTTGTTCTACAGCAAAAGGCTTTTGCAAAAATACTTGAGTTTTCCTCTTCAAGTAAGGTATATTTTTAAAAATCATTTAGAAGCCCGTGAATATCAAAAAGCTGATGGACTAGGAGTCAGCACACCTTTTATCGGTAAAATGAGGGAATTGAACTGAAAGGGAAATGGTCTCTAGTGTGATGTCCTCAGTGCATCTAAAACCATTCGTTTTGTGATCTGTAGAAAAAGGTTACTGTGGAGTCCCCCACATGTAAACTGTTGGATCAGTTCTCATTCTGTCCTCCCCCCAGGCACAGCTTTCATGAAGAAAAGACAGCACAAAAGACAGGAGGAGGAAATAGGATAACTTAGAGTGGCCCTATATTTTGGTTTCACTAGGGATAAACGCAGGATGTTAATCTCAGTAGGACAAGGGCTGTCTGGTTAAGAGGAAACACTGAGCTGATGGATACAAGGCCATGGGTGAGCACCCAGGAAAGAGTGGAGGGTTAGAGAACTGAGATAATTTGGGGGGAAGGATAACTAATTGCTAAATTGTTTTGGCTACATAATGCCTTATAGTCATTTTTAAAACAGAGAAAGATACACAAGTGGAGGAACTCACTTGCACAGAGCCCACCAATGAGCTTATAGATTTTAATGCCAATTTTTTTTTCAGAGCAAAGGACATTCAAAGCCTCAAAGTTGAGGAACTGTGCTTAACCAGACATGTGACACTCACATTCTTCCTCTTTATAACTAGTGTTACAAATCCAACATGTTAATGGTACTGAAAAAAATCTAGGAGAATGGGCTAGAATAAGAAGACTAGGGGAGTTTCCAAGGCAAGAACAAAAATGCATGGTTCTTCCCACCCCCCAGCCCCCACCCCCACCCCCCCCGCTGCCCCCTCAACCCCCACCCCCACCCAGAAAAAGCATGGCTCCCAGCCTCACCATTGGCACCCTCTGACCTCCGTTGTGGAAGAGTCTGAGTCTTTACTCCTCTTTTCTCCACCTACCAACATATTTGGTCTTCTGACAACTGGTGCTCTATTTATCACAATATGGTTCTTTTTTTTAATGGAGATATAATCCACATAATATAATATACAACATTATAAAGTATACAGTCCAATAGTATACTTTGACAGACAATAGTCAGCATTAATGCCAGGGTATTTCCATCAGCCCCGAAAAGAAATACCATACCCATCACCTGTGACTCCCCATTCTCCCTTCCTCCCAGGCCCTGGCAACAACTAATTTACCTTCTGTCCCTGTAGATTTGGACATTTCATAGAAATGTGTGTCTAGCTTCTTTCACACAGCATGTTAGCTTCGAGGTTTATCCATGTTGTAGCATGTCTCAGTACTTCATTCGTTTTTAAGGCTGGATAATATTCCCTTGTATACATACATCACATTTTGTTCATTCCTCAGTTATGAGACATTTGGATTGTTTCCACTTTTTGGCTATTATCAATAATGCTGCTATGAGTATTCACATACAAGTTTTTGTGTGGACACATGTTTTTAATTCTCTCGGGTACATACCTAGAAGTGGAATTGCTGGGTGATGTGGTAACTGTATGTTTAACCCTTTTGAGGAACTGCCAAACTGTTTTCCACAGGTGACTACACCATTTTATGTTTCCACCAATGTATGAAGGTTCCAGTTTCTCCATAATCTTGCTACCACTTATCGTTGTCTGTTTGTTTGGTTATAGCCATCTTAGTGAGTGTAAAGTAATATCTCATTATAGCCTTGATTTGTACTTGCCTAATGACTTAAGACATCAAACATCTTTTCATGTGCTTATTGGCCATTTGTGTATTTTCTTTGGAGAAACATCTCTTCAAATCCTTTGCCCATTTAAAAATTTGATTATTTGTCTTTTTATTGAGTTGTAAGAGTTCTTTATATTCTGGATATTCTGCATACTAGACTTTTATCAGACATATGATTTGTAAATGTTCTCTCCCATTCTGTGAGTTGTCTTTCACTTTTGTGATAATGTCCTTTGAAGCACAAAAGTCTGTTTTTTTATAAAGTCCAATTTATTTATTTTTCCTTTGGTTATTTGTGCTTTTGGTGTCATGTCGAAGAAGCTGTTGCTTGATCCAAGGTCAGAAAGATTCCTAGTTTTATAACTTGAGCTCTTGCATTTAGGTAGTTGGTCCATTTCGAGTTAATTTTTATATATGGTATGAAGTGTAAGAATCCAACTACATTATTCTGTATGTGGGTATACAGTTGTCCCAGCACCACTTGAAGAGACCAGTCTTCCCACAATGAATTGTTTTGGCATCCTTGTTGAAAATTAATAGACCATAAATGTGAGTATTTATTCCTGGACAGTCAGTTCTGTTCCATCGATTTATATGTCTATTCTTTTTTTTTTAAAGATTTTATTTATTTATTTGACAGAGAGACACAGCGAGAGAGGGAACACAAGCAGGGGGAGTGGGAGAGGGAGAAGCAGGCTTCCCGCTGAGCAGGGAGCCCGATGCGGGGCTCGATCCCAGGACCCTGGGACCATGACCTGAGCCGAAGGCAGACGCTTAACGACTGAGCCACCCAGGCGCCCCTGTATGTCTATTCTTATGCCAGTATCCCACTATGATTACTGTAGCTTTGAATTGGGTTTTGAAACCAGGGCACATGAGTCTTTCCACTTTGTTCTTCCTTATCAAGATCGTTTTGGCTATTCTGGGTCCCTTGATTTGACGTATGAATTTTAGAATTAACTTGTCAATTTCTGGAAAGAAGTCAGCTGCGATTTGGATAGGGAATGTGCTGAAACCATAGTTCAGTTTGGGGCATAGTGCCATTTTAACAATATTTTCTTCTAATCCATGAACGTGGCGTATCTTTCCATTTATTTTGATGTTCTTTAATTTCTTTCAACAATGTTTTATAGTTTTCAGTGTAGTCTTGTACTTCTTTGGTTAATTTTTTCCTAAGTATTTTATTCTTTTTAATATTGTTATACATGGAATTGTTTTCTTAATTTCATTTTGGACTACTCATTGCTAGTGTATAGAAATACAGCTAATTTTTACACATTGATCTTGTATCCTGCAACCTTGCTGACCCCATGTATTAGTGCTAAGTTTTTTCCTATATTCCTAGGAATATGTCTTGTGGTCTTCTGGTTTCCCAGGAATATGTTGAAGCATTTCAAAGTCTCTGTGGACATCTTATTTCTCAGTTTTTTCCTTTTAAGATTTTTGGTTAGGCTATTTTTTTGTCCCGCCTGTTAATCCATTGCCTCACACGACCACCAGGATAAAACATTTACCTGTAATTGTTTTTGAAAAATGCCCCTTGAGAAGAAGAGGCTTTTAGCATTGTGCAGCTCTCAGTGAGGTCAAAGACAAGCTTTTCAAGCGAGGTTTTCCAGGGAACCCACTATACAGGTAAAACAATGACAGTTCTTTGAAAATGAGGCTTTAAAAGAGCCAAACTGTGGAAAGAGCCGAGATGCCCTTCAACAGATGAATGGATAAAGAAGATGTGGTCCACATATACAATGGAATATTACTCAGCCATCAGAAAAGATGAATACCCAACTTTTACATCAACATGGATGGGACTGGAGGAGATTATGCTAAGTGAAATAAGTCAAGCAGAGAAAGTCAATTATCATATGGTTTCACTTATTTGTGGAACATAAGGAATAACATGGAGGACATTAGGAGAAGGAAGGGAAAAATGGGGGCGGGGGGGAATTGGAGGGAGAGATGAACCATGAGAGACTATGGACTCTGAGAAACAAACAGGGTTTTAGAGGGGAGGGGGGAGGGGGGATTGGTTAGCCCGGTGATGGGTATTAAGGAGGGCACGTACTGCATGGAGCACTGGGTGTTATACGAAAACGATGGATCGTGGATCACCACATCAAAAACCAATAATGTATTGTATGGTGACTAACATAACATAATAAAATTAAAAAAAAGAAAATGAGGCTTTAAGGAACTCCAGCTCCATTTTGCTCCCCTGGGATGTGGGCTATTTTTCAAGGCGACCATCAGGATAGAGAGCAGAGGTCTAGGACAAGTTAAAACAACAGAGCTCACTGTTCTTAGAGAAATTAGTTTTTATTTAATAAATGCTCTCTGGGTTGCTGCAAGCCCATTGGTTAAATTTTCCAAACTTCTAACAAGGTTAATTCTGACCATTTTTGCCAGTTTTTGTCATTGTTGTTGTTGCTTTTATGAGAGATGAATTTTCAGATGTCCTCACTTTCCCATTTTAGCTGATTTGCCTATAACATGGTTTTTTAAATCTCTAAAGTCTCAATGACCATTGGCTAATTAAACACTTAATCATGTGAGATGATTGGAGAAAAGGAATAAAAATAGAAAATGTATTTCTCAGAGAAGCTCTCCCAGATGGAGAGATGAAGTTCAACAAAGTATTTCTATATTTAGTGCTCTCAAAGTTAAGTTTAAGGTAACAGCTATTTTGAAATCCCCTTTTCTTCATACGAGTTAAACACAGGCTTTGAAGTCAAAACTGATTTCAAATTCCAGCTCTGCTTCTGACTCTCTTGACAATCTAGGACAAATTACATAACCTCTCTGTACCTCAGTTTCCTCATTTGTAAAACGGGGTAATGATCATATCTATCACATAAGGTTATTGTGAGGATTAAATGTGAAATGCTGATCACAGATGCCTTACAGTCCAATAGTATTGGTTGTGATGATTATCTTTCTAATATTTGGCAAAAGTACAGTAATGATTCTTGAGTATAGTCAGCCTCAAGGAAGATTTTCTTTTCTTTCTTCCTATTTCTTTTACCTTTTTTGTTTTTAAAGCATTGAGAAGAAAATGTATTCAACATTTTGGAATAAAAACTTGTGTCAAAGAATGAAAAAATGTTATTTATTTATTCGACAAACATTCATTAAATAACTAGTAAATAACAAGCACTATGTCAGGCACAGGGACAATGACAATCAAGTATGGTCCCTGCCCTCAAGGAGCCGACAGTCCAGGAGACTGACAAGGAAACAGGTGATTACATGCCATGACAAAGGCTGTGATACAAGGATACACGGAACATGTGGCGGGAGTATAGCTTTCACCAGTTCCTCCTACATTTAGCCCCTATTGTTTGGCTCCAAAACTGAGGAATTGGTCCTCTTTTTGTCTTTCACTGCGTGGTTTAAACTGTGGAATTTTTTTAATTTCTAGAGATAAGAGAAAAACACCTTAAATCATGGAGGACACTAGAAATGGTATTTCCTACAGAGCCAGGGCTTCCTACTAGTGTAGTCACTTCTGGGGTTTTCAACCTGAAAAGTTCTTTGGCATAGTTTTTCTTTGCCGTCCACTTAAAAAAAATGTTTTTTCTCTTTCCCGCTTTATCATTCAGAGACCTGGGTAGTTCCCAAAGGAAGACTGCTTTACAGATTTATAGGCAAAGGCAGAAAATGATTACTTTTAACCTTCCAGTCCCATCCCAAAAAAATGAACATAAACTTTCATGGTAGTTATTGAAAATGCAGATAATTTTAATTCCATTGCATTTTTCAGAATTCTCGATCGTAACCCTCTGACAACTGTTGAAAATTCATATCTTTTTAAATTGCCGGCATTAAAATATTTGTAAGTATTACAACAATCTCATGGCTCATGAGATGATTTCTGCTGTTTTTGAAAGATTAAGTATTTTGCATTTTGGTTAAAAAGTCATAATTTAAATTTTAACTGGGTTATTGAAATAAGAATTATTGGCAAAGAAACAATGTATATGGGCAAGACAGCCTGCAGAGGAAGAAAGCAGTATTGAAGAACACATACAGATATGGAACATGCAGATGTATGCAGAAATATCATTTATCATGTATGTAGAAATATCATTTGTCTCAAAAAGCAAAGTGGAATAAGATGTACATTATTTTTAAAAAAAGATTAATCAAGAGAGGTGGATGCAATTGAGAATGAGAAGTAGGATAATGGTAAAAAGAGATTGTCCTGTTCATCACCAAGGTGATAAATTTGATGATGCACATAAATTTAAATTTCTTCAATAAAAGTTCTCTGAAATTATTGTCCATAGCAAGTTAACTCTTGAGCTGGCTTGTCGGAATTTAACTGATCACATGTTGTTAAGTCTCTTTTTAAGTATAGAATTTTTGTCTTTGGTATCATTCATGTTTGGACTTTCTCCTTCAGAGACATGGGAACAACACAGGTGTCACTTCCAACAATTGAGAGCGTCCTCATGATGACCCTTGAATTGGAAAAACTGTAAGTTGATTTTTCTTATGTTTATTTTCACTTAGTTGTTTATGTGTGTTTGATTCTTTTCTTAAGTCAGATTTATTGAGGTATAATTTTCATTTAATAAAATTTACTCTTTTTAAGTATACAGTTTGATGAGTTTTGGCAAACATATAGCTACGTAACCACCACCACATTTGAAATCTAGAACATTTTTGTTTGCAGTCAATCCCCTTTTCCCACCATCAGCCCCTGGCAGCCACCAGCCTCATTTTTGTCCCTATAGTTTTGCCTTTTCCACCATGTCTTATAAATGAAATCATACAGTATGTAGTCTTTTGTGATTGGCTCCTCTCACTCAGCATAATCCTTTTGAGATTCATCAAGGTTGTTGCATCTATCTGCAATTCATTCCTTTTTATTGCTGAGTAGTATTCCAGTTGTATGGATACACCAGTCTGTTTATGCATTCATCAGTTAATGGACATTTGAGTTGTTCTTAGTTTTTTGTCTATTACGAATAAATCTGCTAAAAGCAGTCACATGCAGGTCTTTGCATGAGCATATGTTTTCATTTTGGGGGAGGTAAAATACTTAATGGTAAGATTCCTACATCATATGCTAAGTGTATATTTAACTTTTTAAGAAACCGCTTACCTGGGGGCACCTGGGTGGGTCAGTTGGTTAAGTGTTTGACTCTTGATATTGGCTTAGATCATGATCTCAGGGTCGTGAGATCAATCTCCCAGTTGGGCTCCACGCTGAATGTGGAGCCTGCTTAAGATCCTCTCTCTCCCTATTCCTCTCCCTGCACCTCCCCACCCCCGGCTCATATGCACCCACGTGTGTGCTCTCTCTAAAAAAAGAAACAAACAAACAAACAAAAAACACACAAAAAAACTGCTTAGCTGTTTTTAAAATGGATGTACCTGTTTGCATTCCAACCAGCAGTGTATGAGATCTTCACCTTGTATTTCAGTTAAAAAAATTTTTTTAGACTTTCTTATAGGTATGTATGTAGGCTGTATCTCATTGTGGCTTTAATTTGCATTTCTCTAATAGCTCATGATGTTGAGTGTCTATTCATGTACAGATACCTTTTTTTTTTAATTGCAGGAGAACCAGTTTATTTTTTTTTTTAAGATTTTTATTTATATATTTGACAGAGAGAGAGACAGCGAGAGAGGGAACACAAGCAAGGGGAGTGTGAGAGGGGAAGCAGGCTTCCCGCTGACCAGGGAGCGCAATGCGGAGCTCGATCCCAGGATCCTGGGATCATGACCTGAGTCAAAGGCAGCTGCCTTAACCACTGAGCCGCCCAGGCACCCCATGTACAGATACCTTTTTAAATGATGTGTCCTTCAAATCCATTTTTTCTTTTCCTTTTCTTTTTTTTTTTAAGATTTATTTATTTATCTTAGACAAAGAGAGAGAGAGTGAGTGAGTGTGGTGGGGGGAGAGGCTGAAGGAGATAGAGAGAGAGAATCTCAAGCAGACTCCCCGCCAAGCATGGAGCCTGACTCAGGGCTCAATCCCACAAGCCTGAAACCATAACCTGAGCCAAAATCAAGAGTTGGACACTCAACAGACTGAGCCACCCTGGCACCCCCAAATCCCTTTTTTAATTGGATACATACTATTGAGTTTTAAGAGTATGTTCTATATTCTGGAAAAAGTCCTTTCTCTCAGATAGGTGTTCAGCAAATTTCTCCCAGGTTGTGGTTTGTCTTCATTCTGTTCTATCTCTGAAGACCAGAAGTTTCTAATTTTTAAATTTTGATGCACTCACCTATTTCACCTATCCTCCCAGCCCCTGTCCTCTCTGGTATCCATCAGTTTGTTCCCTATAATTAAGAGTCTGTTCCTTGATTTGTCTCTCTCTTTCTCGATTCGTCTCTCTCTTTCTTGCTCTTTTTTTCCCTTTGCTCATTTTTTTTGTGTCTTAAATTTCACATATGAGTGAAATCATATGGTATTTGACTTTCTCTGACTGACTTACTTCACTTACATTGTACTCTCTAGCTCCATCCATGTTGTTGCAGATGGCAAGAGTTCATTCTTTTTTATGGCTGAATAATATTCCATAATTTATATATATGAATCTCTTCTTTATCCATTTATCTATCAATGGACACTTAGGTTACTTCCATAATTTGGCTATTATAAATAATGCTGCAATAAACAGAGAGGTGCGTGTATCCCTTTGAATTAGTGTTTTTGTATTCTTTGGTTAAATACCCAGAAGTACAATTACTGGATCATAGAGTAGTTCTATTTTTAATTTTGTGAGGAACCTCCATACTGTCTTCCTCAGTGGCTGCATCAGTTTGCGTTCCCACCAACAGTGCATAAGGTTCCTATTTCTCCATATCCTCACTAGAATTTGTTGTGTTTTTTATTTTAGCCATTCTGACAGATGTGAGGTTGATATCTCATTGTGGTTTTGATTTGCATTTTCCTGATGATGAGTGATGTTGAGCATCTTTTCATGTGTCTGTTGGCCCCATCTGTAGGTCTTCTTTAAAAAAAAAAAAGATTTTATTTGTTTATTTGGGAGAGAGCACAAGCGGGGGGAGAGGCAGAGGGAGAGCGAGAAGCAGACTCCCCACTGAGCAGGGAGCACTATGTGGGGCTCGATTCCAGGACCCTGAGATCATGACCTGAGCTGAAGGCGGACGTTTAATCGACTGAACCACCCAGGTGCCTCTGTGTGTCCTCTTTGGAGAAATGTCTGTTCATGTCTTCTGCCCATTTTAAATTGGATTATTTGGGGGGTTTTTTGGTGTTGAGTTGTATAAATTCTTTATACATTTTGGATACTAAACCTTTATTGAATATGTCACTTGCAAATATCTTCTCCCATTCAGTAGGTTGTCTTTTAGTTTTGTTGATTGTTTCCTTTACTATGCAGAAGCTTTTTATTTTGATGTAGTCCCAATAGTTTACTTTTGCTTTTGTTCCCCTTGCCTCAGGAGACATATTTAGAAAGATGTTGTTAAAGCCAATCTCAGAGAAATTACTGCCTGTGCTCTCTTCTAGGATTTTTATGGTTTTCGGTCTCACATTTATTTAGGTCCTTAATCCATTTTGAGTTTACTTTTGGATATGGTGTAAGAAAGTGGTCCAGTTTCATTCTCTTGCACATAGTTGTCCAGTTTTCCCAACAACATTTTTTGAAGAGACTGTCTTTCTCATTGCATATTCTTGCTTCCTTTGTCGAAGATTAATTGATCATATAATTGTAAGTTTGCTTCTGGGCTTCCTATTCTGTTCCATTGATCTATGTGTCTGTTTTTGTGCCAGTACCATACTGTTTTGATTACTACAGCTATGTAATATAACTTGAATTGTGGAATTGTGACATCTCCAGTTTTGTCTTTCTTTTTCAAGATTGCTTTGGTTATTCAGGGTCTTTTGTGGTTCATACAAATTTTATGATGGTTTGTTCTAGTTCTGTGAAAAATGCTGTTGGAATTTTGATAGGGATTGTATTAAATCTGTAGATTGCTTTGGGTAGTACTCATAGATCTGCTTTCTGTTACTAAAAATTAGTTTGCATTTTCTAGAATGTTATATAAATGGAATCATGTGGTAAGTACTCTTTTCTAACTGGCTTCTTTCATTCATCATAATTATTTTGATTCATCCATGTTGTTATGTATATCAATAATTCATTTTTATTGCTGAATAGTATTCCATTATATGGATATGCCACAATTTATCTGCTCACCATTGATGAACATTTGATTTGTTCTAATTTTCGGCTATTAAAAATAAAGCTTCTGTGTGTGTACGTACACGTCTTTGTATGGATACATATTTCCATTTCTCTTGGGGTAAATACCTGGAAGTGGATGGCTGGTTCATATGGTAAGTGAGTGTTTAAGTTTTTAAAAAATTATTTTCCACAGTGGTTGTACCATTTTACATTCCCACCAGCAATGTATGAGGTTTCCATTTTCTTCCCATTTTTGCTAATACTTGCTATAGTAAGTGTTTTTAATTTTAGACAGTTTAATAGGTGTATAGTGGCATCTCTGTGGCTTTTATTTGCATTTCCTTTATAATTAATGATGTCAGATATCTTTTCATATGCTTATTTGTCTTTCGGCTACATTATTATTGAATTTTGAGAGTTCTTTATATATTCTGGAAACAAGTCCTCTGTCAACTATGTAATTTACTAAGTATTTTCTCCCATTTTGTAGCTCGTATTTTCATTCTCTTAAGAGTGTCTTTTGCAAGATAGAAATTCTTAATTTTGATGGTGTTCAATTTATCCATTTTTTTTTTGTAGGCTATCCTTATGGTGTCATATCTTAAGAAATCTTGCCCAACACAAGGTCTCCTGTGTTTTCTTTGAGACGTTTATAGTTTTAGGTTTTATATTTGGATCTTTGAACCAATTTGAGTTCATTTCTGTATATGGTTTGGATTGATGTTTGCTTTTTTGCATATGGATATCCAGTTGTTCCAGCACCATTTGTTGGAAAGACTATCCTTTCTCCACTCAACTGCCTTGGAACCTGAAAATAAGTTGTTCATATCTCTTTCCTTCTGGACTTTCTATTCTGTTTCTTTGATCTGTTTGTCTAAATTTATACTAATATCACAAAGTCTTGAAAGTGTAGCTTCATAAGTCTTGTAATCTGGTAGTGTTAGTCCTCCAATTTTGTCTTCTTTTTCAAAGCTGTTTGGCTATTCTAGGAGCTTTACATTTCCATATGAATTTTAGCATTAGCTTGCCAATTTCTACAGACAAGTCTGGTGGGATTTTTATCTGTAAATCAATTTGGGGAGAATTGACATCTTAACAATATTGAATCTTCTGATCCATGAACACTTTATGTCTCTTCATTTATTTAGGTGTTCTTTAATTTTTCCCAGGAATATTTTCTAGTTTTCAGTGTGTAAGCCTTTTACATCTTTTCAGACTTTTCTAAGTATTTTACACTTTTGATGCTATTATAAGTAATATTTTTAAAATTTCAATTTCTAATTGTTTATTGCTAGGTATTAGAGATAAATTAATTTTTTGTATATTGATCTTTTTCCTGCAAACTTGATAAACTCATTTATTAGTTCTAGTAACCTTTTTATAGATTCCATCAGGTTTTCTCCATAGGTAATCATTTTATCTGCAAATAAAGATAGTTTGGCTTCTTCCTTTCCATTTTGAATACCTTTTATTTCTTTTTCTTGCTGTATTGCACTGACTGGAACCTTCAGTGCACTATCAAATAAAAGTAATGAGAGAAGACTTCCTTTCCTTTGTCCTGATCTTGGAGAGAAAGCATTTGTCTTTCACTATTAAATATGATGTTCGGGTTTTTTCTGTAGAAGTCTCTTATCAAGATGAAGTTTCCTTCCATCCCAGTTTGCCAAGGGCTTCTTTTTTTTTTTAATTTGTAATCAGGAATGGATGTTAGATTTGTCAGATACTTTTTCTCCATCTATTACAATGATTGTATAATTTTTTTAGTTTATTAGCTTGGGTAAATTGCATTGATTTTCAAATATTAAACCAATCTTGCAGTCCTGAGATAAACCCCACTTCATAATGTAGCTAGCATCTTTTTATATATTGTTGGATTTGATATAGTAAAATTTTGTTTAGAATTTTGCATCTTGCTCATGAGAGATATTGGTCTGTTGCTTTCTTTTCTTGTAATGTCTTTGTCTAGTTTTGATAAAGCAAAAGTTGGCCTTAAAAATGAGTTGGGAAGTGTTCCCTTCTCTTCAATTCTCTGGTAGAGTTTGTGTAGAATTGGCATTATTTCTTCCTTAAATGTTTGGTAGAATTCACCAGTGAAGCATGTGGGTTTGAAGCTTTCTATGTGACAAGGTTGTAAACTACACACTCTATTTCTTTAATAGTGCTATTTAAGTTACATATTTATTTTTGAGTAGTTTATGTCTTTAAGGACTCTGTCCATTTCATTTTGAATTGATTGACATGAATTAGTTTATAATATGCCCTTATTATCCTTTTAATATATGTAGAATTTGTATTGATGTCACCCCTCTCATTTCTGTTATTGATAATTTGTGTCTTCTCTTGTCTTTTCTTGATCAATATGGCTAGAGGTATATCAATTTTATTTACCTTCTCTAAAAACTGTCTTTTCATTTCACTGACCTCTCTATTTTTCTGTTTTCCATTTTATTTCTGCCTTGATCTTTATTATGCTATTTCTTCTCCTTACTCAGTGATTAATTTTCTTTTTCTAGTTTCTTAAAAGTGGACGCTGGGGAAGCTGAACAGTGTGTTAGCAGCATCCCACATGTTGACATGTTTTCAATTTCAGTCAGTAAAAAAAATAGTTCTTAATTTCCCTTTTGCTTTATTTTACCCACAGGGTTCCTTAGAAATGTATTGTTTAGTTTCCAAATATTTGGAGATTTTTCAAATCTGTTAATTTCTAATTGAATTCCATTGTGGTCACAGAACATCTGTTGAATAACTGAAATCCTTTGAAATGTATTGAGTCTTGTTTTATATCCATGTATTCTGGTAATAGATGAGAATATGGTCTATTTTGGTAAATATTATGTGTCTACTTGAAAAAAACGTGTATTCTGATTTTGGGTGGAGTGATCTATAAATATCAATTAGATCAAGTAGGTTGATAGTGTTCAAGTCTGCTATATCTTTACTGATTTTTTATATTTTTTTTTCTGTCAATTATTGAGACAGGGGTATTGAAATCTCCAACTATAATTGTGTATGTATTTGTTTCTCTTTGCCATTCTCCTTAATATATTTTGAAGTTCTTTTATCAGATGCATAAATATTTAGGTTATGTCTTTTTTATTAGTTGACATTTCTATCATGATGGAATAACCTCCTTTATCCTTGGTAATATTCTTTGCTGAAATTGACTTTGTCTTATAGTAATATAACCACTCAAGGTCTATTTTGATTAGTGTTAGCATAGCATAAATTTTCCATTCTTTTCACCTACTTGTATATTTGTGTTGAAGATCATTCTTTTAGACAGCATGTAGTTTTGGCTTGTGCTTTTTTATCTGGTGTGACAACTCTATCTTTTAATTAGGGTGATTATACCATTTATATTTAATGTAATTATTTATATGATTACATTTAAAGCTACTGTCTAATATTTTCTATGTGTCCCATCTGTTCTTTGTTTCGTTTTTTTTTTTCTTTTTCTTCCTGCTTTTGGATTGACTGAGTACATTTTATTATTTTATTTGTTGACTAGTTACAACTCAGGTTTTGTTATTTTAGTAGTTGCTTAATGGTTTGTAGTGTTCATCTTTAACTTATCACAGTCTATCTTCAAATTATATTATATGATTTCGTGATTGGTATAAGAACCTTACAATACATAGTATACTTCCATTTTTCCCCTCCTGGCCTTTGTGCTATTGTTTTCATACATTTTACTTTTTTTTTTTTTAAATAAAGATTTCATTTATTTATTTGATAGAGAGAGACAGCCAGAGAGGGAACACAAGCAGGGGGAGTGGGAGAGGGAGAAGCAGGCTTCCCGCTGAGCAGGGAGCCCGACGCGGGGCTTGATCCCAGGTCCCTGGGATCATGACCTGAGCCGAAGGCAGACGCTTAATGACTGAGCCACCCAGGCGCCCCTACTTTTACTTATAAACATCACACCATATTATGTTTTTTGTTTAACCAATAAGTTAACTCTCTTACTGAAGTATAGTTGATGTAATATTAAATTAGTTTCAGATGTACAACATAGTGATTCAACAATTATATACATTTTGAAATGCTCACCACAATAAGTGTATTACAGTATTATTGACTGTATTCCCTACATTATACTTTTCATCTGGTGACTGATTTATTTTATAACTGGAAGTTTGTACCTCTTAATCCTTTTCACCTATTTTGACCATATCCCCACCCTCTCTGCTTTAGCAACCACCAGTTTGTTCTCCATATGTATGAGTGTGTTTCTCTCTTTTTTGTTGTTGTTGTTTGTTCATTTGTCTTTTTTTAAAGATTCTACGTATAAGTGAAATCACATTGTATTTGGATATTTAAATAGTAAGAAAAATCTTATATATTTACCTATGTAGTTACCAGTTCTACTGTTCCTCATTCTTTTATGTGGATCCACATTTCCATCTGGTATCATTTTCCTTCCGCTTAAAAATATTTCCTTTAGCATTTCTACAGTGTAAGTCTACTAGTGATGAATTCTTTCAGCTTTTGCATGCCTCAGATAGTCTTTGTTTTGCTTTTGTTTTTGAAAGATCTGAATATAGAATATTAGCTTGATAGTTGTTGGGTCCCCTCTCCTCTTCACTGCTTTAAAGACTGAGTTCCATTATTTCCAACAAGAAATATGTTGTCATTATTATCTTTGTTTCTCTATATGTTGTGTGTGTGTTTTTTTCCTTTGGCTGCTTTTAAGATGTTCTCTTTATTGATGGTTTTGAGCAGTTTGATTATGATGTGCCTTCATGTAGTTTTGTCCATGTTTCTTTTTTTTTTTTTAAGATTTTTATTTATTTATTTGACAGAGAGAGACACAGCGAGAGAGGGAACACAAGCAGGGGGAGTGGGAAAGGGAGAAGCAGGCTTCCCGCCAAACAGGGAGCCCGATGCGGGGCTCGATCCCAGGACCCTGGGATCATGACCTGAGCCGAAGGCAGACGCTTAACGACTGAGCCACCTAGGCGCCCCCATTGTCCATGTTTCTTGTGCTTAGAGTTTATTGACCTTCTCGGATTTGTGGGTTTATTGGGTTTGCCTGTTTGGAAAATTTTAGGCTATTATTTTTTCAAAATTTCTTATATTTCCTCTCCTTCATTCACTCTAAGTACACATATATGAGGCCACTTGAAGTTGTTGTACAACTCACTGAGTTAAGTAGAGGCATGGGTTTTTTAGTCTGGGTTTTTTTAACATATGAAATACAGTTATAACTTTTTTTAAAAGATTTATTTATTTGAGAGAGAGAGAGCATGAGCGGGTGGGGCAGAGGGAGAGGGAGAGAGGATCTCAAGCAGACTCCACGCTGAGCTAGGAGCCCAGTGTGGGGCTTGATCTCATGACCCTGAGATCATGACCTGAGCTGAAACCAAGAGTCAGATGTTTAAATGATTGCGCCACCCAGGCACCCCAGTTACAACAACTTTTTAAATGTCCTTGTCTGCTAATTGTAATATCTGTGTAGATTATGGGTCAGTTTTGATTGATTGCTTCCTATCTTCAGTATGGGTCATATTTCAGACTTATTCAGACTCTTCTTAGAAATCTACCCTCTTCCTGTGTGCTCTCAACCCAAAGTGAGACTTTTGGGTTGGAAGGAGATACTTCTGAACTAAACTACAGATCAGTGTCACCCAGTTCTCATCTTTATCTTATTCTAGGCATACCATACCCCCTACCATCCTTACCTTTCTGTTGGACACCTCTGTCCTTCTATTTATTTACAATATTCAAGAGCAGCAGTTGGCCAACTGGTCCCTGCCCAAACATCCAGGCCATATGCCTCAAGAATTCCTTTTTGCACAGCCCTGTGATGCCCTTGGCATGCCTACTCAAGTAACTCCTTTACCACTAATTTAATTCTCTGTGTTTCCATTTATAGGATTTTACCTAGCCATATGGCCTGCTGTCTCTGCCAATTCAAAAATAATATTGAGGTTGTCTGCAAGACAGTCAAGCTGCATTGTGACAGTGAATGTCTGACAAATGCCACACATTGTGGTGAGTCGGAATTGCCTCATGATAATTTTTTTAATTTTTATTTTATTTATGTTTTTTTATTTTTAATCAACAATGATAAATTTTGTTTTTAATTTAATTTAATTTAATTTAATTTAATTTTGTTTTTGTTTTATTTTATTTATTTGACAGAGAGAGCGAGAGACAGCTAGAGAGGGAACACAAGCAGGCGGAGTCGAGAGGGAGAAGCAGGCTCCTGGCAGAGCAGGGAGCCCGATGGGGGGCTCGATCCCAGGACCCTGGGATCATGACCTGAGCCAAAGGCAGACGATTAACGACTGAGCCACCCAGGTGCCCCGCAATGATAAAATTTTTAACTAATGATGTCATTGCATTATTTTTATTCATTCGGAGTCAAATCCCTAAATCTCTCTTTTTTAAAAAAAGATTTATTTATTTATTTGAGAGAGAGAGAGCACGTGAGTCGAGGGAAGGGCAGAGGGAGAGAATCTCCAGCAGACTCCCCGCTGAGTGTGGAGCCCAGCGCGGGGCTCGATCCCATGACCTTGAGATCATGACCTGAGCCAAAACCAAGAGTTGTATGCTTGAGCCACCCAAACACTCCTCAAATCTCTAAATTTCTAAGAACTATTCCTTTGTTAAAAGTCAGATTCTCAGTCATGTTATTAAATTAATTACCCCCAAATGAAAACTTGTTCATATAGTGCATCACAGTTTGTAAACTGATTTTTTAAAATATTTTATTTATTTATTTAATTGGCAGAGAGAGAGAGAGACAGCATGAGGTGGAACACAAGTAGGGGGAGTGGGAGAGGGAGAAGCAGGCTTCCGGCTGAGCAGGGAGCCTGATGCGGGGCTCGATCCCAGGACCCCAGGATCATGACCTGAGCCGAAGGCAGTCGCTTAACCAACCGAGCCACCCAGGCGCCCCTGTAAACTGATTTTATATGCATTAGATCTCAGGTGCCCTTTGTCTTATAGGACAGGTAAAGGTACATTTTTGTTTATTTTGTTTATTTTTACAAGTAATATATTATAAGAGTAAAAGTAATGCTGATTTATAAAAAAGTTTTATTCAGAGGCTGAGACTTTCTGTTCCCTAACCAGAAGCTGCTACCTTCTAATGGATAGAGAGGGCTATTCTATTCTTGGATTGTCCAACTCTGAACTCATTCTGAATCTTAAGCTTTTCTGTCCAAAAACACTCAGGTGCTTTTAAGTATTTTTCTGTATACTATGTTTTATTGGCACTAACTTGATGACTTCCAAAATGTGCTTTTGCACTTGGATAGATGGAATACGGGTCCTTATCAATGATCTAGGGTACATCAGAAATAATACTTTGCTACTTCTGTAAGTACAGTGTTACTTATTTTTCAAAACAATTTTTTACCAATTATATTACTCCCTTCTCCCTTAGAGGTGGACAGAAGAGGCATGTTGAATCTCCTTTTACAGGTGAGGAAAACTGTGATCAGAGGTGTTAAGTGCTGTAGCCTAGCACTCAAGTGTCTCATTTTGCACTCTCTGCAAGCCTGTTGCTCCTCCTTTCTCGTGACCTCCTCTGACCCTCACCACCACCACTAAAGATACTTCCAATTCTTCTGGAAAAGAAGCCCAGCAGCACAATGCTGTGCAGTCTACACAAGCTGTACACTTGACCTTCAGGTAGTTGGAAGCTCTGGACAGTTCCCTAAATAAAGCTGGAAATACTAGAAATGAAAGTGAAGTAGGCATCTGGCAAAAGATTCTTTATCCCTTGTGCATTTTAAAACCTCAAGTATCATTCCATTGATTTATTGAACATTCCACATTGACATGTCTCTCACACCTGGGACATCTGTTAACCTAGACCCCAGATCCCTGCCCAAATTTAAGCAAAGAGCCAGGGTGGACATAGTGGGTTTTTTTCTGTTTAGAGCTTATGTTATGTGAGCTGCAATATATGGGAGCAGGGACCAAGCAAAGGAATGGGTGGGTGGGTAGAGAGGGCATGTCCAGATGAGGACCTGCTAACAGTGGGTGTTGTCATGGGCATCTGTGATGGCAGCAAGAACACTAGCATGCTGAAGAGTGGAAGGAGGAAGCATCTGAAGCAGGACAGGGTGGGGTATATGAATGCCAGGAGTCACATTAGAACTGCACACAGTTTAGCTGAGTGTCTTCCAGCCTTGACTTTTTTTGAGTACTGCACAATCGAGCCTTGGGGAACCCATGGAATAATCCCAAATACAGTTATTCACACTGTGGAAGGTTCTGAGTAAATAGCTGCTTTTTCAAAAAATACCCTTTTCTCCTTTTGTTGTTGTCAGTCATAGATTCAAGTTTGAGTTTGTCTCCTCTCTAAATGGTACTCAAATATTGGTTGATTCTTAATTTATTTGGGATGTTGACTGTGGACTGACAAAAAGCTGTACTATCAGTCTTTCATTATCAAAACTAGTCTCTTTTTTGTTGACAGATGAAGAAGTATCTATAAGGAATGCAGAAGGATCATTCATGAAGGTATTGAAATCCCGGAAGAAGAGCACCAGTACTGAGCTGATAATTGAGCCAGAGAAGCCATCCTCAGACAAAAATCGCTTCAGTTTAGCCTTTATGAAAGAGCAGCTAGACTTTAATGATGAAAGTGATGTTATTAGTGCGCTGAATTACATATTGCCTTATTTCTCAGAGGGAAATCTAGAAGATGTAGAATCAACGTTATTACCATTCATTAAACTTCAGTTTTCAAATGTGCAAGACGGAGACAAGCCCATGGGTCCCTTGACAAACAACACAGGGAACCCTTTTCTTAAACCTGGACCCAACAATTCAACTTACAAAAATAAACTGAGGAAACTCCATTTTCTAGAAAATTTGTTAGATGCAGAAATTCAAGAAAAAATTGATGAGGTGAAAAAGAAAGAAAAAACTGCCATGCTTATACATTCCGGCCTTTTCGGTCCCAAATTCAAACGCCAAATCTTTCCAAAGAAATTGGAAACTGCCCAAGCACAGGAAAAGAGCCTCACCAAGGCGGAGAGTGTAGGGAAGAGGTTTCTGAGAGTAAGAAGGTTGTCAAGGGCCCAAAGGGCCTACGGAAAAGGTACCTCAAAAGAATGCGCCATCAGAGAAACCGGGGGAAACAGAATGCCCAGCCATTTGTGGAGAATATGGCCAAAGAAAGAAGGCTCAGCTACCATATGATCCAGCAATTGCACTACTGGGTATTTACCCCAAAGATACAAAAGTAGGGACCCGAAAGGCTACGTGCACCCCGATGTTTATAGCAGCAGTGTCCACAATAGCCAAACTGTGGAAAGAGCCAAGATGTCCATCAACAGATGAATGGATAAAGAAGATGTGGTATATATATACAATGGAATATTATGCAGCCATCAAAAGGAATAAGATCTTGCCATTTGCAACGACGTGGATGGAACTGGAGGGTATTATGCTGAGCGAAATAAGTCAAACAGAGAAAGACATGTATCATATGACCTCACTGATATGAGGAATTCTTAATCTCAGGAAACAAACTGAGGGTTGCTGGAGTGGGGGGTGGGGTGGGAGGGATGGGGTGACTGGGTGATGGACACCGGGGAGGGTATGTGTTCTGGTAAGCGCTGTGAATTGTGCAAGACTGTTGAATCTCAGATCTGTACCTCTGAAACAAATAATGCAATATATGTTAAGAAAGAAAAAAAGAAGAAGAAGAATGTAGCAGGAGGGGAAGAATGAAGGGGGGGAAATCGGAGGGGGAGAAGAACCATGAGAGACAATGGACTCTGAAAAACAAACTGAGGGTTCTAGAGGGGAGGGGGTTGGGAGGATGGGTTAGCCTGGTGATGGGTATTGAGGAGGGCACGTTCTGCATGGAGCACTGGGTGTTATGCACAAACAATGAATCATGGAACACTATATCTAAAACTAATGATGTAATGTATGGGGATTAACATAACAAAAAAAAAATTTAAAAAAAAAAAAAAAAAGAAAGAAGGCTCAGTAGACCTTCCCCAAGGGAGCTGGAGCAGCTTCACATGGCACAGAGGCCCAGGAAATTAGTGGGAGACTCCTTCAGTAGAGCCTTCATTCACAAAGGAGCACAAGGCAGCAGTCTCTTCTTTCCTGAAACAATACATCTTGGGCAGGCCTTCTGCCTCCACTGCTTCAAAATCCCTACCTGAGGTGAAAAACAAACCAAAAGACTTAACCGACACCATTTTTGTTTTAGAGGATGCAAATGCTAGAGTTAGGAATATGAAGGCTTCTAAACCAGTCTCACATTCCAGAAAAAAGTACCTCTTTCATAAAACTCGCTCGCGTGTGGTCCACAGAGCACCCAAGGCCAAGCTGAGTCGAAAATCCAGAAAGGAAAGTCCTATCAGTAATAGGCTGATGCTTGCAAAGAGGCCTCCATTCTCTGCCATCAGGAGCCTCATAAATTCCCCTTCACGGGAGGTTTTTTCATCTTCAGGAGAACTGAGTTCTCAGGAAAATCCTTTTCCAGAATTATTTACTCTTTCAGAACCTTTTAGAGAAAACACTACTGGAGAAAACACTACTGCACAGAATGTTTTTGAGAAACCTATCTCTACAAGAAATATGACTGTGCCAGAACAAACCCTCCCTGCATTCAGGAACCATAAGGTATTTCCAGTGATTATTCTGTGGCCACCACAGACAACTTTATGCCAACTGTTAAACAAACCAATGAATCACGATGGATAAACCACAGCGTGGGCACTGAATTGCCCCCGAAGCCCACAGGCTTCACTGTGTCGAAGCTCTCAGCCCCAGGTGACCTATTTGAAATTCAGCTAGGTGACCTATTTGAAATTCAGCTAAACCAGCAGCTACGGTCCCTCATCCCGAACAACGATGTGAGAAGGCTCATTTCTCACGTTATCCGGACTTTGAAAATGGACTGCTCTGAGATCCACGTGCAATTGGCCTGTGCCAAGCTCATCTCCAGAACAGGCCTCCTGATGAAGCTTCTCAGTGAGCAGCAAGAAGTAAAGGTGTCCAAGGCAGAGTGGGATACGGACCAACGGAAGACTGAGAACTACATCAATGAGAGCACAGAAGTCCAGAGTGAACAGAAAGGGCAGGAGTCCAGCGAGGTGAGGAAAACTCCTAAAACATGGGATCTGGACTTTGAGTCAGTTGAGGACGTGCCATGAAAGCACCCAAGCACATAGGCCGGGGGGCTCCTAGTCTGGGTCGGCCAGCAGAGCACCCGAGGAGGCTGGTCTTTGCTGCTTCGGGCCCTCTTGCTCCTGAGCTCAGGGGGCTCTGAACTCAACCTATAAGCCACTATCCAACTTACTTAAGGTTTTCCAGTGTTACACATAAATCTGCGGATGTGGAACTTTCTGTAACTCTAGAGCCGGCTAAGGAGGTTGAATCTTCTACAGCCCAGCAGGAGGCTCCACCTCAGCCTCTTGAGCACACTGAGGAAGCAGAACCTTCTCCAACCCAGCAAGAGACCTCAGCCAAGCCTCCAGAGGCGGTTGAGCCTTCAAGTGAGCAGCAACCAACTCAGCCTTCTGAGTCTCCTGAGGGGTTTGAACCTTTTCTAACTCAGCACGAGACCCCAGCTCAGCCTTCAGAGCCTCCTGAGGAAGCTAAGCCTCCAAGCGTACAGGAAACACCAGCTCTGCTTTCTGAGCCTAGTGAGGAATTTGAACTTTCTCTGACTCAGCAGGAGATCCCAGCTCAGCCCCCAGAGAATTCTGAAGAGGCAGAACATTCTCCAGCTCAGCAGGAGCCCCCAGCTCCGCTTCCAGAGCCTTTTGGAGAAGCTGAACCTTCCTCAACCCAGGAGGAGACCTCAGCTCAGCCTGCAGAGCTCCCTAATGAGGCAGAATCTTCAACCCAGCAGGAGACCCCAGCTCAGTCTCTGGGAGAGATAGAATCTTCAGCAACCCTGCAAGAACAACCAGCTCAGCCTCCAGAGCTGCCTTCTGGGGAGGTGGAACCTTCTCCAACCCAGCAGGAGCACCCAGCTCAACCTTTAGGGCATCATGAGGTGACCGTTTCGCCTCCAGGTCACCATCATGTTCAACATTTAAACCTGCCCAATGTCAGTGTTAAACCTGCAGATGTGCAGGTTACTATAACACCAGAACCCATTACAGAGGTGGGTGAACCTTTGCCAGTTCAGCAGGAGGCTGCAGCTCAGCCCTCTGTGCCCCTTAATGTGGAACCATTTGCAACCCAGCATGAAGCCCCAACTCTGCCTCCACAGTCCCCTGAGGAAGCTGAACCTTTGCCAGTTCAACAGGAGACTCCGACTGAATCCCCAGAATCTACCACACAGGAGAAACCTCCAACACAGCAGGAAACCTCAGTTCAGCATCCTGAGTATCCTGGAGAAGTTAAACCTCCCACAACCCAACAGGAGGCCCTGGCTCAGCAATCACAGGGCCCCGAGGGTGAACCATCTTCAACCCAGGAGGAGGCCCTGGCCAAACCTCCAGAGACCCAGGAAGAGGGTGAACATCTTGCAGCCCAACAGGAGGCCCCAGCTCAGCTTCCACAGACCCCTGTAGAGGCTGAACCTTCCTCAATACAGGAGGAGAGCCAGGGTCATCATCCACAGAAAGTTAAACCTGAGAAAGTTAAACCTTCAATGCAGCAGGAGGCCCCAGTCCAGCATCCACAAGCCCCTGAGGAAGGAAAACCATCTCCATCCCAGGAGGAAGCTCCAGCTCAATTTCCACACACCCCTGAGAAGGGTGAATCTTCAACCCAGGAGGAGAGCCAGGGTGAGGATCCACAGACATCTGAGCAGGTTGCACCTTCTCCAACCCAAAAAGAAGCCCCAGCTCAGCACCTACAGACCTCTGAGGGGATCAAACCTACAACCCAGGAGGAGTCCCCAGCTCAGCACCCTCAGGTCCCAGAGGAGGGTGAGCCTTTTCCAACCCAACCAGAGACCCCAACTCAGTATCCAGAGTCTCTTGAGGGGATTGAGCCTTCTCCAGCCCAGTCAGAGGCCACAGTTCAGCATCCAAATCCCCTTGGGGAGGTTAAACCTGCAAGCCATCAGGAGGCCCCAAGTCAGCAACTACAGACCTCTGAGGAAGTTAACCCTTCTGCCACCCAGCAGGAAGCCACAGCTCAGCATCCAGAGCCTTCTGGTGAGGTTGAACCTTCTCCAACCCAACAGGAGGAGGTCCCAGCTTCCTCTCCAGAGCATCATATGGTAACAGTTTCTCCTCTAGGTCAGAGTCAAACTCAGCTTCTGCTGTTGCCCAGTGTCACTGTTAAACCTGTGGATCTGGCACTTACCATAACTCCAGAGTCCACTAATGAGGTTGAAACTTTTCTACCCCAAGAAGAGGCCTCAGCTCAGTCTGCAGTGTTCCCTGAGCAGTTGGAACCTTCTCCAATCCAGCAGGAGGTCCCAGGTCAGCATCCAGCACCCCCTGAAAATTTTGAACCTTTTCCAGTCCAGCAGGGAGTCCCAATTCAGCCTGAAGATCTTCCTGAGGAAATTGAGCTTCCTCCAAGCCAGCAGTGGAGCCCAGCTCTGTCTCAAGTGCCTGTTGTGGGTGTAGAACCTTCTCTAGTCCAGCATGCGGTCCCAGCTCAACATCCAAAGCCCAATGAGGGGATCAGGCCTTCTCCAGTTCAGTATGAGCACCCAGCTCAGCCTCCAGAGTCCTCTACAGATATTGTATCTCAGGCTCCAGTACATCATGAGGTGACATTCTCACCTCTAGGTCCCGGTCAAGCTCAGCATCCAATGTTGCCCAGTATCACAGTTAAACCTGTAGATCTGGAGGCTTCCATAACTGCAGTGCCAACTAAGGTTGAACATTCTCCAGTGCAGCAGAAGGTCCCTGCTCAGGCTCCAGTTCCCCCTGAGCAGATTGAATTTTCTCCAGTCCAGTTCAAGCCTCTTTCCCAGTCTCCAGAGATCTCCAAAGATGAATCTCTTCCAGGCCAACAGGAGCTCATAGCTCAGACTCCAGACCCTCCTAACGAGGTAGAACCTGCTTCAAGCCAACAGGAGGTCCTAGCTGAGCCATCAGAGCCTCCTAAGGAGATTGAACCATCTGCAAATGAACATGCAGTCTCAGCTCATCCTCCAAAGCCCACTGAGGAGGTCAAACCTCCAACTCAGCAGGAGGCTCCACCTCAGTCTCCTGTCCCCCAGCAGGCCCTAGCTATATCTTCTGAGCCCCCTAAGGAGGTAGAACCTTTTCCCACACAGCCGGAGTCCCCATCTCAGCTTCCAGAGCCCCCTGAGAAGGTAGAACCATCCCCAGTCCAGCAGGAAGCCCCAGCTCAGCCTTTAGAGCCTCCTAATGAGGCAGAATCTTCAACCCAGCAGGAGGCCCTAGCTCAGTCTCCAGTTCACCAACAGGCCCCAGCTATATCTCCTGAGCCCCTAAGGAAGTGGAACCTTCTCCAACCCAGCAGGAGGCCCCAGCTCAGTCCCCTGTCCCCCAGCAGGTCCCAGCTATATCTCCTGAGCCGCCTAAGGAAGTGGAACCTTCTCCCACCCAGCCGGAGTCCCCAGCTCAGCCTTCAGAGCCTCCTGAGAAGGTAGTACCATCTCCAGCCCAGCAGGAAGCCCCAGCTCAGCCTTCAGAGTCCCCTAATGAGGCAGAACCTTTTCCAACCCAGGAGGAGGCCCTAGCTCAGTCTCCAGTTCACCAGCAGGCCCCAGCTATATCTCCTGAGCCCCCTAAGGAGGTAGAACCTTCCACACAGCCGGAGGCCCCAACTCAGCCTTCAGAGCCCCCTGAGAAGGTAAAACCATCTCCAGTCCAGCAGGAAGCCCCAGCTCAGCCTTTAGAGCCCCCTAATGAGGCAGAATCTTCTCCAACCCAGCAGGAGGCCCCAGCTCAGTCCCCTGTCCCCCAGCAGGCCCCAGCTATGTCTCCTGAAACCCCTGAGGAGGTAGAACTTTCTCCCACACAGCAGGAGGCCCCAGCTCAGTCCCCTGTCCCCCAGCAGGCCCCAGCTATATCTCCTGAGCCCCCTAAGGAGGTGGAATCTTCTCCCACACAGCCAGAGGCCGCAGCTCAGCCTTCAGAGCCCCCTCAGAAGGTAGAACCATCTCCAGCCCAGCAGGAAACCCCAGCTCAGCCTCTAGAACTCCCTGACAAAGTAGAACCTTTTCCAGTCTCTCAAGAGACTCATTCTCACCTTCCACAGTCTCCTGAGAAGGTAGGATCCTCTCCAGTCCTGCAAGAAGCCCCATCTCTACCTCTAGAGCCCCTTAAGGAGGTAGAACCTTCTCCAACCCAGCAGGAGGCTCCAGCTCAGCCTCCAGAACCACCTAAGGAGGTTGTAGCACAACCTCCAGTCCATAATGAGGTGACAGTTCCAGCTCTAGGACAAGAGCAAGCTCAGCATTCAAACTTGCCCAGTGCCACTGTTAAACCTGTTGACCTGGAGCTTACTGTAACTCCAGAACCTACTACAGAGGCTGAGCATTCCACGGCCCTGCAGCAGACTCTATCTCTTCCAGAGGACCCCGAGCTGACACTTCCACATCCAGAGCACGTTCAGGCTCAGCAACCAAATTTGACTGAAGTCACAGTTCAACCTTTAGACCTGGAGCTTACCGTAACTCCAGAACCCACTACAGAGGTCGAACATTCTACAGCCCTGAAGAAAACTATAGCTCCTCCAAAGGACCTCGAAGTGACATTTGCACACCTAGAGCAGGTTCAGACTCAGCATCCAACTTTGGCTGAAGTCACAGTTCAACCTTTGGACCTGGGGCTTACCATAACTCCAGAATTTACTAAGGAGACTGAACTTTCTCTACCTACGCAGGGGACCCCAGTTCAGCCTCCAGAGCCACCTAAGGAGGTTGTTGTAGCTCAATCTCCAGTATATCAGGAGGAGATTGTTCAGACACCAGGTCAAGATCAAGCTCAGCATCCATCATCACCCAATGTAACAGTTCAACCTTTGGACCTGGAGCTTACTGTAAGTCCAGAACCCACTATAGAAGTTGAACATTTTACACCCCTGAAAAAGACTACATCTCCTCCAAAAGACCTTGAGGTGACACTTGCACATTCAGAGCAGGTTCAGTCTCACCGTCCAACCTTAAATAAAGTCACAGTTAAACCTTTGGACCTGGAACTTACCATAACTCCAGATCTACTACCGAGGTTGAACCTTCTCCAGCCATGCATGAGACCCCACATCAGCATCCAGAGCCGCCTAAGGAACTTGTATGTCAACCTCCCGTATATCAAGAGGCAGCATTTCCAACACCACATCAGGATCAAGCTCAGCATCGGTGGTCACCAGATGTGACAGTTGAACCTTTGGACCTGGAGCTTACCATAACTCCAGAATCTACTACAGAGGTTAAACAGTCTACAACCCTGCAGCAGACTACAACTCCTCCAAAGGACCTTGAGGTGACATTTCCACAGTCAGAGCAGGTTCGGGTTCAGCATCCAACCTTAAATAAAGTCACGGTTAAACCTTTGGACCTGGGGCTTATCATAACTCCAGAACCTACTACAGAGACCAAAACTTCTCCAACCATGCAAGAGACCCCAACTCAGCCTCCAGAGCCACCTAAGGAGGTTGTAGTTCAATATCCATTCCATCAGGAGGTGACAGCTCCAACTCCAAGTAAGGATCAAGGTCAGCATCCAGCGTCACCCAGCACCACATTTCATCATGTGGACTTGGGGCTTACCATTACTCCAGAACCTATTATGGAGGCTGCACATTCTACAACCACAAAGAAGACTACAGCTCCTCCTCCAAAGGACCTTGAGGTGACACTTGCACATCCAGAACAGGTTCAGAGTCAACATCCAAACCTGACTGAAGTCACGGTTCCACCTATGGACCTGGAAATTACTATAACTGCAGGATCCAATATGGAGGTTGAACCTTCTCCAACCATGCAAGAGATCCCAACTCAGCCTCCAGAGCCACCTAAGGAAGTTGTAGTTCAATATCCATTCCATCAGGAGGTGACAGCTCCAACTCCAAGTAAGGATCAAGGTCAGCATCCGGCATCACCCAGTACCACATTTCATCATGTGGGCTTGGGGCTTACCATTACTCCAGAACCTATTACAGAGCCTACACATTCTACAACCATGAAGAAGACTATAGCTCCTCCTCCAAAGGACCTTGAGGTGACACTTGCCCATCCAGAACAGGTTCAGAGTCAATATCCAAACCTGACTAGAGTCACTGTTCCACCCATGGACCTGAAAATTACTGTACGTCCGTAACCAGAGTCATCTGAGACAGTTTCTCCCCCAACGACCCAGAGTCGTCTGAGACAGTTTTTCCCCCAACGACCCACTGTGCATTCAGGGCTGCCTCTTGTAAAATATCCCCCAGAAAAGGCCTACGCAACTTTAACTGAGCAACCAGAAGAGAACGCTACCACGAACATCCACATATGTGAGCTCTGTATCTGCAAAGATGAGACGCTGTCGTGTCCTGGTTTCAGCGCAAAGCAGAGGCTCCGCAGAGCGCCGCTGCCAGAGCCCAGCCCCTACAACGGCACCTTCGCCATCTTGTAAGAATTGCCTTTCCTCATTTGTTCTCTGCCTTCTCCTTGCCACGGCAGCCTTTTCTTCCAGGTCTTCCTGGGCCTTCCTCATCTCCCCAACCCATGTTGACTTTCTGTTTTTACCTTTTCTTTGTCAACTGTCCCTTATCTTTGTTTTGCTCTTTGCTATTGTTCCCCCTTCTCCAATCTTTTACTTGCAATTGTCCTTATTCCTTTTTCTTATCCAGTTTTTTATCCCCATCATTTCATTCCTTAACCTCTACTCTCCCACTTTTGCTCCATCCTCTTTCTAGCAACATGTCCTTCTCTCCATCTCGTTGGTGGTGATACAACAAAGGGGTTAAGAGTAGAGATTCTGGAACTAGACCGCCTGGGTTTGAACCGAGGTCTGTCACTTACTAGCTTTTGATTCCTTTTCCTTTTCCGTAAAATGGGGATTATGATAGTTACCATCTCGTGGGCTTATTGTGAGATTTAGATGAGTTAATACATATAAAGCACTTACACTGGTGCCTAGCATATATATGAGTGTTATGTATTATTATTTGACTCCTCAGTTATGTTCAGAACTCATCTTTGTTCCCTGGCCTTCTATATATAGCACCTATTTTGTGCCCAGCCCAGGGCTCAGTACTGTGGGATCCATGAGAGTATGACGTTGTCTTTAGAACATGAAATGATAGGTGGGAAGAAAGGAAACAGGCAGAGAAAGGGAGGTGACCTATGATTAAGTACAGACCGTAGGTGCTGTAATTCACCAGAATCTGTAATCAATAGAGTGTGGAGGTGAGGGAGAGCTGCCTGGATAAGCTAAAACTTTAGCTGAGACTTAAAGAGTGGCTATGATTTGTTAAATAGAGCAAAACTAGGGAGTATAGTCTAGGCAAAGTCACTGCTGCAAGACTGATGAGGAATTAAGAATTAGGTTAGGACGCTGTGAAAGATATGATTATGAAAACCCTTAACTATCAGCTAGAGGGCTTTGAAAGTTACACTCTGAGATACAGAGAGTCACTGAAAGTTTTCCCGCAAGAGATAAATATCATTAAAACAAGAGGATTGTTTTTGATTCCCTATGTAGAGCGATCTAGAGAGGAAAGCTTGATCTAGGGAGACCAGATAGAACGCTCTAGCAAAAGCTGGGAGTAAAATGACAAGGGGCCGGATCAGAGTGGCTGTGATAGGAGTAGAAAGAAAATCCTGAGAGCACCACAAAGGAAGAAGCGGCAAGACTGAGTAACTGATGAGAGTAGCGGGTAGGGTGTGTCCAGGAAAGAGAAAAATGAAACCTGACTCTTGAAGTTTCTGTCCTGTATGAGCAGTACAATGGCAGAAGAACAGGTGGAAACACAGCAGTTGGGAAGGAGAGCCAGTTTGAGGGAGATAAGTTCAGTTTTAGGCATCTTTTCTCAGGGAACATAAAGCAACCAGAAGGCTTCTGGTTCCTGGAAATGGCCACTAGGCAGATGGGGAGATGGGTACCTGTTTTGCCTTGTTTCTGACTCCCCTAGAAAAAATGTGTATATAAACTGAATAGGTAAGTTGTTGCTGAGGAAAGCTAAAGGTAAAAATACATAGAGTTAGTGGATGAAACGGAGTCTCAGGCATTTCGTGGCTTCTTTTAAACACATGCAATTCGTGGATACATTCTCACTGGGGTTTTTTTGTTTGTTTTGTTTGTTTTTAAATGGCACAAGCATATAGGATAAAATGTAAAAATCCCACCCCACCCTCCCTACCACCTGTAAGATAACTCCTGTTACCATTTCAGTGTGTGTCCTTCCTTCCCATCGCTTTCCTTTGCAATTTTTCCCCTAATGAGGTAATACTTTCTATTCCTTGCTCAGTGATTTGTTGCTTTTCCTTGTGCAGTACGTCTAAGAAATCTCTCCATATTAGTTCCTCTAATTTCTAACTTCCTTT
This sequence comes from Halichoerus grypus, assembly GCF_964656455.1. Taxonomy (NCBI): domain Eukaryota; kingdom Metazoa; phylum Chordata; class Mammalia; order Carnivora; family Phocidae; genus Halichoerus; species Halichoerus grypus. The sequence continues at coordinate 70,759,644 of NC_135724.1, forward strand.
ATCCGAACAGCTGAAGAGGTTTCAACAGAGGGCACTGAGCCAAAGCTTTGTGTTGCCTGGCTTAGGATTTCTTTACCTTTGTTTGCTGATAAGTGATACATTTTGGCCATGTTTCTGTTGAATTATTATTTTCTCACTGATTTACGAAGGAGCCATTTTGGACACATAAGTGATTTTGGAGAAAACACTCATAGTCAAAGTAATTAACTGGCAGTATTTGTCCAAGATAGGAAGTTCAGGTTCTAGGGAGATGCCTCGTTTCCGCACCACAGCCCCACATCATCTCTTCATTGATTGCGCAAACTGGGATGCTGATAGCTGGGGAAATTAGAAGGCTGGTATTTTCTGCATTGGAATATTCCCCACAAGGTTGCCAATGCTTCTTTTACTTATTCTGTTCATTCTTTTCCTACCTATTCAAGGATCTGAACTGTGTTTCTTCACAGAAATTTCGAAGGAAATTCTATTTCTTACATTGATGAAAATACATGGAAGCCATACCGTTGGGCTGAGAAACTGTGAGTATATTCTCTCCAAATACAAATACAAAAAACTGAACTGCATTCTAAGATCCTTCTTGGTCCAGAATTTTGAAGTCAGTAGCTCTGAGGAAAGGTATTTCCCCCTCCATATCCCAATTCAACCTCTATTGATTGCAATTCAGTGTTTATTTTAAAAATTAAATTTGGCAGGCTCTCTTTAAAATGAGAGTCAATCTAAACTTATATTCTATTATACAAGGAATACATGATTATGTTCTCAATATATAAAAATGAAAGAATATAGTGATATAGTGAACATCCTCCTTGTGTTCTGATCCCCCACCGCTGAGATAGCCACTACTCTGGATTTCATATATATCCTTCCAGACCTTTATCCATGCATTTGTCTACATACATATTTATAGACAACAAAATAGGTTTGTTGTGTGATTTTCTTTCTTTCTTTTTTTCTTTTACATAAATGGTAACATCCTACAACTCGATTCTTTTGCTTCATGGTAGGTCTTAGATTTCTTTTCTTCTAGTACATAGGGGGTTACCCCATTCCCGTAAACTCCTGTGTAAAATTCCGTAGTATGAATGTATTATAATTTAATAATTCCCCTATTGATGGATGTTTAGACTGTGTCCGGTTTTCTTGTCACATGCATTGCTGCAGTGAACCACCTCATGCATGCATCTTTGTGTACACGGGCAGGGATTTCTGTAGAATAGAGATCTAGAAATGGAATTGCTGGGATGAAGACTATGTAGATGTACAGTTTTAATTGCCCTCAAAAAAGTTGTGCCGACTTACACCCCAACCCATAGACCATGACAGCATTCACCTCCTCACACCCCTCCACCACTGGATATTCTCCATTTCTTGGCTGATCTGATGGGTGAATAAAAGGGGTCTCATCTGAATTTGAAGTTTTCTGATGACTTGTAAATTTAAATGTCTCTCTTTGTTTACTGAATATTTGTATTTCTTATCTGAATTTTCTGTCCTTGCCAACTTTTTGTTATCTTTTTTTTAATTGATTTGTAGAAAAAGTCAATGTAGATACAAATGATTTTGGAAAAAATATTACACTCAAAGCAATTAACTGGCATTTTTCATGACAGCTTGTGTATCGTATCATTAGTTCAACTTGAGTAGATAAGTCATAAATGACTTCTGAATTAGTAATAGAAGACATAGTAGTCATAGTAATCTAAAAATAGGGGTTATGATCCCACTAAAGTAGATCCCCCACCCTTAGTCTGTTATCTTATTGGAGAAATGCTAGAACCAAGCAAAATTTTTTTTATTTTATGAATTTCTTAAATACTATTTATAGTTTGTATTTCCCCATGATAGTGTCTGACTTGGAGATTTTATTTCCCACACTTGTAAGAAAACTGAAAGTCATTTGGCACGTTACTTTTCTTTAGGGAGTGGAGGGGGATGGGTAGGCTAAGGGACAGGAATAGCAGAAAAACTTTGAATTGTGTACTATATACCTTTGGAATTTTGAGCCATGTGAATACATATATATAAAACATATTTTTAGAAAATAAATAGAAATTTAAAAATTAATTTTTAAAAAGCATGTGTTTGGGAGTTTATATACTAGAACATGAATCTAGTAAGATTTGCAGATTTCTAATTCAGCTTGAGGCAGAGGTTCCTAACTGGATCACTGGTCCCCTGGGGCAGGATTTTTAACCTTTTTTCTATATATCTATTTGATGATCTGCAGAAGACTGTGTTCTTGGGATAATGTTTATAAATGTATAATAATTTAAAATATATAGTAAAAGGAAATTATATTGAAATACAGTTTTCAAAATATTTTTTAAAAAAGATTAGTGATATAGCAATAAACCTGCTTCTGTTCACACATTAAATAACAAGATATAGTGGTAGGTATAATAACAATTCAAGGTAGTGATGAGAATAAATGATATTTTGAAATATCTACAACAAATATGTGATATATCATTTTATTATCCACCCAAGTTTGGCCCTCCTCCGAATTCAATCCATTCTCGTCACAGACCTGTGCCCAAAAGGGATGATTCATAAATTGAAATCACGTGCACACCTTTGCACATATTCAAGAAAGTGCAGTTTTCTAGGGAAAAGGTCCATAGCTTTTATCAGAAATTCTCAAAAGGTTCTTGTCTCAAAAGATTGAGATTGTGTCACAAATTAAGGGGTGGGGGTGGAGAAAGACATTTATTATTATTTATTTATTATGATTATAACTTACTATAATTTATCATTATTATTATAAAGACATTATTATTATTTATTATTAAGTTGTACTTATCCTCACCAGTGATAATAAATGGATAATTTGTTTTAAATAAAAGCAGTATGTTTGCATATTGATACCTGTCACTTTTTGAGTTCATTCAACAAATATTTATGGAGCATCTACTATATACCAGGAACTGTTTTTACATGCCTGGGATAGAGGCTCAAGAATAAAATTGACCAAATATCCCAGTTCTCGAGGGGTTTACAAATATATAATATAAAAACAAATATGTAAATATAATAAATAGATATAATTTCAAGTACTGAGAAGAAATCGTTAGCCAGAGCTCTGTTTAGAGTTCAAGAAGAGGCAAAACTAACTTATGTTTTTTACAGCTGCCATATGATAGGTAAAACTACATTTAAAAAGAGAGGAAATTAGGGGTGCCTGGGTGGCTCAGTTGGTTAAGCATCCAACTCTTGACTTGGGCTCAGGGTCGTGGGACAGGGCTCTTTGTAATTGAACTCAAACAAATGCGCCATCAGAGAAACTGGGGGAAACAGAATGCCCAACCATTTGTGGAGAATATGGCCAAAGAAAGAAGGCTCAGTAGACCGTCCCCAAGGGAGCTGGAGCAGCTTCACATGGCGCAGAGGCCCAGGAAATTAGTGGGAGTAGAGCCTTCATTCATAAAGGAGCACAAGGCAGCAGTCTCTTCTTTCCTGAAACAATACCTCTTGGACAGGCCTTCTGCCTCCACTGCTCCAAAACATAGAGCATATGTTATGTGAGCTGCAATATATGGGAGCAGGGACCAAGCAAAGGAATTGGTGGGTGGGTAGAGAGGGCATGTCCAGATGAGGACCTGCTAACAGTGGGTGTTGTCATGGGCATCTGTGATGGCAGCAAGAACACAAGCATGCTGAAGAGTGGAAGGAGGAAGCATCTGAAGCAGGGCAGGGTGGGGTATATGAATGCCAGGAGTCACATTAGAACTGCACACAGTTTAGCTGAGTGTCTTCCAGCCTTGACTTTTTTTGAGTACTGCACAATCGAGCCTTGGGGAACCTATGGAATAATCCCAAATACAGTTATTCACACTATGGAAGGTTCTGAGTAAATAGCTGCTTTTTCAAAAAATACCCTTTTCTCCTTTTGTTGTTGCCAATCATAGATTCAAGTTTGAGTTTGTCTCCTCTCTAAATGGTACTCAAATATTTGTTGATTCTTAATTTATTTGGGATGTATGACTGTGGACTGACAAAAAGCTGTACTATCAGTCTTTCATTATCAAAACTAGTCTCTTTTTTGTTGACAGATAAAGAAGTATCTGTAAGGAATGCAGAAGGATCATTCATGAAGGTATTGAAATCCCGGAAGAAGAGCACCAGTACTGAGCTGATAATTGAGCCAGAGAAGCCATCCTCAGACAAAAATCGCTTCAGTTTAGCCTTTATGAAAGAGCAGCTAGACTTTAATGATGAAAGTGATGTTATTAGTGCGCTGAATTACATATTGCCTTATTTCTCAGAGGGAAATCTAGAAGATGTAGAATCAACGTTATTACCATTCATTAAACTTCTGTTTTCAAATGTGCAAGATGGAGACAAGCCCATGGGTCCCTTGACAAACAACACAGGGAACCCTTTTCTTAAACCTGGACCCAACAATTCAACTTACAAAAATAAACTGAGGAAACTCCATTTTCTAGAAAATTTGTTAGATGCAGAAATTCAAGAAAAAATTGATGAGGTGGAAAAGAAAGAAAAAACTGCCATGCTTATACATTCCGGCCTTTTTGGTCCCGAATTCAAACGCCAAATCTTTCCAAAGAAATTGGAAACTGCCCAAGCACAGGAAAAGAGCCTCACCAAGGCTGAGAGTGTAGGGAAAAAGTTTCTGAGAGTAAAGAAGGTTATCAAGGGCCCAAAGGGCCTACGGAAAAGGTACCTCAAAAAAATGCGCCATCAGAGAAACCGGGGGAAACAGAATGCCCAGCCATTTGTGGAGAATATGGCCAAAGAAAGAAGGCTCAGCAGACCTTCCCCAAGGGAGCTGGAGCAGCTTCACATGGCGCAGAGGCCCAGGAAATTAGTGGGAGACTCCTTCAGTAGAGCCTTCATTCACAAAGGAGCACAAGGCAGCAGTCTCTTCTTTCCTGAAACAATACATCTTGGGCAGGCCTTCTGCCTCCACTGCTCCAAAATCCCTACCTGAGGTGAAAAACAAACCAAAAGACTTACCCGACACCATTTTTGTTTTAGAGGATGCAAATGCTAGAGTTAGGAATATGAAGGCTTCTAAACCAGTCTCACATTCCAGAAAAAAGTACCTCTTTCATAAAACTCGCTCGCGTGTGGTCCACAGAGCACCCAAGGCCAAGCTGAGTCGAAAATCCAGAAAGGAAAGTCCTATCAGTAATAGGCTGATGCTTGCAAAGAGGCCTCCATTCTCCGCCATCAGGAGGCTCATAAATTCCCCTTCACGAGAGGTTTTTTCATCTTCAGGAGAACTGAGTTCTCAGGAAAATCCTTTTCCAGAATTATTTACTCTTTCAGAACCTTTTAGAGAAAACACTACTGGAGAAAACACTACTGCACAGAATGTTTTTGAGAAACCTATTTCTACAAGAAACATGACTGTGCCAGAACAAACCCTCCCTGCATTCAGGAACCATAAGAATCTTTCCAGTGCATATTCTGTGGCCACCACAGACAACTTTATGCCAACTGTTAAACAAACCAATGAACCATGATGGATAAACCACAGCGTGGGCACTGAATTGCCCCCGAAGCCCACAGGCTTCACTGTGTCGAAGCTCTCAGCCCCAGGTGACCTATTTGAAATCCAGCTAAACCAGCAGCTACGGTCCCTCATCCCGAACAACGACGTGAGAAGGCTCATTTCTCACGTTATCCGGACTTTGAAAATGGACTGCTCCGAGACCCACGTGCAACTGGCCTGTGCCAAGCTCATCTCCAGAACAGGCCTGCTGATGAAGCTTCTCAGTGAGCAGCAAGAAGTAAAGGTGTCCAAGGCAGAGTGGGATACGGACCAATGGAAGACTGAGAACTCCATCAATGAGAGCACAGAAGTCCAGAGTGAACAGAAAGGGCAGGAGTCCAGCGAGGTGAGGAAAACTCCTAAAACATGGGATCTGGACTTTGAGTCAGTTGAGGACGTGCCATGAAAGCACCCAAGCACATAGGCCAGGGGGCTCCTAGTCTGGGTCTTGTCTTGGCCAGGTAACGTTGGCTAAGACAGTGATCTGCCACTTTGCTCATTTAGAGAACAGTGCCACTATCCCCAGGGTAGATGAGAACTAATTCACGTGTGTGTGCCTCCTGGGAAGCTCTTACATTTCTCATTTTAGAGACAAAGAAACTGACACACACACACACACACACACACACACACACACACACACACACAGGAGAGATTGGGGGAAGAAGACCTGACTCACCCTCCCGGGTCCTGGGAGAGCCGCCTGGCACAAGGGTCTCCCTGCCCTGACCACCCCTGAGAGCCGGGATAGAACAGGGAGACAACAGGTTTCTGGCCAGATATTTTGTCCTCTGCTTTTGACCAGTGGATTTCTTTAGGGAAATGCTTGGTTATGTCCTTTGCCCAGCGTTCTCCCGAGACCAGCCCCTGAGCTTTGATATGCCCTGGGCATGGAGTCTGTGCTCTTGACTCAGTGTCGCTCAGGGCGGGCTGCGTGCTGTACAGAAAGCAGGGGTGGGAGGAGGAACGGTGGGGACCAGAGAGCCCCACATCGGGCTCCATCCCAGGACCCCAGGATCATGACCCGAGCCGAAGGCAGCCGCTTAACCGACTGAGCCACCCAGGTGCCCCTGTACCTCACTAAATTCTTACACCAGCCCTTGGGTTCCACTGGATTGTCCTCTTGAGATGAAGAAACTCAGAGTTGTTAATTGGCTCACTCAAGATCACACAGCTAGTTAAGTATCAGAACCAGAATTTGAGCCCAGATCCGTCTTGTTCCAAAGCTATGTTCTTAACTCTTCCTACCCTCCCCCTTCCATCATCCCTGAGCTGGTTTCTGTAGCTACCTGGGGGAAGAGGAAGATGTTGTCTTTGACCTGGGGCCGGGAAGGCAGAGAGAGAACATGGGCTTGTGGAAATAAACAAAGACCACCCAAATGAGAAGACGCAAAGGCTGTTTTCCGAGCCCCCTACCCCAAGGGAGTCAGCTACCAATCACTTGAGTTCGGCAGAGAATTGAAGGCCGGCAGAAGACTAGGAAAGCTTTATAGTGGGACAAAGGGAAGGCTTCAGGTTCTGATCAGAGGCTCTCTCGGCGTGGGGAAGCTGTAGGTGTGCTAACTAGAAGGGGGGTACCCTATGTGATTGGTTAGGGGAGCATATTGGACTTTTCCCAGTTTGTCCTACATTGGACACGGGGCCAAAATTAGGGAGGCTGTCAGCTAGTGGTCCAGTCTTGGCTGTGTTTGGGCCGAGGGCTACAAGGGTTGCCTCGTGGCTGCCCCGAGAGGGGGTCGCCTCCTTAGCTGTTGCTGCAGGGAGCGGGTCAGATGGTGCAGCCATTGTCTGTGGGTATATTGAGTCTCTCAGACTGCTCGCCAGAGTTCTGGAAGAGGGGCCTTCCTGGCTCGGACCTGGGCCGAGGCTTCTTATCTCGTGCTCCTTCCTTCTGCTTCTCCCTTCTGCCCTTTCTGGAGCCACCGGTCCCAGTACGTCTGGTTGCTATTTGATGTGCATTAACTCTTAATTCTTTTTTTTGTTTGTTTGACAGAGAGAGACACAGCGAGATAGGGAACGCAAGCAGGGGGAGTGGGGGAGGGAGAAGCAGACTCCCCGCTGAGCATGGACCCCGATGCAGGGCTCGATCCCAGGACCCCGAGGTCATGACCTGAGCCAAAGGCAGCCGTTTAACTGACTGAGCCACCCAGGTGCCCCATCTCTTAATTCTTATAACAGCCCCGAAAGGTAAGCATCTTAGTTATTACTGCTGCATCAGAGCTTATCCCCAAATGTAGCAAACATCTATGACTTCACACAGCTTTCGGGGGGCCAGGAAGCCGGACGCAGCTTAGCTGGGAACTTCCAGCTCAGAGTGTCTCATGAGGTTGCAGCCAGGGTGGTGGCCGGCGCCACGGTCGCCTGAGAGCTTGCCTGGGGGTAGAGGATTGGCTCCCGAGAAGGCTCCTGACACGGCTCTTGTCTCAAGGCCTCAGTTCCCGTCCATGTAGACCTTTCCACGGGGCTGACATGCAGTTGGCTTGCCTCGGAGCCACTCTTGAAGAATGCGCCGCGATGGTGAGCAACTGATAGGAGGGAGAGGGGCAGAAGAGTGAGGCTGCAGTGTAAAATGTGTTGGTTCTCTTTGTTATTTAAGTTTACAGCCACCTTAGGGAGAGAAACCATTAGCCCCATTTGACGGATGAGAAAATGGAGGCTCACGAAGGAGAGAGATTTTGCCGGAGGGCACAGAGCTGGTTGGTGACTGACACAACCCGAATGTAAGCCCTTTGCTACCTTAAAACCTGACCCCGGCTTTTTCGAGCACTTGGTGTGTGGACGGGTCTGGGGGGGCTTCATTGTTAGGGAAAGACCCCCCCAGCCCCCAGAGCTTGGGGGAGGCCTCGGGAGCCTACGAAGTTGTCTGTCAACTGAGCTGCCTTCTCTGCTCCAGAGACAAGGAAGCCAGGGCCTCTGGGCCCAGCTGCCACCCACACAGGACTATTTTTACCCTCCACCTCAGTGACAAGTCTGCATCTTCCAGCTCTGGAAAGGCCATCTGGGCAGTCTGGCTGTCCCAGGAAGAGCCTCTACCCTGAGGCCACCGTTTATGCCCTGCTGTCCCCTGCAGCTGTTTCTAGATGAACCTTTAGCTTTCTGGCACGTCATGGCTGCCCAGGGTCAGTCAGGTGCCTCCCTCGCCTGGATTCAAGGGTTAATAAAACCTCCTTAATTAGTATCACTTACTAGATGGACCTTTCTGAACTAAAATGTTTAAATCTGCAGATATTTTAAATTGTTCACATTTCAAACAATGTTTAAAAGTGTCCTGTGCAAAACAATGAATCATGGAACACTACATCTAAAACTAATGATGTAATGTATGGGGATTAACATAACATAATAATAATAAAAATAAAGAAGTTCATTATCACAGAAAAAAAAAAAAGTGTCCTGTGCATGAGCCATTTTTTTTAAGGATTTTGTTTATTTATTTGAGAGAGACAGTATGGGGGGGGAGGGGAGGAGAGGGAGAAGCAGACTCCCCACTGAGCAGGGAGCCTGACGTGGGGCTTGATCCCAGGGCCCCCGAGATCATGACTTGAGCCGAAGGCAGACAGACGCTTAACCTACTGAGCCACCCAGGTGCCCCCTGCATGAGCCATTTTAATGATGAGATAAGAATGATTGTATTTTGCATCTTCAAACTACACACACACACACACACACACACACACACACACACACAGATGAAAAATGTAAATGGATGGCCATTGTATAACATACTTCAGGGGGAAGTCTAAGAACCTTTGGACGTAATTTATTTCCTGAAGTGGTCTCAAACAACCCCCTAGGATCCTGTTTACACTATTCATTTGTTTGGCAAACTCTCCCTGGAGCGGGCAAAGGTTGCCTTCTGCCAGGTTCCTATCCGAATGATCTCATGTTTCACACTGGCAGAGGGGAAGTTAATAATGATTTACTGCATCTCTCACAGAATTAAAATAAACACGGTTGCCCGGTTCAGCCTTTGTCCCGCACACCAAGTGGAGAGCAGTGGAGGGCCCCCAGGCAGCTCAGGCCGTGGGAGCTTGACCCACAGCAGCAGGAGAGACTCCGCAGAGGTGTCTGCGCAGGAGTCGAAAGGGGCAGTTCCTGTGTACGCACCTCGAAACAGGTAACCGAGACAGGTATCACAGGGATCATGGAGCTTCATGGCCCGCCTCCCGCCACCTCACCTCCCACCACCTGTCTGATTTGTGTTTTAGAGAAAACCTGGATTTTGGAGATCTAGGATCTGTTTCTGCCTCTGCCCCTAAGTGGCTACTGTGACCGTGAGCAAGTCGCCATCCTCCCTAGGCCTTGACTGGCTCATCTATAAATCAAGGGACCTGGATCAGATCATCTTCAGTAAATCTACATTTACAAAAACAGGTGGTGGACCAGATGGGCCATAGTGTACCTTTGCTTTACATTTCCTGTGGGGTTCAGAGAGCCTGGGGCCCAAGATCTGTGCCTGGTCTGCACCTAAAGCCCTGTCTGGGCCTCCATGATCCCATCCATAAAATAAGGAGCACATTAATACCTGCATTCTGCAAACCGCTCAGCAGAGGTGACACTGAGCTAAAGAGGTCTGATCAATACAGGACTTCTCGGGGCCTTTAATACGTTGGTGTGCATTGTGAATTTCCTAGGGGCGGATGCAGGATGCAGGGTTTAACCAACACAAAGTAATATTTTTTGCACTATGTACCACTCAGCACGGCTTGGGAAATGCCCTGTGAGCTCCCTGAAGTCTCATGTCCTTCCCTGTAAAACAGGGGTGACCATAGCACCTGCCCCCTGAACTGTCGGGAAGGCTGAATGGGGTAATGCCTGGAAACGGGCCTGGCACAAAGTAGGTGTTCAATAAATGCTGGCAGCTATTATTTATAATAAGATTCTCCCTTTCCAGCGCTGACATTCTGGGTTTCCAACTGCAGCATGTAATTAAACTCCAAAGCATCTGGCTTCCCGAGTTGAAAGAACAAGCCCGCAGGAAGGAAAAAGGAAGAGAAAGATCCTTCTGGATCGTCCATTTGGGCACCAGCCTCACTGCCAGTTGTCACAACAGGGGAACATAGCGAGATGCCAACCCCTAACGACAAGGCTTGGGGGAGTCTGGGGTTCTCTGCTGAGCTCAGATGCTGTGGAGCGTATTTCAGAGGCAGACTGGGGAGAGGTGGGATCAGTGCCCCTTTAGACTCAAACAGGAGGACCCAACAGCATCCCCCGCATGGATCAGCTTCCCTTTCCCACTGTCCTGGGCACAGTGATCCTGACCACTTTCCGGTATGTGTCACATGCTGGGGGAGCAGTGAAAGGGAGAGCTGAGTCAGAAAAGGTAAATAGGAGAATTCAGGCAAGGAAAGGCAATCCGCAGAGAAAGAGCATCTGCTATGGCTCAGAAGCCCGCAGGAGCGCAGGGCTGTGGTGGCGGGGACCCAGGGGTGGGGTGGTAGTATAGAGGGCCGTCGGGAGAGAAGGCTAAAGGGGGGGCGGGCACCTGGACCCCAGAGACTTTATTAAAGGCAGCCATACACGTCAATTACACTCCCCTGTATTACACACACACACACTCACTCTCACTGTTTTCTGTAGTTTTCAAAATTTGACCGTGAACATGTATACCTTTGATATGAAGCATGTTCACGTATACGAAGGAAAATAATGCTTTTGAAAAAGAAAAGAAAATGATCACCCTTACAACCATGCGGAGGCCAGTTTGGAGGCCTGCAACTGACCAGGTAAATGGTAATGATGAGCCACTCCACTCACAGACATCTCCCCAAAAGGATGGAAAACGGATGCAAATACATGTATGTGCATGCTAATAGCAGCACCGTCTACAATGGCCACAAGGAGGAAACAGCCCAAAGATCCACCAACAGATGGATGGGCAAGCAGAATGTGGTCTCTCCATACAGTCGGGTCTTACTCATACAGAGGAATGAGGTACTGGTGCCCGCTACGACATGGATGAACTTCGAAAATGTTACGCTACGTGCAAGAAGCCAGACACAAAAGGTCACACCTTGTACGATTCCGTTTACATGAAATACCCGGAATAGGTAAGCCCACCGAGACAGAATGTGAGACTGATGGTTGCCAGGGGCTCGCAGAAGGAAAACAGGGAGCAGCTGCTTCCCGGGTATGAGAGAAGGTCCCAGCAGCTCGGACCCTGAGCTCTCCCCACAGTTTGGTAATAGAAGCCATTAAATCCTTAGCTATGAGTTAAGCTCCCTCGAGCTGACTTTTGGTCGCTTGCACCAGGAATTTATCTTATTGCAGTGGTTTTCAAATTGTGTCCGTTGTGGAACACCAGGGTTCCATAGAGATGTTATGTTGGTTCTGCAAAACTTTGAACGCCACAGGTGCTGAGGCTGATTAGAAAAAAAGAATTTGTAACCATCATCTACGACCCCCAATTGACTTCCTAAACGTGCAACGTACATTTGCATTTGTAAAATATGTTTGGCTAACAAAATGCTTCTCTGACCTGTTATATGTATGAGTTCTAGTTAAAGTTTCATTTGAAAAAGGGTCCAACTTCTGAAAATAAACAGTATAAAATCACTGTCCCAAGAAAATGATCATTTCATACTGGAAGGGTTAGCTTCAAGGAGACTCACTGTAGCTCTGTTTGTACCAGGGCTCAGCCATCTATGGCCCATGTGCTACATTTGGCCAGCCCCTGTTTTTGTAATACAGTTTTATTTAAACAAACAAACAAACAAAAAATCAATTCTTTTATGCATCCTGGCTGCTTTTGCACTACAATGGAAGGATTAAATCATTGCAACAGAGACCTCAGGTGCCACAAAAACTAGAACATGCATTATCTGGCCCTTAACAGGAAACGCTTGCGACCTCCTGGTTCTTAATGATGAAAAATTGGAAGCAACCTAAAGGTCCAAGAAAAGGGGATTGGTCAAATTACTAGAGTGCATCCCTTCAGCAAAGAGAATGCCAGGCCCCTGTTGAAAAATGATGCTGTGACACAGTGACTCTCAAACTTGGCCGCACACTGGAACCCCCGGGGAGTCTACAAGTCCCCTCCCTAGTCCAGCCGCATCCCTGATGTCTGGGCAGAGTGCAGACATCAGTATTTGTTAAGCTTTTCCAGGGGTTCTAACGCGGAGCCACTGTTGTAGAGGAATATTCACTGACATGGAAATATGACCACTCTGTATTGTTGAGGGAAGAAAAGCACATAATCTAACAGTCTACCCGATGACCCCTTTTTGGTCATTTTTATTGGTCATTTCTCCACGCGCTCACATCCCGGCCTCGCGTAGAGGAACAAGAGATGCCGAAACATCAACAGTGCTCGTCTCAGGATGATGTGGCTATGCGACATTTTAATTTTTTTTCTTTTTGGTTATCTGTATTTTCTATGTGTTTTACAATGAACATTGTATCTTGTACCAAGTATGAAAAAAGATAATCAGCTTAAAAAGTATACCTCTTGGGTTTTTTTTTTTAATTTTATTATGTTATGTTAGTCACCATACAATACGAAAACAATGGATCGTGGATCACTACATCAAAAACCAATCATGTATTGTATGGTGACTAATTTTTTTTTTTAAAGATCTTATTTATTTATTTGACAGAGAGACACAGCGACAGAGGGAACACAAGCAGGGGGAGTGGGAGAGGGAGAAGCTGGCTTCCTGCGGAGCAGGGAGCCTGATGCGGGGCTCCATCCCAGGACCCTGGAATCATGACCTGAGCCGAAGGCAGACGCTTAATGACTGAGCCCCCCAGGCGCCCCTACTTCTTGTTTTGAAAAAAAAAAAAAAACAACCAACACTACGGAGATGAGCACTTCATCAAGTGAGGCGTTCCTGGGTCATGTGTGTATACAGCACGCCCTGGCGGGGGGCCGGGGGGGGGCGCTGCCACTGCAGGTCCCAGGGTTGTGGCGACCCCAGGGCTCTGTGAGTCAGGCAGCCGGAGTTAAGCCCCCTTGAGTGTGAAGTGGGATGAGGGTGTGCCCACCTCACAGGATCAAAGGCATGGAGGTGCAATTTCTGGCACAAGGTAGGTGCTCAAGCAAGTCTGCTTCTTTCTCCATCAGCGGCTCCCAGAGTCAGAGCCTGCAGCTGGTCAGCTTCCTCATGCCTGCTGAAGGAAAAGGATTGGCTTTGCCCAAACTGGGCCCATCCAGGTCCATCCACAGCTGCTGGTCCCTGGTGCTGTTGGCAGCCGCCGCTTAACCAGCTCTGGCTTGGAATCGCTGCCGCCCCTGGAATTTTCCCGTGCTCCCCAGAAAGACCCTGGCTTCTCATCAACACTACCTCTTGACCCTCTTCTCCATATAACCTGCGTCCCCTCTGCCCAGATTGGGTCCCTTCTGCATAAAGAAGGGCTTTCAGTCTTCCTGGGGTTGCTCACTTTTAATAACAATGACAGTAGTGTCTGCCATTTATTGACCCTGCATGGGCCTGGGCTTACATCCTCTCTCTCTCAGCCGCAGCTCTGCAGGGCGTGTGGTAGTGTTCCCATTCCACAGGTGAAGCTCAGAGAGGTGAAGGAACCCCTGCCAGGTCACACAGCTGGTGAGTGGCAGCCCTGTCTGGCTCCCAAGTTTCTCCCCCGTACCACCCTGCCTGCTTAGTTAGCTGTCTCCATCCCGGCTTCTACTTCAAAAGGCAGACATTCTCCCACATGACTCTAATGTGCAGCCAAGTTGGATAACCATTGTGTTTTTTCAAAAGATTTTATTTGTTTGAGGGCGCCTGAGTGGCTCAGTTGGCTAAGCGTCTGCCTTTGGCTCAGGTCACGATCCCCCGGTCCTGGGATCGAGCCCTGCATCGGGCTCCCTGCTCGGCGGGGAGCCTGCTTCTCCCTCTCCCTCTGTTCCTCCCCGCTGCTCATGCTCTCTCTCTTTCTCTCTCTCTCTCTCCCAAATAAATAAAATTTTATTTATTTGGGAGAGAGAGGGAGAGAGCACAAGCGAGGGGAGGGGCAAATCTGCTCAGATGTGACTCTAGGTGTACTGCCTACTTGTTCAACACCCTCTTCAATCTGGGCTTCACTCCCTGTGATTGAAGTGATGACCTGTCAGACCTTCTTTAGTTTGCAAACTGTGCTCTGCCTGTTTCTAGCCTGTGCAAAGTTCCCATAGCCACTCAGATATTATAGATTATGAGACAATTACTTTGTATCAGTTGTAAGAAATGAGGTTTTTGTCTCTCATTGGACATTAAGATCATTTCATAAATTTAGGTTTTGAGATTTAACAGCATAAAGCCCATCACTGAGAGTGATGAAGGAAATGTTCTACAAGTCAATATATAGTTGACAGGGGAGCGTATTCATATTCGATCTCTTTTTTTAATTTAACACAGAACCTTGGGTTACTACCCCTGCTTTCCAAAATTGTTATCCAGTTTACTTATGTGTTCTTTTCTACTTTGGCAACTACATATAGTTCCTGGTTGGGTTTGTTGTTGTTGTTGTTTGCCTTTTATAAATACAGGAAAAAGAATAATGTCTTAAATAAAATAAATCAAGGAAAGGCCTAAGGCATTTGAGAGAGTTCTTTTCAGTAGCATGAAGGAAAATGGTTGGCAGCAGGAACTATTTCTCCGACAGAGAGGCTCGGGGCCCTTCTGAAGCTTCCTTCTTATCCAGAACAGCTCCACTATGCCTCGCCATTAGCCTCCCCTGCAGCACTCAACATTTAAAAGTTCATCTTCATTTCTTCTTTCCAGCATGCAGCTTCAGCTGGAGAAAGTAATTTGATTTTCTTATCACCCATTCTTTCATTCGTTCACTCAATCAACAACAGAATGTGCTCGGTTTTAGGAATGAGAAAAGAGTAAGAGATGGTTCCTTCAAGCACTTAAGGAGCTTATAAACTAGTGATAGAGGAAGATGCACGAACAAATCAATAAAGAATTAATAGTGCTGTGACTTCATTTGCATTATTTGAATCTTTATGAATATATTACTATACTACACCCTGCTTAAAGTTGAAATAGACATTTAAGACAGGACATTTAATAAATTCACCATAGAGCGTAAGTTAGACTGGAAGTATTTGCATTCTCAAAGAAGCTTATTAATGCAAATGAACCTCTAGTTGTTTAGTTGCTTATAAAATTTTTAGAGGTATGTATATTCCTTGTTCTAACAGGTTAGTAACTTGGGGAGGAGGGTGCTGCAGGTTAAGGTCCTACCTCCATGTCAGGTCCATCTTGTCGGCTCTTCAGGTCATATTCTCAAACGAGCTACAGGATGGGACAACAAAAACAATTTCTTTCCTTTGCTCACCTACATAATTTGCTCCTGGACGGCTTCCTTAGTGGCTTTCATCATCACTCTCACCACCAGACGTCAGGGAAATCTTCCCATTCAATCAGGAGCCCTGCAAATGATGCAGAAAAGTACTGTAGCTTAAAAATAATGAATACCATTTATTCAGGGCTTACTATGAGCTCATTGCTTACAATGGTGTTTCCTTTTTAATCTTCACAGCCAGTCTCTGAAATAGGTATTGATCAATCTCAGGTGTATCCAAAATAAGCCTCTGTGGCAGGTTGTGATATTTTTCAGTCTCTCTCTTATGTCTTTCGGTTCGTCTTGGCACCAAATATAAAGCAGTTCAACATCAGGCCCTTGCCCTAAATAGCTCCCAGTGCCAAGAATTGGCAAATTATTACTTTGGTTTCAGTGGATGGTCAAAAAGGATCATCAAGGTAAACTTTATAGATTTTCTTTGGCTAATCAGACGCATTTCAACATTGAAATCCTGGACTTCAGAGAGGAGAGAACTGGGTGTGGGGAGAAGATGTGAGAGGCTTCTAAGTGGAAGGACCTGAGCATCGGCCTGCCACCTAGAATTAATAATACTTTCAATGACTTGGGTAGTGATGTCCATAATTTTCGCCAGTATTTGTAGGGTATAGAGTAAAAAAAACTAGTTGTCTGTATTTAATAATTCATTTGCAAGTCTTACTTGATTTTGAAGCTGTAGGACCTCAACTGTTTGCTGGGTTTACTGGAGTTTAGTTTTTATTTCTAATAACAAAACATCTTGAAGTCTATGTTGAGATCCTAGGAAGGACCTTTAATTTAAAATCCTAACAGCTTCAGGATCTTTCTGACCTCGAAGAAAGAGAAAATGAAGATGCTCTGGTACCACTTCAGAAGCAGAGCCTGAAATTCTTCTGTGCTTTAGAGGTGGTGTTGCCATCCTATGAGTGCAGGAGTCCTGGAGTTGGCATGGCCGAGGAGCCTTTGGAGAAGCTGGAAGAAGGTCTGTTTATGGTGGGGGTGGGGCTGGAGTGGAGTGGAGGTAGAATCTCTCTTTCTTTCTGAAACTCATCTTTTCAGATATATCATCAAGCCCTCCCCTTGCTAAGCTACTAAAACCCTGGGCAGAGCTTTTCTACCGTACAATACAGGTTTTTATCATACACAATACCTAAAAGAACTTAGCTTTACAATTCTAAAACTGAGTTTCTGCCAAGAAGTTTAGGAAGAGGGAAGTAATGTTTTTCCCATTTTTGGCTAAGAATCTGCCTTCTGCTAAAAAAAAAAGAAGAAGAAGAAGAAGAAGAGGAAGAAGAAGAAGAAGAGGAAGAAGAGGAAGAAGAGGAAGAAGAAGAAGAAGAAGAAGAAGAAGAAGAAGAAGAAGAAGAAGAAGAAGAAGAAGAAGAAGAAGAAGAAGGAGGAGGAGAAGAAGAATTTGCCTTGTGCTAAAATAGTGTCTAAAATAGTAGACACTTGCCTTGTTTCTGATATGAAGTATCAGCCATAGTCCAGTGGTCTCTATTCCAGGTTTGAACTTACATTGACCCCTACCTAACGTCTTACTCTTTAATCATACTATGATTGAACATTTTTGCTTCCACAGTTTTAACTTCCTATGTCATTATTCCTTAGTTCCTATCTCTGAGATCATAAAGTTTTTTTAACCACATGGTTGATAACTTCATATATATTTTTTCACAGATAGTTATGATAGTGGTGCCTGAGTGGCTTAGTCGGTTAAGCGTCTGCCTTCAGCTCAGGTCATGATCCCAGGGTCCTGGGATGAAGCCCTATGTCAGACTGCCTTGCTCAGTGGGGAGTCTGCTTCTCCCTCTCCCTCTGCCCCTCCCTCCTGCTCGTGTTCTCTCTCTCAAATAAATAAATAAAATCTTAAAAAAAAACTAGTTATGATAAAAACTGAAGTGTGAGATGAGAAAACTTCTGAGAAAATGCTTTTATTTTCTGCTTTTAGAAATCAAAAGAATGTCTATGGGGCACCTGAGTGGCTCAGTTGGTTAAGGTCTGCCTTCGGCTCAGGTCATGATCCCAGGGTCGTGGGATTGAGCCCCTCATCAGGCTCCCTACTCAGCAGGTTGCTTGCTTCTCCCTCACCCTCTCCGGTTCCCCCTGCTTGTGCACTCTCTCTCTCAGATAAATAAATAAAATATTTTTTAAAAATCAAAAGAATGTCTAATTACTAGGTGCTATCCCAGTTATATACAGCAAGTTTTAGAACAAGAAAAATTTTGATATGCTACTTGTTAACTTTATTTCAGAAAGTGGTAAAATAGCTGTGGAATATAGACCCTGTGAAGAGATTACAGATGCCAGAACCGAAGAGGAGCTACAGGATTTAATTCAAGTATGTGGAGATTAGAGCTCGAGGATTCCACAGCCAGTGTAGCCATAATTTAAAGCAACCGGCAGGATTTGGAAGACTTGGGCACGTACAGTTAGCTCTGTCATCCTTTGGGAAATGTAAAACTCTGAAACGGCTTTTGAGTGCAGAGAATTTCTGGGGCTTTTCCTGAAGTCCTGGCCCTTGGCTCTGACCCCTTATTTAAAATTTGGAGAGCAAATTGCATCAGAATACTCCTACTGTTGTGGCCATAGGAGAGGACACAGCCTTTTAGAGCTCCCCTCAAACAGAATCTCAAGGATTTGGGAACAGAGTAACTCTGGCCTCAAGTGAGATTATGCTACAGTGCTTGAAAACCATTATGCCTTTCAAATAAGGTGTATTACCCAGATGTCAGCATCTCATACATATCTTGTATGAAATATTTTGCTGAAGAACTTTTCTGTAAATCACTTATATCAATGCCCTGAATTAGGGATTAAGTTGCCGAAGTAATTTCTAAAAGAAGATATTAAAATACTGCATATAGAATGTTTAAAAAAAAAAGGAGAAAAGGATGTGTTTCATGTCATTGAAAACTTAATTTGGGGCTAGATTTCTGATTATTTAACTCACTCCAAAGTTGCAAAGTTTGTTTGTTTTGAAGGGAAGAGTGGAGAAAGGAAAGATGGTTACTTTCTGAAAAAGTATTTGAAGGTTTTTTTTTGTGCAAAATAATTATTTTAATTCAATTTAAATCAAGCCAGTCAAGGAAACTTCAGACTTATCCAAGTTTACACTTTAAGAAGTCTAGCTTCCTGTGAAATGTGAAAGAGATTCCGTATTGATGCTAAAGATTTCAGAAACCTGATTGTAACAACAGATCCATTCCTAAATAAGGCCAGTCTTGGAATCCATTCCATTTAGAAACCATTGCTATGTGCTACACGCTGGGAATAAGATAAAACCCTTCTGTCTTACGGTTTGCGTGCTAGAGCTTGTGCCAGACCATAAACAAGGACTCAAATAAAACAGATTGTAAAAAGGGCTGTGAAGGATGTAAACTGGGTGCTAGTTACAGTATTTCAAGAAAATTGTTTAACATGCTAACTTGAACATCCTAAGTGCCTTCTCCATGTGCACACACAGGGTCAGACCTCTCAAAAGTGGTGGTGTTACTTTTTCTAGACTGACGGCTGTGTTGAATCCAGGTGGGATGGGGGAAGTTTTCCCATGCCAGTGTAAATAGAGGGCTATTCTCTTGGTTTCAGACCCTCATTCCCAGAATGAAATGCTCACCTGCCCCCTCAAGCTCCACTCCAAAACCCCTCCTACAGAAATTTTGGAGCCATCACTGATTCAGTGGTAGGTAGCCTCCTAACAGAGTGGCGACTTAATACTCAGACATGCGTATTGAGAATTGAGAGGAAATGGCAACATTTTAGAATAACTAACTGTAAAATGTGTTCCCTTCCCCACTGCCCTGACGGGTGCTTATTCTGCAGGTCAGCTACTTTTCTTGGAAGCAGGATGGCCGAGGGGAGGAAGAATGTCTCTCGGATTTAAGCTTTGAAGAGGCCGAGCTCAAACCGCCAGAATCGGACTAGCATTTTTTAATTTCCCGGGATGCCGGGTCCTGTGGCGTCCTTGGGAAACTGCACCCTGCCCCCTTCCACCCCAGAGCTGCTGGAGTCCGGGGCCATCCTGCCTCGCTGTGAGCCCCAGGAGGTGGTTGTGCCCTTTGTAGGGGGAAGGGAGGCTTGGGCCCCGGTGATTCTGGAAAAAGGGCTCGCTCCGAGGGGCGCGGTGCCCGTCATCGCTGAGCTAATAAAGGAGCGTAAACAAAGGCGTAGTAAATAAAGGGTGGGATGTAGGCGGGGGAGGGGCAGGCAGTGATGAACGGTGCGCGCGTCACGGGGCTGCCATAACGGTTCGGCTCCGGTTGGGGCGCGTGCTGATCCAGAGCCTCCGCGTGTCATGTCCCGGCTGCGCCTCTGGGCCCCACTGCTCCTCCGCACGTGGCAATCATTGTGGCTGCTGGTCCAGGCAGCTCAGCCTCCAGAGTGGGCCCTGGACCCTGCCCAGCTGACCTCCGACCTCCTGGGGCCCACCGAGCCCTGGTCTTCACACTCCTCTGAATTCCCGCCCGAATCGCCCCAGGCCCTTACACCGCCAGCAGAGGGGTCCTCTGCTCCAGCCCAGATGTTGGCCCTGCCTAAGGATTGACTGAGACTTTGGTTCCGTTCCCGGACACGGATGCAGTTGGCAAGCTGCCCCCAGAGGCAGATCAGGATCTGAATGACAGGCTAACCCAGCTTGAAAGGCTCCCAGAGGTGGTTCCAAGGCTAGGTTGGGCTCAGAATCCGACCATAGCTCCGCCTCCTCGACTCAAAAGTAAGATTAAAACTGTAGGTCTAGATCAGGCTGAAGATCACCAGTCATTTGAAATACTTGTTCCACCTCTGGATAGTCACACTTCAAAGCCAACCAAGTTTATTGTTTCACCCCCAAACCTGGAGAAAGATCTAGCTCAGCATCAAAGGCTTGCCAAAGTTGTTGGAACTCCAAACCAATTTGCAAATAAAGACCACCTACAACAACAGTTGCAGGATGGTTATTCAGATTCCAGTATGGATATCCTATATCCTGAGGTGAACTTACCAATGGATTTCCCAGGGGGATCGGATCAACCTCCAAAGCTCCCTGAGGAGGTTGAAATTCCTCCACTCCTGCAGGAGACCCCAAATCATCCAGAGTTGCCTGAGCAAGCTGAATCTTTTTTGCCTCAGGTGGAGGCCCAGGCCCAACATTCAGAGCCCCCTGAAGATAATAGAAACATCTCCAATTCAGCAGGGGGCTCCATCTCCGCCTCCAGAGATCCTAAAGGAAGCTGTAAACCCACAGGAGGCCCTGGCTGAGCCTTCAAGTACCCCTGAAGAAATCAAACTTTCTTCAGTCCAGCAGAAAGCCTCAGCTCAACTGACAGAGGCCCCTGAGGAAGTAGAACCTTCGACCCCTCAGGAGGCCTCAGCTCAACCTCCAGAGCCATCTAACGAGATGGTACCTCAACCAATAGCACATGAGGTGAATGTGCCATCTCTAAGTAAGAATGAAGCTCAGTGGCCAAACTTCTCCAATGTCACTGTTAACCTGTGGATCTGGTACTTACTGTAACTCTAACTCAGCCTCCAGAGCGCACCGAGGAGGCTCAGGCTTCTCCAATCCAGCAGGAGGCCCCAGCTCAGCCAGCAGAGCGCCCCGAGGAGGCTGGGCCCACCCCAGTCCAGCCAGAGGCGCCGGCTCGGCCAGCAGAGCACCCCGAGGAGGCTGGACCTAGTCCAGTCCAACAGGAGGCCCCAACTCTAGTTCCAGAGTTTCCTATGGAGTATCTATTTCAAACTTCAGTAAGTGATGAGGTGATAAGTCAACCTATGAGCCACTATCCAACTTAGAGTTAGAGTTCAAGAAGAGGCAAAACTAACTTATGTTGTTTACAGCTGCCATATGATAGGTAAAACTACATTTAAAAAGAGAGGAAATTAGGGGTGCCTGGGTGGCTCAGTTGGTTAAGCATCCAACTCTTGACTTGGGCTCAGGTCATGATCTCAGGGTCGTGGGACAGGGCTCTTTGTAATTGAACTCTAACTCTATATAAATGGAATCATATTATATGTATTATTTTCTGGGTTGCTTCTTTCATTCAACATTATCTTGTAAATTCATTATATTGTTGCATGTAGCTGAGGTTGGTTCATTTCAATGCCTAGTATTGCATGTCTTGCTACATGTGGCTACTGAATACTTGGGAGTAGCTAGTGTGACTGAGGAGCTGAATGTTTAATTTAGTTAATTTCAATTATTTTAAAATTTAAATTAAAAAACGGATACTCAACAGTTATTAGAAAATGTTTAAATATGTTTGCAACAATGTGGGTATGTGATGTTAGCTTTTCAACTGTAAATTTTATGAAATCTAAATACAGTCAAGTATTTCTGATAAAAAAAATTAGTAACCAAATTGAGATTTCAACTCCCCACTCTGTGGGGAGTCTGCTAGAGATGCTCTCTCTCCCTCTCCCTCTGCCCCTCCCTCTGTCTTTCAAATTAATAAATCTTTAAAAAAATAAAAAACAAAAAGCAAGGAAATTGTTATTAAAGTCAGCATAGTGGTTACTTCTGGGGAATCAGAGAGAGGGTTGTGATTGGAAAGGGCACACTGGGGGCTTCTGGGATGCAGGCAGGGCTTTTTCTTGACATGAATGGTGTTACATGGGTATTTGCTTGATAATTATTAAACTGAACATTTATTAATGAACATTGTTTTAGTTCTCAAAAATAGTTTTTAGTCGGGGAGAAAAAAAACGAACGGCTTTCTCTGCCACACTGCTATAGTTGTGTATGGGGCTTCCGAATAGAATTTGGGAAAAGAGAGGAGGAAATGGCAGTTCTGCCAGGGTTGTTGGCACCCAGAGCTGGGTTCTAGCAGAGACTTTGTGATCCAGAGAGTAGGCATTAAATATGCATTTTGGTGCAAAGAGTAGATAGGGGTGTGTGTGTGTGTATGACAGAGAGAGAGAGAGAGAGGGAGAGAGAGATGGAGAGAGATGGACACAAAGGAGTACATGAAAAGAAGGATTTGAATGGAAACAGAGCAGAGATCAGTACTCCTAAATTAAATAAGAATTAGTGTATTTACGGGGCACCATTACCCAAGTTTCCCCTCCCATATGGAAGTTAATCCTAGGTAGTAAATAGTTGTAGTTATTTTGCATTTTGATGCAAAAATAACCTTTTCATTTTTCAGAATTCTCAGTGAAAATTATTTGACCGAATTACATAAGGACTCATTTGAAGGCCTACTATCCCTCCAGTATTTGTAAGTTAATTAATCATTTATTATGACTTTTTAGTTATCTATAAAATAAATATGGGGTTCAAATTAGATAATCGCGACAATTTCTTCTAACAATAAAATTCTACAGTTCTGTAAGTCTGTAGGGCCCCAACCCATCTCTAGCATTAAATGTCTTCTATGCGTTTTCAGTTTTTTTAACTTTATATACAAGATATAGACAGAAAAAGACCCTACAGTTATAGAGCAAAAGGGGTAATGAGGTCTGAGCAATTATGGACACCCATATGCACCTTGTTTCCTACGTGTTCATATACCATCTGCTTACATTTATATTTAGTTTATGGCTCATGGATCAAATCCCGCCCATGGTCTGTCTTTATACAGCCTATGAGTTAAGAATGATTTTTACATTCTTAAAGGGCTATAGAAGAGAAAAGAAGAGAAAGAGAAGAATATGCAACAGAAACGGCATGTGGCCTGCAAAGCCCAAAATATATTTACTATCTGGCTTTTACAAAAAAGGTTTTAAAAGTTGGTTTAATAAAATGAGAGGAATTAAAGTTAACCTCAAATTATCACCTACAGGACAAGAAAATATAGAACACTTAGATTAATTTGAATGCCATTAACCCAGAATTTTTTTAAAATTTAAGTTCAATTAAATATTTAAATATTAAATATTTAACTAAGCAGGTAAATTATGTAAGCAGTATTATCAAGTACATATTAAGTTACCAAGAGAACAGATTAAGGATTTCAGTGTGGGAATTCTTAGACCAATATTAAAAATAGATGTTTAAAATGATGGTTAAGGGGTGCCTGGCTGGCTCAGTTGGTAGAGCAAGCGACTCTGGATCTCGGGGTTGTAGGTTCAAAACCCACATTGGGTATAGAGATTACTTGAGAAAAATAAACTCTTTTTAAAAAAAAGTAAAATAAGGGGCTCCTGGGTGGCTCAGTCGGTTAAGCATCTGCCTTCGGCTCAGGTCATGATCCCAGGACCCTGAGATCCAGTCCCTATTGAGCTCCTTGCTCAGCGGGGAGCCTGCTTCTCCCTCTGCCTGCCGCTACCTCAGCTTGTGCGTTCATCCATTCTCTCTCTCACAAATAAATAAATAAAATCTTTAAAAAATAAAATAAAATGATGGTTAAGTGGTATGGTTAGAAATGTTTACGCTAAAGAAACATATCAGAAATGCCCCTAACTTCACAAATTACAAAATAAAATCTCTCCAGCCTCATTGTAAAGGAGGAAATGCTTGCATGGTATTTCTATGGATTTAGACATACAGGGATACTATATTCTTTGTTACGAAGGTTCAATTTTTATTCTTTTTTTAATTTTTTAAAAAGATTTTATTTATTTGTTTGACAGTGAGAGAGAGAGCATGAGCAGGGGGGAGGAGCAAGGGGAGAGGACTCCCCACTGAGCAGGGAGCCTGATGCGGGACAACGCAATCCCAGGACCCCGGGATCATGACCTGAGCCGTAGTCAGACGCTTAACCAACTGAGCCACCCAGATGCCTGGTTCAATTTTTCTTCTTTGTCCATGGCATCCAGAGCTGTGTATGTCATTAATCCTTATTAATGATGCTCTTTAGCAAATAGATTCTTCTTGTAAATGTAGAAGGTTTAAGGGTAGTGGGTAAAAAGAGCCTGATATGATATTAAGAATAGTCTTTTAAATGATCAAACCTTCCAAGTCTTAGGAAACAGCCACCCTTGTATTGGTCTTCTTGGACACCTCTGCCATCTGGACTCCAAACCTTACAAACACAGTTTGGAAAAAAACAAATGAGATAAACTGCTCAATGGATTAGGTCCTTCATTACTTCTACTGTGAAATACTTTGTAAACCAATTACTTCATGTTAGCTGAAGTATTCTCATTCATTTAAAAAAATGTCAATCGAAAGCTAATATGACAGGTACTATGCCCAGTATCATAGGCTCACAGATGGTTAAGACAGGCTTCTGACCCTTGTAGGAACTCATGATCTCACAAGGAAAATAAACAGAAGCTCAAGCCATAATGTGTAAAGCACTAAGCGGACAAGGTGCCGGAGAGGTGCAGAAGAGGGAGCCATAAAATCATAAAACTACATTTCTTTTAAAACAGTCATTTTGCTTCTGCTACTCATTACCCAGCTATTTGTTTATTTTATAAATATTTGAGTTTATGTCCCTGTGTCAGTTTTAAACATGGTAGGCAATGCAGATGAACACAGCTAGTCCATAGTTTCAAGGAGTTTATGCTCAGTGGACATGGGATGCCAAAATAAGTATATTAAAAAGAAATTGGGGTGCCTGCCTGGCTGAGTTGGTAGAGCATGTGACTCTTGATCTTGGGATCATGAGTTCAAGCCCCAGGTTGGGCATGGAGCCTACTTAAAAATTGTTTTAAAAAGAAGAAGGAGGAGGAGGAGGAGGAGAAGGAGAAGGAGAAATGGATATGGGCAATGAGAGATAGAAGTTGTTTTTGGAACACAGATGAGGGAAAAAAGACTTCACGTTGGATCAGGGAAGCTACTAGAGCAATGCTGTTTGAACAGGACCTTGAAGAGCTATTGGGTATCATCAGACGGACATCTTGGGAAGAATAAGCTTGCAAAGGAGAATGGGAGAAAGGCCAAATGCAGGAATATCTTGTACCTGTAGAGTAGGAGGTTGGAGCCAGATCTTCTAGGATTTTGAAGGCCATGGATAACATGCCAAGCTACTGGGTTATCACTGCAGTGCTCCAGGACGGACTTTAGCCTACAGCAGAGTCACCTGGAGGGCTTGTCGGAACACAGTTACTGATTACAGACTGCTCAGTCCACAGTAGGGCTGAGAATTTGCATCTTGATTAAGTTCCCAAGTGATGCTGGTATTCGAGAACCACTTCGGGAGAATTAATCTGGTAACTGTGTGTAGGATGGATCAGAAAGGGAGAGACTGGATATGGCAATGCCCATCAGAAGACTAGGTGGAAAGTGAGGAACTAAGCTGGGATGGAGTGGAAGTAAGAGGGTCAGCTATAATCAAGAATGGGTGTTTTCAAATAAAAATCCAGTACCATGTGGTTTTTATTGTTGTCTCACTACCTGCAACTGAAGCAGTTAATAAATTCATGGACTATTAAGGCAGTGTGTGACCAAAAATGAATTTCTATTAATATGATAATATAAGTCTGAGTTAGTTCAAAGTTATGTATTGATTAGAGGAGTGATTTCCTTTCAAGTTAAATGAAAGGATATCTTTTATTTATTCTGCTATTGAATTGGCCTAGAAAAATAGACCTAAACCAAGAAGTTGTGCTAATGTGAGAATATCCCTTTTAATATTAGAAATTATAATTATAGGGGCGCCTGGGTGGCACAATTGGTTGAGCATCTGACTCTTGGTTTCAGCTCAGGTCATGATCTCAGGGTCCTGAAATGGAGCTCCGCATTGGGCTCTGTGCTCAGTGCGGGGCCTGCTTGGGATTCTCTCTCCCTCTTCTTCTGCCCCTCCTACTTGTGCTCTCGCTCGCTCGCTCACTCACTCTCTTTCTCTGAAATAAATAAATAAATAAATAAATAAATAAATAAATAAATAAATAAATCTTTTGAAAAAAGAAATTATTGTATGTGGAGATAAAAGCTTTGACCTCATAATCTAGAAATTGATGAGACCACAAAAGATCCTCTAATCAATTCTTCTGCTCTCAGGAGAGATTCCTTCCAAGATCTATCAAGATCTATAGTTGTGGATTTTATTTATGAAGATCTTGAAGGTGAGACTCTTTTAAGAGAGGTGAGGACAGTGTAAGTAGAGTTAGGGGCTCTGGAAGGTTCAAAAAACAATTCCTGAGATTCAGAGTTTAGGCAAAAGCTACTTATTCAATACTATCATCCTACTCATTAGATATCTAATAGATAATTGAGGCAATATTTTCCTTTTACTTTTCCTAGAGAGTTATCCTGCAATAAAATACAATCTATTGAAAGAGGTACATTTGAAGCACTACCTTTTTTGCAGTTTATGTAAGTTACAAATATAATTTCATTATACTTGGAATTTTTGTTAAACTTAATTGTAAGCCTCTTTGTTATAATCATTTTGAAATATGATTGA
The DNA here is from genome assembly GCF_964656455.1 of Halichoerus grypus. Taxonomy (NCBI): domain Eukaryota; kingdom Metazoa; phylum Chordata; class Mammalia; order Carnivora; family Phocidae; genus Halichoerus; species Halichoerus grypus. The sequence continues at coordinate 70,786,695 of NC_135724.1, forward strand.
AATTTTATTAGTAGAAAGCTACTAAAATTATGTAGCAAATCTTTTCTGTCTGTAGCAAAGATTAGTGTGAGAATTTTATATAGATCAGACTGAATCATTCTAGAGCAGTGGTTCTCAACCGGGGTCATTTTGCACCCGGGTGACATTTGGCACTGTCTGGAAACGTTTATGGTTGTCAGACTGTAGATGAACTCCTGGCATCTAGTGGGCAGAGGCTGCTAAACACCCCACAATGCGCAGGACCGCCCCTCCTAACAAAGACGATCCAACCATAGATGTCAATAATGCTGATGTTGTGAAACATTTTCCTAGAGAAATAAAGATTACTTGACACAAGTATTTATAGAACACTGACTGATTTGTATCTAATGCACCACATGTATAAACATGAAAGTATAAATCTTTCGTGCAAGTTTTTTTCAAAAAGTAAGTATCTTCCATAGTAAGATTTCTTCAGTGTATGGAGAGAGTATTGAGGTTATGTTTCATCATATATAAATTGGAATCACTGCCAAAGGATAAATGTTCTGAAAGAATATCTTTTGTTCTTCTTTTGCTTGTGTCTTTTTTTTTTTTTTTTTTTTTTAGAAATCTTGGTTGCAATTTACTCATAGAACTGAGCTTTGGAACATTTCAGGCCTGGCATGGAATGCAGTTTTTACACAAAGTGTAAGTGAAATGGAAAATGAATACATGTAAAAAACAATAACTATGTGTAAAAACATCATACAGTTATTGGTTCGGTGGGTATAATAAGCCTAGTATGAACTCTGAAAAGTATGTCTTAAAATCTATTCATTTTTTCAAATGAGGAAACTAAGGTACAAAGAGGCCAAGAGACTTGTCTGTCTCATAAATGGCACACTCTGCTTTCTCTAGTACTCAGCTTTGGTGTGGGCAATAAAAGACCCCAAGCAAATAACACCCAAATCAGCATTATCCTGGGACTCCATGACAATGATGCTTCTCCAATAGGTGCGTGGTCCTTGAAATTCCACTTTTGAATTTAACTTTGATTCCTGCTCATGTGCAAAGTTCCTAACTGCTTCAATACATGCAATATAAAGCTTCAAAGAACTAAGTTTAGCACAGAGTTCTCCGGGGAGCAAAAGTGTGTGTCCTTCCTCAGCCATCAGCTTCTTTTAAATGGTAAAGCAGAAAGAACTCCTGAAAACTTACCACAAGACACTTCTCTCCCCAGTCACCCAGAGTAAAAAGTATATACCTCTGAAGTAAATGATCTGGGGGCAATAGCAAGGTATGGAAAGGTATGGAGGTATGGAAAAAGATGTGTTTCTGTTAAGTTGGAGTGTGAAAAACGTTCATGAAGAGAATACATTGCTGTAGCCTAATTTCATATGCTTTCTTTCCTGACTGTTCTTCAGTAAGAAGCGTGTTATTCCCTTTCAGCTGGAAAATTCCGTGATTTCTCTGTGACATAGCAAGTCATAAGTGGGTATGTTCAATGGCCTGAGTGGGATTTTAGACACAAGGTGAAGATCCTCCTCTAAACCTGACTTTGGAAAAGACTATCTTACCTGTCTCGTGGTTCAGAAATACAATTTCACACAGTTTATTTTAGAATAGATGAAGGTGTTGAGGGTGTGTCTGGAGCTGAGTAACTGTTGCCGCCGACGTCCATCTGCAGTGGCCTCCTCTCTCCTCTCATTAATTTGCTGATGCCTCACTTGGGGAAGGAGTCCTCAGGGTCAGTTTTTTGTTTTGCCAGCACACCAGAGAACAGGCTCATTGGGTTTCTCCACCAAGAGGTATACCGTCTCAGACTGACCACCTTTACTAAGCACTCTCTAACACCAGGAGTCTCTTACGAGAGTCTGAATTTCATTATAGTTAGGTGGGCAACATAGGAAAATTCGGGTGGAATCAGTTGATAAAAATTAATGGAGTCACTGAAAAACATTCACTGAGTGCCATGCCCACCATATGTTGACACTGTACTAAGTACTGGGGGTGCAAAGAAGAACGGGACAGGGACTGCCCCCAAGAAACTTTCATACCAGAAGGAGGAAGATGGGTGTTGAGGGGAAGGCACACGGGAGTCCTCGGGCATCTGTACAGCAGGGTCCCAAGGTGGGGGGGTGACAAAGTAGGCAATGGGTTGCGGGATAGGAAAGATTCGTAACGGATGAGGCAACAACTTGTTTGTGTTGAGTTTCTGCGTGCATCTTAAATGACAGAAAAAGGTAATTAAAGAACCAGAGCTAGCTGGCGTTGAAAATCAGTTCATACACATGTCACATGATTTGAATAGAGCTGCACTACTGAAACTAATTCACGGTTCCTTCCGAAAGAAATCACAGTATAGTAAGTGTGTACTGGGGGCGAGGCTCCTTCTTTGTTTGGAGCCACATTTTTCTAATAGACAAAGCTAGTCTGCTTCGGGAAATGTTTGCCATAGTGAGATAATAGACTTTATTGCATCTCTTTTCAAAGGCAAGTTGCCAAGGGAAGGAGCTACCCCTTGAATTAAGTCATGTTATTACCTATGTGACATATTACCGGGGTGTTTATAAGTTGAAACGATACTTTCTCTGGCATTAACTTAGTGTGTAAAACTTAGAGGCCCCAGCTGAGGTGGCTTTATCTTGAACTTACGCTTCAGGGCTCCTTGCTTACACAGGCCCCTTCCAAGGTCTTGGGAGAGGGTCCTAGCAATTTTTTGTATTCATAATTTTGCATGTTTTATTAGACAGGATTTCCCAAAGTAGATGAGGTTCAGGCCCCACAAGATCCTTGATTTACCCCTGGGTTTCAGATAACTATAACTCAGTAAGTTTCTTGAATGAAGCCTCTAAGTTATTGATAAACACAGAGTGAACTAGTTAGCAGTGTGGTAAAGTCTATTTTGAGTGGGCATGGCACTCGGTGAATGTTTTTCAGTGAATCCATTAATTTTTATCAACTGATTCCACCCGATTTCTTCCTACGTTGCCCACCTAACTATAATGAAATTCAGACTCTCGTAAGAGACTCTTGGTGTTAGAGAGTGCTTAGTAAAGGTGGTGAGTCTGAGACGTTATACCTCTTGGTGGAGAAACCCAATGAGCCTGTTCTCTGGTGTGCTGGCAAAACAAAAAACTGAAATCCACCTCAAAGACATTCCAAGAGCTTATTAATAAGGTACCACTTTCAGGGTTTTTTGTTACATTTTGCTTTAATAAGGTACCGCTTTTTGAATGGTAGTAATAATATCTCTTTCAGATGAAATCAGGAATGAAATATATTATGGAAAACCAGCAGTGGTTGATAATCCTAAATGTTAAGTATACTTTTTTTTCTGACTTTAAAGTGCTTCTCCTTCATTCACCTACAGAGGTCCAGACTGATGGCTTATTTTTTAAAATTCTTTTAGTCACTTCATTGGTTCTAACAATACAAGCTCCATGATTTTAGAAATGAAGGATTCTGCAATGTAGAAGGGCTCTACCTGATCCACGTAGAGCACATCCACATGCTGGCTTGTCTGTGGTGCATCAGTGTTGTGCCAAGAACATAAGCACTAAGAGAGAATGAGGAAAATCTAAGCCTTATCCCTACTGAATTATTTACCCCACTATTGAGAATACCATTGAGGTAGTTGTGGCCACACTGTGAAGGCAAATCGAGCTGCAGTCACAGAGACACCCTAATGCTCCCCCGTCATCCAGCATCGGTTTCCTTTAGATGGCTGTGTGCACACACAAGTTTATACACTGCAGGGTATCGTCATCACTTTTTGCTATGTACTGGAAATCCTGGCAGCTTCTTCTCCGATTCAGAAAGGCAGAAACATTCAGGATGAAAATAATAACTCGGGTCTGTCCTTTGAGGGAACTTCGGGTGGCTGTTTTATTATTTTCTATTTGTAATAGTTCAAAAGGTTTGAGATAGTCCTACCCAGCAACTACCATACTTTCCTTCTCCCAGCCGCATCCCTTCTTCCCACATATCTCACAACATATCTTCTTTCTCTTGGAAGCAGAGTAGTTCTTCCTCTGCCCCTTAACATTTCTTCATGACCTATCTCTAGTAGGCACTTACTGTGTTTCAGGCACTAGGCTAGGAACCTTTACGTATTGTACAAGCAAGAGAGTGTGCCCAACACTCTCAGATAGTGCCTGGCACATGGAAAATGCTCAATACATGCTCTCTCACACTGTATCTCATTTCCATGTTTCCAACAGCTCTTGCAATGTAGATATCGTTATCCCCACCTTGGGGATGAGGAAATTGAAACCCGGAGACGTTGGGTCACTTGCCTAGGTTCACACTGTTAACAAGTGGCAGAACCGCCTAGGAGCTTTGCAAGTAAGGCAACTCCGCATTCCCTTGGACTAGGAGCTGAATGATGACTATTTGGTGTTTTGTGCATCGTCTCTTGGAGTTGGTTTCTAACTGGAATAGGACCTTTTGGGGAAGAGAGCTCCTTTTCCCCATGACAGTCTCATGCTTCTGGAGCTCCTGGCCATGCCACCTCTGGGCATCCCCAGATTTTCTGCTCACTGCCCAGTGCAAATGTAACATCATTATTACTAGGCCCTTACTCTGTGCCCAGCCTTATGTGAGGTGCTTTGCACGTGCTCTTTCATTTAATCCTCAAATTGCCTTATGAAGTAAATGGTGCTAAGTGAGACTCAGAGATGTTTGTTACTCCAGTCACTTCACCACGATGTGACAGCCAGAATTCAAACCTAGGTCTTCCTGATTCCAGAGGCCCTTGCTGCTTCTGCTATTCCTCACTGCCAGGAACTCTTCTTCAAAGCTATTCTCAGAACTTTGATTAAAATATAGGCCCACAATTTCAGATCCTTTAGACTTCGCCCTCCCCTCCCACCCGAGGAAGGATTTACGTCATGAAATTAGATGTCTTGTATTGAGGAGCTTCACATGGGGAGCTTCACACGAGCTTCACATGTTCTCGTGGATCATGGATCTATGTAGATGAATAAAGGAAAGGGGTTACTCCATCCCCAAGTACTTCAAACGTACTGGAACAGGTTCTAGGTCACTCTGCTTACTTCTTGGACTGCCTTCCTCCAAAGAGCCAGTTTTCCCTGCCTGCCTTGGGATTCTAGCATAGATAGTTTGGAGTTGGTCCTATTTTAAATTTATTTTCACTGCGTGCTTTGGACATTTTTTCAGCTAAACCTGTTAGGATTTCAGTACATTCAGGACAGTGATGACATGCTTCAGTCCTCAATTCTTCTCTGTCTCCTCAGTTAATAGAAAGGAAACGTAGCCCATCTGTCTGGACCTGTATAGAAGAATTTGGAGAAAAAAAAATAACAGCTAAGAAGTGTTCCCTTATTTTGTGAGCTACCTTTAATCTGTCCCGTTGTTCTACAGCAAAAGGCTTTTGCAAAAATACTTGAGTTTTCCTCTTCAAGTAAGGTATATTTTTAAAAATCATTTAGAAGCCCGTGAATATCAAAAAGCTGATGGACTAGGAGTCAGCACACCTTTTATCGGTAAAATGAGGGAATTGAACTGAAAGGGAAATGGTCTCTAGTGTGATGTCCTCAGTGCATCTAAAACCATTCGTTTTGTGATTTGTAGAAAAACGGTTACTGTGGAGTCCCCCACATGTAAACTGTTGGGTCAGTTCTCATTCTGTCCGCCCCCCAGGCACAGCTTTCATGAAGAAAAGACAGCACAAAAGACAGGAGGAGGAAATAGGATAATTTAGAGTGGCCCTATATTTTGGTTTCACTAGGGATAAACGCAGGATGTTAATCTCAGTAGGACAAGGGCTGTCTGGTTAAGAGGAAACACTGAGCTGATGGATACAAGGCCATGGGTGAGCACCCAGGAAAGAGTGGAGGGTTAGAGAACTGAGATAATTTGGGGGGAAGGATAACTAATTGCTAAATTGTTTTGGCTACATAATGCCTTATAGTCATTTTTAAAACAGAGAAAGATGCACAAGTGGAGGAACTCACTTGCACAGAGCCCACCAATGAGCTTATAGATTTTAATGCCAATTTTTTTTTCAGAGCAAAGGACATTCAAAGCCTCAAAGTTGAGGAACTGTGCTTAACCAGACATGTGACACTCACATTCTTCCTCTTTATAACTAGTGTTACAAATCCAACATGTTAATGGTACTGAAAAAAATCTAGAAGAATGGGCTAGAATAAGAAGAATAGGGGAGTTTCCAAGGCAAGAACAAAAATGCATGGTTCTTCCCACCCCCCACCCCCCACCCCCACCACCACCCCCGCTGCCCCCCCAACCCCCACCCCCGCCCAGAAAAAGCATGGCTCCCAGCCTCACCATTGGCACCCTCTGACCTCCGTTGTGGAAGAGTCTGAGTCTTTACTCCTCTTTTCTCCACCTACCAACATATTTGGTCTTCTGACAACTGGTGCTCTATTTATCACAATATGGTTCTTTTTTTAATGGAGATATAATCCACATAATATAATATACAACATTATAAAGTATACAGTCCCATGGTATACTTTGACAGACGATAGTCAGCATTAATGCCAGGGTATTTCCATCAGCCCCGAAAAGAAATACCATACCCATCACCTGTGACTCCCCATTCTCCCTTCCTCCCAGGCCCTGGCAACAACTAATTTACCTTCTGTCCCTGTAGATTTGCCCATTCTGGACATTTCATAGAAATGTGTGTCTAGCTTCTTTCACACAGCATGTTAGCTTCGAGGTTTATCCATGTTGTAGCATGTCTCAGTACTTCATTCGTTTTTAAGGCTGGATAATATTCCCTTGTATACATACATCACATTTTGTTCATTCCTCAGTTATGAGACATTTGGATTGTTTCCACTTTTTGGCTATTATCAATAATGCTGCTATGAGTATTCACATACAAGTTTTTGTGTGGACACATGTTTTTAATTCTCTTGGGTACATACCTAGAAGTGGAATTGCTGGGTGATGTGGTAACTCTGTGTTTAACCCTTTTGAGGAACTGCCAAACTGTTTTCCACAGGTGACTACACCATTTTATGTTTCCACCAATGTATGAAGGTTCGAGTTTCTCCATAATCTTGCTACCACTTATCGTTGTCTGTTTGTTTGGTTATGGCCATCTTAGTGAGTGTAAAGTAATATCTCATTATAGCCTTGATTTGTACTTGCCTAATGACTTAAGACATCAAACATCTTTTCATGTGCTTATTGGCCATTTGTGTATTTTCTTTGGAGAAACATCTCTTCAAATCCTTTGCCCATTTAAAAATTTGATTATTTGTCTTTTTATTGAGTTGTAAGAGTTCTTTATATTCTGGATATTCTGCATACTAGACTTTTATCAGACATATGATTTGTAAATGTTCTCTCCCATTCTGTGAGTTGTCTTTCACTTTTGTGATGATGTCCTTTGAAGCACAAAAGTCTGTTTTTTTATAAAGTCCAATTTATTTATTTTTCCTTTGGTTATTTGTGCTTTTGGTGTCATGTCGAAGAAGCTGTTGCTTGATCCAAGGTCAGAAAGATTCCTAGTTTTATAACTTGAGCTCTTGCATTTAGGTAGTTGGTCCATTTCGAGTTAATTTTTATATATGGTATGAAGTGTAAGAATCCAACCACATTATTCTGTATGTGGGTATACAGTTGTCCCAGCACCACTTGAAGAGACCAGTCTTCCCACAATGAATTGTTTTGGCATCCTTGTTGAAAATTAGTAGACCATAAATGTGAGTATTTATTCCTGGACAGTCAGTTCTGTTCCATCGATTTATATGTCTATTCTTTTTTTTTAAAGATTTTATTTATTTATTTGACAGAGAGACACAGCGAGAGAGGGAACACAACCACGGGGAATGGGAGAGGGAGAAGCAGGCTTCCCGCTGAGCAGGGAGCCCGATGCGGGGCTCGATCCCAGGACCCTGGGATCATGACCTGAGCTGAAGGCAGACGCTTAACGACTGAGCCACCCAGGCGCCCCTATATGTCTATTCTTATGCCAGTATCCCACTATGATTACTGTAGCTTTGAATTGGGTTTTGAAACCAGGGCACATGAGTCTTTCCACTTTGTTCTTCCTTATCAAGATTGTTTTGGCTATTCTGGGTCCCTTGATTTGACATATGAATTTTAGAATTAACTTGCCAATTTCTGGAAAGAAGTCAGCTGCGATTTGGATAGGGAATGTGCTGAAACCATAGTTCAGTTTGGGGCATAGTGCCATTTTAACAATATTTCCTTCTAATCCATGAACGTGGCGTATCTTTCCATTTATTTTGATGTTCTTTAATTTCTTTCAACAATGTTTTATAGTTTTCAGTGTAGTCTTGTACTTCTTTGGTTAATTTTTTCCTAAGTATTTTATTCTTTTTAATATTGTTATACATGGAATTGTTTTCTTAATTTCATTTTGGACTACTCATTGCTAGTGTATAGAAATACAGCTAATTTTTACACATTGATCTTGTATCCTGCAACCTTGCTGACCCCATGTATTAGTGCTAAGTTTTTTCCTACATTCCTAGGAATATGTCTTGTGGTCTTCTGGTTTCCCAGGAATATGTTGAAGCATTTCAAAGTCTCTGTGGACATCTGATTTCTCAGCTTTTTCCTTTTAAGATTTTTGGTTAGGCTATTTTTTTGTCCCGCCTGTTAATCCATTGCCTCACACGACCACCAGGATAAAACATTTACCTGTAATTGTTTTTTAAAAATGCCCCTTGAGAAGAAGAGGCTTTTAGCATTGTGCAGCTCTCAGTGAGGTCAAAGACAAGCTTTTCAAGCGAGGTTTTCCAGGGAACCCACTATACAGGTAAAACAATGACAGTTCTTTGAAAATGAGGCTTTAAAAGAGCCAAACTGTGGAAAATGCCGAGATGCCCTTCAACAGATGAATGGATAAAGAAGATGTGGTCCATATATACAATGGAATATTACTCAGCCGGGCACCTGGGTGGCTCAGTCGTTAAGCGTCTGCCTTCTGCTCAGGTCATGATCCCAGGGTCCTGGGATCAAGTCCCACATCGGGCTCCCTGCTCGGCAGGAAGCCTGCTTCTCCCTCTCCCAACTCCCCCTGCTTGTGTTCCTGCTCTCACTATCTCTCTCTGTGTCAAATAAATAAATAAAATCTTTCAAAAAAAAAAAAGGAATATTACTCAGCCATCAGAAAAGATGAATACCCAACTTTTACATCAACATGGATGGGACTGGAGGAGATTATGCTAAGTGAAATAAGTCAAGCAGAGAAAGTCAATTATCATATGGTTTCACTTATTTGTGGAACATAAGGAATAACATGGAGGACATTAGGAGAAGGAAGGGAAAAATGGGGGCGGGGGGGAATTGGAGGGAGAGATGAACCATGAGAGACTATGGACTCTGAGAAACAAACAGGGTTTTAGAGGGGAGGGGGGAGGGGGGATTGGTTAGCCCGGTGATGGGTATTAAGGAGGGCACGTACTGCATGGAGCACTGGGTGTTATATGAAAATGATGGATCGTGGATCACCACATCAATAACCAATGATGTATTGTATGGTGACTAACATAACATAATAAAATTTAAAAAAAGAAAATGAGGCTTTAAGGAACTCCAGCTCCATTTTGCTCCCCTGGGATGTGGGCTATTTTTCAAGGCGACCATCAGGATAGAGAGCAGAGGTCTAGGACAAGTTAAAACAACAGAGCTCACTGTTCTTACAGAAATTAGTTTTTATTTAATAAATGCTCTCTGGGTTGCTGCAAGCCCATTGGTTAAATTTTCCAAACTTCTAACAAAGTTAATTCTGACCATTTTTGCCAGTTTTTGTCATTGTTGTTGTTGCTTTTATGAGAGATGAATTTTCAGATGTCCTCACTTTCCCATTTTAGCTGATTTGCCTATAACATGGTTTTTTAAATCTCTAAAGTCTCAATGACCATTGGCTAATTAAACACTTAATCATGTGAGATGATTAGAGAAAAGGAATAAAAATAGAAAATGTATTTCTCAGAGAAGCTCTCCCAGATGGAGAGATGAAGTTCAACAAAGTATTTCTATACTTAGTGCTCTCAAAGTTAAGTTTAAGGTAACAGCTATTTTGAAATCCCCTTTTCTTCATACGAGTTAAACACAGGCTTTGAGGTCAAAACTGATTTCAAATTCCAGCTCTGCTTCTGACTCTCTTGACAATCTAGGACAAATTACATAACCTCTCTGTACCTCAGTTTCCTCATTTGTAAAACGGGGTAATGATCATATCTATCACATAAGGTTATCGTGAGGATTAAATGTGAAATGCTGATCACAGATGCCTTACAGTCCAATAGTATTGGTTGTGATGATTCTCTTTCTAATATTTGGCAAAAGTACAGTAATGATTCTTGAGTATAGTCAACCTCAAGGAAGATTTTCTTTTCTTTCTTCCTATTTCTTTTACCTTTTTTGTTTTTAAAGCATTGAGAAGAGAATGTATTCAACATTTTGGAATAAAAACTTGTGTCAAAGAATGAAAAAATGTTATTTATTTATTCGACAAACATTCATTAAATAACTAGTAAATAACAAGCACTATGTCAGGCACAGGGACAATGACAATCAAGTATGGTCCCTGCCCTCAAGGAGCCGACAGTCCAGGAGACTGACAAGGAAACAGGTGATTACATGCCATGACAAAGGCTGTGATACAAGGATACACGGAACATGTGGCGGGAGTATAGCTTTCACCAGTTCCTCCTACATTTAGCCCCTATTGTTTGGCTCCAAAACTGAGGAATTGGTCCTCTTTTTGTCTTTCACTGCGTGGTTTAAACTGTGGAATTTTTTAAATTTCTAGAGATAAGAGAAAAACACCTTAAATCATGGAGGACACTAGAAATGGTATTTCCTACAGAGCCAGGGCTTCCTACTAGTGTAGTCACTTCTGGGGTTTTCAACCTGAAAAGTTCTTTGGCATAGTTTTTCTTTGCCGTCCACTTAAAAAAAATGTTTTTTCTCTTTCCCGCTTTATCATTCAGAGACCTGGGTAGTTCCCAAAGGAAGACTGCTTTACAGATTTATAGGCAAAGGCAGAAAATGATTACTTTTAACCTTCCAGTCCCATCCCAAAAAAATGAACATAAACTTTCATGGTAGTTATTGAAAATGCAGATAATTTTAATTCCATTGCATTTTTCAGAATTCTCAATCGTAACCCTCTGACAACTGTTGAAGATTCGTATCTTTTTAAATTGCCGGCATTAAAATATTTGTAAGTATTACAACAATCTCATGGCTCATGAGATGATTTCTGCTGTTTTTTAAAGATTAAGTATTTTGCATTTTGGTTAAAAAGTCATAATTTAAATTTTAACTGGGTTATTGAAATAAGAATTATTGGCAAAGAAACAATGTATATGGGCAAGACAGCCTGCAGAGGAAGAAAGCAGTATTGAAGAACACATACAGATATGGAACATGCAGATGTATGCAGAAATATCATTTATCATGTATGTAGAAATATCATTTGTCTCAAAAAGCAAAGTGGAATAAGATGTACATTATTTTTAAAAAAAGATTAATCAAGAGAGGTGGATGCAATTGAGAATGAGAAGTAGGATAATGGTAAAAAGAGATTGTCCTGTTCATCACCAAGGTGATAAATTTGATGATGCACATAAATTTAAATTCCTTCAATAAAAGTTCTCTGAAATTACTGTCCATAGCAAGTTAACTCTTGAGCTGGCTTGACGGAATTTAACTAATCACATGTTGTGAAGTCTCTTTTTAAGTATAGAATTTTTGTCTTTGGTATCATTCATGTTTGGACTTTCTCCTTCAGAGACATGGGAACAACACAGGTGTCACTTCCAACAATTGAGAGCGTCCTCATGATGACCCTTGAATTGGAAAAACTGTAAGTTGATTTTTCTTATGTTTATTTTCACTTAGTTGTTTATGTGTGTTTGATTCTTTTCTTAAGTCAGATTTATTGAGGTATGATTTTCATTTAATAAAATTTACTCTTTTTAAGTATACAGTTTGATGAGTTTTGGCAAACATATAGCTACGTAACCACCACCACATTTGAGATCTAGAACATTTTTGTTTGCAGTCAATCCCCTTTTCCCACCATCAGCCCCTGGCAGCCACCAGCCTCATTTTTGTCCCTATAGTTTTGCCTTTTCCACCATGTCTTATAAATGAAATCATACAGTATGTAGTCTTTTGTGATTGGCTCCTCTCACTCAGCATAATCCTTTTGAGATTCATCAGGGTTGTTGCATCTATCTGCAATTCATTCCTTTTTATTGCTGAGTAGTATTCCAGTTGTATGGATACACCAGTCTGTTTATGCATTCATCAGTTAATGGACATTTGAGTTGTTCTTAGTTTTTTGTCTATTATGAATAAATCTGCTAAAAGCAGTCACATGCAGGTCTTTGCGTGAGCGTATGTTTTCATTTTGGGGGAGGCAAAATACTTAATGGTAGGATTGCTACATCATATGCTAAGTGTATATTTAACTTTTTAAGAAACCGCTTACCTGGGGGCACCTGGGTGGGTCAGTCGGTTAAGTGTTTGACTCTTGATATTGGCTTAGATCATGATCTTAGGGTCGTGAGATCAAGCTCCCAGTTGGGCTCCACGCTGAATGTGGAGCCTGCTTAAGATCCTCTCTCTCCCTATTCCTCTCCCTGCACCTCCCCGCCCCGGGCTCATATGCACCCACGTGTGTGCTCTCTCCAAAAAAAGAAACAAACAAACAAACAAAAAACACACAGAGAAACTGCTTACCTGTTTTTAAAATGGATGTACCTTTTTGCATTCCAGTCAGCAGTGTATGAGATCTTCACCTTGTATTTCAGTTAAAAAAATTTTTTAGACTTTCTTATAGGTATGTATGTAGGCTGTATCTCATTGTGGCTTTAATTTGCATTTCTCTAATAGCTCATGATGTTGAGTGTCTATTCATGTACAGATACCTTTTTTTTTTTTAATTGCAGGAGAACCAGTTTATTTTTTTTTTAAGATTTTTATTTATATATTTGACAGAGAGAGAGACAGCGAGAGAGGGAACACAAGCAAGGGGAGTGTGAGAGGGGAAGCAGGCTTCCCGCTGACCAGGGAGCGCAATGCGGGGCTCGATCCCAGGACCCTGGGATCATGACCTGAGTCAAAGGCAGCTGCTTTAACCACTGAGCCACCCAGGCACCCCATGTACAGATACCTTTTTAAATGATGTGTCCTTCAAATCCATTTTTTCTTTTCCTTTTCTTTTTTTTTAAGATTTATTTATTTATCTTAGATGAAGAGAGAGAGAGTGAGTGAGTGTGGTGGGGGGAGAGGCTGAAGGAGATAGAGAGAGAGAATCTCAAGCAGACTCCCCGCCAAGCATGGAGCCTGACTCAGGGCTCAATCCCACAAGCCTGAAACCATAACCTGAGCCAAAATCAAGAGTCGGACACTCAACAGACTGAGCCACCCTGGCACCCCCAAATCCATTTTTTAATTGGATACATACTATTGAGTTTTAAGAGTATGTTCTATATTCTGGAAAAAGTCCTTTCTCTCAGATAGGTGTTCAGCAAATTTCTCCCAGGTTGTGGTTTGTCTTCATTCTGTTCTATCTCTGAAGACCAGAAGTTTTTAATTTTTAAATTTTGATGCACTCACCTATTTCACCTATCCTCTCACCCCCTGTCCTCTCTGGTATCCATCAGTTTGTTCCCAATAATTAAGAGTCTGTTCCTTGATTTGTCTCTCTCTTTCTCGATTCGTCTCTCTCTTTCTTGCTCTTTTTTTCCCTTTGCTCATTTTTTTTGTTTCTTAAATTTCACATATGAGTGAAATCATATGGTATTTGACTTTCTCTGACTGACTTACTTCACTTACATTGTACTCTCTAGCTCCATCCATGTTGTTGCAGATGGCAAGAGTTCATTCTTTTTTATGGCTGAATAATATTCCATAATTTATATATATGAATCTCTTCTTTATCCATTTATCTATCAATGGACACTTAGGTTACTTCCATAATTTGGCTATTATAAATAATGCTGCAATAAACAGAGAGGTGCGTGTATCCCTTTGAATTAGTGTTTTTGTATTCTTTGGTTAAATACCCAGAAGTACAATTACTGGATCATAGAGTAGTTCTATTTTTAATTTTGTGGGGAACCTCCATACTGTCTTCCTCAGTGGCTGCATCAGTTTGCGTTCCCACCAACAGTGCATAAGGTTCCTATTTCTCCATATCCTCACTAGAATTTGTTGTTTGTGTTTTTTATTTTAGCCATTCTGACAGATGTGAGGTTGATATCTCATTGTGGTTTTGATTTGCATTTTCCTGATGATGAGTGATGTTGAGCATCTTTTCATGTGTCTGTTGGCCCCATCTGTAGGTCTTCTTTAAAAAAAAAAAAAGATTTTATTTATTTATTTGGGAGAGAGCAAAAGCGGGGGGAGAGGCAGAGCGAGAGGGAGAAGCAGACTCCCCACTGAGCAGGGAGCACTATGTGGGGCTCGATTCCAGGACCCTGAGATCATGACCTGAGCTGAAGGCGGACGTTTAATCGACTGAACCACCCAGGTGCCTCTGTGTGTCCTCTTTGGAGAAATGTCTGTTCATGTCTTCTGCCCATTTTAAATTGGATTATTTGGGGGGTTTTTTGGTGTTGAGTTGTATAAATTCTTTATACATTTTGGATACTAAACCTTTATTGAATATGTCACTTGCAAATATCTTCTCCCATTCAGTAGGTTGTCTTTTAGTTTTGTTGATTGTTTCCTTTACTATGCAGAAGCTTTTTATTTTGATGTAGTCCCAATAGTTTACTTTTGCTTTTGTTCCCCTTGCCTCAGGAGACATATTTAGAAAGACGTTGTTAAAGCCAATCTCAGAGAAATTACTGCCTGTGCTCTCTTCTAGGATTTTTATGGTTTTCGGTCTCACATTTATTTAGGTCCTTAATCCATTTTGAGTTTACTTTTGTATATGGTGTAAGAAAGTGGTCCAGTTTCATTCTCTTGCACATAGTTGTCCAGTTTTCCCAACAACATTTTTTGAAGAGACTGTCTTTCTCATTGCATATTCTTGCTTCCTTTGTCGAAGATTAATTGACCATATAATTGTAAGTTTGCTTCTGGGCTTCCTATTCTGTTCCATTGATCTATGTGTCTGTTTTTGTGCCAGTACCATACTGTTTTGATTACTACAGCTATGTAATATAACTTGAATTGTGGAATTGTGACATCTCCAGTTTTGTCTTTCTTTTTCAAGATTGCTTTGGTTATTCAGGGTCTTTTGTGGTTCATACAAATTTTATGATGGTTTGTTCTAGTTCTGTGAAAAATGCTATTGGAATTTTGATAGGGATTGTATTAAATCTGTAGATTGCTTTGGGTAGTACTCATAGATCTGCTTTCTGTTACTAAAAATTAGTTTGCATTTTCTAGAATGTTATATAAATGGAATCATGTGGTAAGTACTCTTTTCTAACTGGCTTCTTTCATTCATCATAATTATTTTGATTCATCCATGTTGTTATGTATATCAATAATTCATTTTTACTGCTGAATAGTATTCCATTATATGGATATGCCACAATTTATCTGCTCACCATTGATGAACATTTGATTTGTTCCAATTTTCGGCTATTAAAAATAAAGCTTCTGTGTGTGTACGTACAAGTCTTTGTATGGATACATACTTCCATTTCTCTTGGGGTAAATACCTGGAAGTGGATGGCTGGTTCATATGGTAAGTGTGTGTTTAAGTTTTTAAAAAGTTATTTTCCACAGCAGTTGTACCATTTTACATTCCCACCAGCAATGTATGAGGTTTCCATTTTCTTCCCATTTTTGCTAATACTTGCTATAGTAAGTGTTTTTAATTTTAGACAGTTTAATAGGTGTATAGTGGCATCTCTGTGGCTTTTATTTGCATTTCCTTTATAATTAATGATGTCAGATATCTTTTCATATGCTTATTTGTCTTTCGGCTATATTATTATTGAATTTTGAGAGTTCTTTATATATTCTGGAAACAAGTCCTCTATCAACTATGTAATTTACTAAGTTTTTTCTCCCATTTTGTAGCTCGTATTTTCATTCTCTTAAGAGTGTCTTTTGCAAGATAGAAATTCTTAATTTTGATGGTGTCCAATTTATCCATTTTTTTTTTTTGTAGGCTATCCTTATGGTGTCATATCTTAAGAAATCTTGCCCAACACAAGGTCTCCTGTGTTTTCTTTGAGACGTTTATAGTTTTAGGTTTTATATTTGGATCTTTGAACCAATTTGAGTTCATTTCTGTATATGGTTTGGATTGATGTTTGCTTTTTTGCATATGGATATCCAGTTGTTCCAGCACCATTTGTTGGAAAGACTATCCTTTCTCCACTCAACTGCCTTGGAACCTGAAAATAAGTTGTTCATATCTCTTTCCTTCTGGACTTTCTATTCTGTTTCTTTGATCTGTTTGTCTAAATTTATACTAATATCACAAAGTCTTGAAAGTGTAGCTTCATAAGTCTTGTAATCTGGTAGTGTTAGTCCTCCAATTTTGTCTTCTTTTTCAAAGCTGTTTGGCTATTCTAGGAGCTTTACATTTCCATATGAATTTTAGCATTAGCTTGCCAATTTCTACAGACTAGTCTGGTGGGATTTTTATCTGTAAATCAATTTGGGGAGAATTGACATCTTAACAATATTGAATCTTCTGATCCATGAACACTTTATGTCTCTTCATTTATTTAGGTGTTCTTTAATTTTTCCCAGGAATATTTTCTAGTTTTCAGTGTGTAAGCCTTTTACATCTTTTCAGACTTTTCTAAGTATTTTATACTTTTGATGCTATTATAAGTAATATTTTTTAAAATTTCAATTTCTAATTGTTTATTGCTAGGTATTAGAGATAAATTAATTTTTTGTATATTGATCTTTTTCCTGCAAACTTGATAAACTCATTTATTAGTTCTAGTAACCTTTTTATAGATTCCATCAGGTTTTCTCCATAGATAATCATTTTATCTGCAAATAAAGATAGTTTGGCTTCTTCCTTTCCATTTTGAATACCTTTTATTTCTTTTTCTTGCTGTATTACACTGACTGGAACCTTCAGTGCACTATCAAATAGAAGAAATGAGAGAAGACTTTCTTTCCTTTGTCCTGATCTTGGAGAGAAAGCATTTGTCTTTCACTATTAAATACGATGTTCGGGTTTTTTCTGTAGAAGTCTCTTATCAAGATGAAGTTTCCTTCCATCCCAGTTTGCCAAGGGCTTCTTTTTTTTTTAATTTGTAATCAGGAATGGATGTTAGATTTGTCAGATACTTTTTCTCCGTCTATTACAATGATTGTATAATTTTTTTAGTTTATTAACTTGGGTAAATTACATTGATTTTCAAATATTAAACCAATCTTGCAATCCTGAGATAAACCCCACTTCATAATGTAGCTAGCATCTTTTCATATATTGTTGGATTTGATATAGTAAAATTTTGTTTAGAATTTTGCATCTGTGCTCATGAGAGATATTGGTCTGTTGCTTTCTTTTCTTGTAATGTCTTTGTCTAGTTTTGATAAAGCAAAAGTTGGCCTTAAAAATGAGTTGGGAAGTTTTCCCTTCTCTTCAATTCTCTGGTAGAGTTTGTGTAGAATTGGCATTATTTCTTCCTTAAATGTTTGGTAGAATTCACCAGTGAAGCATGTGTGTTTGAAGCTTTCTATGTGGGAAGGTTGTAAACTACACACTCTATTTCTTTAATAGTGCTATTTAAGTTACATATTTATTTTTGAGTAGTTTATGTCTTTAAGGACTCTGTCCATTTCATTTTGAATTGATTGACATGAATTAGTTTATAATATGCCCTTATTATCCTTTTAATATATGTAGAATTTGTATTGATGTCACCCCTCTCGTTTCTGTTATTGATAATTTGTGTCTTCTCTTGTCTTTTCTTGATCAATATGGCTAGAGGTATATCAATTTTATTTACCTTCTCTAAAAACTGTCTTTTCATTTCACTGACCTCTCTATTTTTCTGTTTTCCATTTTATTTCTGCCTTGATCTTTATTATGCTATTTCTTCTCCTTACTCAGTGATTAATTTTCTTTTTCTAGTTTCTTAAAAGTGGACGCTGGGGAAGCTGAACACTGTGTTAGCAACATGTTGACATGTTTTCAATTTCAGTCAGTAAAAAAAATAGTTCTTAATTTCCCTTTTGCTTTATTTTACCCACAGGGTTCCTTAGAAATGTATTGTTTAGTTTCCAAATATTTGGAGATTTTTCAAATCTGTTAATTTCTAATTGAATTCCATTGTGGTCACAGAACATCTGTTGAATAACTGAAATCCTTTGAAATGTATTGAGTCTTGTTTTATATCCATGTATTCTGGTAATAGATGAGAATATGGTCTATTTTGGTAAATATTATGTGTCTACTTGAAAAAAACGTGTATTCTGATTTTGGGTGGAGTGATCTATAAATATCAATTAGATCAAGTAGGTTGATAGTGTTCAAGTCTGCTATATCTTTACTGATTTTTTATATTTTTTTTCTGTCAATTATTGAGAGAGGGGTATTGAAATCTCCAACTACAATTGTGTATGTATTTGTTTCTCTTTGCCATTCTCCTTAATATATTTTGAAGTTCTTTTATCAGATGCATAAATATTTAGGTTATGTCTTTTTTATTAGTTGACATTTCTATCATGATGGAATAACCTCCTTTATCCTTGGTAATATTCTTTGCTGAAATTGACTTTGTCTTAGAGTAATATAACCACTCAAGGTCTATTTTGATTAGTGTTAGCATAGCATAATTTTTTCCATACTTTTCACCTACTTGTATCTTTCTGTTGAAGATCATTCTTGTAGACAGCATGTAGTTTTGGCTTGTGCTTTTTTATCTGGTGTGACAACTCTATCTTTTAATTAGGGTGATTATACCATTTATATTTAATGTAATTATTTATATGATTACATTTAAAGCTACTGTCTAATATTTTCTATGTGTCCCATCTGTTCTTTGTTTCGTTTTTTTTCTTCTTTTTCTTCCTGCTTTTGGATTGACTGAGTACATTTTATTATTTTATTTGTTGACTAGTTACAACTCAGGTTTTGTTATTTTAGTAGTTGCTTAATGGTTTGTAGTGTTCATCTTTAACTTATCACAAACTATCTTCAAATTATATTATATGATTTCGTGATTGGTATAAGAACCTTACAATACATAGTATACTTCCATTTTTCCCCTCCTGGCCTTTGTGCTATTGTTTTCATACATTTTACTTTTTTTTTTTTTTAATAAAGATTTTATTTATTTATTTGATAGAGAGAGACAGCCAGAGAGGGAACACAAGCAGGGGGAGTGGGAGAGGGAGAAGCAGGCTTCCCGCTGAGCAGGGAGCCCGACGCGGGGCTTGATCCCAGGTCCCTGGGATCATGACCTGAGCCGAAGGCAGACGCTTAACGACTGAGCCACCCAGGCGCCCCTACTTTTACTTATAAACATCACACCATATTATGTTTTTTGTTTAACCAATAAGTTAACTCTCTTATTGAAGTATAGTTGATGTAATATTAAATTAGTTTCAGATGTACAACATAGTGATTCAACAATTATATACATTTTGAAATGCTCACCACAATAAGTGTATTACAGTATTATTGACTGTATTCCCTACATTATACTTTTCATCCGGTGACTGATTTATTTTATAGCTGGAAGTTTGTACCTCTTAATCCTTTTCACCTATTTTGACCATATCCCCACCCTCTCTGCTTTAGCAACCACCAGTTTGTTCTCCATATGTATGAGTGTGATTCTCTCTTTTTTGTTGTTGTTGTTTGTTCATTTGTCTTTTTTTAAAGATTCTACATATAAGTGAAATCACATTGTATTTGGATATTTAAATAGTAAGAAAAATCTTATATATTTACCTATGTAGTTACCAGTTCTACTGTTCCTCATTCTTTTAGGTGGATCCACATTTCCATCTGGTATCATTTTCCTTCCGCTTAAAAATATTTCCTTTAGCATTTCTACGGTGTAAGTCTACTAGTGATGAATTCTTTCAGCTTTTGCATGCCTCAGATAGTCTTTGTTTTGCTTTAGTTTTTGAAAGATCTGAATATAGAATATTAGCTTGATAGTTGTTGGGTCCCCTCTCCTCTTCACTGCTTTAAAGACTGAGTTCCATTATTTCCAACAAGAAATATGTTGTCATTATTATCTTTGTTTCTCTATATGTTGTGTGTGTGTTTTTTTCCTTTGGCTGCTTTGAAGATGTTCTCTTTATTGATGGTTTTGAGCAGTTTGATTATGATGTGCCTTCATGTAGTTTTGTCCATGTTTCTTTTTTTTTTTTTTTAAGATTTTTATTTATTTATTTGACAGAGAGAGACACAGCGAGAGAGGGAACACAGCAGGGGGAGTGGGAAAGGGAGAAGCAGGCTTCCCGCCAAACAGGGAGCCCGATGTGGGGCTCGATCCCAGGACCCTGGGGTCATGACCTGAGCCGAAGGCAGACGCTTAACGACTGAGCCACCTAGGCGCCCCCATTGTCCATGTTTCTTGTGCTTAGAGTTTATTGACCTTCTCGGATTTGTGGGTTTATTGGGTTTGCCTGTTTGGAAAATTTTAGGCTATTATTTTTTCAAAATTTCTTATATTTCCTCTCCTTCATTCACTCTAAGTACACATATATCAGGCCACTTGAAGTTGTTGTACAACTCACTGAGTTAAGTAGAGGCATGGGTTTTTTAGCCTGGGTTTTTTTAACATATGAAATACAGTTATAACTTTTTTTAAAAGATTTATTTATTTGAGAGAGAGAGAGCATGAGCGGGTGGGGCAGAGGGAGAGGGAGAGAGGATCTCAAGCAGACTCCACGCTGAGCTAGGAGCCCAGTGTGGGGCTTGATCTCATGACCCTGAGATCATGACCTGAGCTGAAACCAAGAGTCAGATGTTTAAATGATTGCGCCACCCAGGCACCCCAGTTACAACAACTTTTTAAATGTCCTTGTCTGCTAATTGTAATATCTGTGTAGATTTGGGGTCAGTTTTGATTGATTGCTTTCTATCTTCAGTATGGGTCATATTTCAGACTTATTCAGACTCTTCTTAGAAATCTACCTTCTTCCTGTGTGCTCTCAACCCAAAGTGAGACTTTTGGGTTGGAAGGAGATACTTCTGAACTAAACTACAGATCAGTGTCACCCAGTTCTCATCTTTATCTTATTCTAGGCATACCATACCCCCTACCATCCTTACCTTTCTGTTGGACACCTCTGTCCTTCTATTTATTTACAATATTCAAGAGCAGCAATTGGCCAACTGGTCCCTGCCCAAACATCCAGGCCATATGCCTCAAGAATTCCTTTTTGCACAGCCCTGTGATGCCCTTGGCATGCCTACTCAAGTAACTCCTTTAGCACTAATTTAATTCTCTGTGTTTCCATTTATAGGATTTTACCTAGCCATATGGCCTGCTGTCTCTGCCAATTCAAAAATAATATTGAGGTTGTCTGCAAGACAGTCAAGCTGCATTGTGACAGTGAATGTCTGACAAATGCCACACATTGTGTTGAGTCTGAATTGCCTCATGATAAATTTTTTAATTTTTATTTTATTTATTTTTTTTCTTTTTAATCAACAATGATAAAATTTTTAACTAATGATGTCATTGCATTATTTTTATTCATTCAGAGTCAAATCCCTAAATCTCTCTTTTTTAAAAAAAGATTTATTTATTTATTTGAGAGAGAGAGAGCACGTGAGTCGAGGGAGGGGCAGAGGGAGAGAATCTCAAGCAGACTCCCCGCTGAGTGTGGAGCCCAACGCGGGGCTCGATCCCATGACCTTGAGATCATGACCTGAGCCAAAACCAAGAGTTGTATGCTTGAGCCACCGAAACACTCCTCATATCTCTAAATTTCTAAGAACTATTCCTTTGTTAAAAGTCAGATTCTCAGTCATGTTATTAAATTAATTACCCCCAAATGAAAACTTGTTCATATAGTGCATCACAGTTTGTAAACTGATTTTTAAAAATATTTTATTTATTTATTTAATTGACAGAGAGAGAGACAGCATGAGGGGCAACACAAGTAGGGGGAGTGGGAGAGGGAGAATCAGGCTTCCGGCTGAGCAGGGAGCCTGATGTGGGGCTCGATCCCAGGACCCCAGGATCATGACCTGAGCCAAAGGCAGTCGCTTAACCAACCGAGCCACCCAGACGCCCCTGTAAACTGATTTTATATGCATTAGATCTCAGGTGCCCTTTGTTTTATAGGACAGGTAAAGGTACATTTTTGTTTATTTTTTTATTTTTACAAGTAATATAAGAGTAAAAGTAATGCTGATTTATAAAAAAGTTTTATTCAGAGGCTGAGACTTTCTGTTCCCTAACCAGAAGCTGCTACCTTCTAATGGATAGAGAGGGCTCTTCTATTCTTGGATTGTCCAACTCTGAACTCGTTCTGAATCTTAAGCTTTTCTGTCCAAAAACACTCAGGTGCTTTTTATAAATTTTTTTTTCATTTATTTATTTGAGAGAGAGAGAATGAGAGAGAGTGAGTACATGAGAGGGGGGAGGGTCAGAGGGAGAAGCAGACTCCCTGCCGAGCAGGGAGCCCGATGCGGGACTCGATCCAGGGACTCCAGGATCATGACCTGAGCCGAAGGCAGTCGCTTAACCAACTGAGCCACCCAGGCGCCCTTTTTTTTTTTTTTTATAGATTGTTTTTTTTTATTTATTTATTTGAGAGAGAGAGAATGAGAGAGAGCGAGTACATGAGAGGGGGGAGGGTCAGAGGGAGAAGCAGACTCCCTGCCGAGCAGGGAGCCCGACAAAAACACTCAGGTGCTTTTAAGTATTTTTCTGTATACTATGTTTTATTGGCACTAACTTGATGACTTCCAAAATGTGCTTTTGCACTTGGATAGATGGAATACGGGTCCTTATCAATGATCTAGGGTACATCAGAAATAATACTTTGCTACTTCTGTAAGTACAGTGTTGCTTATTTTTCAAAACAATTTTTTTACCAATTATATTACTCCCTTCTCCCTTAGAGGTGGACAGAAGAGGCATGTTGAATCTCCTTTTACAGGTGAGGAAAACTGTGATCAGAGGTGTTAAGTGCTGTAGCCTAGCATTCAAGTGTCTCATTTTGCACTCTCTGCAAGCCTGTTGCTCCTCCTTTCTCGTGACCTCCTCTGACCCTCACCACCACCACTAAAGATATTTCCAATTCTTCTGGAAAAGAAACCCAGCAGCACAATGCTGTGCAGTCTACACAAGCTGTACACTTGACCTTCAGGTAGTTGGAAGCTCTGGACAGTTCCCTAAATAAAGCTGGAAATACTAGAAATGAAAGTGAAGTAGGCATCTGGCAAAAGATTCTTTATCCCTTGTGCATTTTAAAACCTCAAGTATCATTCCATTGATTTATTGAACATTCCACATTGACATATCTCTCACACCTGGGACATCTCTTAACCTAGACCCCAGATCCCTGCCCAAATTTAAGCAAAGAGCCAGGGTGGACATAGTGGGTTTCTTTCTGTTTAGAGCTTATGTTATGTGAGCTGCAATATATGGGAGCAGGGACCAAGCAAAGGAATGGGTGGGTGGGTAGAGAGGGCATGTCCAGATGAGGACCTGCTAACAGTGGGTGTTGTCATGGGCATCTGTGATGGCAGCAAGAACACAAGCATGCTGAAGAGTGGAAGGAGGAAGCATCTGAAGTAGGACAGGGTGGGGTATATGAATGCCAGGAGTCACATTAGATCTGCACACAGTTTAGCTGAGTGTCTTCCAGCCTTGACTTTTTTTGAGTACTGCACAATCGAGCCTTGGGGAACCCATGGAATAATCCCAAATACAGTTATTCACACCATGGAAGGTTCTGAGTAAATAGCTGCTTTTTCAAAAAATACCCTTTTCTCCTTTTGTTGTTGCCAATCATAGATTCAAGTTTGAGTTTGTCTCCTCTCTAAATGGTACTCAAATATTTGTTGATTCTTAATTTATTTGGGATGTATGACTGTGGACTGACAAAAAGCTGTACTATCAGTCTTTCATTATCAAAACTAGTCTCTTTTTTGTTGACAGATGAAGAAGTATCTGTAAGGAATGCAGAAGGATCATTCATGAAGGTATTGAAATCCCGGAAGAAGAGCACCAGTACTGAGCTGATAATTGAGCCAGAGAAGCCATCCTCAGACAAAAATCGCTTCAGTTTAGCCTTTATGAATGAGCAGCTAGACTTTAATGATGAAAGTGATGTTATTAGTGCGCTGAATTACATATTGCCTTATTTCTCAGAGGGAAGTCTAGAAGATGTAGAATCAACATTATTACCATTTATTAAACTTCTGTTTTCAAATGTGCAAGATGGAGACAAGCCCATGGGTCCCTTGACAAACAACACAGGGAACCCTTTTCTTAAACCTGGACCCAACAATTCAACTTACAAAAATAAACTGAGGAAACTCCATTTTCTAGACAATTTGTTAGATGCAGAAATTCAAGAAAAATTGATGAGGTGAAAAAGAAAGAAAAAACTGCCATGCTTATACATTCCGGCCTTTTCGGTCCCAAATTCAAATGCCAAATCTTTCCAAAGAAATTGGAAACTGCCCAAGCACAGGAAAAGAGCCTCACCAAGGCTGAGAGTGTAGGGAAGAAGTTTCTGAGAGTAAAGAAGGTTGTCACGGGCCCAAAGGGCCTACGGAAAAGGTACCTCAAAAAAATGCGCCATCAGAGAAACCGGGGGAAACAGAATGCCCAGCTATTTGTGGAGAATATGGCCAAAGAAAGAAGGCTCAGTAGACCTTCCCCAAGGGAGCTGGAGCAGCTTCACATGGCGCAGAGGCCCAGGAAATTAGTGGGAGACTCCTTCAGTAGAGCCTTCATTCACAAAGGAGCACAATTCTTTCCTGAAACAATACATCTTGGGCAGGCCTTCTGCCTCCACTGCTCCAAAATCCCTACCTGAGGTGAAAAACAAATCAAAAGACTTAACCGACACCATTTTTGTTTTTAGAGGATGCAAATGCTAGAGTTAGGAATATGAAGGCTTCTAAACCAGTCTCACATTCCAGAAAAAAGTACCTCTTTCATAAAACTCGCTCGCCTGTGGTCCACACAGCACCCAAGGCCAAGCTGAGTCGAAGATCCAGAAAGGAAAGTCCTATCAGTAATAGGCTGATGCTTGCAAAGAGGCCTCCGTTCTCCGCCATCAGGAGCCTCATAAATTCCCCTTCACGGGAGGCTTTTTCATCTTCAGGAGAACTGAGTTCTCAGGAAAATCCTTTTCCAGAATTATTTACTCTTTCAGAACCTTTTAGAGAAAACACTACTGGAGAAAACACTACTGCACAGAATGTTTTTGAGAAACCTATTTCTACAAGAAACATGACTGTGCCAGAACAAACCCTCCCTGCATTCAAGAACCATAAGAATCTTTCCAGTGCATATTCTGTGGCCACCACAGACAACTTTATGCCAACTGTTAAACAAACCAATGAACCACGATGGATAAACCACAGTGTGGGCACTGAATTGCCCCCGAAGCCCACAGGCTTCACTGTGTCGAAGCTCTCAGCCCCAGGTGACCTATTTGAAATCCAGCTAAACCAGCAGCTACGGTCCCTCATCCCGAACAACGACGTGAGAAGGCTCATTTCTCACGTTATCCGGACTTTGAGAATGGACTGCTCTGAGACCCACGTGCAACTGGCCTGTGCCAAGCTCATCTCCAGAACAGGCCTCCTGATGAAGCTTCTCAGTGAGCAGCAAGAAGTAAAGGTGTCCAAGGCAGAGTGGGATACGGACCAATGGAAGACTGAGAACTCCATCAATGAGAGCACAGAAGTCCAGAGTGAACAGAAAGGGCAGGAGTCCAGCGAGGTGAGGAAAACTCCTAAAACATGGGATCTGGACTTTGAGTCAGTTTAGGACGTGCCATGAAAGCACCCAAGCACATAGGCCGGGGGGCTCCTAGTCTGGGTCGGCCAGCAGAGCACCCCGAGGAGGCTGGTCTTTGCTGCTTCGGGCCCTCTTGCTCCTGAGCTCAGGGGGCTCTGAACTCAACCTATAAGCCCTTCCAACTTATTTAAGGTTTTCCAGTGTTACACATAAATCTGCGGATGTGGAACTTACTGTAACTCCAGAGCCGGCTAAGGAGGTTGAATCTTCTACAGCCCAGCAGGAGGCTCCACCTCAGCCTCTTGAGCATACTGAGGAAGCAGAACCTTCTCCAACCCAGCAAGAGACCTCAGCTAAGCCTCCAGAGGCGGTTGAGCCTTCAAGTGAGCAGCAACCAGCTCAGCCTTCTGAGTCTCCTGAGGGGTTTGAACCTTTTCTAACTCAACAGGAGACCCCAGCTCAGCCTTCAGAGCCTCCTGAGGAAGCTAAGCCTCCAAGTGTACAGGAACCACCAGCTCTGCTTTCTGAACCTAGTGAGGAATTTGAACTTTCTCTGACTCAGCAGGAGATCCCAGCTCAGCCCCCAGAGAATCCTGAAGAGGCAGAACATTCTCCAGCTCAGCAGGAGCCCCCAGCTCCGCTTCCAGAGCCTTTTGGAGAAGCTGAACCTTCCTCAACCCAGGAGGAGACCTCAGCTCAGCCTGCAGAGCTCCCTAATGAGGCAGAATCTTCAACCCAGCAGGAGACCCCAGCTCAGTCTCCGGGAGAGATAGAATCTTCAGCAACCCTGCAAGAACAACCAGCTCAGCCTCCAGAGCTGCCTTCTGAGGAGGTGGAACCTTCTCCAACCCAGCAGGAGCACCCAGCTCAACCTCTAGGGCATCATGAGGTGACCGTTTCGCCTCCAGGTCACCATCATGTTCAACATTTAAACCTGCCCGATGTCAGTGTTAAACCTGCAGATGTGCAGGTTACTATAACACCAGAACCCATTACAGAGGTGGGTGAACCTTTGCCAGTTCAGCAGGAGGCTGCAGCTCAGCCCTCTGTGCCCCTTAATGTGGAACCATTTGCAACCCAGCATGAAGCCCCAACTCTGCCTCCACAGTCCCCTGAGGAAGCTGAACCTTTGCCAGTTCAACAGGAGACTCCGACTGAATCCCCAGAATCTACCACACAGGAGAAACCTCCAACACAGCAGGAAACGTCAGTTCAGCATCCCGAGTATCCTGGAGAAGTTAAACCTCCCACAACCCAACAGGAGGCCCTGGCTCAGCAATCACAGGGCCCCGAGGGTGAACCATCTTCAACCCAGGAGGAGGCCCTGGCCAAACCTCCAGAGACCCAGGAAGAGGGTGAACATCTTCCAGCCCAGCAGGAGGCCCCAGCTCAGCTTCCACAGACCCCTGTAGAGGCTGAACCTTCCTCAATACAGGAGGAGAGCCAGGGTCATCATCCACAGACTCCTGAGAAAGTTAAACCTTCAACCCAGCAGGAGGCCCCAGTCCGGCATCCACAAGCCCCTGAGGAAGGAAAACCATCTCCATCCCAGGAGGAGGCTCCAGCTCAATTTCCACACACCCCTGAGAAGGGTGAATCTTCAACCCAGGAGGAGAGCCAGGGTGAGGATCCACAGACATCTGAGCAGATTGCACCTTCTCCAACCCAACAAGAAGCCCCAGCTCAGCACCTACAGACCTCTGAGGGGATCAAACCTACAACCCAGGAGGAGTCCCCAGCTCAGCACCCTCAGGTCCCAGAGGAGGGTGAGCCTTTTCCAACCCAACCAGAGACCCCAACTCAGTATCCAGAGTCTCTTGAGGGGATTGAGCCTTCTCCAGCCCAGTCAGAGGCCACAGTTCAGCATCCAAATCCCCTTGGGGAGGTTAAACCTGCAAGCCATCAGGAGGCCCCAAGTCAGCAACTACAGACCTCTGAGGAAGTTAACCCTTCTGCCACCCAGCAGGAAGCCACAGCTCAGCATCCAGAGCCTTCTGGTGAGGTTGAACCTTCTCCAGCCCAACAGGAGGAGGTCCCAGCTTCCTCTCCAGAGCATCATATGGTAACAGTTTCTCCTCTAGGTCAGAGTCAAACTCAGCTTCTGCTGTTGCCCAGTGTCACTGTTAAACCTGTGGATCTGGCACTTACCATAACTCCAGAGTCCACTAATGAGGTTGAAACTTTTCTACCCCAACAAGAGGCCTCAGCTCAGTCTGCAGTGTCCCCTGAGCAGTTGGAACCTTCTCCAATCCAGCAGGAGGTCCCAGGTCAGCATCCAGCACCCCCTGAAAATTTTGAACCTTTTCCAGTCGAGCAGGGAGTCCCAATTCAGCCTGAAGATCTTCCTGAGGAAATTGAGCTTCCTCCAAGCCAGCAGTGGAGCCCAGCTCTGTCTCAAGTGCCTGTTGTGGGTGTAGAACCTTCTCTAGTCCAGCATGCGGTCCCAGCTCAACATCCAAAGCCCAATGAGGGGATTGGGCCTTCTCCAGTTCAGTATGAGCACCCAGCTCAGCCTCCAGAGTCCTCTACAGATATTGTATCTCAGGCTCCAGTACATCATGAGGTGACATTCTCACCTCTAGGTCCCGGTCAAGCTCAGCATCCAATGTTGCCCAGTATCACAGTTAAACCTGTAGATCTGGAGGCTTCCATAACTGCAGTGCCAACTAAGGTTGAACATTCTCCAGTGCAGCAGAAGGTCCCTGCTCAGGCTCCAGTTCCCCCTGAGCAGATTGAATTTTCTCCAATCCAGTTCAAGCCTCTTTCCCAGTCTCCAGAGATCCCCAAAGATGAATCTCTTCCAGGCCAACAGGAGCTCATAGCTCAGACTCCAGACCCTCCTAACGAGGTAGAACCTGCTTCAAGCCAACAGGAGGTCCTAGCTGAGCCATCAGAGCCCCCTAAGGAGATTGAACCATCTGCAAATGAACATGCAGTCTCAGCTCATCCTCCAAAGCCCACTGAGGAGGTCAAGCCTCCAACTCAGCAGGAGGCTCCAGCTCAGTCTCCTGTCCCCCAGCAGGCCCCAGCTATATCTCCTGAGCCCCCTAAGGAGGTGGAATCTTCTCCCACACAGCCAGAGGCCCCAGCTCAGCCTTCAGAGCCTCCTCAGAAGGTAGAACCATCTCCAGCCCAGCAGGAAACCCCAGCTCAACCTCTAGAACTCCCTGACAAAGTAGAACTTTTTCCAGTCTCTCAAGAGACTCATCCTCAGCTTCCACAGTCTCCTGAGAAGGTAGAATCCTCTCCAGTCCTGCAAGAAGCCCCATCTCTACCTCTAGAGCCCCTTAAGGAGGTAGAACCTTCTCCAACCCAGCAGGAGGCTCCAGCTCAGCCTCCAGAACCACCTAAGGAGGTTGTAGCACAACCTCCAGTCCATAATGAGGTGACAGTTCCACCTCTAGGACAAGAGCAAGCTCAGCATTCAAACTTGCCCAGTGCCACTGTTAAACCTGTTGACCTGGAGCTTACTGTAACTCCAGAACCTACTACAGAGGCTGAGCATTCCACGGCCCTGCAGCAGACTCTATCTCTTCCAGAGGACCCCGAGCTGACACTTCCACATCCAGAGCACGTTCAGGCTCAGCAACCAAATTTGACTGAAGTCACAGTTCAACCTTTAGACCTGGAGCTTACCGTAACTCCAGAACCCACTACAGAGGTCGAACATTCTACAGCCCTGAAGAAAACTATAGCTCCTCCAAAGGACCTCGAAGTGACATTTGCACACCTAGAGCAGGTTCAGACTCAGCATCCAACTTTGGCTGAAGTCACAGTTCAACCTTTGGACCTGGGGCTTACCATAACTCCAGAATTTACTAAGGAGACTGAACTTTCTCTACCTACGCAGGGGACCCCAGTTCAGCCTCCAGAGCCACCTAAGGAGGTTGTTGTAGCTCAATCTCCAGTATATCAGGAGGAGATTGTTCAGACACCAGGTCAAGATCAAGCTCAGCATCCATCATCACCCAATGTAACAGTTCAACATTTGGACCTGGAGCTTACTGTAAGTCCAGAACCCACTATAGAAGTTGAACATTTTACACCCCTGAAAAAGACTACATCTCCTCCAAAAGACCTTGAGGTGACACTTGCACATTCAGAGCAGTTTCAGTCTCACCGTCCAACCTTAAATAAAGTCACAGTTAAACCTTTGGACCTGGAACTTACCATAACTCCAGATCTACTACCAAGGTTGAACCTTCTCCAGCCATGCATGAGACCCCACATCAGCATCCAGAGCCGCCTAAGGAACTTGTATGTCAACCTCCCGTATATCAAGAGGCAGCATTTCCAACACCACATCAGGATCAAGCTCAGCATCGGTGGTCACCAGATGTGACAGTTGAACCTTTGGACCTGGAGCTTACCATAACTCCAGAATCTACTACAGAGGTTAAACAGTCTACAACCCTGCAGCAGACTACAACTCCTCCAAAGGACCTTGAGGTGACATTTCCACAGTCAGAGCAGGTTCGGGTTCAGCATCCAACCTTAAATAAAGTCACGGTTAAACCTTTGGACCTGGGGCTTATCATAACTCCAGAACCTACTACAGAGACCAAAACTTCTCCAACCATGCAAGAGACCCCAACTCAGCCTCCAGAGCCACCTAAGGAGGTTGTAGTTCAATATCCATTCCATCAGGAGGTGACAGCTCCAACTCCAAGTAAGGATCAAGGTCAGCATCCAGCGTCACCCAGCACCACATTTCATCATGTGGACTTGGGGCTTACCATTACTCCAGAACCTATTATGGAGGCTGCACATTCTACAACCACAAAGAAGACTACAGCTCCTCCTCCAAAGGACCTTGAGGTGACACT
Source organism: Halichoerus grypus (assembly GCF_964656455.1). NCBI lineage: Eukaryota > Metazoa > Chordata > Mammalia > Carnivora > Phocidae > Halichoerus > Halichoerus grypus. The sequence continues at coordinate 70,817,359 of NC_135724.1, forward strand.
TGCACATCCAGAACAGGTTCAGAGTCAACATCCAAACCTGACTGAAGTCACGGTTCCACCTATGGACCTGGAAATTACTATAACTGCAGGATCCAATATGGAGGTTGAACCTTCTCCAACCATGCAAGAGATCCCAACTCAGCCTCCAGAGCCACCTAAGGAAGTTGTAGTTCAATATCCATTCCATCAGGAGGTGACAGCTCCAACTCCAAGTAAGGATCAAGGTCAGCATCCGGCATCACCCAGTACCACATTTCATCATGTGGGCTTGGGGCTTACCATTACTCCAGAACCTATTACAGAGCCTACACATTCTACAACCATGAAGAAGACTATAGCTCCTCCTCCAAAGGACCTTGAGGTGACACTTGCCCATCCAGAACAGGTTCAGAGTCAATATCCAAACCTGACTAGAGTCACTGTTCCACCCATGGACCTGAAAATTACTGTACGTCCGCAACCAGAGTCATCTGAGACAGTTTTTCCCCCAACGACCCAGAGTCGTCTGAGACAGTTTTTCCCCCAACGACCCACTGTGCATTCAGGGCTGCCTCTTGTAAAATATACCCCAGAAAAGGCCTACGCAACTGTAACTGAGCAACCAGAAGAGAACGCTACCACGAACATCAACCTATGTGAGCTCTGTATCTGCAAAGATGAGACGCTGTCGTGTACTGGTTTCAGTGCAAAGCAGAGGCTCCGCAGAGTGCCGCTGCCAGAGCCCAGCCCCTACAACGGCACCTTCGCCATCTTGTAAGAATTGCCTTTCCTCATTTGTTCTCTGCCTCCTCCTTGCCACGGCAGCCTTTTCTTCCAGGTCTTCCTGGGCCTTCCTCATCTCCCCAACCCATGTTGACTTTCTGTTTTTACCTTTTCTTTGTCAACTGTCCCTTATCTTTGTTTTGCTCTTTGCTATTGTTTCCCCTTCTCCAATCTTTTACTTGCAATTGCCCTTATTCCTTTTTCTTATCCAGTTTTTTATCCCCATCATTTCATTCCTTAACCTCTACTCTCCCACTTTTGCTCCATCCTCTTTATAGCCACATGTCCTTCTCTCCATCTCGTTGGTGGTGATACAACAAAGGGGTTAAGAGTAGAGATTCTGGAACTAGACCGCCTGGCTTTGAACCGAGGTCTGTCACTTACTAGCTTTTGATTCCTTTTCCTTTTCCGTAAAATGGGGATTATGATAGTTACCATCTTGTGGGCTTATTGTGAGATTTAGATGAGTTAATACATATAAAGCACTTACACTGGTGCCTAGCATATATATGAGTGTTATGTATTATTATTTGACTCCTCAGTTATGTTCAGAACTCATCTTTGTTCCCTGGCCTTCTATATATAGCACCTATTTTGTGCCCAGCCCAGGACTCAGTACTGTAGGATCCATGAGGGTATGACATTGTCTTTAGAACATGAAATGATAGGTGGGAAGAAAGGAAACAGGCAGAGAAAGGGAGGTGACCTATGATTAAGTACAGACCATAGGTGCTGTAATTCACCAGAATCTGTAATCAATAGAGTGTGGAGGTGAGGGAGAGCTGCATGGATCAGCTAAAACTTTAGCTGAGACTTAAAGAGTGGCTATGATTTGTTAAATAGAGCAAAACTAGGGAGTATAGTCTAGGCAAAGTCACTGCTGCAAGACTGATGAGGAATTAAGAATTAGGTTAGGACGCTGTGAAAGATATGATTATGAAAACCCTTAACTATCAGCTAGAGGGCTTTGAAAGTTACAGTCTGAGATATAGAGAGTCACTGAAAGTTTTCCCGCAAGACATAAATATCATTAAAACAAGAGGATTGTTTTTGATTCCCTATGTAGAGCGATCTAGAGAGGAAAGCTTGATCTAGGGAGACCAGATAGAACGCTCTAGCAAAAGCTGGGAGTAAAATGACAAGGGGCCGGATCAGAGTGGCTGTGATAGGAGTAGAAAGAAAATCCTGAGAGCACCACAAAGGAAGAAGCGGCAAGACTGAGTAACTGATGAGAGTAGCGGGTAGGGTGTGTCCAGGAAAGAGAAAAATGAAACCTGACTCTTGAAGTTTCTGTCCTGTATGAGCAGTTCAATGGCGGAAGAACAGGTGGAAACACAGCAGTTGGGAAGGAGAGCCAGTTTGAGGGAGATAAGTTCAGTTTTAGGCATCTTTTCTCAGGGAACATAAAGCAACCAGAAGGCTTCTGGTTCCTGGAAATGGCCACTAGGCAGATGGGCAGATGGGTACCTATTTTGCCTTGTTTCTGACTCCCCTAGAAAAAATGTGTATATAAACTGAATAGGTAAGTTGTTGCTGAGGAAAGCTAAAGGTAAAAATACATAGAGTTAGTGGATGAAACGGAGTCTCAGGCATTTCGTGGCTTCTTTTAAACACATGCAATTCGTGGATACATTCTCACTGGGGTTTTTTTGTTTGTTTTGTTTGTTTTTAAATGGCACAAGCATATAGGATAAAATGTAAAAATCCCACCCCACCCTCCCTACCACCTGTAAGATAACTCCTGTTACCATTTCAGTGTGTGTCCTTCCTTCCCATCGCTTTCCTTTGCAATTTTTCCCCTAATGAGGTAATACTTTCTATTCCTTGCTCAGTGATTTGTTGCTTTTCCTTGTGCAGTACGTCTAAGAAATCTCTCCATGTTAGTTCCTCTAATTTCTAACTTCCTTTATCCGAACAGCTGAAGAGGTTTCAACAGAGGGCACTGAGCCAAAGCTTTGTGTTGCCTGGCTTAGGATTTCTTTACCTTTGTTTGCTGATAAGTGATACATTTTGGCCATGTTTCTGTTGAATTATTATTTTCTCACTGATTTACGAAGGAGCCATTTTGGACACATAAGTGATTTTGGAGAAAACACTCATAGTCAAAGTAATTAACTGGCAGTATTTGTCCAAGATAGGAAGTTCAGGTTCTAGGGAGATGCCTCGTTTCCGCACCGCAGCCCCACATCATCTCTTCATTGATTGCGCAAACTGGGATGCTGATAGCTGGGGAAATTAGAACGCTGGTATTTTCTGCATTGGAATATTCCCCACAAGGTTGCCAATGCTTCTTTTACTTATTCCGTGTTTCTTCACAGAAATTTCGAAGGAAATTCTATTTCTTACATTGATGAAAATACATGGAAGCCATACCGTTGGGCTGAGAAACTGTGAGTATATTCTCTCCAAATACAAATACAAAAAACTGAACTGCATTCTAAGATCCTTCTTGGTCCAGAATTTTGAAGTCAGTAGCTCTGAGGAAAGGTATTTCCCCCTCCATATCCCAATTCAACCTCTATTGATTGCAATTCAGTGTTTATTTTAAAAATTAAATTTGGCAGGCTCTCTTTAAAATGAGAGTCAATCTAAACTTATATTCTATTATACAAGGAATACATGATTATGTTCTCAATATATAAAAATGAAAGAATATAGTGATATAGTGAACATCCTCCTTGTGTTCTGATCCCCCACCGCTGAGATAGCCACTACTCTGGATTTCATATATATCCTTCCAGACCTTTATCCATGCATTTGTCTACATACATATTTATAGACAACAAAATAGGTTTGTTGTGTGATTTTCTTTCTTTCTTTTTTTCTTTTACATAAATGGTAACATCCTACAACTCGATTCTTTTGCTTCATGGTAGGTCTTAGATTTCTTTTCTTCTAGTACATAGGGGGTTACCCCATTCCCGTAAACTCCTGCGTAAAATTCCGTAGTATGAATGTATTATAATTTAATAATTCCCCTATTGATGGATGTTTAGACTGTGTCCGGTTTTCTTGTCACATGCATTGCTGCAGTGAACCACCTCATCCATGCATCTTTGTGTACACGGGCAGGGATTTCTGTAGAATAGAGATCTAGAAATGGAATTGTTGGGATGAAGACTATGTAGATGTACAGTTTTAATTGCCCTCAAAAAAGTTGTGCCGACTTACACCCCAACCCATAGACCATGACAGCATTCACCTCCTCACACCCCTCCACCACTGGATATTCTCCATTTCTTGGCTGATCTGATGGGTGAATAAAAGGGGTCTCATCTGAATTTGAAGTTTTCTGATGACTTGTAAATTTAAATGTCTCTCTTTGTTTACTGAATATTTGTATTTCTTATCTGAATTTTCTGTCCTTGCCAACTTTTTGTTATCTTTTTTTTAATTGATTTGTAGAAAAAGTCAATGTAGATACAAATGATTTTGGAAAAAATATTACACTCAAAGCAATTAACTGGCATTTTTCATGACAGCTTGTGTATCGTATCATTAGTTCAACTTGAGTAGATAAGTCATAAATGACTTCTGAATTAGTAATAGAAGACATAGTAGTCATAGTAATCTAAAAATAGGGGTTATGATCCCACTAAAGTAGATCCCCCACCCTTAGTCTGTTATCTTATTGGAGAAATGCTAGAACCAAGCAAAATTTTTTTTATTTTATGAATTTCTTAAATACTATTTATAGTTTGTATTTCCCCATGATAGTGTCTGACTTGGAGATTTTATTTCCCACACTTGTAAGAAAACTGAAAGTCATTTGGCACGTTACTTTTCTTTAGGGAGTGGAGGGGGATGGGTAGGCTAAGGGACAGGAATAGCAGAAAAACTTTGAATTGTGTACTATATACCTTTGGAATTTTGAGCCATGTGAATACATATATATAAAACATATTTTTAGAAAATAAATAGAAATTTAAAAATTAATTTTTAAAAAGCATGTGTTTGGGAGTTTATATACTAGAACATGAATCTAGTAAGATTTGCAGATTTCTAATTCAGCTTGAGGCAGAGGTTCCTAACTATGGATCACTGGTCCCCTGGGGCAGGATTTTTAACCTTTTTTCTATATATCTATTTGATGATCTGCAGAAGACTGTGTTCTTGGGATAATGTTTATAAATGTATAATAATTTAAAATATATAGTAAAAGGAAATTATATTGAAATACAGTTTTCAAAATGTTTTTTAAAAAAGATTAGTGATATAGCAATAAACCTGCTTCTGTTCACACATTAAATAACAAGATATAGTGGTAGGTATAATAACAATTCAAGGTAGTGATGAGAATAAATGACATTTTGAGATATCTACAACAAATATGTGATATATCATTTTATTATCCACCCAAGTTTGGCCCTCCTCCGAATTCAATCCATTCTCCTCACAGACCTGTGCCCAAAAAGGATGATTCATAAATTGAAATCACGTGCACACCTTTGCACATATTCAAGAAAGTGCAGTTTTCTAGGGAAAAGGTCCATAGCTTTTATGAAATTCTCAAAAGGTTCTTGTCTCAAAAGATTGAGCTTGAGTCACAAATTAAGGGGTGGGGGTGGAGAAAGACATTTATTATTATTTATTTATTATGATTATAACTTACTATAATTTATCATTATTATTATAAAGACATTATTATTATTTATTATTAAGTTGTACTTATCCTCACCAGTGATACTAAATGGATAATTTGTTTTAAATAAAAGCAGTATGTTTGCATATTGATACCTGTCACTTTTTGAATTCATTCAACAAATATTTATGGAGCATCTATTATATACCAGGAACTGTTTTTACATGCCTGGGATAGAGGCTCAAGAATAATATCCCAGTTCTCGAGGGGTTTACAAATATATAATATAAAAACAAATATGTAAATATAATAAATAGATATAATTTCAAGTACTGAGAAGAAATCGTTAGCCAGAGCTCTGTTTAGAGTTCAAGAAGAGGCAAAACTAACTTATGTTGTTTACAGCTGCCATATGATAGGTAAAACTACATTTAAAAAGAGAGGAAATTAGGGGTGCCTGGGTGGCTCAGTTGGTTAAGCATCCAACTCTTGACTTGGGCTCAGGGTCGTGGGACAGGGCTCTTTGTAATTGAACTCAAACAAATGCGCCATCAGAGAAACCTATGGCCAAAGAAAGAAGGCTCAGTAGACCGTCCCCAAGGGAGCTGGAGCAGCTTCACATGGCGCAGAGGCCCAGGAAATTAGTGGGAGTAGAGCCTTCATTCATAAAGGAGCACAAGGCAGCAGTCTCTTCTTTCCTGAAACAATACATCTTGGACAGGCCTCCACTGCTCCAAAACATAGAGCATATGTTATGTGAGCTGCAATATATGGGAGCAGGGACCAAGCAAAGGAATTGGTGGGTGGGTAGAGAGGGCATGTCCAGATGAGGACCTGCTAACAGTGGGTGTTGTCATGGGCATCTGCGATGGCAGCAAGAACACAAGCATGCTGAAGAGTGGAAGGAGGAAGCATCTGAAGCAGGGCAGGGTGGGGTATATGAATGCCAGGAGTCACATTAGATCTGCACACAGTTTAGCTGAGTGTCTTCCAGCCTTGACTTTTTTTGAGTACTGCACAATCGAGCCTTGGGGAACCCATGGAATAATCCCAAATACAGTTATCCACACTATGGAAGGTTCTGAGTAAATAGCTGCTTTTTCAAAAAATACCCTTTTCTCCTTTTGTTGTTGCCAATCATAGATTCAAGTTTGAGTTTGTCTCCTCTCTAAATGGTACTCAAATATTTGTTGATTCTTAATTTATTTGGGATGTATGACTGTGGACTGACAAAAAGCTGTACTATCAGTCTTTCATTATCAAAACTAGTCTCTTTTTTGTTGACAGATGAAGAAGTATCTGTAAGGAATGCAGAAGGATCATTCATGAAGGTATTGAAATCCCGGAAGAAGAGCACCAGTACTGAGCTGATAATTGAGCCAGAGAAGCCATCCTCAGACAAAAATCGCTTCAGTTTAGCCTTTATGAATGAGCAGCTAGACTTTAATGATGAAAGTGATGTTATTAGTGCGCTGAATTACATATTGCCTTATTTCTCAGAGGGAAATCTAGAAGATGTAGAATCAACGTTATTACCATTCATTAAACTTCTGTTTTCAAATGTGCAAGACGGAGACAAGCCCATGGGTCCCTTGACAAACAACACAGGGAACCCTTTTCTTAAACCTGGACCCAACAATTCAACTTACAAAAATAAACTGAGGAAACTCCATTTTCTAGAAAATTTGTTAGATGCAGAAATTCAAGAAAAAATTGATGAGGTGGAAAAGAAAGAAAAAACTGCCATGCTTATACATTCCGGCCTTTTTGGTCCCAAATTCAAACGCCAAATCTTTCCAAAGAAATTGGAAACTGCCCAAGCACAGGAAAAGAGCCTCACCAAGGCTGAGAGTGTAGGGAAAAAGTTTCTGAGAGTAAAGAAGGTTATCAAGGGCCCAAAGGGCCTACAGAAAAGGTACCTCAAAAAAATGCGCCATCAGAGAAACCGGGGGAAACAGAATGCCCAGCCATTTGTGGAGAATATGGCCAAAGAAAGAAGGCTCAGCAGACCGTCCCCAAGGGAGCTGGAGCAGCTTCACATGGCGCAGAGGCCCAGGAAATTAGTGGGAGACTCCTTCAGTAGAGCCTTCATTCACAAAGGAGCACAAGGCAGCAGTCTCTTCTTTCCTGAAACAATACATCTTGGGCAGGCCTTCTGCCTCCACTGCTCCAAAATCCCTACCTGAGGTGAAAAACAAACCAAATACTTAACCGACACCATTTTTGTTTTAGAGGATGCAAATGCTAGAGTTAGAAATATGAAGGCTTCTAAACCAGTCTCACATTCCAGAAAAAAGTACCTCTTTCATAAAACTCGCTCGCCTGTGGTCCACAGAGCACCCAAGGCCAAGCTGAGTCGAAAATCCAGAAAGGAAAGTCCTATCAGTAATAGGCTGATGATTGCAAAGAGGCCTCCATTCTCCGCCATCAGGAGCCTCATAAATTCCCCTTCACGGGAGGCTTTTTCATCTTCAGGAGAACTGAGTTCTCAGGAAAATCCTTTTCCAGAATTATTTACTCTTTCAGAACCTTTTAGAGAAAACACTACTGGAGAAAACACTACTGCACAGAATGTTTTTGAGAAACCTATTTCTACAAGAAACATGACTGTGCCAGAACAAACCCTCCCTGCATTCAGGAACCATAAGAATCTTTCCAGTGCATATTCTGTGGCCACCACAGACAACTTTATGCCAACTGTTAAACAAACCAATGAACCACGATGGATAAACCACAGTGTGGGCACTGAATTGCCCCCGAAGCCCACAGGCTTCACTGTGTCGAAGCTCTCAGCCCCAGGTGACCTATTTGAAATCCAGCTAAACCAGCAGCTACGGTCCCTCATCCCGAACAACGACGTGAGAAGGCTCATTTCTCACGTTATCCGGACTTTGAAAATGGACTGCTCTGAGACCCACGTGCAACTGGCCTGTGCCAAGCTCATCTCCAGAACAGGCCTCCTGATGAAGCTTCTCAGTGAGCAGCAAGAAGTAAAGGTGTCCAAGGCAGAGTGGGATACGGACCAATGGAAGACTGAGAACTCCATCAATGAGAGCACAGAAGTCCAGAGTGAACAGAAAGGGCAGGAGTCCAGCGAGGTGAGGAAAACTCCTAAAACATGGGATCTGGACTTTGAGTCAGTTGAGGACGTGCCATGAAAGCACCCAAGCACATAGGCCAGGGGGCTCCTAGTCTGGGTCTTGTCTTGGCCAGGTAACGTTGGCTAAGACAGTGATCTGCCACTTTGCTCATTTAGAGAACAGTGCCACTATCCCCAGGGTAGATGAGAACTAATTCACGTGTGTGTGCCTCCTGGGAAGCTCTTACATTTCTCATTTTAGAGACAAAGAAACTGACACACACACACACACACACACACACACACACACACACACACACAGGAGAGATTGGGGGAAGAAGACCTGACTCACCCTCCCGGGTCCTGGGAGAGCCGCCTGGCACAAGGGTGTCCCTGCCCTGACCACCCCTGAGAGCCGGGATAGAACAGGGAGACAACAGGTTTCTGGCCAGATATTTTGTCCTCTGCTTTTGACCAGTGGATTTCTTTAGAGAAATGCTTGGTTATGTCCTTTGCCCAGCGTTCTCCCGAGACCAGCCCCTGAGCTTTGATATGCCCTGGGCATGGAGTCTGTGCTCTTGACTCAATGTCGCTCAGGGCGGGCTGCCTGCTGTACAGAAAGCAGGGGTGGGAGGAGGAATGGTGGGGACCAGAGAGCCCCACATCGGGCTCCATCCCAGGACCCCAGGATCATGACCCGAGCCGAAGGCAGCCGCTTAACCGACTGAGCCACCCAGGTGCCCCTGTACCTCACTAAATTCTTACACCAGCCCTTGGGTTCCACTGGATTGTCCTCTTGAGATGAAGAAACTCAGAGTTGTTAATTGGCTCACTCAAGATCACACAGCTAGTTAAGTATCAGAACCAGAATTTGAGCCCAGATCTGTCTTGTTCCAAAGCTATGTTCTTAAGTCTTCCTACCCTCCCCCTTCCATCATCCCTGAGCTGGTTTCTGTAGCTACCTGGGGGAAGAGGAAGATGTTGTCTTTGACCTGGGGCCGGGAAGGCAGAGAGAGAACATGGGCTTGTGGAAATAAACAAAGACCACCCAAATGAGAAGACGCAAAGGCTGTTTTCCAAGCCCCCTACCCCAAGGGAGTCAGCTACCAATCACTTGAGTTCGGCAGAGAATTGAAGGCCGGCAGAAGACTAGGAAAGCTTTATAGTGGGACAAAGGGAAGGCTTCAGGTTCTGATCAGAGGCTCTCTCGGCGTGGGGAAGCTGTAGGTGTGCTAACTAGAAGGGGGGTACCCTATGTGATTGGTTAGGGGAGCATATTGGACTTTTCCCAGTTTGTCCTACATTGGACACGGGGCCAAAATTAGGGAGGCTGTCAGCTAGTGGTCCAGTCTTGGCTGTGTTTGGGCCGAGGGCTACAAGGGTTGCCTCGTGGCTGCCCCGAGAGGGGGTCGCCTCCTTAGCTGTTGCTGCAGGGAGCGGGTCAGATAGTGCAGCCATTGTCTGTGGGTGTATTGAGTCTCTCAGACTGCTCGCCAGAGTTCTAGAAGAGGGGCCTTCCTGGCTCGGACCTGGACCGAGGCTTCTTATCTCGTGCTCCTTCCTGCTGCTTCTCCCTTCTGCCCTTTCTGGAGCCACCGGTCCCAGTACGTCTGGTTGCTATTTGATGTGCATTAACTCTTAATTCTTTTTTTTTTTGTTTGACAGAGAGAGACACAGCGAGAGAGGGAACACAAGCAGGGGGAGTGGGGGAGGGAGAAGCAGACTCCCCGCTGAGCAGGGACCCCGATGCAGGGCTTGATCCCAGGACCCCGAGATCATGACCTGAGCCAAAGGCAGCCGTTTAACTGACTGAGCCACCCAGGTGCCCCATCTCTTAATTCTTATAACAGCCCCGAAAGGTAAGCATCTTAGTTATTACTGCTGCATCAGAGCTTATCCCCAAATGTAGCAAACATCTATGACTTCACACAGCTTTCGGGGGGCCAGGAAGCCGGACGCAGCTTAGCTGGGAACTTCCAGCTCAGAGTGTCTCATGAGGTTGCAGCCAGGGTGGTGGCCGGCGCCACGGTCGCCTGAGAGCTTGCCTGGGGGTAGAGGATTGGCTCCCGAGAAGGCTCCTGACACGGCTCTTGTCTCAAGGCCTCAGTTCCCGTCCATGTAGACCTTTCCTCAGGGCTGACATGCAGTTGGCTTGCCTCGGAGCCACTCTTGAAGAATGCGCCGCGATGGTGAGCAACTGGTAGGAGGGAGAGGGGCAGAAGAGTGAGGCTGCAGTGTAAAATGTGTTGGTTCTCTTTGTTATTTAAGTTTCACAGCCACCTTAGGGAGAGAAACCATTAGCCCCATTTGACGGATGAGAAAATGGAGGCTCAGGAAGGAGAGAGATTTTGCCGGAGGGCACAGAGCTGGCTGGTGACTGACACAACCAGAACGTAAGCCCTTTGCTACCTTAAAACCTGACCCCGGCTTTTTCCAGCACTTGGTGTGTGGACGGGTCTGGGGGGGCTTCATTGTTAGGGAAAGACCCCCCAGCCCCCAGAGCTTGGGGGAGGCCTCGGGAGCCTAAGAAGTTGTCTGTCAACTGAGCTGCCTTCTCTGCTCCAGAGACAAGGAAGCCAGGGCCTCTGGGCCCAGCTGCCACCCACACAGGACTATTTTGACCCTCCACCTCAGTGACAAGTCTGCATCTTCCAGCTCTGGAAAGGCCATCTGGGCAGTCTGGCTGTCCCAGGAAGAGCCTCTACCCTGAGGCCACCGTTTATGCCCTGCTGTCCCCTGCAGCTGTTTCTAGATGAACCTTTAGCTTTCTGGCACGTCATGGCTGCCCAGGGTCAGTCAGGTGCCTCCCTCGCCTGGATTCAAGGGTTAATAAAACCTCCTTAATTAGTATCACTTACTAGATGGACCTTTCTGAACTAAAATGTTTAAATCTGCAGATATTTTAAATTCACATTTCAAACAATGTTTAAAAGTGTCCTGTGCAAAACAATGAATCATGGAACACTACATCTAAAACTAATGATGTAATGTATGGGGATTAACATAACATAATAATAATAAAAATAAAGAAGTTCATTATCACAGAAAAAAAAAAAAGTGTCCTGTGCATGAGCCATTTTTTTTTAAGGATTTTGTTTATTTATTTGAGAGAGACAGTATGGGGGGGGGAGGGGAGGAGAGGGAGAAGCAGACTCCCCACTGAGCAGGGAGCCTGACGTGGGGCTTGATCCCAGGGCCCCCGGGATCATGACCTGAGCCGAAGGCAGACAGACGCTTAACCTACTGAGCCACCCAGGTGCCCCCTGCATGAGCCATTTTAATGATGAGATAAGAATGATTGTATTTTGCATCTTCAAACTACACACACACACACACACACACACACACAGATGAAAAATGTAAATGGATGGCCATTGTATAACATACTTCAGGGGGAAGTCTAAGAACCTTTGGACGTAATTTATTTCCTGAAGTGGTCTCAAACAACCCCCTAGGATCCTGTTTACACTATTCATTTGTTTGGCAAACTCTCCCTGGAGCGGGCAAAGGTTGCCTTCTGCCAGGTTCCTATCCGAATGATCTCATGTTTCACACTGGCAGAGGGGAAGTTAATAATGATTTACTGCATCTCTCACAGAATTAAAATAAACACGGTTGCCCGGTTCAGCCTTTGTCCCGCACACCAAGTGGAGAGCAGTGGAGGGCCCCCAGGCAGCTCAGGCTGTGGGAGCTTGACCCACAGCAGCAGGAGAGACTCCGCAGAGGTGTCTGCGCAGGAGTCGAAAGGGGCAGTTCCTGTGTACGCACCTCGAAACAGGTAACCGCGACAGGTATCACAGGGATCATGGAGCTTCATGGCCCGCCTCCCGCCACCTCGCCTCCCACCACCTGTCTGATTTGTGTTTTAGAGAAAACCTGGATTTTGGAGATCTAGGATCTGTTTCTGCCTCTGCCCCTAATTGGCTACTGTGACCGTGAGCAAGTTGCCATCCTCCCTAGGCCTTGACTGGCTCATCTATAAATCAAGGGACCTGGATCAGATCATCTTCAATAAATCTACATTTACAAAAACAGGTGGTGGACCAGATGGGCCATAGTCTACCTTTGCTTTACATTTCCTGTGGGGTTCAGAGAGCCTGGGGTCCAAGATCTGTGCCTGGTCTGCACCTAAAGCCCTGTCTGGGCCTCCATGATCCCATCCATAAAATAAGGAGCACATTAATACCTGCATTCTGCAAACCGCTCAGCAGAGGTGACACTGAGCTAAAGAGGTCTGATCAATACAGGACTTCTCGGGGCCTTTAATACGTTGGTGTGCATTGTGAATTTCCTAGGGGCGGATGCAGGATGCAGGGTTTACCCAACACAAAGTAATATTTTTTGCACTATGTACCACTCAGCACGGCTTGGGAAATGCCCTGTGAGCTCCCTGAAGTCTCATGTCCTTCCCTGTAAAACACGGGTGACCATAGCACCTGCCCCCTGAACTGTCGGGAAGGCTGAATGGGGTAATGCCTGGAAACGGGCCTGGCACAGAGTAGATGTTCAATAAATGCTGGCAGCTATTATTTATAATAAGATTCTCCCTTTCCAGCGCTGACATTCTGGGTTTCCAACTGCAGCATGTAATTAAACTCCAAAGCATCTGGCTTCCCGAGTTGAAAGAACAAGCCCAGAGGAAGGAAAAAGGAAGAGAAAGATCCTTCTGGATCGTCCATTTGGGCACCAGCCTCACTGCCAGTTGTCACAACAGGGGAACATAGCGAGATGCCAACCCCTAACGACAAGGCTTGGGGGAGTCTGGGGTTCCCTGCTGAGCTCAGATGCTGTGGAGCATATTTCAGAGGCAGACTGGGGAGAGGTGGGATCAGTGCCCCTTTAGACTCAAACAGGAGGACCCAACAGCGTCCCCCGCATGGATCAGCTTCCCTTTCCCACTGTCCTGGGCACAGTGATCCCGACCACTTTCCGGTATGTGTCACATGCTGGGGGAGCAGTGAAAGGGAGAGCTGAGTCAGAAAAGGTAAATAGGAGAATTCAGGCAAGGAAAGGCAATCCGCAGAGAAAGAGCATCTGCTATGGCTCAGAAGCCCGCAGGAGCGCAGGGCTGTGGTGGCGGGGACCCAGGGGTGGGGTGGTAGTATAGAGGGCCGTCGGGAGAGAAGGCTAAAGGGGGGGCGGGCACCTGGACCCCAGAGACTTTATTAAAGGCAGCCATACACGTCAATTACACTCCCCTGTATTACACACACACACACACACACACACACTCACTCTCACTGTTTTCTGTAGTGTTCAAAATTTGACCGTGAACATGTATACCTTTGATATGAAGCATGTTCACGTATACGAAGGAAAATAATGCTTTTGAAAAAGAAAAGAAAATGATCACCCTTACAACCATGTGGAGGCCAGTTTGGAGGCCTGCAACTGACCAGGTAAATGGTAATGATGAGCCACTCCACTCACAGACATCTCCCCAAAAGGATGGAAAACGGATGCAAATACATGTAGGCGCATGCTAATAGCAGCACCGTCTACAATGGCCACAAGGAGGAAACAGCCCAAAGATCCACCAACAGTTGGATGGGCAAGCAGAATGTGGTCTCTCCATACAGTCGGGTCTTACTCATACAGAGGAATGAGGTACTGGTGCCCGCTACGACATGGATGAACTTCGAAAATGTTACGCTACGTGCAAGAAGCCAGACACAAAAGCTCACACCTTGTACGATTCCGTTTACATGAAATACCCGGAATAGGTAAGCCCACCGAGACAGAATGTGAGACTGATGGTTGCCAGGGGCTCGCAGAAGGAAAACAGGGAGCAGCTGCTTCCCGGGTATGAGAGAAGGTCCCAGCAGCTCGGACCCTGAGCTCTCCCCACAGTTTGGTAATAGAAGCCATTAAATCCTTAGCTATGAGTTAAGCTCCCTCGAGCTGACTTTTGGTCGCTTGCACCAGGAATTTATCTTATTGCAGTGGTTTTCAAATTGTGTCCGTTGTGGAACACCAGGGTTCCATAGAGATGTTATGTTGGTTCTGCAAAACTTTGAACGCCACAGGTGCTGAGGCTGATTAGAAAAAAAGAATTTGTAACCATCATCTACAACCCCCAATTGACTTCCTAAACGTGCAACGTACATTTGCATTTGTAAAATATGTTTGGCTAACAAAATGCTTCTCTGACCTGTTATATGTATGAGTTCTAGTTAAAGTTTCATTTGAAAAAGGGTCCAACTTCTGAAAATAAACAGTATAAAATCACTGTCCCAAGAAAATGATCATTTCATACTGGAAGGGTTAGCTTCAAGGAGGCTCACTGCAGCTCTGTTTGTACCAGGGCTCAGCCATCTATGGCCCATGTGCTACATTTGGCCAGCCCCTGTTTTTGTAATAAAGTTTTATTCAAACAAACAAACAAAAAATAAATTCTTTTATGCATCCTGGCTGCTTTTGCACTACAATGGAAGGATTAAATCATTGCAACAGAGACCTCAGGTGCCACAAAAACTAGAACATGCATTATCTGGCCCTTAACAGGAAACGCTTGCGAGCTCCTGGTTCTTAATGATGACAAATTGGAAGCAACCTAAAGGTCCAAGAAAAGGGGATTGGTCAAATTACTAGGGTGCATCCCTTCAGCAAAGAGAATGCCAGGCCCCTGTTGAAAAATGATGCTGTGGCACAGTGACTCTCAAACTTGGCCGCACACTGGAACCCCCGGGGAGTCTACAAGTCCCCTCCCTAGTCCAGCCGCATCCCTGATGTCTGGGCAGAGTGCACACATCAGTATTTGTTAAGCTTTTCCAGGGGGTTCTAACACGGAGCCACTGTTGTAGAGGAATATTCACTGACATGGAAATATGACCACTCGGTATAGTTGAGGGAAGAAAAGCACATAATCTAACAGTCTACCCTATGACCCCTTTTTGGTCATTTTTATTGGTCATTTCTCCACGCGCTCACATCCCAGCCTCGCCTAGAGGAACAAGAGATGCCGAAACATCGACAGTGCTCGTCTCAGGACGATGTGGCTATGCGACATTTTAACTTTTTTTCTTTTTGGTTATCTGTATTTTCTATGTGTTTTACAATGAACATTGTATCTTGTACCAAGTATGAAAAAAGATAATCAGCTTAAAAAGTATACCTCTTGGGTTTTTTTTTTTTTTTAATTTTATTATGTTATGTTAGTCACCATACAATACGAAAACAATGGATCGTGGATCACCACATCAAAAACCAATCATGTATTGTATGGTGACTAATTTTTTTTTTTAAAGATCTTATTTATTTATTTGACAGATCTTATTTATTTATTTCACTCACTGGGAAGAGAGGTGTGTGTGTGTGTGTGTTTGTGTGTGTGTGTGTGTGTGTGTGTGTTTGTGTGTGTGTGAGACCAAAAATGAGGCTACCTGACCCCTGTCCCTCTTATGACTTTGAAACACCCTGAGGGATAGTTCTCCATGGTGATTCTCTTTATAAAACTCCAGGGTCATGATCCTGCATTTAGAGGTATGGATCTAACATATTTTTACTGGAAAAAGACTTATTTAGGCCAGGAGGGCTCATGTGAGAGCAAACCTGTTAATAATTCACTGAATTGGGAGTCCAGGTCCTGTTGAGTGACAAGAAATCTGTCAATTTTTTATCTCTGCAGACACAAGACCTACAGCTGTGGGGTTTTCAGGTTTCTGGAAGCAAGGGCAGGGCGGGGAGCATACAGCCCCCTCCTTCCTGCCCCACATCCCAGCCAGACCCACAGTCCCCCGTGTCCCCAGATGTCTACCAGGGAGTGAGAACAATATATTGCTGATGGTTTTCTGTGTGTGTGAAGAATCAGTACAGCTTGGGACTTTATGAATCATGCAAAAATATTTCTGTGCTCGAATTACTATCCAGAGAATTCTTAGGAATGAGAATCTAGAGCATAAGATACATAATGACATATCTTAAAATATGCAGGCGATCCTGTGTCTGTGGATTCCTCGGAGACTCCCCATGGGGGGGGCATCAGTTCATTCTGAAGTGGGTCAAAATCAGCAGATCCCATGTGCAAATACATACAGGTAGATGAATACATTCTTTTCATGAAATGTAAAAACTTTATTTTCATATTAGAGACTTACTGGGGGGCTCCAGAGAGGCACAGTAGGTTGAGCTTGCGACCCTAGGTTTATCTCAGGTCGTGCTCCCAGTGTCCTGAGCTCCAGCCCCTCAAAGTCTTCTGCCCTGAGCATGGAACTGCCTAAGACATTCTCTCCCTCTCCCATTGTATTCTCTCTCTAAAATAAATAAATAAATCTCTAAAAAAAATAAAGAGATTGACTGGGAGTGTTGGCAACACAAAATGAAGCCTGGGGAGAGAGCAGGAAGGAGAATGTGGGGGGTTGCAAGCAGCTGAATTTTCTGGTCATTCTTCTCTTTAGAGATGGACCCTGGAGACTGGGAAATACATCAAGATCATTTCCAGTTCTCTTGGAAATCCTGACATGGAGACATAGGTGAGACTGAAGACCCAGAGCGGGTCCTAAAGCCTGAGGGATGCAGGAGCAAAGAGGATTAGAGGAGGATATGGGGAGTGTTGTCAGGGAGAGTTCGTAGGATCCGGTCCAAGTTCACGTGTAGCTGGTTCAGAGAGAGGAGACTGTGTCTGTGACCAGGGTTATTGTCAATGTATCAGCTGTGGATACATCAGTCGTGACACAAGGTCACACTTCATGGAATAAGATGATAGAACGGATTGTGGAGGAATGTTCGCTGGGCAGTATGTTCAGCCGTAGACACAGAATTCATTCCTGTCCATCTTCTCCAGGTTGAGTGGGGATGTGCAGTTGGGCTCGGATATCTCATGTGTCTGTGTCTTCCTCGGATGCCCCCATTTTATGTCACTTTGCGTGCATTACATGACTCTTCCCATTTCCCTGTTGAAGGATAGATCGTCGTGCAGAAGAGACCACCCCGCTATGTCTCTCCAGGTAAGTTTCTTACTGAAAAGCGGCTCAGAAACAAGATCCGTGGGTCCAGAGGTTTTAGACCCACTTCCTCCTTATCTGAGACGCTGTGAGGAGCGGTAGCTGCTCCCACCGCCGGGAGCTGTAGCCCAGTGATAGTCCGCCTCGGCCTCAGCCTGCAGCCCCGAGATGCGCAGAAGCCCCGCATTGGCCGAGGCGTCTTTGGAGCCCGAGAGGCGGCTGGGGACCCCGGAGCCCTGGTGCTTACCGGAGTCTGAGGAGTAGTACAGCAGACCCCGGGGAGGGCTCCCTGGCTGCTGCTGGATCCAGTAGATGTTCGAGCCGCCAACACTGATGTCCCTGCTCAGGTGCAGGTGAGTCTGTCTGTCGCTCCCGGAGATGCAGAGAGGGAGGGCGGCTGGGTCAGCACGGGCTGGGACAGGGAGCCTGCAAACACAGACGTTAATGGGACAAGAAACAGGGAAATATTTATCAAGATGCTGACTTCAGGAAGAGTGACTTTGAGGGCTGCCCAGGTTCCCTGAGGCCTGGACCTACCTGTACAATAGGAGAGGAGGGTGAGGAGGACAGAGTCCAGGCCATGGTGACACAGACTCTGGTCCCAACAGTGGGCCGGGCTGCCCCAGGCCTCCTTTTCTCCTGCAGCTTCTGCCACAGGAGGGGCTGTCCATGCAAACGGGGTCCACCCAGTGACTGCCTCCCTGAGCCCTGGTGTGGGGCTCAGCTCACAGACAGAGGGAGGAGGATGGGGGTGGCTTCAGTCCTGGGGAGACCCCTGGAAAGATGCACCTGCTGAGACCACACACGGGTCCCTGCTCAGGGGACTCTGCCAGGCCAGAGGGGACACAGCTGCTGAGTCCCCATCAGGGAGCACAGGGCCAGTCCCCACTTCATTTCTCTTTGAGTGAATGCTCCTCACTGAGCTGCTATGTAGAGACCCCAGGGCAGTCCCACCGCGCCCCCTGCTGGTCATGGCGCAGACGTCACTGTGTCCCAAAGCCCTGAGAGCCCCGCTGATTTCTGCAGCTCCCCACATCCCTGTGGATCCACACATCCGTGGACCAAGTCTCAGTACAGGTTTCCCCTGCTCTCTGAAACTCCATCATCCCTAGGAAACCTTAGTAAGCCACGATGGCATAAGGCAAGAAGCAATTAACATTAATTTATATGCACAATTTTTTTTTGCATGTTTCCAGGCTCAAAAAGAAATCAGTCCTAGGCTTCTCTGATACCCAAGGACACATTTTGCCGTCAGATGTAGAACACGAATGGCGATAACGCGCATGTGATAACACACACCGTTCACAGCCGCGGTGGCCTGTGGCTGAGCTGCTGGCTGTGACTCCCGGGGAAGCAGCTGGAAGGCGCCCGTCATGCTGGTTGGGTTGTGCACCGTCTCTGGAGAGGCTCCTGCAAACCTCACGCTGGATGCTAAGTTGGCACTTATTTTTTTGTGAAACTGAAAATCCTCCTCAGATGGCTTTTAGTAGCTAAAGCAGGTCCTAATGTAAATATTTCATAAAAGCTAAGTGGTGTAAAGGGAACTTTCAAAAGTCGGGGACACCTGTACTATGATTCTGATGCTTGTGCTTGCTTCCTGTAAGTTCTCACTCCAGGAGGAGCCCTGGTCCACGGGACGTGCGAATATGTGCATATATGATTGCAGGACGTTCTAGACAAAGCTGAATGACCCAGGTGTGTGCAACAGGTCAAGTGTCACAGAACGGGGGACAGTGGAGCTGCTTTGAAGAAATTATAGGGACTGTTTCTGAGTGAGGCATAGACAGAAAAGATTGTAGCAATACAATCACGCAGTGCATATTCCAAAGAGGACAATTCAGCAAACATTTCAAAACATGGCAGTGTAAGTGTTGGTAGAGATTACATTTGATTTAATGATTGGTAAAAAATACATAAATATAAACAATGGCTTTGGTTGGCTTCACAATTGCCCGTAGAGACTGTAACATGTTTTTAACGTTCAGAATTGACTTTATGTTCCCAAGTTTGTAGGTTCTGTATGTCTGTGTCATGCATTTCTTCTCAGGAGTTTGTCTTAGACATCATAACATTTGTTTATAATAAAAGAAAAGTTCCCTACATGTAGGGGCGCCTGAGTGGCTCAGTCGGTTAAGCCTCTGCCTTCGGCTCAGGTCATGATCCCAGGTCCCGGGATCGAGTTCCTCTTCGGCTCCCTGCTCAACAGGAAGCTTGCTTCTCCCTCTGTCTGCTGCATCCCCTGCTTGTTCTCTCTCTCTCTCTCTGACAAAAAAATAAATAAAATAAAGTCTTTTTTAAAAATCCCCTACCTGCATTTTTTACACTTTTTCTAGTTTACTAGAAGTTAAATGTGAAATTGTAATGTTTCCAGAGGTGTTCAATGTCTGAGCAATGGCTTCCAGAAGCCTTCCCTTCCTCACTGCACCATGGGTCCAACTCACCTTTCACTCTGCACATGGTTCCCACACTTCTAGACTCAAAGGCCTTTTGACTCAACTTCTGTGACTGCGATCAGCCACTTCCCTGAGGCCCTGTGCTCAAGGCAGTGGGAGGGATCTTCCCCACTGAGCTCAGG